>NC_136067.1:1394078000-1394678000 GCF_964261635.1 Lissotriton helveticus
GAGTTTTTGGGGAATAACTTTCAGATTTTGGTGCTAAATGCACCAAAATTAACATGTCACTGTAAATGCCATATCGTTATCACCTGTTTACATTCCGTCAGGTTTGGCCTGCCAAATGTTCACAAAGGATGAGGTATTTAACTCACCATGCAATTACTGTGTGCAGTAATTGCAGCAAAACTCAGATTTCTGACCCCTCCTAAATCAGGGGTTTGTGGAGGGGTTGGAAAACACTGACCCACTCATAATCAGAGACAGAGTGAGGTGTTTAACTCATACAGTACGTACCACATCTGTATGTTATGCTTCGTTTCTGGAGTTACAACTTGTAGTACGAGGTATTTAGTGCATCAGGTAAATACCAAACCCTAGGCATCAGTATTTACCATGAGTGGTAAAACCCTCATCCCATTCTAGACCATTTATAATCCGGGTCCTAAAGTAATATTTTGTCCCAGTTTATTACTTCCCAGTTTCTATTAGATACAGGGGCCTCTTCCATGCATAGGCTTTGATTTTCAGCTGCACTGATAAGTACTGGTCCACATTTACTCCTCTCTGCCATTAACACCCTTTGCTAGAAATGCATAGGGAGAGATGACAAGAAGTGCAGAATAATGTACTGAGTATACTGCACCCACAAAATACCATTATCCTGGAGAAAGATAATTATGTCCTATTCCTTGTCTTCAACTTCAAATAAGTTACGTCATGCAGAATTGGTATTTAACACACTGACAGCCACATGCATCAAGAGAAAAAACGGTCGCAAATGGGCAGATTCTCAGAATCTGCCCCTTTGCGACCGGTATTTCTGTATTTGGGATGCATCATCCCAAATGCAAAAATCACAATTTAAGTAATCGCAAATTGAGATTCCTTAAATGCAATGCATTACAGTAAAAAAAATCAGCGATTTCGCTAATGGGGGAGCAAATTACCATGAAGTTGAACTTCATGGTAATTTGCAAAAACGTAGAAAAATGCACTTTTGTACATTTTTCAAAATTTCATGTTGCGCGCACACATGCCCTGTGCACAGATTAATTTCAGGGGTGCAACAGGGTGTCCTTTTGACACCCTGGCACCCTTGAAATTGCATTCTTAATATGCGATTCTCTAATTGAGAATCGCAAATTGAGAATGTCTTCCCATTCATTCCTATGGGCCTATAGGCCCATAGGAATGAATGGGGAGGTATTCCTTAATTTGCGATTTGCGAGTCACAATTAAGGAATGTTTAGAATTCGCTATTCTTTAAGCGATTTCTACATGCATAGGCTTTTGCGATTCCTTAATTGCGATTCCTTAAAAATCGCAATTAAGGAATCGCAAAAGCCAACATTGATGCATGTGCCTGTCAATTCTGCATGCCTTGCCTTTTTTCTGATCTTTTCATAAATGTAGGCAGTTTTGTCTTGCAGAGATCTGGTAGGGGAAAGCAGCCAGTGTGTGAGAATTATCACACAACTCGGAATTCTGATTCATGTGCATTTGCACAGGGATCGGTAGAATTTGTAATCTTTGCCTTTTAGCCACATTACCAGTGCCTCTGAGAAGTATTTGGAATTTGTTGCTCCTGATAAAATCCAGTACCCCTGAGTTCGGTATTTTCAATTCAATTCAAATAGTGCTTTATTCGAGTAATTACTCATAAAAGCAAGACGTACACAAAAAATTAAAATACAATTAAATTTACAGTCAATCACATAGACAGTGCGCTATAGAATCCATAAAATACACTCAATTAAAAAGTTTCCCACGGTACTTGTTTAGCAAGTAAAAAAAAGTTAATACATTGATAAAAATAGCAGAGTTGTAAAAACATTAACGGTCTAAAGACAATAATAACAAATTCATGGAGACAGATTTTACAGACAGAGAATAGTTAATTAACTAGCAGTCTCTGTCTGATCGCCCAAGCCCAACCAATATATTTTGCAGTGGCAATTGATATCCATGTAAGTGAGCTTGAACATATAATACGCAGGGCAACAGAGCTACAGGTGGTCCCAAGATTCCTGCACGTAGGTGCTAACCAGACACGTCTTGGAGCACAGTAGGCTTTACAAGAGAACAAAAAATGTCCAAGTGTTTCCTTTCCCAGTCCACAGGCTGGGCAGGTGTCACACCCCCCTGCTCCCCATTTTACTAACAGAGTTCTTAAGGGGAGGGCTCCAGCTCTCAATTGGAATAGGAGCTTTCTATCTCCCGGCTTAGATATAATATCCCAGTACGACTCCAATGCGGGATACAATTTAACCTCAAGAAAACCCGCAGTCATGGACCCAATGCTAAATCTGCTCAGGCTCCTGCTCGCAACATTTTCCCAGAATATATTTTTTAAGACAGACTTAGTGGGAAATGTTGCACCTGCTGGGTCTAACCATAGCGAGCTTAGCCCAAGCTCAAACAATATTGCTTTCAGGATTTTGAACCAGCTAATTTTATGAAAACAGTCCGCCTTGATGACATCAATAAAACCTTCAGCATAATGAGAAAGCTCTGGCGTGGTCCAGAGCCTTCGCCAATACAGAATTGGTCGTAGTCTAGCTAGATCCATGATTTGTTTCCTACCAAGATCATATCTTAAAGGCAACAATGGAGTGCTTTTCGGGGTACCAGTGAGTAACCGTAAAAACTTGTTCTCTGAGGCTTGTAAAGTACTCAACTTTTAAACCCCCACATCTCCGCACCGTAAAGTGCGGACCCAATTGCCTTTGCTTCATAAACCAGCAATGCTGGCTTAACGGGTTTAGTCAAAGACTTTCTGTGTAACGAACTGATAGCACCAGCTAATTGCTTATGTCGCAGAGTAGCAATATTTATGTGCTGACACCACCTGTTGTTATCTGCAATATGGATACCCAAATACGTAAATGAATTTACCACCTCAAGAGGCCGGCCACTTAAAACTACGGTGCGGTTTAAAAATCATGAGTTTCGTTTTGGTCACATTCACCTCTAGACCGTGTTCCCCACAGAATTTATCAAAAATGGACAAAGCACGCTGCAAGCCACTAGGGGTTTTGGATAAAATAAGCGTGTCATCCGCAAACATTAAAATAGGGATTTTTAGACCTGAAAGAGAGGGAGCATCTACTGACGCTGATACCATACGGGAAACAACACCGTTAATGTATAAAGTGAACAAGGTTGGGGCCATTGAACACCCTTGTCGAACCCCGCGATCAACGGGAAAGTCCACTGTGACCATCCCATGGCCGCCCCATCGAATTTTTGCAAAAGTAAGCTCGTGGAGGCGCATTATCAAAGTCAATAGCTCCACAGGGACCCCCAAACTCTGTAAAACTTGCCACAATTTAACCCGTGGCACCAGGTCGAAGGCAGCCCGAAGATCGACAAAAGCCGCGTATAGGCTACCTCCTCCCAGCATCACCGTTTTCCATTGCAGCAATTGAAAGCGGAATACTTGGTCCACCGTACTTGTCGCCCTTTGGAACCCCGCTTGAAAGGGTGATAAGATGTTGTTGTCCTCTGCCCAGTCAAGGAGCCTATTTACGACCACACGGCCGACTATTTTTTGCACAGTGTCAATAAGGCTTATTGGCCTATAATTACCTGGCTGAGCACGATCTCCCTTTTTGAACACTGGGATAATCACGGCACCCCGCCACGATGCCGAGACCTCAGCACCTTTAGCGATGAAGTTGATAAGTAAGTAAATATATTTACACGATCGCTCCTTGTCGTTTAAGAAAATATCAGCAGGGACGCCATCTAGACCCGGAGCACGCCCTCTATTCACTGTATTTAGGGCAGACATAGTCTCTTTGTAGGTAAAGAGATTACCTTGGGAAAAAGACGGGATAATACTGTCCTCGCCTATAATCTGGTTATTAGCAGCGTACTGGGAGCTAAAAAATTGTACCCAGGCGTCTTGTGGGACATTGTTATTAATGGGGTCCTCCACTCTCTCACATCCCCATTTAACAATGTTCCAGAACAGTCTGGAATCCTTTCTGTCACTAGCTCTTTTCAAATTACACCAATATTGCTCATCCCAGGCTCTCTTTGCTTTCGCTATACAGGCTTTATAGTCCTTTCTGGCTAGGCGGGTGGCCAAGGGCTCCCTCGTCTTGATGGCGTTACCCAGAGCAAGTCGTGCCGCCCTGCATTCGGCATTATACCATTTTGCACTTTTACAAGCTCTTGCCCCGTTGCACTTAGCAGGTTTCAGGAAATGATTTTTGATCTTGCCAAAAAGGGTATCATGAATATTGACCACGTCCCCCAATCCCGAGGGAGAAACACTAGTCAATTCCATGGCCAGTATAGCTTTATCTGTTTCAAGATTAATATTATCAATGGCCTGTTGGTTAATTACTACGCTAGCCCATCTGAGCCTACGCATATCATTTCCTGGAATAATCAGAGGTGGTACAAGAGCATTAGGACAAAATGAATCATTCCCAGCGGGCCACCATTTATGCTCCACACATAGGGGATTGTGGTCACTCTCGGGTCTCACAACAACCTCCATATCGCAGACAGAAGGCCATAATGTCATACTACAAATTACATAAATCTATTCTGCTTTTGTGTCTCCCGTTATCAAATGTCATAGAGCCTTTTTTATCCAATGCTGTTCTTCCATTCAGAGCTCTTAGACCTTTTTCGAGACACATAGCATTCAGACCTATTATGTCCTCTGTCCAACGTGTGACTGGCTTCAGTTCTAGCACAGGGATACTCCTAAGGGAATCCTCTTCGGCTCCAAGGAAGGCCTCGCCAGTGACCAAAGGCTCAAAAGTCCGATTAAGGTCACCTGCTATGACGATATTATTATCACGCGAGTATGTGTCAAGAAGGTTACCCAAGGCAATTAAAACTTCAGATCGACCAACCTTAGCACTTCTAGCATATATATTATAGATATCAAGTGAACCTGAAATATCATTGGTTATCCTGATTAACTGGATATCATTGTGACCAGTCACCATACTTTTGATTGTTAGTTTAAGGGACTGTCGAACCCAAATTGTGAGACCCCCCATTGGTCTCCCTTTTGGGCCCTTTATTGCTGGCACAGAAAAATTTAAATATCCCAACGCATCAACAGGTTCGCATGCCCAAGTCTCCTGGAATATACATACATCGAATAAACTAACAAAGCCAAGCCAGTCCCCACAATCTAATTTAGAACACAGCCGGCCAAGTTCTAAGAGATTAGGTTTCCCATCCCAGTCAGAGTACCAGCTTGCAACTTAGGAGTAGGGCCCGGGTTACTAGGCTCGCCCGCTATTATCACTGCAGAACTTGCCTGAGCTACATTACATATGACATCACTATTACCCACCCCCTGTAAGCCAACTACTAAATCACAGCATACAGAGGGTAAGGCCGTGACCGTTTGGGGATCCGTCGGGCCGAACCCGGCCCCAATCCTAGGCACCATCTTGTTTCCAGAACACTTGCCCTTCTGGGCAGACAGGCTACCACTACTCTGAACTGTTGAAGCTGATAGTACAGAACTTTTACCCCCAGAGAGTCAATCACATTTGTTCAGATTAGAGAGAGCTGAGAACCTGTTTTCAAGATTTAATCCCCACTCAGTAGATTGAGCAACCCTCCTACCCTTGTTTGGCACCACATTCCATTTTGTCCTTAGTGTACACGGGTTAAGACTCCTTCCTCTTCGGTGATAAAAAAAGTCTAAAGCGAGTGGAATAATATCGGTTGTTCTTCGCTGTGTCGGGAGAAGGTTGGGCAGAATGTTGGTTAATACATCTGGATCTGAGAAATTCAGTACAACACAATCACCCCTAAATCTTTTAGGGCTACTTCCAATCTACTCCACCCTCCTAGCCATAACTAATTCTTCTGCCAACTGTTGCTTACCCCCGGGAGTTATCACCATATTGTTAGTCAGCCAATGTAGGGCCTTAGACAGCAGGGATGAAGTAGTTTCATCCTGTCCTGGAGCCAATGTGGGAACATTAGCTAAAACAAGGACCAAGGGGGAAGCCTCAACAATAAGCTCAACCGAGCCTTTCACGGGATTCAGGGCAGTAGATACAATGGAGGGGCATCTTCTCCTGACTCATCATCCACTATGGCTGTCTAAGGGACCGCCGGGTGGTTAAACAAAGGAATAACTCCACCTCCTCCCTCAGGTCTAGAGGTTCCCTTTTTTAACTCCACTCTAGATACAACTTCATCAGGCAGTTTTTCTACTTCAACTGGAGTTTTGTTCAGTAAATCCCCTAATCTATTTACCTCAGCAGTTAACTTCTCAATCCTGCCTACCAAAGGCTTTACAATCCCCTTAATTTTCGAATCTATCAGACCCAACAGCTTCTTAAATTGCTCGTTAGTTAAAGACATACAAACTTCATCAATTGACCCTACTTCCTCAACCTCAACAGTATTACTAGGAGGAGGAGCAGGCCTTTTCCGGCTCGAGCGTAGCCCTCCGCGTTTAGGCTGGTCCTTTCTAACTCCTCTGGTGGTACGCGGTGCAGGCACTGGGGTTGGGGCTTTTTCCTCAATTTGATGTATTTCAATCTCCCCCTCACTATCACTATCTTCAATTACACAATTGGTCTGAGCCGAAATGGCCTTGTCAGCAGGGTCAGCAGGGTCAAATAATGCAACAGCGCTGCTACTGCTGTCTAAATCGGGGAGTTGGGCAAGATCAGGATCCGGCAAGGTAATTTTAGGAGATACACCCAACCCCAATGAGGATCTCCTCTCGTTATTAATTTTAGCTACTACCTGAACTAGGTAGTTGTCCATAGTATTTTTGACCGGGGATAACTTTTTACTAGACATAGCTCACCAGTATACAATATACTCCCAAATACACTTAATAAAAGTGTGATCAGCGTATGTTACGGACCCTGAGTACGATTAAGCCATAGTTCGTACAAAGTCAATAACAGATGGAGTTCGTATAGGGCCTCGTTCAATGACAATATCTCACCTTGAAGAATGGACAGAGTAACTGGCCCAGTCCAGTCTCTGCCAGTCTCGGACTGTCTTAGACTGTCCGCCCTTGGTCCGGGCTTCGTCCGGCGTCCCGCACACGCGTCCCGCTCTGCGTAGGAGGGCGGGCCTAAATAAGAGGAGCAGGGGCGGAAAGAGTCACCAGGTGCGCTGTGTTGAGCGTGCGCAAGGTCCCCTGGTACTCGCAGTCCCGACCCCTGAATGCAATCCGTTGAGGCCAAGGTAAAAGTAAAGTAAAGTCCACATTTGTAAAGCGCACAATCACCCGTAAGGGTCTCTAGGCGCTGGGGGGCCGATGGGAAGATTAAGCGAGCTATTGCCCAGAGTCACATGGTGCTGGGCTGACCTGCCGCCGGAGCCGGGGATCGAACCGTGGTCCCCAGATTCCAGCGTCAGTCGCCCTGGCCGCGGCGCCACACCTCTTCCACAAAGGTCGGGGTCCAAAATTCAAATAATTAATCCCCCTCTACAGGGCTCCAGGGCTCTCTGCACCAAAGGAAGGCTGAGAACGAGTACGTGTCCCAAAGACAGCTGCGAGCGGCTCCCGCGAAGCGGGGGCCGCGAGCTGTAAATGCACGAAGAAACAGGGAGGAGCAGGGGCGGGAAGAGTCACCAGGTGCGCTGTGTTGAGCGTGCGCAAGGTCCCCTGGTACTCGCAGTCCCGACCCCTGAATGCAATCCGTTGAGGCCGAGGTCGGGGTCCAAAATTCAAATAATTAATCCCCCTCTACAGGGCTCCAGGGCTCTCTGCACCAAAGGAAGGCTGAGAACGAGTACGTGTCCCAAAGACAGCTGCGAGCGGCTCCCGCGAAGCGGGGGCCGCGAGCTGTAAATGCACGAAGAAACAGGGAGGAGCAGGGGCGGGAAGAGCCACCAGGTGCGCTGTGTTGAGCGTGCGCAAGGTCCCCTGGTACTCGCAGTCCCGACCCCTGAATGCAATCCGTTGAGGCCGAGGTCGGGGTCCAAAATTCAAATAATTAATCCCCCTCTACAGGGCTCCAGGGCTCTCTGCACCAAAGGAAGGCTGAGAACGAGTACATGTCCCAAAGACAGCTGTGAGTTCGGTATTTATTGGGTGGAATAACTTCCTCCTGTCATACATTTTTCCCTGACTATAGGATTTAATATGCGGACTGTGGTGCTTAATGCACCAAAAAACACATATCTCATCATTTATTGGGTATTTTTAACCACTACATTCAGGCCCGGTTTGACAAGCCGAAATTTAACAGGTGGTGCGAACTTTATTACACCTGGTATTTATCGTTTGCGATAAACATCACACCAATGATAATTGTGACCCCTGTACAAACAATTGTTTATGCAGGGATGATAATTTAATGGGCACTTGTAATCACACACGTAGGGCCTGATTTAGAATGCGGCGGACAGAGTGAATTCCATCGGCATGGCGGAACACGTTACGACCTCCTTGCCGAGGGTACTCCGCCCGCTGTATTTAGAGATGTCCGCCAGCTCAGCAGATATCACTTACATTGAAAGACTGCTGTGTGGCTTTGTCAAAGGACAGAGCCATACAGCACACGTTCAATATCTTTTTTATGACCCCCTCACCATTAGGAGTTTCCTCCATGACGTGGAGGTCATTACAGTGTTAAATAGGGTAGGTGGACAAACTTCTGAGAATTCTTACTCCAGCAGTCCATCAGAGGTGCATGTCAGCAGCAGAGAGGGAATAGTCTCACACTGAAGGTCTGCCTGATGCTAAATGATACGGGTTGACTTTCAGTACGCCAGAAAGTATACGCAATCGCCGTTGTGATGGAGTAACCTTTCCAAGGCAATTTAAAGCAAGTCCTTAGTGTTTGAGATTTAGAGCTTTGAGTCATGGAATGTACTTTAAAACAGTGTGTAGTATCCTGCATTTGTAATGAAATGTATTTTACACCTCCTGCTCAGCCAGATCTTATGAAGCTCAGTGGTGGTGGCATTTGTGTTGGGCTGTTGAACTGAAGCAGTGACAGGGCAGTGTGCACAGGAGCTTTCATTAATCAATTTGAGGCCTTTTGGCGGTCAGTGTGTGGCGCAGGGAGATTAAAGCTGTTGCTCCAAGTCTCGCAGAGGATGCTGGGTAAAGCTCAGTCCTTGAACGCTAAATAGTCCATGACATTTTGATCCAATTGTTCAGACAGTCACAATTAGAACAGCGTGTGCTCGTTAGTGTGGATGAAAGTGGACCGACGTTTGTACCCCATGACCTGGAATAGTTTCCAGCTAAGAAAACTCAAAAGGGCTGTAAATCACTGATCACCGTAGTCCATGTAAATGAACCAGATCATTACATTGTGTCACTAAGCAGTACGAATACTGTTATTTTTTTAATGTGTTTATTGCTACTATACAGTAAGACATGCATACAATAATGCAGTAATGACAAGAAACGCACATCGTGCTACAATGCGGCAGTAAGAATATCATCTGCAGGTAAAAACATCAGAGCCATGTAGCGAAGAGTTGGAAACCTGAAAAAAATTGTGGCGAACAGGGAAGGGTACCTCCGAATGAGGAAGGGTAAGGGGATTCTTGAAAACCCAAGAGATACCTGGATAATTGTATATATGGCCTGGGTGCCGGGAGTATGAGCCTGGTGGCACATTAGGACTAGGATTGTGACAGGTGAGAAGCCAACAAAAAGTGAAGAGATATGCCCGGAAGACTTATGACACCTGACAGGGGTAGTAAGTGGTCTACCTGGTCAAAGACGCCAAAAACTTGGACGACACAGTGCAAGGTGAAGCGAAAGACAGAATCTTGCCTCAGGGGAGAGGCTACCCTTAGGATGTTTGGCCAGATTCATAAGAAAGAGGCACTTGTGGGTTGGGTCTCCCCAAATTCAGTATGTGGGCTATCAGATGCCGTTGCATACCCTTAGCCTCCTCCCTGTGGAGTGCCACCGATTCTCCTCTGTCCTCTGGCCTAGTCGGTTAGGGACAGCAACAGGCCACCATGTAAGAAGTCATGAACCGTAAAGATCACAGATAACCTATAATACATATCCCTATACTCAAGAGCGGACAAGGCCCAACTTCATTAATCCAAATCAGACATCCAGACAAGACAATATTCTTGCTGTTCAGCAGTCTTTATTCAAGCTGTATAAAAGGTTTCTTTAAAATGTTCCCAGAACACGGTAGCCAACACATGTTTCGTTTTATACTAAGACTTTTTCAAGGCATGAACATCCAAGTCAATCCAGCCGTAGCTGAAAACTGGTGCATAGAGGATCCTGTACCCAATTACGTCAAGGGACCCGCATCCGGAGTCGAGTACACCAGCCCGCTCAAAATGTTAGGAAACCGTAGTCACCAGGATCCCAATTATCAGAAGTGATTTAGGCAGGTTAAAACATTTAAATCCTAAAACTGCACAAGGTGGTTTGCGGGCCCAGATTCTTGAAACACAGTCGTCCTGAGGATCCCCTCGTACAGGCAAAATCTGGCAGGTTACAAGACAATGCTAGAAGCTTCAAATATATCAGTTATGGGCCCCAAGAATTATTTCACAGCTGTGCCACACAAAATAAGACAACACAGCGGATAGCGTTAGCGGGCCAACAAGTTTTCTACTTCAATCTGTCCTTCCTAGTCTTGTAACATGTAGCATAACATCTATACGTTGTGGAACTTCCATGTACAATCTATCACCTAGCACACACCCAGTTTATCACACTCTTCCAGGCGCTTCATGTATCACGCCTGTTGCGAGTGCAACCAAAATACGCTGCACCCCTTAAATCGCAGTGTGTCCGTCGGTATGCGTCCCCAAACTGCCAATCAGAGAGTCAGTCTTGTGATTAACTGGGTATGTGCTAGGTGATAAACCTCGAATCTGGGGAACTGGGTTCGAGTCTCGGCAATGACGCTGAACATCCTGTGATTCTGGGAAAATCACTTAATCTCCCCGTGCCTAACAAAAAAAAATAAACGTATCCTCATGTAACGCAACAGTTGCTATGTAAAGCGCTCTGATACCCAATACCTTCGGGTAAAGTTTGCGCTATATAAAACTCTGTAAAAATAAAAAAATAAAAAAACAATGACTGAGCTCTGCTGCACAGAAGGTGGGCCTCCACCATTCCAGCTCCCTGAGGTGACCACGAGGTCATTGGCCCACACATTGCTTCAGCTTCTTGGAAATGCAAGACACTTTGATTGCGAGAAGATTGGAGCTAACGGAAAAGGGGTGCAATAGCCTCAAGGGTTTGATGACGCCAGTGGGTTACTCACCACGTCAGAAGCCATTTCTACAGGTCAACCCTTGCTGCGGTGACCCCTTTCCACATGGGACTGCATTAGGCACAGCTTGAACTGTTCCAAAGGTGAAGAGCGTTGTTTGTCGCTCCTCTCCCCCATAATATGCGGGCCACTGCATTGCATTCTGTGGATTTGCCAAAGGGTCAATGCAGGATGTTTGGACTTGTCTATACAACACCCTGTACTGGTCTGTCCATGGGAGTTCATGGAGCAGATCTAGTGTTGATGTGTGATTCTCACTGAAGGGTGAGTGCATGGCTCAGCTCCAAACTATCTCCTGAGGGGGACTCCTTTTTCTGTCTGTACTTGTCCCCACCATATGTGGACTGAGACAGTACAAAGGAAATACTTCATCCCTCCATATGGGCCTATCCAAAATGTGAATGACACTTCCAACAAGCAATGGCTGAAGGGAGATGAGACCCAGGCACACTCTGTGTATATTATACTTTTTAATTTTTTAATCATGCTCTGTCAGGCCTAAAAGACTCTTGCATGTATGTATTCATTTAATGTGCACTTTTCTGATACAATGCAACTGCTCTGCATTAAAGGTTAATCTGCTCTTAAATGAAGGCCTGGTAAATTTAAATGCTTTTGAAAACCGAATATGCCACAGATAATTAGCAAAAGCGAGCAAGGAACATGATGACAATGCAACTCATCTGAAAGTGCTGAAAGTCAGCGCACAAAGAAGCACAGTTGGACCCACTCACTGTTTGTCTTTAATGTTATGCTGTTTACTTAAATCTCAGCCAAATTACAGTTTCTGAAGCATAGTTGTTAAACCACTATGGGCCTTTCCAGCTTGTAAGCATGACACAGAAGCTAATAATTAAACACCAGACAGAACAGTTTTGGGGAATCTAGGGTAAAAAGAACTATTTGAGTTGAGAGTTTCCAGTCAAATCTCTGTTAACAATAAAATCGGAGGCTAAACTTCCATTTTGTGTTGGAATCTGGGACGAGGTGAAAACAAGGAAGCGAGAGGAGGGGTACATCATGCAGGCTATGGGGATCTTCTAGGGCCTTTAAGGAATTGCAGTCAAGCCTCGAGCCTGACAGTCTAAATGACCTCGAATTCCATTACAGTCAGTACAAAACAGCCTTTTCTGGCAAACTGATTGAGACCGGCCCTGAATTACATGGCCACATTCAGCATTACCACAGAGCTTGAACAGCCTGTCATTTTGATTGTTAACACATGAGGATTTTGTGTGAACGGTGAAAGATGCACATGCTTTGTGTTGTTTTATTTTAAAATATCTCCAAAATGATGCTGTTAAGGATGAATGTTTGTGAATTGAAGAAAAGGTCATATGCTCTATAGAGGTAGGTAGTGCTCTGTGAAGAGCCGAAGGCAGTGTGATGTGCAGAGGATCAGACTGTGCACAATGCAGGGCCAGGCAAGAAGCTGTGAATTCCAAGGTGCTGTATTCAGGGGGAGCCTGCATACAAATTTGGGCAGCGTGTACCAGAGACAACATAAATGAATGAATGTTTTATTTATGTGGTTACTTAAAACCATTACAAAATACAACGTTAAAAATGTATTGCAAGAAAAAAAAAGAAAGCGCAGCACATTGTTAACCCGTTAACCGCGGCGGGCGTTTCCTTGCGCGGGCGGGGCCCGTCGGCCGTTGGACGTGCGCAGCACTATGAAAATAGTGCTTGCATTGGCCAACGGCCGACGGCAGCACGCAACGGGTTAAAATCAGTTTGTTTGTTTTTTTTAAAGAGAATTCATACGGATGATGTAGTCATTTCATTTTTTTCCCTTTAAAACATAAAACATCAAGACGGGATTAAGGGCCATATGTATCAAGCCGTTTTTGAATCGCAAAGGCCGAAATTTGCAGAATTTCGGCCTTTGCGACTCGCAAACGGCCCTTTTGCATGTTTTGGGATGTATGAAACATTCCCAAAATAAGGAATTGCAAAGTTGTGCGATTCCTTATTTTGCCATAGCATTTAGGGAATCGCAATTTTCCGATTCCTTAAATGCTATGTATGTAGCATTTTTGGCTAGCGAAATATGGTTAAGAATTCGCAAATTACCACCAACTTTTAGTTGATGGTAACTTGCGAATTCTTCAAAAAATGCATATTTTGGCATTTTTTAAGGTGGGATGTGATGCACACACATGCCCATAGGGCATGTATGTGCGCCATATGCACACACATGTACATTTCAGGGGTGAGGCAGGGTGTCTTTGTGACACCCCTGCACCCTTGAAATAATTCTCAAATTGCGATTAGCAAATTGCGAATTCGCAATTTGAGAATTATTTCGCAATCATTCCTATGGGCCTCAATAAGTACAAAATAGTTTGTTGATACATATGGCCCTAAGGCTTGAAGAGTCCAGTGATGAATCACTTGTTCAGCAGTGGCCGGACCTCAGGGGCGGTGAGCCTGATGTTGAGGGGCTCACAAGCTGTTTGTTGCACTCTGCCTGTGAAGACTTGGCCTTCAATAATGTGCGAGTATGGTACCAGAGACAAGGCCAGTGGGATTATGTGATTCTGCTGCTTTTTTTTTTTGCACAATTACAGATTTACAGAATTTGCCACGTCTGCTGCGCTAACCTGCAAATTTTAACAAAACAATCTTGTTTCCAGCTCAAATTGATCAAAAATTACTAAAAACGTGGCAACATGTTCGCACGCAGTGCACAGCCCTTCGCAAAGGTTAGCTGGTTATCTGTCAGTTGCTTATTTATGCATTTGGTTGCTAAACTGGTTCTAATGAAGTGACTCTTTGCCTAGACAATATTACTATTTGTAGAAATTATAAATATGAAATTTTTAAAAAGTGTCGCATTATGCTGCATAATTTCCTGTATAATTTAGTGAACCCTGCTGCATAATTTGGCGCTCCCTTACTGTGTAATTTGCTAAAAACTGAGGCCTTCAAACTGTGGGTTGCACCCCCCTGGGGGACCAGCCTCCCAGGAGCCTGCAAATGCCTCATTGAGAAACTTGGGAATGAAAATGACCTGGAAGCGCAGATTTGTTTATTTACCTCGTTTCCAGGCTGTGTTCATTTACAAGCAGCAGCTGGAGTACATGGCAGAGTCAAAGACATGATTAAAAAGAACAAAATATTCTGTAACTATTTTTGTCCTTTTGGGAACTACATATAAAATAACGTACCCCTTAGATGAAAAAAAAAATTCAACTTAATACTTCTGAGTTCTCAGTTGGTTAACCCAATCACTGCAGATGTCTATGTGAGAAGCCAAAGAGTTACAGAATTTAAACTGCAGTGGGTGCAGTGGGAAAAGGGGGTTGTGTGTATATAGTGCTACAAGCTCCCAGCCTGTAACAGAAAGCACTGTAAATGTGAATATGTAAATCCTTATTTTAAAACTGTATAAGATTGGCTGCTGTGGAATGGATTAGTCAGAACCACTGGAATTATGCGGCAGGGGAGAGCCAAATTATTCAGCAGAGTTGACGAAATTATGCAAGAAGAAAAGACAAATTATGTGGCCTATTGTTTAATAGTATTACTTCATTGTTTTGCCCTTTTTACAAATGGTAATACTATTTGGCCAAATATTTGACCTGTAAGACCAGTTTATCATCAAAATACAGAAATAGGCAAATGAACGGTGGCCAGTTTAGGGCCTGCCACTGCATGGGAAACCCATTTCGCCACATTGTGTGCTAGTAGTCTCTGGAGGAAGTGTTGTGAAGCAGGAAGGAGTTCCTCTGGCGAACTAAACAATAAAACAGGCCTCTGCCCCCAGCTTTAGGACGGGTTCCATTTTTCGTCGCGACCAGGCCAGTCCAGCTGACGACATACTCCCTCAGTCGACGGTTGTTGCAAATCCTTCCTTGCATAGACCGTTGAAAGGGCTGTCACTCAGCAAGTTTTCAAAGGATTTGAATGGGCCTCTCACAAATTGTAACTTTTCAACAAATGGCCACTTACTGTTTTTTCTTGCATTCTAGGGCTCGGTCCACGGTGAATTCTGGTAAATTGATGAAGCCTTCGGCCTTCTCAGCCTGCAAAGAGGAAGCCACAGAAAGAACAGGGTGTGAGGTCATGAGTGAAAAAAGAGAAATGTGTAATCTAGAATACAACCGTTCAATGCACTGAGAAGTTAGAACAGGAAACCAAGATGAAGGCTCTGATTAAAATCTTGCCCAGTCCTGTGCAATTACCAGTTGGACCCCCTGGGATGCAGTATTCCCACGAGACTGATTATTTCAGTCCTAAAACCACAAAAAATTCACCAGAATGTTACTGAATATATTTACCACCTGCTCTGTGCAGGTGGTAAATGTGTGCAGGCCTGTGGGTGGTGTGAGGGTTGGTCAGAGGGAGTTGTTGGGTTTCTATGGGAGGGAAATGGAAGCTTTTTTCTAGGACTGGAAGGACTGTATACGTCCATCAAATGTGGATTGAGGTTTGGCTGCTACAGCAGCCAAATTCTCACACAGTTTTTCCATATGGAATTATCGTCTGGAAAAATCTGTGAAGGTTGTGGGTTTGGTAAAACCTAAGAAGGTGTAATCAGGCACAGCAAAATGAATCCATTAAAACATTCATTCATTTTACACCACCTAACTTGTAATAAAGGCCCTAGGGGGATATTTACAAAGAATTGTCGGAGCGTGGTCTTACACCAAAAATGATAACGCTGCTCTCTGACATTTTTAAAAAGCAGGGATGCACCGTATTTACAAAAATACGGTGCACCCCTGGGCTTTCCCTAGCACTGGCACTAATAAAGCTGCCTAGTGCCAGTGCAGGCCCCCTTGCGGCATATTGCAAGGGTGTCTGCACTACAGGGGCGATTGTTTATGTACAGGAAGGGACAAGGTCCTGTGCATAAACAATCTTGAAAGGTGATTTGCTCTTTTTATGTGTGTTGTATTCTGCAGCACACACAGAAAGAGCGAAAAACTAGGAGAAATTAATAATTTTTCTTCGTATTGCCTGTCTAAGAACAGGTATTTCCTGGTCTTTGTTTTTGGCGCTGCCCCAGCCTTGTAAATATGGGGCAGCATAAAAAAGCAATGGGTGTTGCAGTGGAACGCCTACAGCACACCCATTGTACGCCCCTTTCACGCTAAGTGAAGCATGAAAAGGGGCCTAATTTGCAATGCTTAACATGGCTTAACGCTGCTCTGTAAATAAGGAGAAGGAGATATCGCCAATAGAGCATCCATAAAAGTGACATTTTGGGGGCGATATCCCCATGTAAATATGCCCCCTAGTGTCTAATATATTCATTACGTGTCTTTAAAACTTGTATATCTGGTATATTTATGGCGTTTTTACAGTATCGGGTGCCCTGTTAAGTTGCAGGAAATCAATTGATTTATGAGCACTAATATATTTGGGAGCTTGACTATCAAAAAGACTATCTGCAGAACACAGCACTGGATGTTTGCAAGTGGTTGCAGGTGGTAGGCAACTAAACTCATTTTTGGGCACCGGGACTTATTTCACATGATAAGACTTTGACCCAGAGAATGAAAGAGAAGGACAGAAAGAAGGAGGAAGAGAAAGATAGCACAACTGTGACAAAAAACAGACAGCAGGAATTCAAAAAACCTGCAAGAATGAGGTAGAAAGTTTAGGGTGAGTGGAAGAAAGAGGCATGTGATTGAATCAAAAATTGGTAACCTTGGTATTCAGTACAGTGGCATTCATTGGTCGAGGGCTCCTAAGAAAAACTTTGGGCTGCTGCACATTTTTTTTTTCAAATTAAGAACTGTTTCAAGTTAATTTCATTTGTTTAGATCATCGCATTGTATGCAAAACAAACATATAAAAACAACAATTTACAATAAAACATCTTAAAATACAATCCAATATCTTCACATTGTATTGCAAATAATTCATGGACCTCGCAAAGTTGCAGTTGTCTAAAATGTGGCAATAAGATGCATTGGCAAGTAAGCCTTGGTTGAACCGAAGTGAAAAGAAGGGGGAGGGTAGGTTCTCAGAGGCAAGGCTCGAGTGTGGTAAATTTGAGAAACGGAAGGAAGATGTTCTTCCTCCTTCCACTGAAGATAGGCGACGCTTGTCTCCGACTGAACTTGCCAAGCTCTGCATTCTAAGACCCTACGCCGCTCTGAAAATAGAGCTACCGCCAATGCTTGTTGTCCACAAAAATCTGGTCAATTGTCCATAGCGTGGACTTGGAAGTTTAAAATAAGGCTATCAGAGACCCTACAGCGGAGATGAGGTGTGGTGCCACTTCGAGGCTCGTGAACCGAGAAGACCTGGGCCGGCTGCCATCGCTGCTTCTCTAGGTGACCAAAAACAGAAGGATTCTGGGAAAATCATTGTATTGCGCCATGCAATAGCTCCTCCCCTGTAAAATAATTTGATGACGAAGAAACAGGCTCAATACCATGAGTGTTGGAGGAAAACAACTAGGCCTCATGGACAATGCAGCTATGTGCACATGGGCAGGGCTTCCATCTTATGTACAAGGAAGGAGCTAATAGGACTATTTGTTATTCTTATGTTTTGATATGAAACCATTAAAAAACAGACGTGTCTCGCTGCAGTATTCATTCCACATTGTACTTGTAAACAAAGTGGATCACCCTTGATTGCATTATGAAGCTTTGAATCACAACATACAGCAGAACAATACACAGTTTTATCACATTGATTAGAAGGTCCATGTTAACTCTAATTGCCTCTTTAAAATTGGGCTTATAGATTATCCTTTCAAATGGTCCTGTTCCACCTTCTCTCAGAAGAGCAAGCACCAGGCTGATTGATGGTTAGCTGCTGGAGCTGGAGCTGGTAACTAGCTAATTATTATTATTATGATTTTTTTAAATGTATTACATTTTAATGTCGGACTTGCTGATTTTAAAAGGCGTTCATAAAAATAGTTCGAAACGCAAAACAAAACATAGCAGCAAAAAATCATTAACCAAGAAGGGAAAGCTGTTACTTCCATGCACATTCAAATGACTCACAGCCTTGCAAACAGGTTGCATGTTTGCTTTGCATTGAGACAAAAGGCAATAATTTCCCTTTCGTGTGTATACCATTATTTTCCCATATTTCACAAAAATGATCATGAAATATGTTATGTTATGTGTATTTCTTTTGCGCATAACCCACCCGGGAGGATATTCTGGCGCTAAGGGCAATATAGAAAATCCTCCAGAGAGAACTGTGCCCACTACCCTGCTTTATTTATAAGTATCGACCCAGATCTTCAAAAGCTTATCTTCAGTTTCACCTACGTTGAAGTGAACATTTGTGGCAACTTTATTTAACGAATAACCGGATGTTATATCTCCCAAAATAAAAAATAAAAAAACATAGGGGAGGCAGCACAAGTCAGCATTGTTCTTTAAGAGCTGTCGACTAATTTTACCATGTGCCCCATCATTGGGCAATAGTAATAATATCGGAAGTTATTAATGGGAGTCTCCAGTATTTCACAGGTCTCCTCGATCTCACATAGCCCACACGAAGTGGCCACTTATGGAATCAATGTTGCTAAACCAAGACATCCACAACATAAGTGGTTAACTCAGATCTGTGTTGTGGACACCCTGGAATCTCCCCAAAAATGTTTGCCTCCTTGTCAATTGTTTGAACTGATTCGTCATTTCATGTTGTCATTACCGCAAAGTTGTCTGCGTAAGCCAATACGTTTGTAACGGGAAACATCCTTTACAACGCAACTTTTACCATGCAGTGCTATTACAACGCAGGTTTTACAACGAAAACCATTACAACACATTGCGCTGGGGGGCGCTCTAGGATAGGGAATAGATTTAATTTACTATCCAACACCTTCCTTAGTGTCCACGGGGACTGGAGTTGGAATAGTAAATTAAACTATTCACTATCCAGCACCCCAAAGCGCTATGCGTTGTAATGGTATGCGTTGTAACAGCATGCGTGGTAAAAGCATGCGTTGTAATGTCATACATCCCTTTGTAACATTCTCCATATAGTCAACCGGTTATATTCTGTTCATATTTAGCATTTTTTAAATGTACAGCTGCATATATAAGACAAGTAATGATGTGGAATGCGGATACCCCTGTCTTGTGCCACCATTAATAAAAAAAATATCTTGACTCTTTAACCAAAAGTTATATTTTGGATTCAGGGGTCTAATATACCTTATAAATTGGAACCTGAGATCGAGCATCATCAGCAGAATCTAGATATAGGCGCATGTAACTCATTCAAAGGGCTTGTCTGCTTTGAGCAGGATCATCGCCATAGGGCTGCATTTTGCATCCGATACATCAGAGCTAGTGCTTAACTATTGTGATCCATTGTCCCTCATCCTGGGATGAAGTTGTGTTGCCATTGTGAAACCATTTTGGCTATGACCCTGCCCAGCCTTTTTGCCATAATTTTCTAATATATTTTTTAATCATGATTCACTATTTATTAAAGATAGCAGTCTATAAGATTTTGGATTTTCAGGGGTTGTATATATTTTTTTAAAACACTATAGTAATGGTAAGAGTTCAAGATTGCGGGAGAAAGTATCCTTGCTGAACACCCTGGCTGGAAAAAAAATTGTGGTATAATTATAAAGTGAAGCTGAACTTTTTTATATATCTCAAGTGGTATTAGGTCTAGTCTGACAGCTTCTCCAGAGGAAAGTGAATTGATGACATACTGTATTTCAGGGAAAGTAATTGCCCAGTAGTATATACTTTATTGTTTGATTAATAAAAATCATTACAATGGTGAACATGCATCCATAATAAAACTTATATTAAAAATAGTTATTAAAATATTTACATGTGTGCCATCACGATGTGAACGAAAGATAAAGTTCATCAGAAAATGATTTAAAATCCTAGAAACCTATTTTTTTTATAAAAATGTATTAACTTGTCTAGACAGTACGACCCCCCAGGGAAAGTAATTGGTTTTCTCAGCATTTCCCTTTCTTCTTCAGATAAGACATTCAGCTTTACGAATTCTAGGGTCTCGGATATTAGTTCTATGCTCGGAGTGCAATATTCTTTTCATAAATCTTGATAATTAAATACCCATGTTGTATCATGAGGACATTCTATAAATTCTCCTTTCTTATTCCATATTGCACCAATTGTATTTGTTGTCCTATTTTCTTTTTTTTTTTGTTTTAACTGCCAAGACTTCACCAATAACCTCACTGTATTTGCAGGACTGTCCTATATTTGTTGCATCTTTTCTGGCCAGTTCTTGGTGATGATTGCTCCGCACACCACTCCTCACTGTGACTATTTGCTCTTGAAAACTATCTGCACTTCAATCTCCCAAAAACTACGGGCGAGAAATGCTCAGCTTTAGGTGCCACTAATTTTGCACAATCTATAATTATTTGTTCATGTATCTTTTCTGTTTTTCTTATAGACTAGGTAAGAGTAGCCTCTCAAATTCCTGCTCTAATTGCATCTCAAATTATATGACGAGCCCCATGTCAGGTACCCCTGCTGCATAATTTCAATATAATTTGAATCCTTAAGTAGGAATCTTTCAGTGGTCCATGTGAAAATGAATTTCGGTACCAGTACAAGAGAACAATGGTACAATATAACAATGGTTTTGTTTTATATTATTACTTTATAAGTTGTAGCTACACTGGCTAAGAAAAAGTCTAAGTGGATATATTTTCTTAGGTGGATGAAAGGATAGCCAAGGTCAGGAGATCCAGATTCTGGCCAACAGTCAACCAAACCATGTATTTCGAACCATCAGATACATAAGTATAACATTTTAGACGTAGTCTGTTTTTTCCTTTCTCTGCTTTCCCTGCCTCCAAGTGTGCAATTAAGAACACTGCATATTATTTATAGAGCTGCCCAATGTCATAATTCTGTGGTTACAAAACGAAATCTATTGTTTCACTTTGTTAAATGTTTATGATGGAAAAAAAGAAAATAAACAATATCTCGTCCATTAAATAAAAGGCACATTTATGCACGCAAGTTGATAAATAGGCGGACAAATGTAATCAAAAAATATGTTGCGTGGAATGTTGTTGAAATATCAGGGATTTAATTGACAAACACTACAAAAAGGTTATGTTAGGGCTAAGAGTAACTCATAGTTATAGATGAGTCATCAAACCAAAACTTAGATTAATTAAGCAATATTTACTTCCATTCAAAGTTATGCTCATGGTCGCATGCATTATGTTATATACAACTTAAATGAAGGGTAATGCCACCCCAGAGTTCTCAATAATGGGAGAACTATTAATTCCATTGGTGGGATAAAGGGCAATAACACATGTGATGCAAAGGATCCTCTAATATATTAGGATTTACCAGAGGAATCTGTATTCAGATTCTCCTGGTTATCTCTAATGTTGCCCCAGATGAGCAAAGTGTTTTCTAAAATTAAGTTGGTCTAAGATTGAGCTGACGCAGACCTTTATTTCCTTGCATCTAGAGCACTCACTAATAAAAATGAATGGTCCTCTTAGATCATGTGCCCGCCTCAAATCAGAATTCAGAATTCAGAAAGAAAGCTAATCCTGCAATCCATCCTTCTTTTTCACTCACAGGACCTCCACACCATCATGTGGGCCCCTCCCCACCAATGTTTGCAAACAATAAGCTTTCACATGAAACTACTGTAGCGTTCTGCCAGCCCAAGCACTCACCAATAAGTATGCCACACATGGAAATTAAGTTTACACATCTTTATTTTGCTGTGTCTAAATCAGAACTCCACAATCTAAGCATACCTTCAATCCATCCCTCTAACGCTTATGTCACAGGCCTACAGTATACAGTGGCAACCAAAAGAGTTCTAGCGTTCTTGTATTACAAGACACCATAACTACCACTTCAATGCCTAGCCTCCAGAGGTCGCCTGGTTGTCTGGATTTCTTTTCTAAGGTAATTTACCCTGTTTCTCTTGCCTCATAGCTGCTTGTCCAGGCAGACCCAACACAGGTGCCTCAACCAAGGGCCAAAGCGGCAAACAACCTGTGGATACCCCATGCTTGGTCCAGGAAAGAGATATGGTCCAGAAACCTTTCACCTGCCTTCACCTGCCTTCAAGGTAAGCTAGTGTGTGATTTGCTGCCTCATTAACCTTCACAACCCATATCTGCACACAACCAACTATCCACACATGTCCTATTCTCAACACCTGAAATATTCACTCTCTTACACTCACTAGTGTTCAGTCTGCACAAAATAGCACCTTTGCCACTGACATTTGTGACCTTATATCTCACAATAACATCGATATAGTCTATCAATGGAAACTGGCTCATCGCACATCTTCTACTGTCTACTATCGGGGCATTCCATATTGTGTCATTATCATCCACCTACCACACCTACCCAACACACCTACACAAAACAGAAAATGGTCTCACCATCAAGCACAAAACCACACTCTCTGTCACCCCTTTCTGCCCTTTGCACCCTTGCTGTTGAACGCCCCTCAGAGACGTTAACCCTCTTGCCCACTCATTCCTTTACCTTTCACCTCCTTTACATCCCCTGACTATGATAAAAAACGTTCTCCAAGATTTTCTAACATCATCACAGCAAACCCCATCTCTAATACTTACAAAATATAACAGGCTGATGTTCATGCTACCTACGAATCGCCACACAAGAAATCTAGGAAAAATTTAGTAGTGGATGTCTCCATACAAGTTTATGCCATCTCAGTTATAACTACCACACCCACAATCTTAGAAACATCCTTCACCTCATCCTCTTTGTTTGCTCCCGCGCTTGTCAGTTGACAACTTTTCACAAGTGACTGAACCTTCCACTCTGAATTGACCTTTTATTTTATGCCAGCCAACCTAATTCAGAAACAGCCAAATTTGATACAATTATCTCCAAGAATTGTAAAAATCTTGCCTACCCACACCATTTAACAGATCTTGACCAATCTACCCCAAACATTAACACTGGTGACATATTTCTTGACAAATTAGGCTCTACCTTCTATTCTGCATCAATTCACCTATCTGTGTCAAGAAGGTGAAACCAACACCTTCCATACACATTTCTCAATGCCAGAAAAGCTTAAATCAGGACCTTCCTGTTGCTGATAATGGTGAATTAGTTAGTCATCATTATACAAAGCAACCTCATATAATGCCATAATCCTCTCTTCCTGTCTCAAACTCCTCCTCCCTTCCAGACCTCATTAAAACGGGCCAAATACTTCCCATAATACAAAATTTCACTTGAGTCCTGATGACCTCTGTTTGACCAGTCATCCTTAGGGTGGTTTCCCCCTAACTTTCTGCCTTCCTCATCATTTTTTATGACATTGATTTTGTGGCCTTAGAACTAATCAGTGCTAAAGTGCATGTACTCTCTCCTATAAACATGGCATTATTGGCTCATATTCAATAGGCATATTTAATTTAGTTATATGTCCCTTGTAGTGTGCACTACATGGGCCCACTGCCTGTAAATTAAAGGCTTCTTGTGGGTTTTCATTACAGATTATGGCACCCACTTAAGTAGCCCTTTGATCATGGCTCAGGCCTGCCATTGCAGAGCATGTGTGTGCATGTGTGTGCAGTCTTAAACTGCCATTTTGACGTGGCAAAATAAACTTTTTGTTCCAAACAAAGAAGAGAGTAAGGGAGTTCGTTCACCCAAAAGTGAACTAGAGACTTCTCCTATTCCCCTGGGAGGAGATATGGCAAAAACAAAGAGAGGAGTATCCACTATGATTTTGAAGAACAGACGTATCTGGAGGACCGGTTCTTGGCAAAAAGAAGGAAATTCATCCTTTTGATAGAAACCCCTCACTCACCACCTAGTGGTGACATGCTTCATCATCGGGGTCCACCTTGGCGTCCTAGCGACACCAAGGTGTGCTGCAACACCTGGACTACAGTGGAGCGGGTTGTGGCTGTAGGTGCAAAAAAATGTTAAAAATTGTCCTGGTTGTACTCAGAAAAAGTAGTTTTATTTTTAGAGCAACTAGCCGAGCTAGCCGAGCAGTGGACGCGAGGAGTAGGTCGACTCTGATCTTACCTGCCTGAAACTAATTTGTTATTATACAGGCATTGACCCTACGCCCTGCCCGTTGAAGCGCAGAGCACTCATATTTGAGTCTCTTTTTTACCCGCCAGCTCACTTATTTTATTGAGCGGCACTCACCACTGGCAATTTTTGCCAGTAGGCACACAGGGGATCAAGGACGGGTGTGCTTTTTAGGGAGCACGCACCCCCTGTCCACCTGTTTTTTCTGGTCCTGACGAATACCGGGCAATAGCCCTTATGGTAGAAACATGTTGACCACTCAACACATATAGAGATCCCTGGGTCGTAACCCTCCCTACCAGGATCTCGCCAGTATTAATTTTAAAACATTGTTCAGTTGCTCTAAAAATAAAACTACTTTTTCTGAGTACAACCAGGACAATTTTTAACATTTTTTTGCACCTACAGCCACAACCCGCTCCACTGTAGTCCAGGTGTTGCAGCACACCTTGGTGTCGCTAGGACGCCAAGGTGGACCCCGATGATGAAGCATGTCACCACTAGGTGGTGAGTGAGGGGTTTCTATCAAAAGGATGAATTTCCTTCTTTTTGCCAAGAACCGGTCCTCCAGATACGTCTGTTCTTCAAAATCATAGTGGATACTCCTCTCTTTGTTTTTGCCAAAATAAACTTTTTGCCAGGCTCAAACCCTCCTTTTTAATGCATATAAGTCACTCCTAGTGTAGGCCCCGGACAGCGGGGGCAGGGTGCAATTTTTTTAAAAAGCAGGATTTTGATTATAAGTTTCACATGTCTTCGTAATGAAAAACTCTTAAACTTATTTTTCACTACGATATCAAAAAGAAAAATACATATACATATACATCGTTTTGAAGGATACAAGGACGGGCTGCCAGGATATAGGAGCAGGGAGGCCGAATTGAAGAAAGAGGATAACGACAAACTTACGAGACCACCCCCAGGTTGTCAATCTGTCCTCCGCTAAAGACGGACCATTGAAAGAGGATTCAGACTGAAGCGACTTTCCGCCTAGCTCATATGGTAAATTACCGACAACAGCGTTCACAATAACGGTGGCTCCTCCTGGCAGGCAAATCCAGCGAGAATACATCTCACTAAAGATATGTCCTGAGGGATACAAATAGATGTAGATGACATCAAAAGGAGCATTGACTTAACTCCTAACCCGTGAGAGACTGCACACTTTGCAAATTGAAAACAGCATCCTGTGATCTGTCAATCATCCAAAAGCCTATAATAACTTTTAGTAATCAGCACTCTCCAGTTGAGCCATGAACTCCATCTGGAACAAGAATCAGTCCTGAGGAAGGTGTACTAAAAGAAAACCGAAACGCCGCGTCGACTTTTTTGATTCTTCGTGTCTTTTATTTTGTATTTTATAAAAAAGTTTTTATTAAAATGTCTAGTGTGATATGTTTTTAATGCTTTGATTCGAATAAATGTTTTGATTTGAATAATGAATTATAAATTGACTGTGTGAATAAATCTTATAACAGTGTTTTACCAAACATGTTTTGCGACAAGTCTCAATGATTATTATTATAGTCTAAAGTATTGTCTGTAATTTGTTAAAATCTACGATTGTCCCTATTGTGATACTGTTACAATCCAGTGTGTGAAGATAACTTGAATACACCATATTGTACCTTTGCCTTTCCCGCCCACTTTATGGCATGCTGTTCTAAGCATTACACCCCTACTAGTAATACTGAAATCGGACATATCCTTTACTGTCCATTTAATTGGGACTTTTTTCTTTGAACACTATCTTCCCCCCAGTCCCTTACAAGTCTGTGTGGGGTCCTCCTTTTCTTTACATTTACTTTTAGAACGTTGCCATTTTCTTGCCTTAGCTATTTGGTGCCTGCAGCCTGTCTCTAGTTAACTGACTGGGTGTAGTTGGCAGTTGGCCTTTACGTATTCCTCCTAGACAGCCACACATATTGGGAGCTTAGGTGTGGCTGTGTGGGCCATCACTGACAGAATGGGAGGGAGGAGCTCGGCCCAGAGTCACTTACACCTAAATAGGCTGTATCCTGTCCCCACACAAACTGTTGCATACCCCGTGTAATTAGTCTGGAGCCAGGGCAGGGAAGGCAGGGTATCTATGCACTTCAAAGGCATGCTTCTAGAACCATTGGCCACCTGAAAGGCAGAAATGTGTATAAAAGAAGAATCTCAGACACCTCCACTTCAGGAGTATTCCCAAGTAAAATGTCTACATTGCCTCTGCTGCATGGATTGGATCAGTCGCAAAAGACTCGTATCGTAGTCCCTCAAGTCCTCGGAACTGATTCATCGCCCAGACGGTGTGGCATAGCGCATCCACAGCCCAGATCCTAGCATCCATCATCAACAGCAGCCTCGAGAACGATGCCAGACTCGGCATCGCAAGCTCACACCCCCTTGGAATTGATGCATCAATAGCTGTTTGCCGCATTTCCGATGTCGAACTACACCTCGCAAGCCCTGCTGATGGTACTCCTGACGACGACCCTACAGGGCCTCACATCTCTGCCTTGCTGCATCATGGAGCAGATGCACTGTTTCGCCATCTTCGATGCAGATCCACGAATGCTCTGCAGCCAGAATTTAAGGTACTTTATTCAGCTGGCCAATCTGGGTCCCTGTAATTGGCCCACACTTTGTTTAAGTCGGTTTTAACTTGCGACTTCGTCCCAGTCAACACAACCAGATATCTCCAATGCCGCTTTGTGTTTCTTGGTGCTATTTTCAATCTACATTTTGGAATTCAATATCTCCTGTTCTGCTAATTTGATGTTTGTTGTTTTGGTCTTGTTTTATTTATTAAAAGGTACTCTATTTTCCTAAACCTGTTGTGGGCTCCTTTTGTAGTGTGTCTTCACTGGTTTACTGTTTGAAGTGTTGCACAAAAACCTTGCCTGTATGTTAGGCCTGACTGCTCTGTGCAAAGCTACCAAGGGGGTTAGCACAGGATATGTTGGGGTTTGCTTGTGCTGTACCCTGACAAGGATTATGCTGCTTGACCCCAGGTCAACCAACAATCCAATTTATTTGAACCTTTCTAATTAGTGAGGAGGTCTGCGCCCCATTACTAGGAGCTTATTTTCTTGTCACATAAATGAGGTATTGGCAAAGACAATAGAGATCACTTGTGACACCAGGGTACAGATCTATCGGCTGTGCCATTGCTTGTTTTCCAATTGTTCATATCAAAAACAAATTTAAGATGAACGGTCATGCATGAGCAAAACAAAAAACATTCAAATATGTACGCTGTGACAGCATGTGCAAGGGTATAGATAATGGCCATCTTGGAATGCTATTTAGGACAACTTAGAACAGGAGGAATGATCACGTTCCTATTCTTTTCATACTTTCTGCTTTTTTTGGCAGGCTCAGTTTGTCAACATAAATATCTTTTCACAGTATTATTGTTATTCTAAAAGAATTTCATATTGCAAGAGGAATGGATGGATGGATGGATGGATAGGTTTTTATATAGCGCAATATCACCGCCAGGTCTCAAAGCGCTTTGCATTGGGAACCCGTCCTGGTTTTTCCCTGTGAGATAGCCCCTACTGGGTATCCCCAAGGTGAAAGCCAGGCATCCCGCCACGGGGGGCCGTAGTGGAGATTAAGCAAGCTATTGCCCAGAGTTGCAGAGTGTGAACCTGTGATTCGAGTAGGCACCGAAGCGAGAATTACCAAGTCCGTGGACATTTTTGGCTCAAGACCCTGCCTCGTCGGGAATTGAACCCTGGTCCCGGGTCTGATCTCAGCGTCCGGGTCTGCCTCCTCTAAACAGTGAGCTACACTTCTCCACGAAGCACCCTTTGTGTCACAGTCAAAATGCATTAGAAAGTTATTAAAGGAAGATTGATTAAGAAGGAAGAAGCTACAAGAGCTTCAGGGATTATTTGGAACAGTAGCTCCGTTAGTTAGTAAGTTAGTTGGTTAGTTAGTTAGTTATATGATTATAAAAAGCCTGGAGCACACCAAGAAGGACACCAGAGTGGTGTGCAATTATAGACAGGTTAAGCAAACATTGGAGCAAAGCTACAACAATTGGAATCAAATTAGAATAACATCTGGTCTGCATGCCTTAGTGGAGAAAAAAAAGAGGGATCCGAAGTAAGATGATTGAGAGAACATAGCAGTCTGTGAAGGCAATCTACTATAAAGCCATGCAGGGAATTCAGCCAGGCATCGACAGAAGTGGATGTGGTTCAAAGAAGGATTATAGCAGAGCATAGGCGTGTGCCTTGCAGTAGAGGATGGGTGGGCTCCAATGAGGGCAATTGTTTTTCCTTCCAAGTTAGCATGCTGTCAAGAGCAGAAGTCCTTTGTAAAATGCACGCATGCTTTTGGGCTGACCTACAAAGACAGCATTTTATCAATCTAGCTGTGACAGGAATAGGGTGTGATCAGCCTTCAGAAATTAAAAAGTGGAATGGATGACCACTAAATTAATGTGGTGCTGCTTCTTTAACTATTGTCAATAGAGAAACCTTAGGATAGAATTGATTGGTGTCATTTTAAACTCTTTGTATTTTTTCAAGCCCCAGGTGTAGCAACAGGCAAGAGATTTAGCTGTGCTTTAATTTCAAGGTAAACACTGTCCAGTTGTAAGAATCAACTGTAACAATTTGTGGAGTGTGGTCTTGGGTTAAGCATTGATTCAAACTGATGTAATATTGGACCGATTCAAAAATAGAGTCTGTGATTGGCACTCGGGGTGACCTCTCTAGTATGCCTAGGTACAGGTGTTTTTTTTAATCACACATTCTCCTCTTATATTGGAAGCAATTCTAGTGTTTCAATAATTCCAATAGTATTTCATCATGTTTAGACATTGAAAAAACCAAAGCCATGGCCTGCACAAGTTTTGCTTGGGTTGATAATTTTTCCTGAGGCTTTTTCGAAGCTAGGACCATGCTGAAGACAAGCAATACAAACATTTGAGACTAAAAGGAAAGTCTTTATAATATGAGAGTATGATGGAAATTTTGGAAAAACACTCTGTGCCTGTGAGGTATGCATAGCAAACCCCAAAGTGGTACACCGCAAACATCAGGAATGGCCATATCACATTCTGAGAATATTCTTGTGGATATCAAATAAAGCATATGAGAAGCAAACCATAATTCATGAACATCACACATGATGTCATACAGGAACATGTACTTATGATCATTATCTTGATTCTTTAGATAAAGTAGAACATAAACTCAATATTGAGGAATATGACATGCTAGAGTTGCTTAATATTAGGAAGAGTAGTAATGAAATATTAATTATACAACTTGTCGGGTTAGCTTTAATCCCGCCTGTACTAGTTACAGACACATGTATGTGTTTTATCCTGTGATGTAAATATTCAAGAGATTTTGAGTCCATACTAATCATCACTGCTAGTGGCTAATTTGTGGTTCTCTAAGGGAAAATGCATGTATGTACTCGTACTAAAAAAACAGTCAATATGGGGAAAATGCAAATATTGATATGAACATCTTAGGGATTTAAAACAGAGGTTGCATACAGTGAAATTAAGAAGCTGAGGTGTGGGTTGGGCATCCTGCTTTAACTGAACCTCAACATTTTCCTTGTCATTCAAAAGAAAGGCCGACATTTCATAATCGTGTATTAATGCCATAAAAAGTAGTAAAAATAAAAAAAGCCATGTTGATGCAGGTGGTGCCATAAGTGGCTGTGTCATTAATCATGTTGTCATTCTACACTCTTGTATACGGATAGAACTGCCAATAGGCAATGAATGAAATGTGGGGAAAGTATAAATGGACAAGTATCTCACCCTCTACACATTTGTAGGAAAGACATTTGGATGACAACAGATCTGCAGATGCTTGAGCATATGTGCATGAGAATCACAAAAATGAAACTCAACCCCAGCTGTGTCCATAGCTCAAGCTACTATTCACATAACGTTTCATACCATCTTCTTTAACACTATCTCCTGAAATTAGTTTAGACATATTCAAAAGCACCCCTTTTTACATGGGATTCAGATTACACAAACCTTCACAAACCTTTTTATAGTTTGAATGAAGAATTCACAACAGCTGTAAAATGTTTACAGAACAAGAAGTGGAAAGGTGGCAGCAATTCCTGGCTCGAGAGACAGGATAAAAGAATGTTTGCTTTATGGGACTCGTAAAGTAACTGTTGCAATATCCATGAAGGCAGACTAGATACAAGAAACTATTTTGAGCAGACACAAAATGATCCTTTCAACAGCTCTGTTGCAGTATCACGTCTTGTCACACGCCGAATGTAAGCCTTTTCAGCAGGCACCTTGACCCACTGAGCTATTGTACTGTAAATGGAATCTAAAACATGCAGACAGCACTTGGAGCATAACATTCTCTTAAATCAAGTATGAGTAGCTCATCCTGGCCTGTTCTTTCATTGTATTTTGGTACTGTAATACTTTGTGTGTAATGGAAAAACCAAAATGACTTGTTTCAGTTTGCAAAGAAAGCTCTGGATCTCAGTGGTCTGCTCACACATGATATGGGACATCTTAAGACCTTTTTACTAGGATTAGAACCAGAGACTGGCATTTTGCATCAGATTTCTCAAGTTAGTCTATAAGTAGAAGATGTGAGTAGCTCATTTGCTTTTTTGTGTTTTTACAATGCATTCTGGGGCTTGTAGTCTTTCATTAGAGATGGGGGAAATCTGAGAGCCCTGGTTAAACCCGATTTCAGCTACTAGCCACTTAACCAGCCAGGATAGACTAGGATCTGCCATGTTAAAGTCATACAGCAGTTCCTTGGCAGGATCAGTAACCTAATGGGCTGCCTTACTGCAACATATATAGGGCCATATGTATCACCAAACTATTTTGCATTTCTCAAATAGCGAATTTTAAGGAATCGCTATTTAGGAATTGCAAAATGGTATGTATGAAAAAAAACGGTTTTTATTTGCGATTCCTTAAGCTTCCTTATTTGCGAATTCGCATTTTGCGAATTCGCAATTAAGGAATAATTTCCATTGCATTCCTATGGGCCAGGAGGCCCATAGGAATGAATGCAAAATATTTCTCAAATTGCGAATTCGCAATTTGCTAATCGCAATTTGAGAATTATTGCAAGGGTGCAGGGGTGTCTCAAAGACACCCTGCTGCACACCTGAAAAGAACATGTGTGTGCATATGGCGCACATACATGCCCTATGGGCATGTGTGTGCATCACATGCCACCTTTAAAAATGCCAAATTGTGCATTTTTGGAAGAATTCGCAAGTTACCATCAACTACAAGTTGGTGGTAATTTGCGAATTCTTAACCAAAATTCGCAAGCCAAAAATGCTACATACATAGCATTTAAGGAATCGCAAAATTGCGATTCCCTAAATGCTATGGAAAAATAAGGAATCGCACAACTTAGCAATTCCTTATTTTGGGAATGTTTCATACATTCCAAAACATGCAAAACGGCCGTTTGCGAGTCGCAAAGGCCGAAATTCTGCGAATTTCGGCCTTTGCGATTCAAAAACGGCTTGATACATATGGCCCATAGTACTGTATTATTCTATCTGTCGCCTAGCCTCCAACTTACCTCTCCCTTCCCACAAGCACTGCCTCTCCCACCCAGCAGCTTTCTTCCCCCCTTAACAGAAGAACCATGTCTGAAGTTTGCCAAATAGTGACCATCCCCCACATTGGTGATTGTATTCTACCCACTGTGGTTCCCCTGCTAAGCCTCTGCAAGGCTGTGGCTGCCAGACCCTCATGCACTACAGCCTGTCTTCCTCTTGAAATCTGTCCCCTTGTATCTATCTGCCTACCTCCTGGATCTTTGGGGTCCCAGAAATGTGCCCAAATTTGGGATAGGGTACATTTCCAGGAACCATGTTCAAACTGTCTTTGATGCACTAATGCAGGGATCTCTATCCTTTTCTGTAATAAGAGCTACTTCTGATCAGTGAAAATTGTCGTGAGCTACTAAAGGCCAAGCAACTTCACATTTTTCCGAGAGTCACCCATGCTCACCTTCATTGAATTTAAGCCTAATTTCGCAAGACAAAGGAAACACTTTCCACATAGGATCACAAACCATAGAAAACACTTCCAACCACCCACCCTACACATGCCATAGCTTGCTGAACATTGTAAATCAATGCTTCAATGCTTACATTAGCAAGCACTACAAAAATGATGCATGACAATGCATCACGTTTCTTCATTATCAAATAAACAAAGGGAGAAAAATGATGTTACAAATTAATACGTAGTATTTCCTTTCATGTCTGAGCATTTGCAGACCATTAAAACAACAACGAATGGCCGGTATTTGGAAAGGTGGTAATCCTAGTTTCACTATGTGCAGTGTTTTATTTTTAAATGACAATGCATGCTCATTCCCATAATCTCATGAAATGAGCGTTTCTACCAACATCTCTGTTTTTAAAACAAAAGGTACATATTTTCCCTGGCACAAACCTGAACCAGGAGCTTCCTTTTATGTCAATTAATCATGGAAAGAAAGTTGCTGGCCCTGGTTTGCGAACTTGCAGCTAGCTCAGACAGATGCAATTTTTTTTTAAGTCTGAGCCTTGTTTTTAGTTTGAACTTTAAAATAACCCCAGACAGCTGTCCAGTAAACAAAACCGTATTGATTATCACAACAATTGGAATCACCACATGGCAATGGAGAGGTATATCCGTATTATGAAATGGGAATAATTTTATTTTGGAGAAGCATCTCATTTTAAAATGAAGAGTAGTGGATATAAAGCGCAGTGCCAGCCCAAGTTAAAATTGTAGTGTCAATTTAATTAGGCAGTGTTTCTCACTTATTTTTTATTTTGGGGAAGCATTTTATTTTCTAACACGGATCATTATTACTTGATACTTTTGCAGTTTTTATATCGAAAAGTTTTGGAGCACTTCACATGTGCACCAAATGCATTCCACTATGACATATTCACTTTTTAGGCATTTACCCAGAATTACAGTATGTTGAGACAACGCAGAGACTCAAAGACAGTTCCCCATTTACAAAGACGGCAGCTTAGACCCTAACGGCACATCCTCTCCACTTGAGAAGTTAATTGATACTTGTGCTTAAAACCTTACCCTTCAGTTGAATGTCCAGGACCTCAATAGTACAGCCATCAGTGATTGACTCGAGCTGCTGAACTGTAATTACAGAAGTGCATACGAGTATAATGACCAACAATGCACAAGGTTTGCCTGTGAAGCCTGTCCATAGCGCTAATAAACAGCCCACTGACTCCCCACGGCTTGTGAACGGCTGCGCACTCTCAGCGGGTTTCAAGTTCATGGCCCTGATTACACCTTATTGAAATGAAAAAAAATGCCCGGAGGGAGCAGCATTAGTAGTTGCTCCCTCTGGGTGGGAGCACTGCCGGCTTTGGCTAAATGCGGGGAGCCAACAGGGCTCTGGGGATGGGGTCCCCAGGGCCAGGCCCTGTGACCAACTGATAGGCACTGCCAAAGGACGTGTGCAGTGTGAGGTTGGATTTCTTTGGGGGGGTTAGCCACAGGGACTGTCCGCAGGCCAGCCTTTGTGGCCAACCCTCCACCCTGCAAGGCCAAAGGTAGTGCAGAGTGTGGGGTTCGCTGCATGCAGGGTTTGGCTGCAACGCCGAGCCACAGGTGGGTCCTGTTGCCATCCCCCTGCACTGTACGACTGAAGGCCCTGCGCAGTCTGAGTTTGGCTGCCTTTGCAGGGTTTGGCCACAGGGCCTGACTGCAGGCCAGGCATTGTGGCAAACCCACCACTGTGCAGAGCCAAATGACGTGCACGGAATCGGGGTTGGCTGCATGCTGGGGGTTGCCACAGGGTCTGGCCGCTGGGGAGTTGGATTTATGTTTGGTAATTGAATATTACTTTACGTTAACAAAATAACTAAAAATGCTCAGAAAAACGAAAGGCTAAATTAACGTTATAGTTGGTGATATGTAACAACATAATTTTTGAACTCTAAAAACCACAGGAATTCACCAGTTATGGTTAGCTCAAGTAACAATTACTCATGCCCTATGGTAACTATAACTGATGCCCTCACCATGCACTGCTTATTGCCCCACATATTCCATCACTCATGACATCTTCTATGACATCATTGATAATATCACTACAACATCTGCAGTGAAATTATTGATGAGAAAACTGTGCATGGCGGGCATGAATTGTAGTTTCTTTACAGCTTTGAATTGGTAAAATACCATTCACAACAATCTGGAATAAATAAAAGCAACCCCTGACATGTTTTGCTCTATTTAGAGCCCTTCAGATAGGTATTGCTTTGTCCAGACACAAGGCAGCATTCAGTATTAGTCAAAACAATATCCTTTCCGGCTTAGAGTTCCACATGAATGATACAAAACAGGAAGCAAGGAACACTAGGTTGTTCTCAACTTTAGGAGGAGAGCAACTCTTAAAATGAAGCAATCTGCTTACCTCAAATGGCTGGTTCTCTAGCAGAGTTTTAAGCAAACACGCACACCCAGAGTAGACAGGAGGGACAGCGGCAGGTTCATGGAACATGGGCAAAAAGTAGAGACCAGGGGCATGCACACAGACATCGGAGGGCAGAGGGAAGGAGAGTAGGGGCAGCAAACTAAGCACAAAGTCTAAGCAGAAGTGCAATGATGGAACATATAATTGTGCTACAGAGGGCAGGAGGAGTGGGCAGGGACATCAAGCTAAATTGAGGGCAGTGGCATCATATCGGACCATGCAGGGCAGGAGGGAAGGGACTCGTGCATGGACTCGGCCAACAGAAGGTATGAAGCAGTAGGATGGGGCAGCAAGCTAACAGTTCAAGGCAGCAAGAAGGGCAGTGGAAAAACAATGGCCACACAGGGTTGTAATGCATAAAAGCCGAAATGCAAATGACATAATTGTCAGAGTTTACTAATTAATGTGGTTTTCTCTTCATTGTTCAGTAATGCGTGCACAATCGTGCTCACAAGAGGCATAGGTAAACCCCCCCTTTCGTGGCATTTCAATGGTAAGAGCGGCAGACCCTGATGCAGAGGTCTGGCCCGGGACCAGGGGTCAATTCCCGCCTCGGCAGGTCTTGGGCTCAATTTCCTCGGACCTGATAATTCTCGCCTCGGTGCCTATTCTAATCATGGGTCCCACTCTGCAACTCTGGGCAATAGCTTGCTTAATCTCCACAACGGCCCGACAGCGCTGGGATGCCTGGTTTCACCTTGGGGGTGCCCAGGAGTGGGCATCTCACAGGGAAAAGCCAGGAAGGGTTCCACAGCGGTATGCGTACTACGCCAAGACACCTCAGGGTATAAGTGCGCTATACAAGTACGAATTCATTTCATGGCAGTTGAACTTAGAGCCATGCTATTCTTATGAAAGATACGTATCTTTGTAGAGAGATCCCACCCTGTATGTTTATAAGTGAAACTAAATCACCCCTTTCCTTTAAATAGGACCAATGTTGTATGATAGTATAAAAAAAAGTAAGAGAAAAAGATAATAATAAGTCTGTAACTATCTCATTTTGTGATCACTGTCTAATGCTTGACAAATTGAGATTTCTCATGAAGGGAGTTGTGGACCTTCGAGTACATAAACGACTAGCATTGAATAGTCTGGCTTGGCAACCGGGACGGTTTCTATCGAAGCAAATCACCAATTATCGAAGTGCAAACTGACCTGACAGCAATGTTTATTTTTATAACAGGGTTCATGAAAACTGGCTAGTGCAATTAGAAAACATCATCTCATTTACAACAAAGGCAGAGTATACTGTACAGTAAATTACAGCAAGAAATATGTCTACCTGTACTCATTGCTAAAGGTATGCAGATATTGAAAAGATTTTTTAACTTAATCTTTTACAGTGTTTATTAGTCCTATTTGCTGAATGTGGCTTTTTATACATTTTTCAGCATTCTAAGTACAAACTTTGCCAGAAAGAACCAACAGCATTGACAATAAACATATCAGTGTAGAGATAACGCGGAGAAAAATTGAAAATAGAGGTATGTGAACATCAACAAGTAATAGCTGTCCAATAGGTTCATTCTATAAATACAGACAAGTCCATCATAAAGAATAAGATACTAAGAGGTTTGATAATCTAAATTTAGGACTGAAATCGATTGTTATTTTTGTTGACATGTCGAGACATTAAAACTATGACTGAAAAAAAAATTCAGTGAAGCGTATACTTCATTTTAGAGCCAATAGAAATTGGCAAATGAGGCTTTTTAGGTGAATATTGTATATAAATGTTTTATTGTATGACTTTTTTCGCACAGACAAAAATGTTTGTGCATATTTACTGAATATGTACTTAGATGGATCATTCTTTAGTTTATATAGAAGAATTGTTTTTAGTGTTAACCAGTTCTAATTGTAAGTTACATAACGAATGAAACTGTTTATAAAGAGATTAATCACTAAGGAACCATGGCCTTTAATACTGCGTTTTTATTTAACAACTACCTTTTATTGGTTGTATCAGTAATACAATTCTGCTCAAGTACTTCAACTAAAGAATCATTGTTTAAAGTTGTATATGGCACGTGAGTCCTGAAGGCATTAGAGCACTTTACAAGAGAACCAGATTACATTACACATTTTTTTAAGCACAGGGCTTTTAAGTGATATGCTCGGGGCCACAGGATGCTTAGCCGATGTGTGACTGGAACCTGAGTTCCCAGTTCCTATGGCCACATCCCCTACCTAAGCTCTTAAATGGTAATGTTTAAATGTTATTACAATACAGGAGACTCATATTATGCAGTATCCTTTCCTGCTGTTTATTTGCATAGCACTTTTAAAGTACACTAGATTTCCCACAAACCTGCACTCATGGGCAGGAAGTACCAACATAGAAGAAATACACTAAACACTATAAATATGGGCAGTCCATACACCACAGGCTCTTTTCTTGCTGCTAAAGTCAAGTACTTGTCAAGCCTTGTACTGAAATGCTGTGAATGAGAGCGCTTTAGGCATCTTCCCCAGATTCATCAAAGTCCTGTTTTGCGAGTTTTTAAGGAATCGCTATTAAATACTCGCAAAACGGGATGCAATCTTTTTTGCGATTTCTACTGTTTCCTTATTTGGACGTGTGTGCGCAACACCAGTGTACATTACCATTTCAGGGGTGCTACAGGGTGTCCTTTGGACACCCTGTAGCACCCCTGAAATGGTAATGTACACTGGTGTTGCGCACACACATGTCCAAAGGACATGTGTGTGTGTAACATACAACATAGCAAAATGCACTAAAGTGCATTCTTCTAAGTTTTCGCTATTTACCACGTAGTTAGACTTCGCGGTAAATAGCGGCCCCAGATTGCGAATTCGCAATTATAAAATGGTTCATGAATTGCATTTAAGGAATCTCAAATTGAGATTCCTTAAATGCAATTATTCGCAATTTAGCAATTTCTAGAATTGCTATTTTTGCATTTGGGATGATGAATCCCAAATGCAAAAATAGCGCTTGCAAAGGGCCAGATTCTCAGAATCTGGCCCTTTGCGAGCCGATTTTGGCTTGATGAATCTGGCTGTTAATTTATTATAATTGCATGTTGGTATGTGCTACTTCTTGTCAGGTGGTGTTGAGAGAAGCATTAGGCGCAGGCATTACTATTTCTTTATTGCAAGTTCAATAGCTTTCTGTTTGATGGTGGCTTGTTGCCTGAGCCCTGACTGTAACTGATACAGTGTTGCTTTTGTTCAACAGAGGCGTTTGGCAGCAGAATGGCTCGTGCAGTTCAACATTGTTTCCTCAAGCACGCATTGTTGTCGGCGCTCGTCCGACCTTTGTTGTCAGCTCCCACTCAAGTTGGACGGCAGTTATTTTCATACGCATGCTTGTAATTAGAAAGTTACATGTGAACTAATGGTTCAAGTCTTTAGACTTCTATTTTGAAAGCTAAGTGTTTGAGTCCTGGTGGCACCATGTACCCATGCATGTTCTAAAATTGTTTAATTACAATGTATAATGTGGGTTTCTTTTGCAAGCTTATGTTTGCCTTGTATTTTTTTGTGTGCATTGACATAGCTCTGAATTACACCATGGTAAAAAAAGGAAATGTTGATTGTGAAGGTTTTGTACTGGTTCTGAACTGGAGCACGTTTAGGTGTGTTTTTCGATTTTGCAAAGGACTGTTGTGTCTTTTAAAACATATAGGAGGTAATTATGATGTCAGGCGGAATCACTTCCGCCAGACACCGCATCGGTCATGGGACTGACTGACACACGGTCGGCGGTCCCGACTGCCCCGTTAGGATGCGATCAAACAACGTTCAGTCGCATTCCTACATTTTACTATGGAAGCATGCATTCTGGCCGTAAACCAGCCGTAATGCATGCTTCTATATTAAAATGGGAGGTGCAGTTCATCCCTGCACCCCGTGGCAGGCATCATGGGGTACAGGGATCAACAGGAGGGCACCCTAGGTTCACCCTTGGCCTCCAACTAGAGGCTGTGCACCCAAGGAGGCCCTGCTGGGGCCCCGAAAGTCGAGTTCCAAAACCCTTTCCGTGTCAGAAAGGACAGCACGGAAAGGCTGCCGAAACCTGACATGGTAATCTCAAGGGCCAGCCCTTGAGTTCACCGAATGCATTCCGACTGGCCGGCGGGCTCTCGTGCCCATCGGAAGCCAGACGGAATGACCGGCAGGTTTACTTTATGACCGCCTCCATCGTAATGAGGTAGTCATAAAGTAAATCGAACGGCTCATTACAATGCGGCCGCAAAGGCCCCCACTGAGGGTCGGAGCCTTTTACGTCCACATCGTAATCGGCCCCATAGTCTGTCGGGGTTCAATCCCCTGTGGGACATATTGGCATCATGAGTAATAATCATAATAATAATGGAAACCGTAATATTGATAACAGAGAAACAGAGGAAGATGAAACATTTAAAATAAACCTGTGTGATTTTATGGATGCTTCTGTGTCCAATTCAATTCAAAAGAGGACTCTTCCTCTATTAAAAATGTGGTTACCAAAATAGTTAACTCAGTAGCAACTGTTATATCCAGCATTTTTTCTACTGCACTGGGGCAAAAAATGTATTAAAAATATACATTTTGTACTCATTAAAAATTCTCAGGGGAATTAACCTAATATGAATTGTGGTGGTTAAATACTGCAATGTGATAAGGACTTAAAGTCCTTGTGGCGGGATCTAAATATGTGTGCAGTTGGCCCAAACAAAAGGCCATTTAATGATTTGTATGATCAGTACTCAGATGATTTGTAATCAAATTAAGCTGATGAAAATGCCACTAAAGGTTTTAAGAAATTGAAATAGGCTGTAAAGTCGCAAATGGCAACTTTGGATGCTAAAGGCAAGCCCATTTTTTATCAGGGTTTGTTGCAAAATCAAAACTCTGCTGAGTGGTGTCCTCCACCTTTAGAGGATGATTATATAAAATCTATGATCTGAAATCCTACCAGCAGAGCAATTGGGTGTAAAATGGGGGCAGAATACCAACATATTACAGATAAAGCAGATTTAACCCCTGGACACCCAAGGTCTACTTACAGGGTTATTATGCCTGGCTGAGCAAGCACAGAGTACAGGTGAAACTCTTGATCAGGAGGTGGTCTCTAGATTGGCCCAGAGAATTGTATGCTTTTTTGCAGAATGTTAACGCAGGACTGTCATATGAAAGGAATAAAACTCTTCCACTGAGGTAAGGTTCAAAACTTGTGGATCTCGCTTGTTCAAAGGCTGGACTGAACAGTCAGGGATGCCTATTTGGTGATGACTTCATAAGAGAGATCGAACATTATGTGCAAGCTTTAGCTTCCCTGAACAAGGCCCACTCCTTGTTGATGAAGGTGTTTGGTTGGTTCTCTCCCAGGGCTGGAGGACAGTGGTCACTTTGCTACCCATGCAGCTTACTTCAGACCCTACTTCAACCACCACCAGTACAAATAATCCCAGAAAATGTTTTTCCCACAAAGAAGGGGAAGAATGCTTTGGCATTGTTAGAGGAGAGGTAGGGAGGGGAGTTCAAGGTAAGAACTCTCTCCTCTCCCCTTGTGAAAGCGAAGGGCAGGTTAGCAATTTTTGCTCAAGAATGGGAATTGATTTCGATCAACCCTTGTGTTCCTCAAACAGTACCGGGGTTTCAAATAGATTTTTATGCCGCACTAGAACAGACCAATTTTCCTACTTCAATCCGGGTTTTTAAGGAAGGGGTAGATTTGATTTCACTTGAGGCATAGGATTTGCTCTTGATGGTGGCAACAGGTCCTTGTCTGCTTCATCCCAGAGAATTAGCAAGCAAAAGTTGCAGCCAGTGATACATTTAAAGGCGCTGAACCAGTTTGTACTCAATTGTCATTTCAAAATGGAGACATTCATCAGTCTGAAGGATGCTCTTCTTCCAGGGGACTGAATAATACATCTGAATTTAAACTAATGGTGGCACTCTTTCACAGTCACAAATAATATTAGCAGTCCTTCTAGCAAGGGCAGTCGTACAGGGTGAAGTCTCTACCATTTGATCTAGCTTTCTCTCCCTGGTGTTTCACCAAGCTGTTAAAACTGTTAGCGACAACTCTAAGCTCCTAGCGACTAAGAATGGTGGTATACTTACACAACATGTTATTTTTAGGCCAAAAGAGAAGGGTTGTTTTCATTCTGGAATTTGTAGTGCAATCAGAGAAGAGAGAAGGAAATAGCTTACTTCCAAATTCCAAATTAAAAGTGATTGAAACAAAGAATTGAGAATAACCTTAACACAGCAGCAGATTTCTCTTCAGCTGGTGGGTCTTCCTTCATCTTCGATTTATATAGTTTTCCCAGGACTCCTTTATTACAGGGTAGTCAAGTTTCTGAAGGTAAGGCACTTGCAAAGGGGATCGTGATACTCAAATATGGTTCCCTCAGATCTGGAGGCAATGAAAGAAAAAGGTTGGTAGTTAAGATGCCTAGAATGGGTGGGTCATTTCTAACATGTACCCAGATCCAGTATTAGAATTAGATGCAAGTTTCTGGGATTGCGGGGACCAATTGTGGCACAGACTTGATTGTGGAAAGATGGTCCAAGAAGGAACTATCAATTCACTTAAATTGTTTAGAGCTTCTTGCAAGATTCTTTGCATATCAAAGCTGGTAAAAACAGGTTTAGATGCACTGTCCTTGTATGCATGGTCTATCTAATGGCAGTCAGTTATATAAACAGACCTGGGGTATGGGATTAAAGCCCTTAGAGGTATTGGCAAGGGTTCTGTAGGAGTTCTGTCTCCACCAGGGGATATCGCTAATGGAGGAGTATCTTCCAGGACCATCCAACATGGTGATGGATTGGCATTCAAGGGATCTGTTCGACAGCAGCGAATGACATCTGGATGGTCATGATTTCAAGACCCTGAACGACGATTGGTGTCCATTTGACATGGACCTGTTTGCTTCCCGATTGGCAGCTCAGTAACGGAGGCACTTCATCTGGAGACCAGATTCAGAAGCTTTAGAGACAATGCTTTTTCTTCAGTATTGGTCTGAGGGAAATCATTATACTTTTCCGCCTTTCATCATGATACCCTGGTGTGTAGTGTGGATTCTCAGACAATTGGTGAATAGGTCTTGATAGCAATACTTTGAAGGTTGCAGTTTTAGTAACCCTCTCTTCCGGAGCTCCTTGTTGACTGTATAATCCACCTGCCAGTCTTCCTGCAAATATTGAGGGACCCTCACATCTATCACGCTCTTGTCCTAGAGGGCAATCTGCCCTTGGTGTCATGGAACCTCTGACGTTATTTAAAGACAAGCCAGGACTTTCGGAGTCTGCTTCAGGTGATATAACAGAGCCTCTTGGGCACAGGGCACAGTTAGGCCTGGAAGGTACAGAGTGGCTGGTGTATGGAATGGGGTTTGGGTCCCATTTCATTAAATGAAAGGTCCTGAATTTCGTAGCCTCCCTAACGGCTTCCCCATAGTCATATAGGACTAATAATGGGTATGGGCAGCAATATTAGTGGAACATCAGAAGGCTGATGGGAAGCCAGTTAGAGAACATGCTTTAGTTTGCAGATTACTGAAGGGAATCAGATATGCAAATGCTCCTAAATCCTCCAGATACTCTACTTTGTGGGATGTTATTTTTTTTTACAGTTGTTTCAATCATGGCAGTACAATGACAAACTTTCTTTTAAGTAACTCTCCACCTAGTTAGTTATGTTTTTATGTTTAGTGTCCTTTAGAAGAATGTTTTGTCAGATCTCTAGACATTTCTGTGATGCATTTCTCCCCATTAGGGGTCCTTTTTATTATCAGAAGGCATACCAAGAATGCTTCCACCTCTATAGAGTTCCTATCATTTCTTTCATATGCTAACTTGTTTGTGGTAAGGCGCCTTAAGCCTTATGTACAAGTGACGGATAATATCCATCCTAAAATTATTGATCTCATTGGGTAAGCTATTTACTCTGGTAACCTCAACTACCCTGAATAAAATGACCGTAGTGGGGATGGACACAGGGTATTTTGGGGCTCATTTCATGTAAACGGATTTAGCAGGCAAAAGTGACAGTTGTGGATATGTTTTAAACTAACATATCAGGAGCCTCCTATCTTGTAATAAAATTGCAAATTCTCCAACCCAGTTGCTGAAGGAGAGTCCTAATTTTGTTAAAGACAAAGGAGGCAAATATTATCCTTCCGCTGATATGGATGCCCTTCCTCGTAATAATTGGTAACACATTTCTCATGATTATTGCTAGTGACAATCGCAACTAACCAGACGATGGTCTGGGGCTCCAGTAAGCGATGTGTTTATGGGAAGCATTCTTCTTGGATGGGGAACGTTTTTCTTGCGGAAGTTCTTCAAGAAAAAGAGAACGTTTTAGGTTGCCTCTTGGCTTTCTGCTGCTTTTTAGGTTGAGCCTAACGCACCGCGCAAGCGTTGCTTTGGGTGACCTCTTGGAATCACTCAGTACTTTTTTGGAAACTCGTGCATGTACTGCACTGTTTCCAATGAGCACTCGTGCATGTATGGCTTTACCTTGCGGGATCTGTTTGCAATTATTGTGCACTCACTTGTCTAATTAGCTTTCCCTGTTGTGCTTACTGGAGCAGCGGCGCGCGCGGGGGCCATCTGTTTTCACAGACGACGATTTGCGAGGTTTTCTCCACCAATCACTTACAAAGGCGTGGTAAAGCCCACATTTTTAGGCTGTCACTTGATCACCTCTGCTGTCTTGCCTCTGATGGAAAAGCAAAAATAAAATGAAATCCTCGGCTCCCCGCGGTCAGATAACTTGCTCACAAAACGCGTGCAAACGATGTGCAGCAGCCACAGAGCTCTGTGATTTTCTAGAGTACATTGCATAAGCTTATTCTCAAGGGGTGGGGATCCCCTTTATGCCGTTAACCCTCTATTCACCATGAGGCCATGCCCACTTGCCACGTTTGAGGCACTGTGTCAACATGTGTAGAATGTGTAGAGTTCAAGTAGCTCGGTCTGGCGGCAGCATTGCCCCAGTCACCAGTTACTTCAAATATCGTCTGCAGGTGCCCTAGGAGCAATTTAATTACATCTAATGTCACCTTCGATCAGGTATTACAACTGTCAACACGGACGTCCAAATCGCGACACGTTTAAGCAGCATTACGAGTTAAATCAGGAGGAGGGGAATAACAGCGCAGATTACACGATATTTACAGGCATGTACCAGGCCAGTTCTGAATCGGAACTCTCCCACTTTCCCCTCCAAGGTTGTAGAGTGTAGATTCGCCATGCGCCAGTGCACAAGCTGCTTTTTCTCCAGGCAGAGACCAAACAGGAGGGAATCTCTCAAGTCACGAGCACAATAAACCTCCACGGGCACCATGTGACCAACGAGGCATACCCAAGTCAATTAGGTGACCAGTCAGCTGTACGGCGGGCGAGCAGTCAGTAATCCATTGTTTACCAAGTGCGCAGACACGGATGCGGCTCTCGCTGAGGATTACAGCACAGGCAGGTATTGCTCTTGGTGTATTTTTTCAATCAGATGTAGTAACCAGCAGCTGACACGAGAAAAAAGCTGCAGCGATTGTTACCGGAAGGAGCTGCATATTATCAATTTGACGTGACAGATAGTACGGGGGCATTGATAAAGAGGAGGCGCATTACAATGACTGAAACTGAAGCAATGCAATGTATGTTTTTGTAGCTGGTTGTTATCTCAGTGTGACTATAAAATGTGCGCAAAGCGCACATCTTTAGTGTTTATCATGCCAGTGCTCCATGTGCATTGGACGTCACAGGCGCGTTCTGAAATGCATTAAATGGAAGTTCATGTTGATCACGCCTTGACATCACAGGCACATTCTGAGTGGTCGAGTGTGACGTGATATTTATCGTGCCACTCCCATACCCTTTGGGCTTCTCAGGCGCATTCTGAATGCATCAGCACGCTTAGGTTGTGCTGAACTGGAACGTAAACGTGGTTGCGATGTTTGTCTGGCTAGTCCTCAGCACACGCAGTGTGACATTTTACGTGGGTTTGTAGTTATTACTCGAAAACCTACAGTTCTTTGTCTATCAAATAGCCTTACTTATTGGTAGAGCTTTAAGTGGGTTGAAAAAACTGGAGGAGGTGTCTCCCAAAGGGGCGTGGGCAATGTAATTAAGGACGTGGCTTAAAATGCGTAAGCTAACAATCAGTGCTTAGCCCGACTTGTATTTTGCTTCTGTCATTGCATCCAGATATGATACGAGAATCATCAAACCTACAAGTCAGGATAATGTGCAGCATGACTAACCACTTATACGGTCCCAAAGGGAGGACCTAATGGCTATGCCAATGCTTGTTATGTTGTTGCAGTTCTTCGATGGACTTTAATCATTAGAAAAGAGGGTGCAGGTTGTGGGCAGCCCGATTTATATTGTTTGCTGTATTTCCTCTGCGTTGTTGCTCCCTGCCCTGGGTAAATGATTGTGGGAAATGTAGTGTACTTTAAATGTGCCATTTAAATAAACAGCAGGAGAAGAGACTGCATGTTATTCACCTCCTTTGTCTTTAATAAATACAGGACTCTCCGAGCAGCGGCTGGTGTGAAGGAGCGTGAGGGGAGTTGCCCTACAAGTTATGTGGGAGGAGGTAGGAGGAGCAAAAGGAAAATACCGGTAAGATGCTCATTACAGAGCTAGTTTAGCATCAGAAGCAGTGCCTGAGGATTTTTTTTGGGGGGTGGGGTCAAATATGCAGTGCTTAATTTGTGCCGGTGCTTTCCGGTGCTTAGCACCCGCACTTATTCCTCAGGGCCGGGTCTACACTTGCAATATCAGCTCACTAATTTCTCATGGTCTCCCAGGTGAAAAGCTGATATTGCACTTTAAAGCCATGCCTGCCTGGGTTCAGTTTTGCCTGAATGGGCTGGATTGTGCGTAAAATATTTAAAGTTGTACCCTGCAACCGCCCGCCTTATCATGAGGCACACGGACTGCACGCAGACACCACCAGAAATGGCTTGGGTGAGGTCCCTGCCACGTGACTAACAGCGATCGGAGTAGCACTAATCCAATACGAATGACTGCTTGAAAATAGCCCGCCCCCTCTCTCCTTGGCGTTGTATCGTCAAGTGTTTCCTTTCCTTTCGAGTGAGTCGGACCAATGCATGAGTGTCCCCACTTTTGCCCGCCCTAGCATACTGCACACCGCAGCAGCAGGCCTGTAAAAAAACGAAAGACAGTGAGGCCATAAGTAAATGATTTCATTTTGGTAGTAATGCATGCACTAGTTTGAAGCAAGTATGCTTACTGTTTAATGTTTGAGGTATGTCACATGCCTGAAAAGTGCAACCTCAAAAGTAGCGTATTGTAGTTACCAAAGAAGTTGTTTCCCCTGCAGCAGTAACCACATTAAAATGTTCCCCCGACTATTTTCTTAGCTCATTCCCCAGTTCTGAATTTTGGAAAGGTGGGCAGCTGGGTTGATCACAGAAATCTGATTGAATGAGCCTGCATTCTTGTCTCCTGCTGGTCGGTGCATATTCCGCGCCCAGATGCAGAGAGTTTCAAGTAATGGCGCTGCGATGAGTTCATTCAGCCCAGCTGGCGCCACAGCACCCACCACCTTCAACTCTCCCCAGACTAGAGGAGATCAGAGGTGCTGGGCACATGCTGGCCAACTCAACTCCAAGCCATCGCACACTGACTATCGGTACGGGAACTTCCATTTCACCATCTGCATCGAGGCGCTGCTGTGGAGCTACATTGGCGCATGTGAGACAGCAAGAGGTCTCTGGGGTGATAGCAGCCACATCCTGAGACACCCTAGAAACAACTATATAAGCAAAGAGCAGGCAGAATACATCACCCATGAGGAAAGAGGAAAAGCCTCATTTTCTACGCCATGATCCCTGTTTATATCGACTTTTTCAGCAACCAATAACTAGACACAGTGGGGCATATTATCAAGTAAGGGCGTTACATTATCGCCGCTTTTATCGGCAGGAAACTGCCATTAAAGCGGCGATAATGGGCTTGATAATATGCTCTATGAATTCCAATCGAAGCCCAGGTTACATGTCTTCACATATAACCTGGGCTTCGATTGGAATTCATAGAGCATATTATCAAGCCCATTATCGCCGCTTTATCGGCAGTTTCCTGCCGATAAAAGCGACGATAATGTAACGCCCTTACTTGATAATATGCCCCAGTGTCCCTGCACAGCCGCTTTTTCCCCTTGCTTTTCACACTGTGTGTTCCACTGTGTCCGATAAATTTACAAGAATCGACACCAAACTTCTCATTTGAGGCAGGTGTGAAGTTCACTCCAACCCTGAGGACGGGTGACTTCTTAAACGATGCCTACCACCTATGGTGCTCAGAGGGCTGAGGCATTCACACAGTTCCATGTTTGGGAGGTTTGGATGACTTCTTGTAATTTGAGACAGGACTCTCACATTGGATTTTCTTTAACATTCCAGTGCATTACGGGATCTGTAGTCTTGGTTGCCTTTAATTGTACCCAGTGCAGTAAACCGAGATTGCAGTTTACTAAAATGAAAGCACATGACTGGATTAGCCTTTCCCTACTGACGTAGAGCCATCAAGTAAATACACAACTGCATCCCTTTAGATTGATTTTTAGCAACACCAGTAAAGTACCTAGCCATCAACTTTTACTCCATGCAAAACCAGTGTGCACTATGTCGTGAGCATCATTGTTTACTTTTAATCAGCATTCTACCGGAGGAAAGAGGCATCAACATTCGTTACAAAAATGTTGTTATTGGCAATACAATAAATATTTTTCGGCCTCCATTCCTGTGTATCAGCATCGTCTTTACTTTGCATGTCCATGCACTCTTGTTTAATGTCTTTCTTTGCTTGCTCAACTTTTTCCAGCTTACTGTTTTTTCCAACAGATGTAATCCATTTCCCTCTTTTTAGATCCTTATCCTCTCTCCTATATGTCTCTATCCCTCTCTTTTGCTTGCACCATTCATAACACTCGCTTTCTCTTCATGAATTTCATTACCTCGAATTATTTCTATTCTTCATGACTGTGTCTCTCTTTCAGGCTGTCTTCTCTCTTGTTCTCCATCTCTATTCACATTGTATTCTTCCACCTCATTCGCCTCCACTCATTATACTTTTTTTTTTCCATCCTTTCTGACTCCCTTTAATTCAGTTTCTCTCCCTCCATTTGGCTTCACGTTTTGCTCTTTGTTTTCAGCACACATCTGTGTATCCTCTTACATTAGTTGTACTTTCAGATACCATTTCTGGTGCACATGCTGATGATAATCTTTCATCAGCACTACACCTACAAAAACCACTGACCTACCCAGCAGCACAGACCTTTTAATGCATGGGGAAAGTGGGATAAGCCTCTGGCCCAAGCCTTTCAGGGGGGGCCTTATAAAGGCAGCTATGTTCTGCAAAGAGACTTGCCCCGACTAATTCTTAAAGAGTTTTTTTAATTACTATTTTCCTTTTTAATGTGGGTGATATCCTAGGGCCAGATGTAGGTAGCCCAATACCTTCGGAAACGGACGAAAATACCGATTTTCGCCCGTTTCCGACCGGTATTGGGCTATGGAGATGTAGGGGCTCAAAAAACATACAGAATCGGTAATTTTACCGAATCGGTAATTTTACCGAATCGGTAAAATTACAGAATCGGTAAATTTACCGATTCTGTAAATTTTACAGATTCGGTAAATTTACCAATCGGTAAAATTACCGATTCTGTATTTTCAGATGTAGGTAGCACTTTGAACAGTGCTTCAGGCCTTTCAGGATTCGGTATTTACCATGTAATACAATTGCATGGTAAATACGGAATCCCTGTGTACATGCACATCTGTGCATGTACACCTGTGCCATGTGGCACACAGACATGCCCTAAGGGCATGTATGTGTGCCACATGGCGCACAAGCCAGTTACAGGTGTGCAACAGGGTGTCAAAGTGACACCCTGTTCCCCTTTGCAATTCGGTATTTTTACCGATTCGGTAAATACCGATTCGGTATTTGCTACTGAATCCTATGGGCTTCAAGGCCCATAGGATTCAATAGCAAATACCGATTCAGTATACCGAATCTTACCGATTCGGTAAAAAATACCGAATATTTATCTACATCTTATTTACCGATTCATAAATACCGAATCGGTAAAATTCTGTATTTATGAATCGGTAAATGAGATTTACCTACATCTGGCCCCTACATACCTACATATGGACATTTTGCAGAGACATGTTGCGCATTTATGTTTTATGTAACACCGATAAAGTTTATTTCCGATCAAAACAGCACAACGCAAATAAGAAATGGGTGGGTGTCACAAAGACTATTTGCAGCAGTATTAGTGCATGCTGCTGTGTTACAGTATTGAAAACACAGGTCCCTATCTCTAAATATTAGATTAGTAAATACATTTAGAATGTTGATAAGTGTGCCTTGGTCACATGATGTGCATTTGCTTGAAGTCTGCACTACTGGACACTCATTGTCCACAAAATTATGCATTTGCCAAAGGTTTGAAACACTGGGCAAACATCAGCTGCCCTATGATGTGCATATACCAGAGGCTTTCACAGCATGACATATGTAATAAGTTAACCAAACAACAAAAGCCTTCATAGGTGGACATTTCTGACTCTGGTATGTGAAAATTGCAGACCTCCATTATATGCGCTGTAATTCCTAAATTGTGCTTTAAAGGCAGTGTTGATTTATCTTTTTCAAAATGTTCACGGGGTGGGGGGAACCTCATATCAAAACCTTACTTGAGGAAGGCACCTTAGCTGAAATTCAGATTGGGTATTACATCTGGCTCTCAGCAATGCCAAGGGAGGAAGTGGGTGGAGTCAGTGGAGGAAGTGGGTGGAGCCGGGGGCAGTGGGTGTGGCTTCCTGCAAAAATGTCAGCACCTGGACTTAATATTTAACAAATCAAGCACTGCAAATATGGATGTGCTGAAAAGCCGCAGGTGTAAATCGCCTTCAAGACACAGTCCAGCTTGGTAACGTTCATTTTAGGCCTGGCTTCATAAATGCTCGCCCTGAGGCGTTGGCTGATGTGGCCCAGGGCGGGGTTAGTAAGCAGAGCGACAGGCAGTTTGTAAAGGCTAGGCAAGGTTTGCTGATGTAGTTGGTGGCCAACGCAGGCACAAGGAAGGAGCAGGCTCCACCTACCATAAGGGTTTATTTGCTGAGAGAGCAGGCTGGGGGAGGAGTCCTGTTACTACTTTTCTGCTCACGTGTGGTATGTTGTTTTCTGTTGGCTGGAGCACTCGAGCAGCCTGTGTGTGCACTCTTCTCCGGCTCTGTCTTCACCTTTATGTATTTTTTATTTATACTGAGTGACAGGCCTAAGAAGTGCTGAACCCTGCTGGTGAACGGGGCACCTGGATATAAGCCATCTAAGGTTTATAGTGTCAGTCTTGCCCTCTCTATCTTGCACCTGATGAGCAAACTGTGAGAGAACCACTTGAATCTTATCTCACTTCTAAGAGCATTTTTCTGACCCCCAGCCCCTGGTGACTTAGGGCCAGATGTAGGAGCCCTAATACCGGTCGGAAACGGCCGATTTCGGCGGCCGTTTCCGACCGGTATTGGGGTTTTCAGATGTAGGGGGCTGAAAATTACAGAATCGGTATATTTACCGATTCGATAAAATTACCGATTTGGTAAATTACCGAATCGGTGAATATATCGATTCTGTAATTCCAAATGTAGGTGGCACAGTTTACAGTGCCACAGGCCCTTAAGAGTCGGTATTTTACCACACAATCCTATTGTGTGGTAAAATACCGAATTCAGGTGTGCATGCACATCTGTGCAGGCACACCTGTGCAATGTGACACACAGACATGCCCTTAGGGCATGTATGTGTGCCACATGTCACACAAGCCTGTACTTGGGGTGCTAGAGGGTGTCAAAGTGACACCCCCTGCACCCTTGCAGGATTCGGTATTTACTGATTCTGTAAATACAGAATCCGTATTTCCCATTGATTCCTATGGCCTTCAAAGCCCATAGGAATCAATGGGAAATATCGATTCTGTATTTACAGAATCGGTAAATACCGAATGTTACATTCGGTAATTCTGAATTTAAAATTACCTACATCTGCCTCCTTCCTATTTACCTACTCTTAAATACCGAATTGGTAAAATTCGGTATTTAAGAGTAGGTAAATCGGAATTACCTACATCTAGCCCTTAATGTGTTCTCACCAGCAGTGTTTTACTGGAACTGCAGCAGCTTGGACTCCAGAGAGGTGCGTGTGAAGTCAGGTGAAAAATTCCAATTTCACTTTGTGACACAAACAGAACACCTTATGTAACTTGCTGTTTACAAAAACCCACATTATTTACTGTAGGAGCATATATTAAGGTTCTAAATTGTATTTTCAATAGCAAGCTGCCTCTAGGAGCATATATTAAGGTTCTAAATTGTATTTTCAATAGCTAGCTGCCTATCTCTCTGTCCAGTGTTAGATGTTACTAGAATAACTGAACACAGAAATGTAAACTGTCCTCATCACGCCTGCAGTGCCTTATCTATTGCAAGCTGCTTAGCCTTTTAACTTTGCATGTCTGAGTTTGATTTGTCAATGTTGTTATATGGCTGGTGGTCAATAAAGAACTCTGCACTGAGCCACGAAGGAACAGGCATTTTGCACACCAAGCTATTTAGTGTTGTGCCAGTGGTATCTTTTGGCATGTTTCTAATAACTTGTCATGAATTTTGGGCTGTAATTGATACAATTTGAACTCCCTTTTTTCAAAAGCTTTTGCATCACATTTTTAAAAAATGTATGCTGTAACGTAATGCATCATTTGAACCTATTTTTTTTTTTTTTACTTGCTGGGGGTGACACAACCCCCTCAACACTCCTCTTTCATTTTGACATGCTTGCTGTACACACTTGCTCCTTCAAATTGAATAGCAACTTTTCGCTCACCACTTTCAGGATCCACCAGCCGCCATTGGTTCTCCTTCACCAACTGACTAGGAGAATTTGCAATTTTTGGTAAACACATTGCCCGAAATTAAACATTGCTTTGTAAGAAACACCACAATGCCAAACATTGGCAAATGTATGGTAGCAGAATGCTACAGAAGTGTAAGGTTGTGGAGAATCCTTTCCTTTATTTTCACAAGAATAACTATGATTATTTACAGAAAATCTATGCACTTAAACATGTCTCTTGAGTTATTTCCTTCCACCTAAAGGCCAGTGGAAGACAACATGGTAGATGGGTGACTGAGCGAAAAGTTGTTGAATGACAAATGTGGACACCTAAGAAGTCACATGTAGCTGAGACTAGGTCTGGAAAGTAATTTGCAATTTCTATTTAGTTTACCCTAAGCGAAAAATGTTGAGATATTGGAAATTGTACAATCCATGAAAATGTCCATACAACAGAAAACACAGTTTTTTATTGTGCATTACAAAAACCCCCATAGTTGTTGGCAAAAAGTATGCAATCTTGGTTGAATATCAGAATTTTAAGGTTATAAATTTTGACCTACATAAATACTGACAGCCAGGGCCGGACAGGCCATAGTGGGCACCGGGCAATCCCCCGGTGCGCCGCACGGGTGGATGCCAGTTTTGGGCCCCTGGGGGCCGTTTTTGTTACAGGGCCGTTTTTGCAGCATAACTGCAAAATCGTCTCTGTACCAAAATCAGCTGAAAACCGGCCCCGGCAAAGAGCTCGGTGGCACCTCCAACCCCTCCGAGTGGGGATTGAGGGCCCGGCCGAGCACTTTGCCAGGGTGTGGTTCCCAGTCCGGTCCTGCTGACAGCAGGATACCAACTATCAACATATGATCAAGGTAAGCATAACTAAGTAAGTATAGGTCAAGCTTATCCAATGAGTAGCTCGTGAGCTACTGGTAGCTGTTCAGCTGTCTAAAAGTAGGTCTCCCGAGTCCAGTTCAGCCAACTAAATTAGAAGCTTTTGCTTGACCGAATTATTATATGTATACCAAAATTGAAAAATGTGTTTTCAAAATGAGAACCTGTGTATTTTCAGAACTGATAAACTGAGGGTTAAATTTTCAAAATATATTTAAAGCTGATATTTGAGTGGTAAATAATGTGGCATTTGGGAGGTTTACTGCTAATGTTATATGCTTGGTGCCATAGGCATTTAAGCTATGACTGTTATACATTACCCATGTAAAGGTATTTCAAATTGATAAAGCCTTTTTGAGATCAAGCCTGAGCCAGCGCGCATGTGCTGCTCTGGCGATCTGCTGTAATAGAGTATGGAATGGAAGCCCCGCCCAGTCTCCGGCCATATTTGTCATTGGCTTGTGTTTTTGTCCTTCGTAAATGTTGGCTTCTGAATCGTAAATAGTCTTGTTAGTCCCTACTAAGTACAGCCTTGGCTTCATTTGTAACCACCCATGGCTACTGGCCCCTTTACTTTGGTTATTACACGGTACGTGTTACTTAGTCTTGTAAGCACTATTTTCTTTATTGAGTTTCTCCTACAGTGCTCCATGCACGCTTTCACTTTCCAACAGTCCGTCGCCACACTCGTTCTCATTAATTTGCATTGGAATTCAGGACGTTCTAGAATGTCTGAAGCTTGCTCTTATTTTTAAAACATCAGGGTTGACATGGGTACACTTCAAAACAATCACATAAATTATTGTGCTTGACCTGTGTACAGAAGCAGCAATTTACTCATTGGTACGCTCTGTTATCTACAGTGCTGGTCGGCAACAAGTTCACGTTGGCACGTTTGTTTTTTTGGGCTTGCGCTCAGAGTCGGTAGTCAGTCTGTGATTGTGTCACGTAATATATTTACTTGTTTTGGAAATCCAACTTCTTGTGGAAGAGTCAGTAACGTAATGTCTGGGAAGAAGCCGCTCAACCATCAGGTACTGGCAGTCGCAAAGGTACCATAGCAGAGCTGTACTGCTCATTCTTCGTCCTTACAGGTAATTCATTCTCCCCTGCTAAGTTAAAACAAAAGTGCAAGTGTGCCTGCTTATGGAGATGCAAGGAGCCTCAGTAAAAGGGAGGAGGTGATAACGTTAGTTTACCGTTGGGAGTTGTATCCTTAAAAATGACATTGTTTTGAAATCCTGGGAACGTATTTTAAATTATCGGCTACAAAAGGAGTATTCTGTTGTATGGGTGTCATTTGTAAATGTTGCATTTTTTGGGGACTGTCCAGTAGTGACCTTCATGTAAAGATACAAGATGAACTAGACATACCGTGTGTGAATGGCCAAGGTTATACATCTCCTGAAGCAACTGAGCAGACAGCGGTGACAAGAAGCCGGGATGCCTGACTTTCACCTTGTGGATACCCTGCTATCTCACAGGGGAATACCAGGAAGGGTTCCCTAAGCAAGTGCCGGGAAACCCACTGCGGGTAGCTGTGCGCTATATAAGCTCAACTACATTTACATTTACAAGAAGCCGCCATACGCTTACCCTGTGCTGCCGCTGCGCTGCATATTGGGCCGATACTGTAACCTTCTCCCCGGTGGGCCACCTGTTTGAAAAGAGCATAGAGACAGGCGCCCTCGCCCCTGCTTCACCGCCCCAGGCCACACAATGCCCTTGGTGATTCACTCTCTTGGCTCAGTTTGCGGAGCCCCTTCCTTACTGCTCATCCACGCCCCTCCACCTTGAGCACCGTCCTTGCCTCCTACCATCATATTCTACATCCCTGGGAGCTGCAGCAGGTGCAGAGCAGTGGATGGGAGCCGGGAAGAGAGACAAGGTTCTGCCCATTCCTGGCCTCTGTAGTTATGAGCCTAAAGACCACGAATGTAGCGGCATCACAGTTATGACACCGAGACGGTGACTGTGCATTTAAGTGTGTGGTGAATGAATGCATAGACAGCAGTGTGAGCATCCCAACAACAGAGATGATGCACCGTCACGCATGCATAGTGGTCGTTTTTCATTTCTGTGATTCACTGAACGTAAGCAGTTGAATTAAACTGTAATGTCCATCAGTTTAGGACACAGTCCATATCATGTCCACTGCAAAAGGCCAGTGTGTAAATTGCAACTCACAAGGCTGGTTATCAATACTGTTGCTCAGTAGGCTAAAGCACCAGCGCCTTAGGTCTGCGTTTAATCTCCAGGTCGCTAGACCCAAACCCACTAAGATTCATTTTAAAGATTTCTCAGTGGTGTAATGCTCATGCAGCAGCGCTCTTTGTGTAACTTGTGGAGACACATACTTCCGGTCTGATCCGTGGAGAGGTGTGCGTGGAAAACTGTCGGCCACCACCAGTTCTAATCACAGGTAAGTTACGACGTAATTGGTTAATACACCCGGTTGCTTAGGGCTTTACATAATCTACGGGTCGTACTAGAAACAAGTGGCAGTGGTAATAATGAAATGGTCAGCACCAGCGTTTGCAATTATTTGATTTTTAAATGTAAAGGTGTGCTCAATGAAAGCACTGTGCCACCCAAACAGTGTTACCCTGTACAAGAAAATAAGATTTTCCATATACTTGCATAATCAAAAATTATAATACAGTGCACAACATCAAGGTAATTTGAACTGACCCTGTTGTCAGTTTTAATTACTAGTACAACACCAAGGAAAACAAGATGGACACAATGATATAGTCCAAATGTGAATACAGAATTGTATTGATCCTTGATATTGTTGACACGTAGTTGTAGCATGGATGCAGACAGTCGACACGTGTTTCGTCGTATAGACTACTTTCTTAAGGCTTTTGGTAGAAATATACAATACACCACTAAAAATTAGGGAATTTTTGGAAAATGGCTATTTTTCCCAGTGTCAACCACTTCATGCAGGTGTTGTTACATACAACTAGAATATTGAAAGTGATTCATAAAAGTTGAAACCAAAAAAGTGCTTGATAGAGACATAGTCAAACCTTGAACATGTTGCAAGATATAAAGGCAAATACCCGAATAGAGAAAAAGAGGTAAGAACCACAGAAGAAATAGTATAGTCCTTAGATACAAAAACCAGTGTTAGAAATTTCTGGAGTACTTCACATATCCCATTGTAATTGTCCCTGGAACGGAATAGCTAGAGAAGTTGAACCCACCAGACACACGTAGAGTTGAAGAGGAGCATGCAATCTAAATTTAATGGTAGTTGTAGGTACCTCAAAATTTGACTGTTACGTATGTGACTGTTTATACACAGATACGGTCCAGACTCCCCTTGTTATGTTGGGGAGTTGAGACAATAGAAACGTAAAAGTTATCCCAAATGTAGTGGATAGAATCCCAACTTCAAACGTCATCTCTTGGATACAAGAGTAGGACTACGATATAAAAAAATAAGTTTAACACACATCGACATGAATCGTCAAAAATCCTGATACGGATCTATGTTGCAAATATTCATGAGGGAAGTCCGCCCTCACCAATCATAAAGAAGTCTTAATCAATGGGTCACAGATTGTGTAAACTACAGACCATAAATAGGCTTATATTAAATTGAATGGTATTATTTTTATGTAACAAAGGTTTGTTTTTCTGTGTTTTTAAATTTTTACGTTACCAATAGTATGCTTTCCTCAGTCAGCATGGCCTTTGTTTTCAGTCTGACATGAATAAATGTGCAACCGGGACAAGAGGTTATCGATTAGGTGGTTTAGTCTAATTTGTAAACACTGACCCTGGGGCAAGGAAACCCAATTATTGCATATTGTCAGATTAGGCTCACTCGCGCGACATTAACACTGTGCCAACTGACAGCAACAGAACCTTTCCTCGTTAATATTACGAATACAACGAGGGCCATGAGGCTGTGAAGGAGGATGGGATGGGGAGTTGCATAGGAAAATAAAGTCCACTTTTAAAGAGTACCTACATACAAAAGTATTAACTCTGAAAAGTATACAATTGTTTTGAAAGTAAGGCTCGTTCCCTCTTTGCACAAATTAGGTCACAACTCCTGATACGCTCAAAATATAACCCTTACATGAATGATCTGTCACAGATTGTAAATAATGACAATTATCCTTTGCATTGAGCGGTTATTACTAGAGCAGACGCGCGGAGATTCCACGCCATAGAAACCTGTCTTCCACGAGCACCCGTAGACAATAATATTTTTTTCAAAAGTTGTATTTTCAGTGATCTGACCACCGAAGGCCCCAATTTTATAATAAAAACAGAGCTTTGGTCTATACCATTTCCCGCTGAAAGGCAATATTTCTCTCAATGTGTTCCCATACCCAGTGTGTGCTGCAGTTTGGTGCTTACTTTCCCTCCATGTTAAAGGACAGTATATATTAGCACCGAGGCTAATGTGCTGCATAGCTAAATACATATCAGGTCCCAAAGGCGAGACCAACTGCATTGCAAAGGCTTGTTTACATTGCTGCTGGCTACCCTGCCTGATGGAGAGGTGATCGCTGAGTTAATTTTACACAGGGTGGCCACTGACAATCGTTTCTGATGTAAGCACTATTACAATACAAATGATATTAGTAGCTCGGGACGATTTGTATTGATCATAAGTAGCTCTCACAACAGAGAAGGTTGGAGACCCCTGGTATAGATTCACTATCTGAACTCCAGATCTACATGTTCGTGAAGACATACATGTAGACATAATCAAGGAATGTAGATCTGAAGTCCAGAATGAGCCATAGAATGGGAATTTGTGAAATGTTGACTTTTCAAATGGCATCTGTTAAAGAGGGAATTCATCCACTATGATGGAATGTCTGTAAGGGGAAACAGACTTAATAACTATGGGGCTAATCGCAAATTTAGAATAATTTCAAGGGTGCAGGGGTGTCCAAAGGACACCCTGTTGCACCCCTGAAATAAGCATGGGTGTAAATCTGGTGCACATACATGCCCTAAGGGCATGTATGTGCGTCACATGGCACTTTGAAAAATGCAAAAATGGGCATTTTTCAAGAAATTCGCAAATTACCACCAACTTGAAGTTGGTGGTAATTTGCGATTCCTTAGGGACAATTTGCAATTTTTTTTAGCTTCATACATTGCATTTAAGGAATCGCAAAATTTGCGATTCCTTAAATGCAATTGCAAAATAAGGAATCGCAAATTTTGCGATTCCTTATTTTGCACTGGATTTTCCTTCATACATCCAATTTAGCAAATTCGCATTCGCAAAGGCCGAAATTCTGCGAATTTCGGCCTTTGCTAATGCGAATTTGTATGATACATTTGGCCCTATGTCGGGTAACAATAATTTTTATAAGGTGCATCATACCACACTTTTGTCATAAGTGCTGCAAATTACAAGTGTTATCATTACCTAAGTTGTGGTACTCAATGTACAGAACTTGCTGGGATGGAAGGCTTTGCTTATAGAGCACCACATTTGTCAGCGGGGAGTATTCACCTTACTGAGTCGTCTGTTTGGTGCAACTAAACTACCATGAGAACAAAATATAGCACCTTGAAAGCTATCATTGAAACATGAACTAAAAAACACTAGCTGCCCTGAAATCGAAAGGGTCCATTTAAAAGAGCTCTGCTTTTTGACATGTGTGCTGGTCGCTCTTTGTCTCAAACCCCTTTCCAACAGGAAGTTGCTAAACCTCCATAGGTTCCCCTTACTGACATATTTGCTCTTTTTTTTATTGACTTTATTGTCCTTCTATATCATTTAAGTATTCAATTGTTATGTAAATTATTATTGCCAGTTCACAGTGCATATTGCTTTTGACTTCCTCTAATCATTCTCGTCTTACATGATTATCTCCTTTGCTTTATTGTATGGTTTTCTTATTGACAGTTTTTTCTTTTTTTTCTTATTTTGTACAACTTCAATTTATGTCTCTTAATAAAAAATTTCTGAACTGAAAAAAGAGCCCTGCTACTTTGCCTCTGAATCCATATCTTCTAAACTTATAGTTATGTTTTCTCACATGATACGTCAGAAGCTCCACTCTTTACAGTACAAAAAAGTACTACAGTTGCCCTTTTACTTCTAGACATTGTTTCCAAGTCATAGCTCTACCGGAAACCCTAACACAGCAGTGCCTCAGCTTTCAAAACAGGAGCTTGTTCCATGGCTATTTGCATACTCCTACCCAGAATGCTTTTACCTCACACCAAAGTTCTGGAAAAAAACCGCCTGCTGTGTAGGTGGGAGAGTGAACACCAAAAACATGGGGCTTGGATCAGCGCTTTTATGTACGGTAAAGTACGTTTTCAGACCACAACTTAAAGGTCTCCACATACTATCCTTCTTGCAAAACTACACTGCGTGAAAAATTGCTCTGCTCTGCTCTGCTGCATTGCATGAACAATAGACAAAGTGTTAAAGCCATATTTACAAAATGTCACCAATCGATGACATCATAGTACAAATTCCAGTGCATGGGTGCCCGTACAATGGTGAACTAAGATGTGCGATTTTGCGTAAACCAATATGGGGGCACATTTAAAAGGGGATTGTGCCACCAGAACGATGACATCATAGTACAAATTCCAGTGCGCAGGTGTCCGTACAATGGTGAGCTAAGAAGTGCGATTTTGCGTAAACCAATATGGGGGCACATTTACAAGGGGATTGTGCCACCAGAACGATGACATCATAGTACACATTCCAGTGCGCGGGTGCCCGTACAATGGTGAGCTAAGAAGTGCGATTTTGCGTAAACCAATATGGGGGCACATTTACAAGGGGATTGTGCCACTGGAACGTCACTTTCTTTGACGTTCCGCTGGCGCAATGCCCTGCACCATATTTACAAAGTGGTGTTGAGCCACTTTTGGTGGTTTAACGCAGCTTTGTAAATATGGTACTCTTTCATGCAGGTATCTGTATGAAAGGGGCGTGCAATGGGTGTTGCTGTTGTCGGTGCTCCACAACACCCATTGCTTTTTGCCACGGCCGTAGATTTACATGGAGTGTAAATCTGAGGCAGTAGCAAAAACTAACGCCATGCAAAAGCAGGCGTTAAAATGGAGCAACAAGGAGAAATACTTTTATTTTCCCTCATTTTTGCTTTTTCTATGTGTGTTGCATTCTGCAGCACACATATAAAGAACTAAGGGCCAGATGTAGGTAGCCAAATACCGGTCGGTAACGGCCGAATTCGGCCGTTACCGACCGGTATTTGGCTATCGAGATGTAGGGGCAGGTAAACTGGGCAAATCGGTAATTTTACCGATTCTGTAAATATACCGGTCGGTAAATTTACCGACCGGTATTTTTACAGAATCGGTAAAATTGATATGTAGGTGGGACTCTTCTGAGTCCCACAAGGCCTAAGAAATCGGTATTTTACCATCAAATTCAATTTGATGGTGAAATACCGATTCAGGTGTGCATGCACATGTGTGCATGCACACCTGTGCCATATGACAGGCAGACCTGCCCTTAGGGCAGGTATGCCTGCCATATGGCCCCCGAACCTTTTTTGGGGGTGCTAGAGGGTGTCAAAGTGACACCCCCTGCACCCTTGCCAAAAATCGGTATTTACCGATCGGTAAATACCGACCGGTAATGCCCCATTCATTCCTATGGGCTTCAAAGCCCATAGGAATGAATGGAGCATTACCGGTCGGTATTTACCGATCGGTAAATACCGACCGGTAATGCCCCATTCATTCCTATGGGCTTCAAAGCCCATAGGAATGAATGGAGCATTACCGGTCGGTATTTACCGAATCGGTAAATACCGATTCTTAACGATTCGGTAAATGGAACATCTGGATGTTCCTACATACCCCCACTTCTTATTTACCGATTCTTAATTACCGAATCGGTAAAATTCGGTAATTAAGAATCGGTAAATAAGTTTTACCTACATCTGGCCCTAAATGCCATTAATGATTGTTTATGTGCAGAAAGGTGTCCCCTCCTGCACCTAAACAATCATTAAATAATGGCGCTTTACTACTTCTATGTGTGCTACAAAATGCTTATGTGCAGGAAGGGATTTGTATGCAATTTATATCTTCCAGTACAAAATCCAGGGCGCCGATGCCCGTACAGTGGTAAACTAAGATGTGCCTTCCTGCACATAAACAATCATTTCCCGCAACGCAGGCTCCCTTGCACTATGGCACAAGGGCGTCTGTGTTGGCGCTAGGCATTTATTTTTAGTGCTTAGGAAAACAAAGGGGTGCGCCATATTGTTGTAAATATGTTGCATCCCTGCGTTTTGGAAATGGAGGAGACCTGCAAAATTTGCCGCAGCTCCGCCCTCTGTCATTAATTTCCTTGTAAATATGTCGGTTGGTATGCAAAAGTATATCACGTGACATACTGTTTGCAATACTGCTTGCTGCCCTTGCAGCAGCTGTTTTCACTTGCCGTTAGGATTTGACGCAAATCCAAGCCCGGTTGTAACATTTGATCTAGCTATGCAGCAAATTAAAGAGTTATTTGGGATGCGCTGCCCAAACCATGCCCCCTTTCAGGGCTGGTTTTGCTGTTAGTAGCGCCCGGTGCAAATAGTTAATTGGCACCCCAATTACCTTTTTCTTTACGGATTCCCTCACTACCACCCTTCAATTGTGCGCCCATCTATTCAACCTTCCCTAACTTTTTTTTTTATTGGCTATTCATCCCAAAATTCGTACAGAGACAATGAATTACAAGTGTGTAAATCAACTTGTAGGAAATGTCACTTAAGACAGTATGAAGTAAATGAAAAATTAAATAAATTAAATGAAATGTGGTCTAATTATGCTATCACTATGAGGATCCAAAGTTTTATGTATGGTTTATAGACTATGGTCTAAATAAACATCGTTTTTACCTCTCTCTCTCTCTCTCAGTATGAAGTACATGGAGTAGGAGTCACATGTCATGCATACGGGTAGGTATTATATGTTACGAGCACTTGGCCTGGAGAAACGAAAGGGCAAATTGACTAAGTTTCCATGATGCACGGTAAGCAAAGTTGCTGCGCTGAGACGAGTGAAAAGGAGAATGCACTGACTTGCACCAATGCACGCACCCTTGCACCATAGTGCATGGCGTGTGCCTGATGTCAAGTATAGGTTTTATTCTTGAAAGGTATACTTCCAGCACAAATTTCTACTCTGTGACAAAGTTTAACGCTTTTCTTTATGGTTTAAATCCCTTTCTATCAAAGTCAGTAGATGTAAGTATGGGGGGGCGGGGGGGTGGAGGTGAGATTCAGATTTTCCAACAATAACACTGTCAAAAAATGTTTCAATACATTATACAACAAGCAGGGTGCATGTGAGGGACTTAAGGGGCAGTGGAAAAAGAGAGGAATGCAGAGTGGTAGGGGTACTAAGTGAGGGAGAACACTATAGTTTGTAAAGACAGACGCGGCGGCGACTGAGGCTGCTCATGTTTGATGCTCCTGCCATTTACTTCACAGCTGATTAATAGCTTGTTTTTTTTTTAAAATTCGTATAAGTCATGTGTGTGAATTTTAACTGTGTTAGCCTGCACATTTTGTATGAGCGCTTCTCACCTGCCTCATATCGCTCCTGGCCCCGTTCCGCCCCGGCATAGTGCCGTTTGTGCGGAGGGCCGCCTTCTCGAGCGCCATTTCCGCCTTACCGCTACCACTTCCGCCCTGCACCTACACATCGCAGGTTAGCGGCGGTCTAGTGGCTGCAGGCAGGGAAACCTTTATCTAGCGCGCAATTGCTTCCATTCAAATGACAGACGCGGCGACTGAGGCTGCTCATGTTTGATGCTCCTGCCATTTACTTCACAGCTGATTAATAGCTTGTTTTTTAAAACATTGTTCGTATAATTCATGTGTGTGAATTTTAACTGTGTTAGCCTGCACATTTTGTATGAGCGCTTCTCACCTGCCTCATATCGCTCCTGGCCCCGTTCCACCCCGGCATAGTGCCGTTTGTGCGGAGGGCCGCCTTTTCGAGCGCCATTTCCGCCTTACCGCTACCACTTCCGCCCTGCACCTACACATCGCAGGTTAGCGGTCTAGTGGCTGCAGGCAGGGAAACCTTTATCTAGCGCGCAATTGCTTCCATTCAAATGACAGACGCGGCGACTGAGGCTGCTCATGTTTGATGCTCCTGCCATTTACTTCACAGCTGATTAATAGCTTGTTTTTTTTTTAAAAAATCGTATAATTCATGTGTGTGAATTTTAACTGTGTTAGCCTGCACATTTTGTATGAGCGCTTCTCACCTGCCTCATATCGCTCCTGGCCCCGTTCCGCCCGGGCATAGTGCCGTTTGTGCGGAGGGCCGCCTTCTCGAGCGCCATTTCCGCCTTACCGCTACCACTTCCGCCCTGCACCTACACATCGCAGGTTAGCGGTCTAGTGGCTCACTTAGGATCTATAAAATGGCAATATGGCGGTAAGCGCAGCGGACGAGCGCAGCGGGAGCGCCGACTTCGCGCCCGTCTGCGCCCGTCCGCGGCCAATCGCGCCCAGCGGCCACCCACCCTGCCCAATCTTTTATTTACTCGTCTGCCGATTTACTTGCTTATCGGCATGCAGTTTCTCTATCCCCTCGTGCCGCCAGAGCGGCTCACGACTGCGGCATTTTAGTTCCCTCTGCCTCATCGTATTTGGGTCCTTCTCCCATTCCCCCTAAAAATGTACCTTTGATCCACTCTCCACCTGTAGCCAGGACTCTTTTCTTGACCATCTTGTATCTTAATACTCGGTCCATGGTGAAACACCAGTTGGAAATTCTCCGTCTGCTAGATGACATGGCTGTGGACATTTTACTTCTGTCAGAAACTTGGTTAACTGACGACTCCGTTCCTGACATTCTTGCTGCCATCCCCTCTGGTTATTACATTTTACAATCCAATCGACCAGGGGGGCAAGCTGGTGGTGGAGTCGTAGCCATTATTCGCACAGAAAATATTTTCTCCACTTTAGTCTGTACTGCAATCCCCAACACACAACTCCTTGCAATTAAACTTTGTTCTTCTAGGTCTCCCCTCACCTGTGTCCTTGTGTACAGACCCCCTGGCTATATGCCCTCCTTTCCACAACAGATTGGGGCTCTCACCTCCGAACTAATTATCAATAACGCTAAAGTCATTATACTTGGCGATTTTAATTATTGGCCCTCTGACCCGCGGGAATGCCGCCTCTCTGAAGAGTTCTCAGATCTCCTCAAAAGTATGAATTGCCGGCAACTCATCTCAACACCTACCCACTACAAGGGGCACATTCTGGACCAGGTCTGGACGGCCAACCTTGATATCTCGCCTCCTCTGGTAACCCCATACTCCTGGTCAGATCATTACTTTATATCTTTTACTGTTGACCTATCAATTCCTCGCCGTGCCCCCCCTACAACGAACGTTCTAGCTCGTAACTGGAAGAAAGTGAATCTACCAGAACTTCATTCCCTGCTGGCAGTTACAGCTCCTCTGCTTTCCGGTTCAGCCACTCATCAAGCTTCCACCCTTGAACATTGGCTGTTATCGGCTTGCAACTCTATAGCCCCTTTAAAATCCATAAAAGCTCTGCGCCCCCATGACGCCCAGCGATGGTTCACTGACCAACTAAAATGCGACAAACTGGCTCTTCGCCAGGCCGAGCGCCGTTGGCGCCGAAATTACGATCCCCTTCTCAAGTTGCAATTCGTGAACCTCTTAAAAAACGTATAAAGCCTCTATTCTTTTTTTTTTTTTTTTTTGAAAACCTTTATTATATCGTTCAACACAAAATACAGAAGTAGCCCTGCATCGACAGGGGCCGGTCACCACATGTATGCAGAACGTATCAGGAAATCCAATAACACAGCTCTTCAGCCGACAACCCAATGGTCCGGCAGCAGTAGAGGATAGACGATGTATTGAAAACATTTCGAGATCAAGGATATGCCTAAGGTTTCATTTTATATTTAACCCCCCCCCCAAAAAACAAGATAAAGAAGAAGATACAGGATATCCGGAGCTACACACTGGAGGTATAAAAATGCGGGTAGGCGTTAGAAGGCAGTCATGGATCAAGATAGACCAACAGTAAAAATGCAAGCGCCAGTATGTTCACTAAGGGAGAAGAACAAAGCTACCTATCTATCATCATAACCACCCACCCCAAACCCCGCCCACTCATATGCTGCAGGATGAGATCGAAAGTATCGCTACCGGACCCTGCGAGAAAAAAGAAAAAGGGCCATAGAACACAACAAAGGCAAAATAACAAACCCCCCCGCACCCTCCACCCTGCACCCCTGCAATGGCTACGGCCTACCCCACTAGCAGCGTGCCTGTCGCCCAGAGGAATACCTTAAAGAGAGAGAAAGAGAAGAAAGAAGGGGCCATAGAACAAAACAAAGGCAAAATAACAAACCCCCCCACCACCCTGCACCCCTGCAATGGCTACGGCCTAACCCACTAGCAGCGTGCCTGTCGCCCAGAAACGTCCCTAAAAGAGAGAAGGAAAGAAGCGGAGGAGGAGAGACAAAAAAACACACTCCCGGACTCCCTTACCCTTTACCAGACGCAACCACCCGGAAACAAGTGCAAAATAAATGTAGCGAGATGGACAATCAATCCGGGAAGTACGAAACTTACCACCCGACTCCCGCATTTCACAGGTCATAATCCCAGCAGCAGATTAAATTATTTTCACACAGTTAACCCTGGCCAGTACGAATGTCCACTGGAGCACTTATAACCCAGGCCACTGCAACAACGAGAGAGGTAAAGTTTCCATGAAAGTTCAAGTCAGTATGAGCAAGCCAAATAAAGGATAAAAGTTCATGATCTCCACAGAGCAAGCGAGGAAAAGCGTGGAAGGATGATAAAACTTTCCAATAGTCCCAGGTGATCTTGTTAAGGCAGTCAAAGTTGTCCATAGTGATATTCGGCGAGATAGGGTTCAAGCAAGGGACGCTGACAATGTCCACGGGCGCGCGATCTGTCTCATAGGAATCAGCAGCGCGAAAGGGATCCGGCGTCTGCACAGGGACCTCGAAGTTGGATACACGATGTTTCACTGGTGGCACCGCTGGCTGCGATGATGGCAAAAAGCCGCTGTCCGGTCTCCGGCAAAGATCATCCATTGTTACCGACAGTGCCTGGTAGTTGACGATGATCTGTGAGTGGAGCGCTCTAATGGCCGCCATTACGGCGCGCAGCGGTGGTGTGTCTTTCGTCCCCTCCATCTCCTCTCGTACGCAACAGATCAGGTTGCAGACCCCGGAGGCCGGCTACTCCGGGGAAGCAGGCAAATCTGGAGCGGACACCAACCACGGGCGCTCTCACCTCACAATTTTGCACCTTCGCCGCTGGTCGGGGCTCCCGTCCGCACCCCCCCGACAAGCTTACTATGTCTCCGGGCGTCGGATACAGGGCCGCAGCAAACGATGTGTCACGCCGTGGCGTGTGCGTTGCAGGCAGGATACAAAATCGCCGTTTAAAACAGGTAGATTATGTCCCCGTTCGGGAGACCGGACAAAGCCCAAGGTTCACAGCCGATGTTGTTCAATTCCAGCCCGGATGGGTTAGAAATCGAGGCCCCGGCTTCCACTCCCAGGTAGGCCGAAAATGAAACACGGCGTATCTCCGTCATCCGGTGTGTTAAAAAGTTCGGGATTGCGCCTTCAGAGTCAGTCACTCCTCATATATACGGGAGTCCGGTTGGAAAACAGGATAACTTGCAGGATATACGAGCTGCTGGCGGAGGTCTGCGGAGCCGGGAGCTTATGCGGCCATCTTGCTTGCTAGAGTAGCTCCTCCTCCAAGCCTCTATTCTTGAGGCTAAAACTATTTATTTTTCCCGGAAAATAATGGAGTCTTCCTCCAAGGTAAAAGAAATTTTCTCTATTGTTAACAAGCTCTCCCTCCCTGATCGGGTCACCCTCCCCCCTGTGCCTACCCAGGATCTTTGTGATGCAATAAACACTTACTTTCAGGATAAAATCGCCACCATCAAAAATAATATTCCACTGCCCCCATCCTCCCTTCCCCCTCCGTTACCCCCCAAAAACTCACAGCATCTGGATTTCCCCCCCCCCCATCTCTATTATCGAGCTCCAAAGACTTTTGTATAAAGTCAGTTCTGGGTCCCCTAAGGACTGCTGCCCCCCCCCAGATCCTTAGAGAAATCTTCTTGGCCTGCCCTGACCCTGCCTTGACCCATCTTAACACCTCGTTGGCCACTGGAGCAGTCCCCGACTCCTTCAAACAGGCAGTGGTGCTACCAATTCTAAAAAAAGCCAACGCGGACCCTCTGGTCATGAGTAATTACAGGCCCATATCCCTTCTCCCCTATCTGGGAAAAATTTTGGAAACTCATGTTACTCGCTGTCTGGGCGCATTCATCGAGAGCTCTTCCTTTCTGGACCCCCAGCAAGCTGGTTTTCGACCGCTCCATTCCACCGAGGCGGTTATTGCTGCCGTCATGGACACTTTAAGAACTGGTGCCGACAATAACATCCATCAAGCCCTCGGCCTCCTGGACCTGTCGGCGGCTTTTGACACGGTCGATCACTCTATACTGATCGACCGTGGCGGAAACGCCGGCATCCAGGGCACGGCTCTGGACTGGATCTGCTCTTTTTTGGACAAGCGTTCTCAAGCTGTTCAACTTTCTACTTTCTGTGCTTCTTCCTCTTTTCTTTCCTGTGGAGTCCCCCAGGGCTCAGCATTATCCCCCCTCCTGTTTAATTTATATATGCAGCCCCTCATGGCTTCCCTCCGCAAGTCCCCTGCAACAATTTTTAATTATGCAGACGATCTGCAGTTGATTTTCCCTATTGACACCTCCCCCTCCTCCCTCACAGACTTCCAAACTACCATGCTAGTCATATCTGACTGGATGGCTCACAGCCAGCTCAAGCTAAATCCCACAAAGACCGAACTTGTGCTGGTGGGCGGGCTGGCCAATCCTTGGAACGACAGTTTCTGGCCCCACTCACTTGGGATCCCCCCTCGACCTGTCAATACTGTGAAAAGCCTCGGTGTCGTCATCTCTGGAGATCTATCTATGAAGGCTCAAATCTCGGCGGTAACATCGTCCTGCTTTTTCCACCTGCGCAGGATTCGTAAGATCTGTAGATTCCTCACCAGAGATGCCCTCATCTTAGTCATCCTGGCTCTTGTCATCTCCAGGATTGACTTCGCTAACATCCTATACGTAGGGATTCCCTCTTATCAACTCCAGAGGTTACAACTGATACAAAATCAGGCCGCCCGCCTAGTATTCCATCAGCCAAAGCACCAGCACGTTTCACCACTACTTCGGAGTCTTCATTGGCTTCCGGTGGCCAAACGTTGTACCTTCAAACTTGGATGCACTATCTTCAAAGCCCTTCACAATTTTGCTCCTGCCTTCATTTCATCCAACCTGAAGCGGTATATACCTACTCGCAACCTACGCTCTTCTGCTGATAATCTCTTTTGTATTCCCCAAATTCATCGTAAGAAACACGGTGGTCTCCGTTTTTCCTTTTTAGCCCCTACCTTTTGGAATTCCCTCCCTTCCTCCTTTCGGCACTGTCTTCCCTATGAATGCTTTCGTAGGACACTGAAGACGTTCCTTTTTACAGCAGCATATGAGTGATACTCCTGCCCGTGACCGCCGTATCTGTTATGAGCGCCAAGAAACCGTTTCGGTGAACGTGCGCGGTACAAAAATGTTTAACATAACATTTAACATAACAAAATAGCCAACATTTTTGAAGACTTTCAAAATGGTGAGTGGAAGAAAGTGTGGGTGCATTTTTGTCTGTGTCTATGTACTGTAATGTAAAAGAAATGTATAGAGCGCACAGCAACCCATTGGGCATCCTGGCGCTAAAGAGGGAAGGAAGAAGACAACACTGATCTAAATCACCTAGAGGTTAAGTTCTAGGAAAGAGCCAGGTTTTTATTTGTTTACGAAAGGGCAAAAGATCATTTAACTCTTTCGACGCTATTGACGGAACCGTTCCGTCACGCCCCTTGGGTGGGCTGTGCTCATGACGGAACGGTTCCGTCACGGCCCGCTCGCCGCGCCTGCGCGGTGCTGATTTTGCGCCTGCGCGGCGCGTTTCATTAAGCGGGAGGGGCCGTGACGGAACCGTTCTGTCACAAGCACAGCTCACCCGCGAGCCATGACGGAACGGTTCTGTCACCCGCGCAAGTGAGCCGCGCGCCCCCCGCGACCGTTAGCGCTGCGGCGGAATAGCCGCCGCAGCAAAGGTGCTAACTGTCGCAGCTCCAGGGGTAACTCTATGTAAAAATACTTGGTGGAATCCGACAAACACCTCACCATACCCAACTGATAGCACCTGTACCCAACTATTTACCAGAAAATACATTTATTAGGGGGTGTAACACCCCAAACACCGCCCCCCCTGAAGCTACGCCCCTGTAGATAGGGTATACTGCCAAAAAACACACGTAGATGCCTGGGATCATCCATGGTACGCCTACTTGATGTAAAGTAGCTGATAGTGCTACTCTGGACTGCAAAGTATGAATTGACATACGGTCAAATTTAAACTTCACAATGGACCATAAACATTAGATGCATTGAATGTAATGCATATTGCAGAATTTCAAGCACAGTTTGTGAGCTGTCACTACTATCGCCTGACCCAATGCAAGGAACGTGACTTACAGCCAGTTCTTGGGTTGTAGCCAGAAGCATTAAGCGTGCTGAGATCTGTAGATATCTGAGATATTTTCCAATACGCGATTCTTATGCAGGTCTCAATGTGTGTACTGGTTTTGGCTGAAAACCTAGAACTGGCTGAAAGTCACCCTCATGACTGTACAGTTTACAAGTAATAAATAAATAGGAGGGATGCTAAACAAAAAGGTCTTTCCCTATAAGCGTGGGCTGGAATGATGATGCCGAGTGAACTACCACCACACCAGCAGAAAAGGATGATGCGTGGGTTCAGGTGGGACATATTATGAAACAACAGATGGGGCAGGGGCAGATAGTGAACTGGAACAAGGATGTGGGAAGTCTGCCTCCCCTGGGTACCTTACTGTCGCTGACCTGTCTCACCCACACACAATTCTATGACTCCACTCTCCTTTCTTGGCAGAAGTGAGAACAGCAGTGGGATGTGAAAGTGCTATAAAAATGTAAGAACTTTTTTGTGTCTGTGGGCATATTTCCTCCAGTATGACAATAGGACCCTCAGGGCACCATTATCAAACTAAGAGGAACATGAGGTAGTTAGTTGAAGAACTTTCAGTGAGGTGTAGGAGTGCTACATGTCTAGTAGACAGTAAGTGCAGAGAGCAGCCCCATCCTTACACCAACTAGACACAACAATACCAGGCTGCAGTGACTCTATGTCTGAGACAATGTCTATGACACTTACTGGAATGGACATACTCTGGCCAGACTAAAGAGTTTTACAGCCATATAAAGGATTGAATGCTATGCAAATGCTTTTACACACTGAATCAAGCTCCAGTCTGCGGTGGGTACCCATGCACCACATCGCAAGGAGAGATATAGCGCAAGAGAATCGAAGATGTTGCGTGAGAGAAATAGAAAGCTAGAGTTTGGAGAGATAAAGAAAGACAAAGACAGTCCTCCCGGTCCTGCACGCTAGGCTGGCAATATACTCAGCTCCATGGAGCTTCTGGCATGACACTTCTGACTCTGCAACTCAGTGCACCATCTCTCAACTCATCTACAGACCTCCCGGACAAAACAAGGAAACTTCATAGACAAATTCTTAGACCTCCTCACCACCTCATCCATCCAACTGTCCACATCACCATCCTGGTTGACTTCAAATTCCCAGACATAAAAAGACAAGAGACATCCTCATGAACCCATTCAACATACTAAGGGGCAGGTTTATCATTCTTTCACTCAACTCAACACAGCAAGGCAACTGTCTGGGCAGCATTGCGTGAAAAGGGGAGGGCAGAAATGCTCCATATGTACAAAGATATGGAGCATTTCTGCTCTCTCACTGCGCTGGTGCACTGTGTGCTGCCTAGCGCCAACAAAGGCATCCTGGCACTATAGTGCAATGGTGCCTACATCATGGGCAGGTTTGTTTTTGTGCAAGAAGAGACACCTTCCTTGAGGCACATTCCTCTTGTTATGTGCACCACTGCAGAATTTGGTCTCCCAATTACCTCTTTGGGTGATCTAAATTTAATGTAATTTCTCACTAAGCACAGCACTATTTAACTGTTGATATTTTGCCTGTTTGATATGATTTATTGTCGACTTTCTGTAGCACACTCTATAAAGTGTGTCTCTTGGAAGTAGCGTGACAGATCGATTCGAGTTTTGTGTTAGTTAATTAGCTCAGTTGCCAATTACTATGTTCAGTCCAGTGTTTGCCATTGAGATAAATTTCAGGTAATGGTCCGCTTGTCTGACCTTAGATGGGAGGGTGTCTCAAAGTCTTGGAGCCAGGAAGGAGAAACTTCGATTTCCAGTTTCTGATGCTGACACTTGTTTGAGGCTAAAATATTTTTACATCCCGTGATTAAAAAGTAGTTGTGATATTGTTGTTCTTTGCGGAACCCACCAAATTAACATCTGGTACCTCGTATTTCAAGTATCCAAAGCTTGCCATTAAATCATCACTTCGAATTGATTCTGTGCTTAATTTGTAAAAGAATAAGTGCCGGGGTCAAAACTTGGCTCAGAAGAATGTGTGTTTTTTACTGTCTGTGGCACTTGATGAAAGTATGTTGGTTATAACTTGACGGTCCCCAGAAATAAGTTCTGGTGGGCATGGGCTTCACCTGCAACCACCGGCTCAAATTAAGTACCAGCAACACAGTCTGTTGCCTTCTACCAGGACTCTAATTAGGTTTTGGGTTATCACTTTGAGGGAGGCGGCAGTGGATGAGTTCTGGCCTCAGCATTCAACCTCTTTATTAAAGTAGAACGGTTGACACCTGCCACGATCCAGCCCACCAGCTGCACAGGGTTCAGGGCAAAACAGACAAGCACTGGCGTTGCCAATAGGTGTCGCATTAGGAAAGTGTGGTATTGTAAATGACAATTATTTTTTTAATATGTGTTGGCACTGAAAATATATAAATTAATAGCATTGTTATTTACAAAGCCAATAGCTTACACTTTCCTAATGAATTATTCAGATTATAAACATGAGCCATGTGGCTAGAGCGCCTCCTGCCGGTAGATTTAAGACTGGTGTTAGTCTCTAAAATGTCCTCCTCTTAATCTACAAATGTAAAACTTGAAAAGAAATAAGTAAACAAAATAGAGAAGAAGTACCTGAAGGACGGAGCACATAAAACAAAATAATGAAGACATGAATTATAATGGACTAACCCTGCACCACGAAGAAACTCAAGGCTCGTTTTGATATTTCATTACGTAGCTTCATGTTTTTTTTATTAATTGTTGATACAAAACTCCAGCCACAAGGAAAATATAGCATTGCCCAAAGTAGGACTGAAAGTTAACAGTGAAAACGAGAGATTGTTGATAAGCAGAGTGCTAAACACATGTAGAGAGCATTCCGTATATTTTGAAAGTAAAAAATGCTGTGGTTGATACAAAACTCCAGCCACAAGGAAAATATAGCATTGCCCAAAGTAGGAGTGAAAGTGAACAGTGAAAACGAGAGATTGTTGATAAGCAGAGTGCTAAACACATGTAGAGAGCATTCCGTATATTTTGAAAGTAAAAAACGCTGTGAAAGCCGTGGAAAACTAGATGTGCGGGCCGGCCAGCAGTGAATAATTAGGGGAGAGAGAGGGGAAGTGCTGGGGAACAGATGGCCGTGAAGCAGGGGGCACCCTTTGAAGTCACGGCCTGCGGCCGTGAATAAGTGAGGGCGGGGGGCGGGGCAGCGGAAGCCTTTGATGAGGCAAATGCTGCTGGCAAAGCTGGCTGGGGAGGGGGAAAGTTTATGGCCCAAAAGCGCGTGCCTGTGGCCACGTGAACTCAAAGAAAACAGCATGGAAAAACCCGTGGTTTCACGAGCATTTTGAGCACTTGAATTCTCGCTCCCTCAATGCGCTTGCGCGCATTGATAGGTCGCGAGACCTAAAAAACAGTTCACAGGGATAGAATATTTTAGGGCACCCAATCCAAACTGCAATTATTATTTTTTATTTACCCATGATTTATATTGAAGGCAATTATGTGAATATATTTTCTATGCACATTTTTTTTCTAAGAAAAGAAACATATAGGCTTTTTAAAATTAAATGAATGTAGTGAACCACATTCTGCCTGCTAAAATATTAAAGACAGCCTCAGATTTACTACTACTTTGTTTAAATAAAAACTGTCCTGCCTTTTCATTTTTTTGTTGTTTTGGGATTGAAACCTGAAAGTCCAAAAGGTTCCGATTTAAATATATTTTTCCTTTTGGACACAAATTGCTTAGTGTCTGTTATGATGTGCCCTTTACGAAAATACAGAATACATTGGTCTTCTTTTTTTTTGCTATTTAAACTTGAATATTTGTCATCTCAGCAGGGGGCTTTTTGTGTATATAAATATTTATAACACAAGTTAGAATAAACGAATCCCCTATCATGGAGTTAGCCAGACAAACTGCTGGCGTAAATGTGAAAATGTGAAAAAGCGCTCTGTGTGTTGGGGGGTTGGGGGGGATCTGTGGTCTTGTTGTCCTTCCTGATGTTTGTTTTGTTCTGCTGGGGTTTATGGTTGTCCATTGCTTGGATTGTGGGGGGGAGATTTACAAGAAAGTGACGCATCTGTAGAGATGCGTCACTTTCCCTGCGCCACCATGCAAAACCCTTGCGTCACCATGGATTTACCACGGCGCAAGGATTGACAGATACGTCAGAATTTCTGATGCATCTGTTGATGGAAAAGTCACGCATTGCTGGAGCTGTGTCGCAAGCACAACACAGCTCCAGCAATACGTGTTGCAGCCTACTCCCAATACACTGCGTCACTCCTTACGCCTGCTTCAAGCATGAGCATAAGGCTTTGACGCAGTGGCGTCCTAAAAGTCACAAAGGGAAATCTTGTAGATTTCACTGCATCACTTTTTTACGAGGTTTTCCTGTGGTGGAACGCCTACCCTGCATACATTATACCCGACGCAGGTATAATGTCACGCAGGGCTTCACAACATGACGCATCTCCCTAGATACGTCACGTTGTAAATGGGCCACAACTTTTACGCCGCCGCTGCTTCACAAAAGTGACACAACGACAGCGCAAAAGTGATGCAAAGGGCTTGTAAACCTGCCCCTGGGTTTGTGTCATGTTCGAAGGCAAAGACTTGACGTTGTTTCTGCTCAGTAGGTCTCGTGATTCATTACAAATTTTTCATCAGCGAGTTGTTGACACTGGTTTTATTATTTTTGTAATATTGGAAAAATTTAATAAAAGAAAATAATTTCACAAAAAATAGAATCCAATTTGTGAGGAAGGGTATGTAATTGAGGATGCACCACTCAAGAACAGTATAAAGTACAGTGCCTGTCCACGTGTAATCAACAATACCTTCCATTAAAAGTGAAGACATAGTTTCAGAATTCAAGTTGTTAAAAAATAAAAAATAAAGTGCAGGGCCCTATGTTTTCCTCCTGAGTCCCCTTCTGGTGCTGACAGACGGCAGATTTACTGAATACCAAGGGTATATAGTTTTGAATCCACCACTTTCTTTTTTTCTATCACCGTACACTTCCTATCTGTTTAATCGCAGTTTTTTTATCCATGCTTTCTTACTTTTTAGCTGTTTACCTTCGTCTTCCTCTTTCTTTCTCCAATCCTCACTCTGTTGATTACACACATAAGTTCTGGTCAACCAAAGCGTTTGCTGGTGCCTACCACCTGCAACGACGAGTGATCTACTATCATAGCAGTCAGTGCATTGGCTTTGTGCAGCCGATGGACCACATTTTAAATTGCTGTCTCTACCACTTATCTATAGGCAATTTTTATTTTCTCTTTTCGAAATTCATGATTTAGTCAGTCCCAGTGTTGGACTGGATAGTAGCTGGTTCTTTGACTGTCTGTTGGCAGGTATGGTGGTCTGTTGGGGCGGTTTTTAGAGTTTATTTCTCTGATATTAAACCAAACATTATCTGTAGCAAGCTCAAATCCATACCTTGCAAAACCACTATGAAGCGTGTCTTTACAAGTTCAAAACTGCTCCAATTTGTAAACAAGAGTTGTTTTTTTTAGCTATCTAATTTACTAATGGGGGCCACTTTTATTCTGGTTTCGGTGCCTATTTTCTGTCTCAGCCCGACCCTAACCAGTCCAGAAAACAAAACTGGTGGCGAATCAGTCAAACAAGTGCACTGCTACCAATATGAAATGATAAACATTTTTGGTGACAGTTATGTTGGAAAGGGCATTAACAATTCGAAAGGCAAACATGTTGGTCAGTCATGCACTAATATAACCACTGTAAGAAAAACAAAAAAAGTACTCTTCTTTAGTAAATATTACAAAATTCAACAACATTCAAGAGTTCTTTCTTTAGTAAATGGTATCCAATAAAAAAAATGAAACTACTTCGCACTGTACTTATTTCTGTATATTTGACGCTGTAACCTAAAACAGAACAGGGAGAAAATCAAAAAACACATCCTCTTTAAAAACAGAAATATGGCACGTACCACAATGTTCTCACCTAACTTGAGGCTCTGTTTGAGGAAGGGCTTCTAGCATGAGCCTTCAGTTTTTTTAACCCTTTTTGCATCAAGTGTCCCTGTATAGTTCTGGTGACAGTGTTGCAAGTTCAAGAAAAATATTGGATTGGAATACTCCACTTCTATAGCACTTTCCCACCTCTTGTAGTGGCGGCACACACTCCAAATAGGGGAGTTCGTAGTCGCTTACTCTTATATTGCCCGAATGAGGAAAAGATATTACATGCGATGTCATCTAGCGTTACCTTTTGGTGTTTTGAACATTTGTGTATTCATTTAGGGGCAGATTTACAAGCCCCCTGCGCTGCCAGTACGTCACCTACTGGCAGCGCATTTCCCTGCCCCATTTTTGCAAGGCTTTTCCTGTCCTTTTAAATATGGCCCTTTTACACGCAGGACTTTGCGTGAAAGAGGTGTTCCATGGGTGTTCCCACACAACACCCATGGAATGAGACCCATTTCCAGATTAAAGAGGAATCGTAAATCTGGAAAAGCGTCAGTATGCAACACCACCCTAGGGGTGGTGTAGTGAACGGCAACAAGGAGACATTTTTTCTCATTTTTTTCCTCTTTCAATGCGTGCTACATTCTACAGCACGCATTGAAAGAGGAAAATGCCTTTAGTGATTGTTTTTGTGCAAGAAGGTGCCCCTTCCTGCACAAAAACAATATCCCCATGGCACAGGCATCCTTGCACCATGATGCAAGGGTGCCTGCTCCAGCACATTGCAGCTATTTGTGTGCCAGCGCAAGGAAGAGCACAGGAATGCGACATATCCTTGTAAATATGTTGCATTCCTGTGCTCTGAAAGTGCCACAGTGTGGCGCAGCCTGAGGGCTTGCGGTGCGGCACTGTGGCACTTTCTTGTAGATCTGCCCCAAAGTGTCTTAAACAGGAGTGGCTCATGCAGGTAAGAGCGGTGGGGTGGAGGGGGAGACGACAAACGTCAGTGAGGGAAAATTGAATTTAAAAAACCACTTTACTTTCCAACTTAGCGATGCAGCGAGCGCAAGTAAAGTGGTTTTCTTTTTTTTTAAATTTCCCTCGTTGTCGTCAGTCAACTCCCCCTCCCCCCACCCTGCCTCACCGCTCTTACCTGCACCGGCCACTCCTTGTCTTCAACATCAAGAATAAAACCACTGTACTGAATATATTTACTAGTGATAATGTGCTAAACATGTTGCATCTCATCTGCTAGCGTGTGGGCTCCTTGGAGCCAATATGTGTTGTATAAGTAACCATATGCTAGTTCTGGAATCAATTGATATCAGTTCCACAATGTCCAGGGGTTTTGGGTTGGTGTGCTAGCCACAGACCTAGCCCGGTCTAATGGGACAACTTTCGGCAGATGAATGGTGAAAGCAGGTAGATGGTCAGTTGTGATGGGCCTGATTTGGTGGTTTGAAACAAATTTTACAGAATGCCCTGTTATTGTCCTTCATGTGGCTTGTAGAGCTTCCTGATTTTCTTTCACTGATGCTGAGCCTAGTTATTCTTTTGCAAGTATTAGCTGGTATACAGATTAGGGCCTGAATATTAACCCTGGGCGAAGCACTACGCTACGCTCGCGTAGTTTGCGAAGTTTGCGCAACTTCGCACTACGCGAGCTGCACGTAGCACAGTGTGAACATGCGTAGCGCAGCGTAGCGTAGTGCAGCGGTAATTTTTTGCTTATTTGCGGTCCTCAACGTCATGTTCGCGACTGCGAGCAAGCAAAATGACATCCCGGCGAGACTCTCAATGCGGGGAGGTCAGGTTTCTCATTGCGAGTGGTCGTGCATGCTCGCGACCGCTCGCGATGAGAAACTACCAGTTTGCGTTGAGAAATCTACTCGAACGGCAGAAAACTACAGCTCGCACTGTGCAAGATGCCGTTTTCAATGATTGCACAGTGCCGGATGCTTGTTCGCACTGTGCAATCATTGAAAATGCATCTTGCACAGTGCGAACATGCTACTACGCAGCTTGCGTAGTGCTACGTGAAGTTCGCGTAGTGCGAAGTACACTTCGCGCAGCTTCTCGTAGCGCTACTTCGCGAACTACGCCCACGGCTGCTGATTATGAGTCTAGTGGTCCACAGAAAGCCAGACTCGCGGAGCGCGGCAGTCGACCGACAGCCCTATAACAATTAGGATGGTTGGACACCCATTGCCCTGCCACAGCTGTCAGGGATCCACCATTCCCTGTTGGTGGTGCAGCAGTGTAGAGGCAGTAATATGCTTGGCGGGACCACCACAGTCCCGCCAAGTATATTACAAGTTTCCTCTCTGCCACGGTTCTCATAGCGGTTCCACCACCATAAAAACCGTGGCAGAGATGAAACAAAGGGCACCCTACAGGGCACCCTGGTGCCTCACACCATGTGGATGCACACAGGGGGCACAACATGTGCCACCCTGTGTGCATGCACACCAGTTCCTGCACAGCATGGACTTTGCAGTCCATGCAATGTAGGAACTGTTTTTGGCGTCCATTGGGGTGCCCATTTTCTGAAGCACCTCAATGGGAACATCGAAAAAAAGCCAACCAGACACGAGAAACACTCGAAATCAGGCAGGCGGCCGGATCAGGGGTTTGGGGGTGCAGCTGCAGTGCAGACCCAACACCAGACCGCCAAACTCGTAATCAGGCCCTAAATGTCTTTTTTTCAGGAGTACTGTGAAGCTTTGCTTTGAATGGAGGGGTATACCTTCTGTGGCTTTTCCCCGTGTGTACCTCACTTTATCCTGTACTCGTGAGAAAAAGGTACATCACACGAGTACAAAAGCACTTCTAGTGCTGTGAGTACAGGTCATTCTAGCAATTTACTGGTGTTCTGTACACTAGAGTATACCTTGCATAGCTTTTCCTTGTAAGGGACTAAACACTCACAAGTAAAAGGTACTTCAAATGACACTTGCAGAAAAAGCACCATGAAAGCCTAAATTTTTGCCTCTCTTTCACCAGTACTAAGTTTGTAAAAGAATAAGATCCAGGAACCAAATGTTTTCTCTGAAGCCTGCCAATTGCACTGCTGAATGTCAGGGTTGGCGGGTACAAATTCTGTTTAGTTTTGATTCCACCTCATATCCCTCTAATCCACCTTCATAAACTCCCTGTCTCTTTACTGCTCTCGTGGGGATTCTTTTTATGCCTGTCTTCTCCCTTTGTCATTGTTTTCCTGTCTTTCTCATCTTTCTTTCCCCCTTTTCTGCCTTTCTCTCTCTTGCTTTTGGTCAAAACCTGATTTTGAAAAATGAGTCCTGGTGCCCTTGTATGAATGCTGGTGGGACCCCCATGCAACCACCGGCTCAAATTAAGGTCTGACTTTAAATATGGTGAGTCATTAGATAACAAAGTGGCAGGGAGAAGAAATCAATTAAGATATTTTCCATTGAAATCTGATCCTTAGTTTAAGACTAAGAGCTTGGCAGGACATCTGTAAAATTGTATGGCTGTCCAACCCGCTAACATCTTGGTACCCCTATCTTGGTAGAGGTGGATGGCACCACTGAGTTTCCAACCGCGAACCTGCAGCTGGCTCTGCTATCGGAGGAATCCTCAAGGCAGACCTGCCACTCATTGTGAGGCAGGCACAACTCAACAAGGTCTGCCTTTAATAGAACTGGCCACTGTGTTATACTTACCCAGGACCACCATTCAAAGCATGGTGCCCCAGATAGAAAAAAAATATCCATAGTCCCCAATACACTGAAAGATAACTTTTAATATGTCAGAGCATTGTGGTTTTGTCTTTAAGAAATGAAAATACCAGCCTACCCATCATGCTCCCATAGCATAACAGTCTGACCAACATTGCACAGTTTTGCCACAAGCCCCCCTATGTCTGTGGATTGATTATTATGGTATGTGGCCCACCGATCAAGGCCTTAATGAGTCCCCCAGGTCCTGATTTAGACTTACACTTGAGGAAGTTCCTCCACCGTCCACTCACCAGAGAGGAGGTCAATATTTTGCTGGTTTCCCCTCTATATTTAGCACTTCCTCTAGAAAACACGGTATTTCCCATTACTACCCAATTCTTAATCTTTCCCACGCCCTTTTTTGCATCTTGTTATGTGAAAGAATTCCCCACTGGAAAGTTTGCAGAAATTTTTAACCGTGCTTAAAGTAGGACAATTGGCAATTGAGTGTACAGTGGGCTTGAGAAGCCAATGCTCACTTGACCATCTTTCCAGAAAATTGTCAACCCTCTCTAAGATGTCTCTGCACACTTTATTACAAGTAGCATGGCGCAGAGGGCCCAAATCATTGATTTTGGTAGCTAATGCCTCCTCTTGTTCCCGTGCTATTGTCAGCGGCGTCCGGCACAGGCAAGCGTGGTGGAGCAGGGGGGTGAGGCGGGCAGGGCAGGGTGCAGTGAGGGGGGGGAGTAGAAAGACAACGGAATAGGTATTATTTAATTATACCTATTCCGTTGTCTGTCGACTCCCCCCTCTCAACCTGCCCACCTCTGCCCCGCCCACAGCATTTACATGTGCTGGCCACCACTGGCTATTGTAAGTATTTCCATTGCAATGTGGAATAACACATGAGACCTGGATTTACGTGGCCATTCCTGCATGTTTTTCCCAATTCTGGCCATATTTCTTAGCACATCAGGTGGAATCTGTGCACGCGGAGACCAGGGTTGAAACCTGCTGTAGAGTCACATCTAGTGCAACTCACGTGACAATATTAATAGGCAGTTATAGTTTGCAATTAATACTAAAACTGGTAGAAGGAGGGATTCAATTCTTGGCTTAAAGCACTGCTTAATGTGGGCTGGTGGTTTCTGGTGCTCGGCACCGGCACTTAATTGTCAACACTGGTGCTTGCGACAGTCTCCCACAAGGTGGAGCTGTCTGGCTAATTTAGAGATGTCCATAACAACAGTTGATTATTAATTCAATATACTTTATAAATGATTTTTATCTGCCGTCTAAGCCATTCCTATAGCTTTGGGGGCCTGAAATAGTCTGAACTGTCACACTTGTTGGAGTGCGATGGTTAGTAGTTGGTCTGTTACTATCATTGGAAGTACGGCAGGTGCAATGTGTGGTGCAGCTCCAGTGGTTTTATCAAAGGTACACTTTTTTAATGAAACAAACTTCCAGGTATCAAGAATGGAATGGGGTATACATTGCAATCTAACAATTGATCTATGGGCATATTCTTAATATGGGGTCACACAGCCATCATCCATCATTCTACCTTTAGCTCACTGTGCATATTTTTCTTCATTCTTTGTAGAAGGAACCAAACATCACCACTATTAACACTCTGCTTGCAGTTGTGAACATTCACAGTTCACTCCAAGGACCACGAATACTTATTAGTTGCAAAAGTGTTAGAAATGTGACCGACTAGCTTCCGTCTTATCTGTTGCATAGTGTGCATGTTTGAGTTCTGATAAACAAAACAAAAAAAGAAACCCAGCATTAGTAGACAGTGAACCCTTTCATTAGAAGGGTGTAGCTAATTGCCAAACAGCAAATGTTCCTGTGTTGGTGAGGGGAATTTCCCCTGCAAGTTGTACAAGTGAGTTCCCTTGCCCTGAACGCTCTACTGTGAGCATCCTGGTTTTTGCCCTAGACTCACTTTAATGACTGTGCAAAGGCTGAGGCCTGTCCTGGACTCAAGTGAGCTCCTGAACCTGTCCTGTTACTGGGGCGCACCAGGCATGCTCTCCTTTTATGGACAGTGGGTCACTGTACCTGTCATAGGTTTAGCATGTAAGAGGTGGTAGCAGTGTAGAGTGTTTTGTGAATCTATAGCTGTGACTAGACCTTTTTGCCTGGATCATTGGAGTGGAGGCCTGCTGGCACGTTTGAGTAAAGTTGTGCTTCTATGTGCTAAACCAGGTCCTAACACTAAGATCCCAAGTGTATGTTGTGCATGTTTGTGTATCCGGCCTGTGATACATGCAGTGGGTAATTTGTAAAATAAAAAGTGCTGGGGCTCTCTTCAGGAAGCATCGCCAACAGGAGAACTGTGCTGGTGCACACTGCCTTCTGACTAGAGCCCTGGCACTTATTATTCGGGAGAGGACTTGGCCAAATGGCTAGAGCTGCTGATTAAAAAGCTGGGGAACCGGGTTTGAGTCTCTGCAGGACTCAACATCCTGTCATTTTGGGGAAAATCGTGTGCCTTTCAAATGAGTGTGTCCTTAACCTCTTTAACGCCCCGCATTTTCCCGTTGTGTGCTGGAAAATGCAAAAACCCATTGTTCATGACGAGCTGGGCTCGTCATGAGCGTGCGAGGAGGCTACCTCATGACGAGCCCAGCTCGTCATGAGCGTCGAAGGGGTTAATGGGTGCTATAAGCGCCGGTGCTGAGGATTAGGTGCTGTTGTTGAGCACCGGAAAGCGCCGACTCAAATTAAGCACTGGGTACATGCACTGTGTGTATGTATGAGCCACAGCAATGGAGGCCTATTGGTTATTTTTTGGAAGCCCATGGCCTGATCCTGTGCACAAGATGGAGGTAAGGATGATTTCACAGACAGTGGAAGTGTATTGCTGCCTTTCCTGAAACTACAGACCTGGATGCTCGAGAAAAGAGAGGAGACAAGGCTCTTTTACACATTAAAGTTGGCCTTTTACTGGTAGGGGCTGCTGAGAAGTCTTCCTATAACCCTGCCATTTGGTAGATGCTGGCGATAAAAGGTGGGGCTCCATCATCTGCTATTAATGTGAAAGGGAGTGGGGTCTCTGTTGTGGATTCTCTAGTCTGAAGACTGCACTGTTATGAGGACCGTCTCTCTCCACAGAGGCTATGTCTGGAGAGCAGCCTGGAAAGTAGAACCACCACAAAATAAGTCTGAAAGTACGGATCATGTAGCCACTTCTCCTGTCTGCTTTGACTGTATAAAAGTGGAAGCCACACACCCACTTGTTGTTTGAGTTCAAATTTCTCATTGGCCAAGGTTTGAGTGCTCTGTATAGTACTTGGAGAACTGCTGCACACCACCACTGGTGTCTTCCTGACAGCAAGCTTCCAAGAGATGAGAGACATCACCTGAAAAGTCTTGCACTGCAAGAAGAAACAGCTGTTCTGACATAAAGTGCTTGGAAGCCAGCGTGCCTGCTGAGAGAGGGAAGACGTCTGCTAATCCCTAAAGGAGGTGTGACTATCCGGGAAGCGCAAGAAGCAGCCTCACCCCTATGGTGTGTGTGGTCTACCAGAAGAAAGGAAGACTGTGGAGAGTGTGTTGAATTGCCCTGAGGAGTGTGAGTGTAGTCTCACACGCAAACAGTTCTGGATGTGAATTGCAGACAGTGGTTGTCACTGCTGTAGACTTCAACTGTGCCCAAGTGCTGTAGGTCCCTGCCAGCCACCAGGAAAGGACTCTGATGCTGTGCTGTGGTGAGACTGTGCTTGAAGGAACTTTTTAATTAATTTAGTGTTACCTACTGAACTAAATGGCAAATCGCACCGGATCCTCACTACCTGCACAAGAAGAACTCTAAACCCAGGTAGAGGCCTGCCTAGAATTATCAAAGAGGGGGTACACTTGGGAGAGGGGACAAGGTAGGCCAGTACCCCAAAGGCTTGTGTATTATTTGTAGCTGTTACGTGTTATGTGGAGCATTAAGCTTTAAGTGTACAGATTAAAGTAACTTTTCTGCTACTAAAGTAAAACACTGGATTGAAAGGACAATCAGTTCTTGCGCTGCTGAGAAGTGCGGGAGAGGTTGCACTTGATCCAGGTTTGCAGAGTCAGACAGACCCCCGGACAGCAGCGGCTAACAATCCCATCCCCCATGGCTGAGGTCCAGTAGCCCCTTCCTGCCATATGGTTCGCCCTCGGATGGGGTGCCATAGGGTCCGCCCTCGGATGGGGTGCCATATGGTTCGCCCTCGGATGGGGTGCCATAGGGTCCACCCTCGGATGGGGTGCCATATGGTCTGCCCTCGGATGGGGTCTAACCGAAAAGTAACGCGTGGTGGGCTGATTCATTCATGTGCTCTCAGGGCAGCAACCTACCAAGCACTTTGTCTCTCAACCTCACAAGGTGCTGATCTGTATAGGGGCATGAGAGGGTCTTGAGTAGTGAACCCTTATTCGACATTTTGGATCCATTGGCCTAGCAGGAGTATCTAAGATGTGAGCTTTAAAATAGGTGGTTTTTACTCAGTTTGACAACCTTGTTTGCAAGTCCTCTTCTTTCCTCATTCAAGTGTGTTTCTACAGCGGTAGGCAGTATCCCTGCCTTTAAAAAGATGTTTGGTGAATGTTCATCTCACCAACTTCCAGTCTTGCCCATTTGGCTTTATTTTGCTCTATTGACAGCAACTCTGCCTTGTGTATGTTGTAAGTTTGTAAGGGGAATGGCCATTCAGATCAGATGCTGGTATTCCCATGAGTGCTGACCACTCCACAGTTGTTTAGGACTTTTAGCTGCAATTGTGTTCTGTTTTTACTACCTTTAATAACTGTAATAAATTGTACCTCGCTTTTAAAAATACCTCCTTCTCAACGCATTTCGCACTGCTGAGTCGCTTTCTGTTCCACCCCAGCTGGTGCTTTTTGTGTGGAGAGAGCGTGTGACTCACTTCCGCTTTAGGCAGGTTAGCGTTTCAGCTTCCTGCACAGTTATACCTTTAAAATCAATGCTGCAATGGACGCGCGCAGGTGCTCCTAAGGGAAGCCCGTCTGCGCCCGTCCGTGCCCGTCCGCGTCCGTCCGTGGCCAGGACCTTGGCCCTAAATTGGTCTATACTAAGGAAGAACTTAGCATACTTAAGTGTGTATCCCACATGTCGCCCCTCCCGGATTCAGTTGTAGAGCAGCTTTGGCTAGAAAATCTGCTAGTAGGGAGTAGAAATTCTCCGAGGACCTGTGTGCCAGCTCCGATGCCTAGAGGCACAGGTCCAGAGACACCCTCTAGCTTAAAGATTGCTCTGCTAAATACCCGGTCCCTCACTAAGCACAGTCTAGAAGTATTTACGCTACTTCAGGAGGGGGAGTTTGATTACCTTGCTTCATCAGAGACATGGCTAGAGGATACTTCGGGGCCTGATATACTGGCTTCTTTTCCTCCTGAGTACAGTGCTCTGGCCTGTGATTGGCAGGGAAATAAAAGGGGAGGTGGAGTTGCTATTCTCAGACGCAGGATATTTGCTGCTGTGAAAATAGTAGAGGAGAGTCTGGATGGGGCTGAGGTTCTGTGGATGAAGCTGGGCCTCGCATCCTCGTGTCTGATAGTGGTAGTGGTATACCGCCCCCCCCCCGGCTAACTCCGCTGTTTAATGATCTGTTTATGAAGTTATGAGTGATCTGTGCTCTAGATACCAACAGATCATGGTTCTTGGGGATTTTAATTGTCAATGTTATTGTAAGCAATGGGACCCGCATTAGGCTACACATGTCTCACATGGAATGTACGGGGCATGCACACTATAAATCGGCGTCACAAGATACATTAATTCTTAACTCGTAGGGGCATACACGTCACATTCCTCCAGGAAACCCACCTCATTGCGAAAGAAGGGAAAGCACTGCAACGTCGTTGGAGGGGTCAGGTTTATTACACTACATACTCTGCATATGCGAGGGGGGTACTAATTTGGATTAGAGCTGGGGTTCCATTCCAATGCACGACACAATTGATTGACCCAGAGGGCAGATATGTGGTGATCCAGGGGAAACTAGATGGGAGGGACCTCACGCTGGGATGTTTATATGCACCTAATGTGGACCAACCTGCCTTTTTCTCTCTTCTATCACACAAGCTAGCGACAGTCCTTGCAGGGCCACTGTTACTTAGGGGTGATTTTAATTGTATCCCGGATATTGACCTAGATCGCTCCCCCCCCCCTCCCAAATGCACCAGCACATAAACTAGCAGAGGTGCGTTATACCTGACAACAGACCTGGGGATTAGTAGACACTTGGCGGGCCCAACACCCATTGATCAAGGATTACTCCTTTTTCTCCGCCTTGCACGAATTACACTTTCGCCTGGACGCCTTCTTATGTTCCCCAGATGTACACGGGGAGATTTGCAGTAGTGAATATCACACTTGAACTATCTCTGACCATAATCCGTTGCTGGTCCAGTTGGGATGGTCGCGACTGCGCCCCAGAATCCCTACCTGGAGATTGCGACCGGAAGCGCTTGACGATCAAGTCTTCCGCGCCACCATTACCATGGCTATTGCAGAATATTTCCAGTTCAATGAGGGGACTGCTGGGGCTGTAACTGTGGAGTGGGACGCTTCTAAAACGGTCATTCGTGGGAGATGTATTTCGGCGGTGGCTGGGACTCGGAATGTCCTCCTGCAAGATATCCAAAGGGATGATGATTGCTTGCGCACCCTGGCGAAGGAGCGCCCTGAAATTCTGGTGAAGCAGGATGAATTATTAGAAGCCAAAGAAGCGGTGGCAGCGAATGTAGAGCGCCTGAGGTGCTTCGATTACAAAAAATATGTCACACAGGCGCACTCGGAGCGAGATAAGTCGGGGCCCTCCTGGCCTGGTTGGCCAATCCGGCTCGTCACGGCTCAGTCATACTGGAACTGCGAGACCAGATGGGGATAGCCCGCTTTGATCAGCAGGGGTTAAACGATTTGTTTTTTGAGTACTACACAGAGATTTATCGCAGCAGTGTACTCCCTTCTGAGGAAGAATTACAAAACTTCACGGAGGGTCTGAACCGCTGTCCATGCTCAACTTAAACTTCAAAATCCTGAGCAAGATAGTAGCAACTCGGCTGCTTCCCCACATGCCCACCCTAATACATGCCGACCAATCTGGGTTTATCCCAGCTCGCAACACAGCGCTTAATATACGAAGGCTCCTACACATCTTGGAGGCCGATTCCTATGAGGTGGATACCGCGTCGATATTTGCTGTAGATATCGAAAAAGCCTTCGACACCCTAGAGTGGGAGTACCTATTTCATGTAATGGGCTGGATGGGCCTTGGCCCCGATTTTGTGCGATGGACAGCTCTATTATACGCAGATTCGCCACCAGAGTTAGAACTGGAGGGGTGATTTCCGAGGCATGCAAGGTGGGGAGGGGCACGCGGCAAGGGTGTCCCCTCTTCCCATTGTTATTCACTATGGCGGTGGAGCCCCTGGCGGCACATGCTCGATTAGGGCGGGCGTACCAAGACCTAGACGTTTATGGGCAGATCCACCATATCGCACTTTATACAGATGATCTCTAAATGTTCCTGGCGGATACAGGCGAGGCACTAAAAGGGGCGAAGTCCCTGCTGCGGACCCTGAGCACAGTAGCTGACTTAGAGGTCAATTGGACGAAATCGTGTCTCTTTCCAGTGCGCAAAGGCAGAATTCGCCCTCAGACCATTTATGGGTTGAATTGGGAAGAGAGATGTCTGCCCTTTTTGGGCACGATGATCTATCACGAACTGGAAGATATACTCGAGGGGAACGTCGTGAAGGCGATCAGGGGAGCCAGAGCTAACTTTGACTTCTGGAGTACCTTACCGTTGTCAGTAGCGGGACGCGTGGCGCTACTCAAAATGGTGACCCTTCGCGTTACTATACTTCTTTCGAGCCCTCCTAAACTGGATCCCGGCAGTCTATTTTAAGAGACTCAGGGCAATGATCAGCTCTTTTCTGTGGGGTACAGGCAGGCGCAGAGTGGCTCTCAACACACTCATGAGGTCCCGAGCGGAGGGAGAACTATCAGTCCCGGACTACGAAACGTATTACATAGCAGTCCAGCTACAATGGCTCACACAATTGGTAGCGAGGGCCACTAGGGGAGAGGGTGAACCAGGATAACTGTCAGGCCCCCTGTTGGAACTATCTCGCATAGTATTGCGACTGCCGCTCGGGAACACACACCTTACTCTGGAATTTGCCAGAGCCGGGAAATGTTGGAATAGATACCTGCGAAGAGGGTCTATAGGGACCTCTTACGCCCCTGACATACCATTGAAGATGTGCAGGTCTCTACCTCATGGGGGCACCTGGCAGAGGTTGGAGGCCTGGGAACAACAGGGATTATCAACGATAGGGGACCTGTACGAGGATGGTGCCCTGATACCTTTTGACGACCTCCGAGACCGCTATGAGCTGCCGGGGGGTGACTTTTTGCAACATACTGCGCTTACGGCAGCGGTTCGAAAGCACTGGAAGGCGGGCCTCACAGAACCACCTACTTCCATGGGCTGCCAATATGTTGTGGTTGCTGTGGGCACCATCAAGTCAGTAACATGCTTATACAGGCGCATGACACAAGAAGCCCTACTCCCATTAACAGCCCTAAAGACGGAGTGGGAAACTGACATAGGGAAGGACATCCCAGGCACGGCATGGAATGGGATAGTGGAAAGGGCCTGGAAAAGCAAGTGAAACGCGCGTCTCCAGTTAGTGCATTTTCACATCCTACATAGGGCATACTTAACACCGGTCCGTTTGCATAAATATTTCCCAACCCAGTCAGCGTCCTGCCCATGGTGCGCAATGGTTGAAGCTGATTTCAAACACATGTTGTGGGATTGTCCGTCTCTTGACTCTTTTTGGATGGGGGTGACGGCCCTGTAGATGGATGTAACGGAAAGAGACCTACAACCCTCCATGGCACACTGTACCCTCCATTGGTTTCCCCACACCTCAAAGAACAAAATCACTAGAAAATTCATAGACCTGGGTTTCCTGCTAGCCAAGAGAACGATAACCTCCCAGTGGAAAGCAAAAAAGGGTCCTAGTTTGGATAAATGGAGGGTTGAACTTTGAAAGTGGGCCGACTGCGAGGGCGCTGTCCGGCTACAAATTGCACACAGAACGGGTAATGAAAAGGCATTGGAGAGGGCGAGAGCCTGGGGAAGGCTGGTCATGGAACTTACACCCCTTGAGGATGAGGATGTAGATGCCCCAGCGAATAGTCCCGAGGCACGCCCACCATAGTCTGTCACAGCACTTACTGGGGTTCCACCGTGAGTTGTTGACAAAATGCTGCCCCTACCCGCATGTGAGACGCTTCCTACCACGATGCTTATATTGATCCCGTTGCTTGACACGTTCAGGGGTTTGGGCCCATTTATGTTCCAGTGAGGGCCCACTATGACACGCCTGGGGAGGGGGGGAGATGAGGGGGGGAATTGTTAGGGGTGACTGAGGTTGGTTGGGGTCGGGGGGAGATAGCTGTTAATGGACATAATACGGCATCCACACATGAATGACACTGAAACTGGTGGAACGAACTGAATGTAGACTTGAATGGACTTTCCTGCTGAAAAGTGTTGCTTAACTAGTGAACACCATGTGGAATGCAGATGACTATAGCTGTTATGATACTTACCAGTACAGCGTATTACTTTGTTGTCAAACCAATAAAAATTGTTTAAAAAAAAAAATGATGACTATTCTTGTGATTTTTTTTCCTAACAGGTAGCATAATCTTTGACTACCTAACAATGCAACCGATCACATGCTTTTCCTTCACATTATAAAAGTCATCAATACGATTCAATAATGTTCTTGCAATAATTCTTTACATGCCACAAATCGTATTTTCACTTACATTTTGTCAAATATTACAATAAAAACCCAAATGGCAGTCTCAATGAATTTCAGAGCTTGAATGAGCTAATTCATCAGGAGATTTTATCCCCATTTTTTCACATTTCTTGAAGGAAGCATAGGGAGTAGACAAAGGTATCTAGCCTTTGTCACTATCCCTATTCAGCTTGATTATATGTAAACGTGTATCAAATATCTCCTACCTCTCCAATTGTTAGCATGTAACATTACCTGCCCAACAGGTAATCTGGATCCAAGTAAGTCCTGATAACTCTGTCCCTTTGGAGTAACTGATACTGCGGGTACCACTAACTCAGAGAGGTAAAAGTACTGAGAGATACAAGTGACACCCACAAAGTCCCCTTTAAAATGAATAATTAGGGGGGGGACAGGCAATTGTGGGATCCACTCCCCTGATCATTTCTTGCCTCGCTTATGACAGAATACCAAAATATTAAAAGAATACTAAACACAAAAAATTCTTTAAAAAATATTGAGAACTTGAACACTGCATTTCCACATATTGAACATGAAAGACAAAAATATTGCCTACAAAACATTGCATAAAAATATAAAAGTACAGATAATTTAGAAAACAAAAACAAAGAAATGTACAATGAGGCCACTCAATCCTCAAAATATAATCAGTAAATGTACTGTGCTTCGGGTCGAGCTGGGCGCAGAATGCTGACTCGCTAGATGCAGTTGAATGGGTTAACAGTTGTTTTATATCAAATGCATCATTTATCAATTACCCATACTTGAATAAAGAGCTGTCAATAAAGTGAAGTTTTAAGGTGAAAAGGGATCAAGTGACATATCGTGCTCAGTGATACAATTGAGTGCGTAATATGTACAAAATTGTAAAGCGCTCTGATATCCTTCGGGATCAAGTTCGCGCTATATAAAACTTTATAAATAAAAATAAAATAAATAAATGTGATTAAAATATGTACAAGGGAAGGGAAGGCCAGACTGCGAACAGTAACTCTGCTGCTAATCCAAATTTAATTTCTTACGCAGAGCCTTGAACTGGACCGAGAGGTAGTTCAAGAAGCAGAGAAATTGTTCTCAGTCTGGCCTTCCCTTCCCTTGTATTTTAATCACATTATATTTTGCACATCCCTCGTGCAGACACCAATTAATGCATGCTTCATTATTACACCAGTGTTCTCTAAGCTTTTGAGCATTCCATTGCAAATCACAAGTGCAGCTAGCCCCAATTTAGCCTTTGCTTTACAAGGGGTGTCATCTTGGAAACTGATTTGCAATTATTTGTTATCACCATTATACTATTCGAAATCTGTTGATGTGAGCAACTGCCATGTTGGAACTGTGCCTGTGCAAACAAGCACTGTCAAAGCTAATGGTCAGTAGCGGCCGGTGGTGGGAGTGCTGCGGGGCGGTGAGGCGGGGCGGGGGAGAAGCAGGGTGGGGGGTTGTAATCTACAGCATAGGGCCAAACAGAGGTACATAAACAAATGAATAATTAAATAAAACTAAATATAATTGCGCGCACTGCATTGCCAAATGCAATGCAGCGCGCCGCAACAAAATTTGTTTTATTTATTTATTTGTTTACTTACCTCCGTTGGGTCGTATTCCATAGTGTACAACCCCCCACCCTGCTTCACCCCTGCCCCACCGCCCCGCAGCACTTCCACCACCGGCCGCTACTGCCAATGGTCCAGTACTCACCTTCTAAAGGTGAGACGTATTGGCTTTGCCATTGCTTATTTTTAAGGGCAGTGATGTTCCGCTGGTTAACTGATTTACAATACTGCACCTTAAAATGTGTAATGTAAAGTGTTGCTGCAGGTTAGAAGGATAGAACAGACAGATGCCCCTTCCCTTCCTTAACCACCCACCCCTTTCCAACTTTCTAGACTTTCGAGCATGAGATTCAAACAAAGCAAATATTCCATTGTGGTTTGGGTAAAACCCAAAATCAACAATTGATGGACGGAATATTGCACAACGGCAAAACATTCACCCCCATATGGCTATGTCTGAACTGGGGTGGCGAGGTGAGCAAAAAAACAATGGATTAAACCCAGATCTGTGACTGGGGTGAATGTTTGACAATTTCAACATTCCGTCCATCATCTTTTTGTGTTGCATTTTCACCCTACATGGGAAAGGTATGCCCAGACGTGGGTCCCTTGCTCACTACGCCACTGGAGGAAAGCTATCCTCGCTGATGAGGGCTGAAAGCCCGAAACCGGTGCTAGGATGCTTGATTCCTGTCCAGAGAAGACGTGGCCTGGCAGTTCGGTCTGGACTGTTCCCATGAGGCACAGGGTCAAGACTGATTTGCATATGGCTATGTCTGAACTGGGGTGGCGTGGTGAGCAAAATAACGATGGATTAAACCCAGATCTGTGACTAGGGGTGAATGTTTGACAATGTTAAACATTCTGTCCATCATCTTTTTGCGTTGCATTTTCACTATACGTGGGAAGGGTATGCCCAGGCGTGTTTCCCTTGCTCACTACGCCACTGGAGTCAAGCTATCCTGGCTGATGAGGGCTGAAAGCCCGAAACTGGTCCTAGGATACTTGATTCCTGTCCAGGGAAGACGTGGCCTGGCAGTTCGGTCTGGACTGTTCCCATGAGGCACAGGGTCAAGACTGATTTGCATATAGCTATGTCTGAACTGGGGTGGCGTGGTGAGCAAAATACCGATGGATTAAACCCAGATCTGTGACTGGGGGTGAATGTTTGACAATGTTCAACATTCCTTCCATCATCTTTTTGTGTTGCATTTTCACCCTACGTGGGAAGGATATGCCCAGACATGGTTCCTTTGCTCACTACGCCACTGGAGGCAAGCTATCAGGGATGATGAGGGCTGAAAACCCGAAACCGGTCCCAGGATGCTTGATTCCTATCCAGGGAAGACGTGGCCTGGCAGTTCGGTCTGGACTGTTCCCATGAGGCACAGGGTCAAGACTGATTTGCAAATGGCTATGTCTGAACTGGGGTGGCGTGGTGAGCAAAATAACGATGGATTAAACCCAGATCTGTGACTGGGGATGAATGTTTGACAATGTTTAACATTCCGTCCATCATCTTTTTGTGCTGCATTTTCACACTATGTGGGAAGGATGTGCCCAGACGTGGGTCCTTGCTCACTACGCCATTGGAGTCAAGCTATCCTGGCTGATGAGGGCTGATAGTCCGAAACCGGTCCCTTGATGCTTGATTCCTGTCCAGGGGAGACGTGGCCTGGCAGTTCGGTCTGGACTGTTCCCATGAGGCACAGGGTCAAGACTGATTTGCACATGGCTATGTCTGAACTGGGGTGGCATGGTGAGCAAAATAACGATGGATTAAACGCAGATCTGTGACTGGGGGTGAATGTTTGACAATGTTCAACATTCCGTCCATAATCTTTTTGTGTTGCATTGGGTATAACCCAAACATACGCTTTCATTTCACAGGCTGCAGAAATCCAGATTTGAGCACAGGGGCTTACACCTAAATCAGCATTGTGCACAAATAGTGTAGTGAACGTTTTTTTTCGTGCACAAATCTCAGTAGGAAAAACGTGGACACATTTTTGTGAAAGAAATTGATAGTACCGCTAGAAACCGCTATTCCGAACTGCAAACCTTCGAAAGATGTTGTAATTTTGGGCCTCTGAAAATCTAAGTCTTGTATTATTAATAGCCCTAGTGCTATCATCACATCATTTTGCCATTGCACATTCACAGAGGACCTGAATGTTGGCATCCACAGTCCTTGGCAAGCTGCTTCCTAGTATTGGGTACCAACAGATTAGTGGTGAAGAATCTACCCTCTCCCTGCTCCATTGGGCTGGACACCATCAATAACTAATAAAGATTACGTCCTCCAAACCTAGTGCCATATATATCAAAACTTTCGGCCTCTGCATAGCTCAACCAAAGACATGTATTCTTGTGCAAAGTGTTGGTTTGTGCACTGGAAAGTAGCCCTTAAGCAATGCAAAGTAGTGCTATGTACTCCTTTTCCTGATTGGACATCCCATGGGTGGTAGGTGCATGGATATTCTTATGCAAGCACCTGTGGTTTTTGATGCAAAGCTCTATCTACTAACATTTGTTTACCACCTTTGTGCCAAAAAAAAACAACAAACAAAAGGCGTAAAGATGTGGATACGTTTTCCAATCTCCAAACTTTTCTTACTTTGCTTGTTTGCGGTGCTGTAAAGCACAGAAGCAAAGAAAGAAAGGCTTTAAACTATGTATTATTCTGTATTCTGTACTAGCTAAAGGACCTTCCAGTACGAAATCTATGCTAGACTCATGCACACACCTTTGCAAAGGTGTTGTGGTAAAGCAGGCAGAATGCATGCCAGCCCTGGGGAATAGAGCAGAAGTGCCTTATCTTAGCAGATATGAAGCTGTCCTGCTCACTCCCTTTCACATAATGCAGCACAGAAACGTTGGTTGCTGAACTGTATTGTGTGAAAAAATAGTACATTTGGCGGTGAGTCATGAAGGAATGTCATGATCAAAACCATATTGGGCCTTCCTTCAGTCAACATACGAGGTAATGATGGCACTAAAGTAAGCAATGTGACTTGCTGGAACTATTTAATTAAGAAATATTAAATGCTTCTCTTTGATTTTACTTGAGTGACAGGCGTGCAGCAAGAGGCAATACTATCATTTGCTTTTGAACATTGAATTAGTCCAGGCTGCCAAATGGTCGTCAAAATTGTTTGCAGCGTATAGTTAATGGCAGGCAGCATGCACAGTGAATCAACCAATTAGGTGACAGATTGAGAGCACTCAAGCCCACTAAAGAGTACATTTGTGGAATGGATGACCACATTGCATTACCACCTGCTTTCTTTAAATAAACAGAAACATCAGTTTTTCTTGTTCTCTGCCCTCTGGAAAATGTTGCCATTTCTGGCAGTATGATGGGCAAACAGATGGGGCCAAATGGTCTGTTTATCTATCTATCTATCTATCTATCTCTGTCTGTCCGTCTGTCTTTCTATTTATAAGGCGCACATTGACTCTCAAACAAGGAGGTATGTTCACAAGAAAATGTTGGAGCTCGATCTGCCCCAAATTTGGCAACGCCGCGCTTTGACATTTTCAAAATACAGGGATGCCTCGTACTCACAAGATAATGGTGCATCCCTGTGTTTCCCCTAGTGCTGGATCAAAAAAAGCTGCCTAGCACCAGCCAAGGTACCCTTCTGCTATGTTGCAAGGGTGCCTATGATGCAGGGATGATTGTTTATGTACAGGAAGGGACACCTTCCTGCTTATAAACAATCAATAATGGTGATTTCACGTTCTGCAGCACACATGGAAAGAGCATAAAACTCGGCGAAATTAATAATTGCTCCTCGCTACACCATTCCAATGCCTAGTATTCCATGTTCGAGGACGGCCAGGGTGAGGGAGAGCCCGGGAAGAAGTGGCGGTTGCAACAGCGGCCACACAACAAGCTGCACGCATCTGCAATCCGGTAGGACCCTGAAGAGAAGGATTGACCCACAATGGCCTGATTTGGAAGTTGGGCCCAGCGAGTAGGCCCTCCATGGACAGAGGAGGATGGTGGCGGCATCTTGAGCTCTCCGTCCCCCCATACACGGTAGGGATACACAGGGCCATGGGCCCCCTTGCTTGACAGACTAGACGAGAGTGAAGCATACATGGCCAAGAGGCACTGGGCTGGAAGGGCCGTTTCGTGCCAGACTGAATGAGAGTGACGTTGGCGAAGGGAAACCTTGATGTTGTTGTGTTGGTCTTGAAACCCTTACGGACAAAGGCCCTGAAGGGGGGCTTTGAAGCTGTCAGGGAGGCAGCACGGCTGTGCAGACTGTCTCAACCATAGGGACTAGTGGGTACCCCCGCGGAGCGGAGGTGACAGCTGAGGCACTCTGAGTGCTTTCTCCCTCGTGGGGTTCATTTCACTACATTGCAGCACTTATCTGGAGAGGCTTATCTCCTTTGGAACTGGCCACAAATGTGAGGACTGATGTAGAGCATTGATGTAGTGACACTGAACCCTTAACATTGAAGATCAAGGAGGGCTATGCACATGTGGCTGCGGCCACGCAGCAATAGGGACATGCCCTGACTACCAACTGCAGGCAGCATTCCGGTGATTACCCCAGGGGGCAGGAGCCTGGTTACCACTGATGAGCGGTAAGCCCTAAAAGGGACCACAGGTTTTTGGCAGCGGCCTCCCTGCTACTGGGACTGCTTCCCCACAGCCTAGCAGATATACCTTTGTGGGTCTCTTCTTCCCCCTCCCCTCCCCCCATATCCTCAGCCAATGGGAGACCGAACTGCAGGTCTGACTGGGCTGCATTTAGGAGGGCTGAAGACTGGTGGTGAATGTCACGCAGCTCAGACTGGTTGGACTGGATCCCCCTTGGGGTTTCACATTTATCCAACTGCCCCCATCCTTATGATGTGATGGTACTGGAGGGGTGACATAGGTCCATAAGTGTTTTGGAGGAATGGATATCACAGTAGGGCCTGGGATGCTTACCACCGAGGCTGGATTGCGTGCCACCTGGAGGTGCTGGTTGGCTTCTACTGGGAACTGAGACAAAGGGATGCCTGCAAACACTGTACCCTCTCTTTTGACACTGGAGTTGCTGCCTCAGAGGACTCCTCGTGGGACTGCTGTTCTTGGTGGTGTGAGGCCCACATGATGATCGGTTATAGCTGAATGGTCAGTGGCCTGCACTATACGTGCCACACTAATTACCGACCCCTGTAGTGCGGAACAGGTGGCTGGCAGGGTCATGAGAATCAGCTAATGCCGCACCACCGGGGGCCAACCTTGGACCTTATCATTGGCCCTGAACTTTTGTGGACTTGTTATGACCGTTGAGGAGGCTTGACTTGTGGGTCCAGACATAGTGCGCCAGGGGGAGGGCCCCAACAGTTAGAGCAAAGAGGGCCGGAGACCAGTGATCCACCTGACTTGATGAGGGAGATCCATTGCCGGTGTTGGCAGATGCCAAACTGGACCAAATTCTTGCCACTATTGTGGATAAGAAACAATATCTACGAGGCAGAGTGAATGCAGTGGCAGTTGAGCTCAGCCTATTAAGGAATGACCAGAAAAAGCTTACTACCCGAGTCACACAGGATGAATGCATGCTCAAAAAGCTTAGACCCACGGTGACGGATCTGGAGGTTCAGATCAAGATCCTCAAGCCCAAAGTGCGCAAGCTTGAGCACAGGGTGGAAGCCTCTGAAGATTGAACGTGCTGCAATAATATGCACATCGTTGACTTTCCTGAGAGTGCCAAGGGCTCGGACCCAGTGGCATTCTTTGAGGCGTGGATGGTGTGAATGGTGGCACCTAGGGAACTGTCATCGCAAATCCTGGTGGAGTGGTCTCAGCAGGTGCCGACAAAACGGCCACCGCCTGGAGCATCTCCTAGGCCAATTGTGGCCACACTTCTAAACAATAGGAACAAGAAGCCTATCCTGTGTGCAGTATGCGCCGCTGACCCCATCATGTATGAGAATGCGCGTGTGTTTCCATTCCTGGTCTACACCTTATCAGTACAACGCCGCAGAGCCTAATTTCTGGGAGTGAAGAAGGGCCTGCGATCGGCGGGCCTAGCCTACTCTCTGCTGATCCCGGACAAACTGAAGGTTATGGTCAACAGATCTAATTATTTCTTTACCGAGCCGTCAGACACCTGGGATTTAGAGGAGAAACAGCTGTACAAATCCTTGACAAGAAGCACACCGACAAAACAGATGTTGACAAAATCGACCCAACAGGGTCATAGGTGCTATGGACGTGGTAATGGTGGAGCATAGGTGAATGTCGCGCCCACACTGGCCCAGGCTCGTGAGGAGCAGATGTTGGCATTGTCTGCTGTCATAAACCTATGGATGGAGAGGCGTCCCCATCAGCCCAAACTCTTGGAGATATGATCTCTAAGGTGAGTTCCAAAGTCTCGGCAAAGAGCGTGGCCTCAGTGACCCTGCAGGAAGTCATGCAACAGACTGCTGACAATCTAATATGAGCTCCATGGAGGTAAGGAGAGGGACGCACCTGCCTTACTGCTACTGGAAGATGCACTTGCCTGCTCATCACTTTTTTGTGCTGGGCTGCTCCCTTGGTGGGCTTAACACTGTTCAAAGTCTAGTGACATCCTCCTAGAGGACTTGTAGTCCTTTTTGACTGATTGTACAGAAATGGGTCGAGAGGTTACTTTTCCAACCCTCTTTCTTATTTTATTTTCTGGCCTATTGCCCCTTTGCTTTTGAGTGCATTGATCGAAGTAGGCTGGCCACCCCCAGACACAATCCTCATGGGAAGTACTGTGTACCAACATGAAAACCGATGATCCCCATGAATGGGACAGTATGTAATTTGTTTGGGAAGCTGAAGGTTCTTTAGCCACTCTGGGGTGGGAGGTCTGTTTTTTTCTTGTTTTATAACCATTCCTTTTGCCTACAGCTGACTTCGCCTACTGCCTGCCCCTCTTGTTCATGCCCCGTTAGGGTGTATTTAGGCTGTCCGGTTTTAGGTTTACACCTTTAATAACTGATAAAACCCCACCGAAAGGGAAATCGTCCTCACCATTGTAACCATATAAACACTGAACAAACACCTGCACAAGCACAAACATTAATGCCATTCAAAGAAAGGAAAAGGAGAGTGAAAGAGTCATTTTTTTCTTCCTAAATGGGCTGTTACAATCTAACTTTGTTATACAAGATAGCAGCCAGAAAGACTGAGCTAACATTATTCTGCTTGAGTTTTGTTGTTAAGGGATGTCACTAAAATATTGTTTCTTTTTCTTTTTGCTTTTTCAGTTTTGTGGTCTTTGATCTTTAAATGCAGGGTTTAGAAGAATGTTTTAGGTCTTCTTTAATTATTTTATAAACTGTAGAGAATCAGGAAATATCAAAATCATATTTGAATTTTGACTGCATTTGATTCTTTCACTGATATGTAAAATGGCTGGTTTCATAAGAATCTTTCCCAATATATGGCATCACTTGAATGGGTAAAAACCCTTGATGCATCAGCCCCCAGTTTCTAGTGAGTCAGTATTGATAGTAAGTAAATTGCCAACACCTTAGGCTTTAAACATTCAATGCAAGGTCGAGTGGCAAGTATATGTGAAAAAAGTGCTATCACCAAGCATCTGGGATAGTGGTGAAAACTCGACAACAGACTTTTGGAAAACATGGAACGCAGTGTCGCTTGGAATGCTGCTGCAAAAAGGTTCATTCCAAGTTCAACAAAGATTGGAGTGATATTGTTTATATTGGCAGAGATTCAGCTACGTATATGAAAAGGTTGTATGATGACCTGTCAAAATCGATACCTGAGCTGAAGTGCTTCCCTGTAAGAGATCCTTGCCACTTGCTAGATGTAATGCTGAAATCATCTTTTTGATCTTTAGAGTAAATGAAGAATGATATTGACTTTTCAGTCCATTCTGATGCACTGTTTTGTTATGCATCTGTATTAAAATGCAAATATGTTTCATTTTGTGCTTTCCGTGGCATCAAAGAAAGAGTCATCTCAAATGTGTCATTAGCTGGTGGTTCTCAGTCCTAGAGACCGTGAATGCTATATTAGCCACATGGCAAACGTTTACAAATTTTTTGCTGAGTAATGATGCCAAAGGCAAGAAATGTGAGGCTCTTGGCCGCATATTGATAGTGATGTGAAAAAAGTACACTTTACTGCATTCTTAGATTTTTACAGGAAAACATAACTGCTGTAGTGGACATAATAAAAAAAAATAGAGTTTGAAAACACCCTTGTTTGCCAAGTATTCAGCATAATTGGTGTATATGTGAAACATCACCTTGAGAGTAGGCTGGGCACCAACACCTTTAGTGACCATCACTGCAAAATGTTCCATGTTAGAGTATTTGCCACTTGGTGAGCAAAGCAATGTTGAAAGGCAATTCAGGAACTTTTATTTTACAATGTATGAGAAATGAGTTGCAATGATGCATACCAACTATGGCATTTGAAGTCAATGAAAGCTCACTGTGGTACTCTGTACAAGTTCTAGATTCCTTCCATGAAGGGGAATCTTCTCCGTAGTTTCAAAAGTGCTGCTTCATTTCTGACCGCTTCAGTAACACTGAGGGCATAAGCGCCCAGTTCAATGCAATTGTTGCAGAACCTGCCCAGAGAATCGCAATCTGCAAGTTCACCAGTATTGGCATGGAAAGCTATGTCAGGGGCCAGAGTTAGCAATTTGTGTACTGGCTGTTTTGGCATTGCTCATCTCAAGTGTCAATGTTGAGAGGGCCTTTTCCCAGAAAAAGGTTTACATGCGAAGGAAAGAGCGAGCACACATGACCAAAGACTCACTAAAAAGAAGTGGTGTACTACAGTAAGTTTGATTTGCAAAATGTATTTGTCTTAATATACACTGTACGTGCACGGTCTATATACCAGTGCAGAAAGCAAGCAATATTAAAAGAAAACGTTCCATAAACACCGTAAAAAAACTGTTTCTGTTGTTTTTAATGGCATAAAAATGTATAACCACTGATAACCACCATTTTTAAAGTAATGAAATCACTTGAAAACGCTGGAAAAATAAACACCAGAATTTACCAGAAATAGAAACTGAAAACAGGAAAGCCTAGGTGTATTATTATAGCTCTCCACCCCACCCCCCCCCCCCCCCACCCCCCCAAAACAGATTACACCGTGATTAAATTGCGCTTCATGACATGGAATGTACGGAACAGTGTGCAAAAGACACGCAGTTCTGCAGTACATTAGGAGATGGGATACCTAGACTGTGTTTCTTCAGGATACCCATGTAGCTAAGCAGTGCGATTACTGAAGCGTTGGCATCAGCACTGCATACTCTGGCTCCGCCAGAGAGGCCCATATATGGGTGAGGCCCTCTGTACCCTTTTGCTGTGTGGCCACGGACATAGACCCCGATGAGCGCAATGTCCTAATGGACAGCCACTTGGATGGCCGACCCCTCCAGCTTGGGAGCATATATGCAGTCCTTCCTGGCATGCCTCTCTGTTCTCCAGAAGTGCTGGGCATGGATTTGAACTGCGTTTTGCATCCGCATCTCTCACCCCGCTCCCCTTGCCTACCTCCCCATGGTGACTACAGCTGCCTGCCTGTCTCCATGACTCACACATTGGTTCCTGTTAGATAGCTGGTGCATATTGCATTCGACTGCTAGGGAGTACTCTTATTATTTGCCAGCAAATTATTTACATGTCCATCTGGACCGCATCCTTTACCATCACACCAAACAACTGTAAGCGGTGAGTGCCGAATATCTGAGGAAAGCACTACCCGATCATAACACGTACCAGTTGCACTTTAACTGGGGGGGGTGACCTACTTGGCGTCTGCAGCCTACTATATTAGAAGACCAGGTACTTAGGCATTCCACGGGCACCATGCTTTCTAACTACCTAATGGAAAACTGAGGCACTGCTAGATCTCGGTCAGTAGAGTGGGAGGCCATGAAGGGGGTCCTTGCATACACGCAAGGGTGGGTGTGAGAGATGAACTGCAATGGGATCTCCTCTGGGGGTAAACTACACTGGGAGCCCTGGATGCTGTGGTGCAAGCTTCTCTGGCTGGGGGTTTTCTTTGACAAGCAGTGCAAGAGAACCATGCTCAACTGCTTGAACAGCTGCAATGTATGGACTTTCGAGCATATCAGGCCAAAATGATTGCAGATGCCGACAAATCAAGCCAGTTGCTGGCATGGCCACTGCGAAGAGCTGTTCTAACTGCACATCATCATGATCCAAACGCCTACAACTGCCTGGTCACAACTCAGGAGGACATTCTTAGGGCATTTACTGATCATTATTAAGTCCTTTATGACACTCCTCCGTCGATCATCAGGCCCAAATCCTAGAGTTACCTTACATGTCATTGGGCCACCAGATAGGGAAGAACTGAACACCCCCATTACCGAGGAGGAGATCCATGGAGCTATTAGAAGTGCGGCCACCTGCAACACCCCAGGTTTGGATTGGCTGCCCGTTGAGTTTTACAAGGCATACAAAGGCTTTCAGGTCCCTAAGCTGCTGAAATTGTACAAGGCTGCCTTGGTGGAGGGTAGGCTTCCGCCAAAGCTTTAGGAGGCATTGTAGGTCTCCCTTCCGAACTCTGGTAGAGACCTGCTGGGGCTACCATCCTACCACCCGATGTCCAGGCTTGGGTTGGATTACAAAATTATTAGTAAAATCGTGGCGGTGGAACTACTGGAACATCTCCCCCGCTTGGTCCAACTGGATTAAAACAGATTCATGCTGGGTAGATCTACCACCCTTAATGCTTGAATGCTCCACAGAGTGTTCGACTTGGCCCTGAGCATGACCCTACGCAGCCTATGGGGTGTTGGACTTGGAAAAAGCACACAACACCACTGATTGGAACTGGATGTTATCAACACTAGCTTCCATGGGCATTGATAGCAGATTGCAGTGATTCATCAGGCTCTTTTACTCAGCCCCAATGGCCCAGGTAAGATAGGGCAGTGTGTCTCAGCTCATTTCTTGTTGACCAGGGCACATGCCAGGGGTGTCTTCTCCCCGCACCTTTTTGCTGTGGCAATGGAGCCACTGGCACAAAAGCTTCGACTGTGGGGCCAGAAGTGGGGCATACCACTGGATGGAGTGATGCATGTTGTCTCTCTGTATGCAGATGATATCCTGATTTTATGTTTGCGATATATGGGAGGTCATAACAGAGATAACTGGTATGCTATCAGAATTCCAGGACGCCTCAGGACAAGGAGTGAATTGGTCCAAAACCTGCCTGTTTCCGGTACACCCGGACTGCCCGCTGCAGCAATTTATAGTGGACACACACCCACTTCGTTGGGAGCCACTTCCCTTTAGGTACTTAGGGATTAACATTTATCATAGCCCTCAAGATCTTGTTGAGACAATCTGAAAAGAACCACTGCCTCTCTCCAGCCCCACTTGACATTTTGGTGTACCCTTCCACTCACAGTGCAGGGCAGGGTGCCGCTATCAAAGATGGTGATGCTCCTGTTTTTTATATTTTTTCCATAACCTTGCAGTGAGCATACCTCAGAGCACATTTTGCACCTTACACCCCATGTTAGGGGGTTTCCTCTGGAACAAGGGTAGACGCCCTCTACTTTGAACACTATTATCTAGCAGCACAGCTACAGTGGCCTGCTCGCTGGTTGGCAGGGACACTGGTGATGGAGTTGAGTGCGCCTGCAAGGGATCAAGTACAGCGTCTGGTGAGAGGCCTTTTTGCCGCTGAAGGACGTCTACCAGGGGCCATCGATTTTTGCAGGTGGTGCATACCAGCTTCCTTAGAGGCCTATGCATTATTCCCCAGTACATGCCTGAGATACGGCTAGGCTCTGTCTGGCACTTTAGAGATCTGATTGGGAGGGATGACAAGGAGATGTGGGAGGAGGCTCGTGATGGGATCCTGGATTCCTGGTTCTGGGATGGAGCACTCATCCCCTTCGAACAACTGCAACTTGACAATGTTCTCCGGGTAGGTCACTTCCTAGCTTATGGCTGATTAGTGGCTGAACTCAACGACCTGGGGAGTAACACTGATACTGAACCCGTGCAACACCCCCTGCTGCACAAGTTGCATACCATAGGTGGCGGTCGCCGCCTGATCACGTCGCACACGAGAATATTGTCACATACATCACAGGGCCCCCTGCTGCCCCTTCACAGGACCTGGGAGGGACATATAGTGAGTACGGGTGCTTTATCACCTCCGCAAACTTTCTTGTAATGCTAAATTCCAATATATCCAACATAGCATATTACACAGAGCTTATCCCACCTAGTCCAGACTTCACACAATGTTAGGCTCTTCCTCCAACTGTCAGAGAAGTTGGGCCACAGACGCTAACAAGGCACATATGTTCTGGCTTGGCCCCATAGTGATAAAATTATGGCATGAGGTAACACACGTATTAGCTGACTACAGGGAGAACGGACCTTAACTCCAGGGCAAGTGGAGTTTTGGGGCTGTTTAGGTGTAGGAATGCGGGGAGCACTGCAAATCGCTTCTTGGACTTGGTGATGTTAATGGTGCGTGGGTTAATCGCCATGAACTGGAAGGCAGCCTTTCTGCCCACCTTGGAGCATTGGTGTGCGGCAACACTTAAGTGGGGTAGGGCTGAGGCAGTGGTGCTGCGTTGTGAGGAGGCACAGGGCGTATGTAGGACGCCAATTGCAGCGGACTGGGAGGGCTTGTTGGATGAGCTACAAATAGCCTGAGAGGGCTCCTTTGATCGCGAGTGACACATCCAATTGGCTATTTGCAGGGTGGAGCCCTGTGTGATGTTGTCCATCTTCCTCTATCCCGGGGATTACAGGCCAGACAGTGAGAATAGGTAGGCATGGGAGCGATGCTCGTTGTGAGACAGAGCTCCATTCAGGTACAGATCTATGAGTATAGGGCAGGGGCCTAACGCTGCGGGTGGTTGAAATGGGAAGGGCTATTGTTTTTGTGAAGCCCCATTAGACTACAGATGTAGTAGGCATGGCTTGCTGTTACTATGTTTGTCTCATTTTGCTTCTTTTCCTAATGAGCCAATGACCCCGGCTAATCCTGATGTCACTGGGTGCACATATAGGGCCTCATTTATGATGCTCCAGTGGCACAATGTGCCACTGGCATATTTATAAGGCCACGTAGAGCCACGTTACATTATTTTTCATAGCTTTATAAATATGTGCCCCTTTCACACCGCAAACTGCATGGGGCTGTTCTTGCAAAGGGGTGTTCCATGGGTGTTGCTGGGGGCATTCCCAGCAACATCCATGGCCTTTTGACACTGCCCCGGATTTGCGAGAAATCGTAAGTCAGAGGCAGCGCCAAAAACGTATGCCTCCCCTGGGGAGGAGTAAGGAGGGCACAACAATGAGAAATATCTTTATTTCTCCTCGTTTTTCCTCCTTATATGTATGCTTCATTCTGTAGCACACACCGCAAGAGGAAAAAGCTTCTTGTGATTTTTTTTTGTGCAGGAAGGTTTCCCTTCTTTCATCCTAACATAGTTTTGATGCGAGAGAACAAGACCTAGACAGCATCCCCTATGTCTATCATAATGTCTCACATAGCACCTCTATTACCAAGTCTGGGTATCTGTTCAAACCCTCAACCAAACTGGTGGCTCTGGGCAGTATTCTGGTCAATCTCCTGCATGCTGGCATTTGCATACTGGCATGCTAAAGTAATCTGCATCCATTTTGCATGCCCATGGTATACTAAAGTGCCTGAGTTCTCATCTCCGATGTATACAGCCTCATTTCCATGGCTGGCACTGCAAAGAAAGAATTCTTAATTAAGCTAGCTCAGCGTCTGAGATCAACACTGTTGTCTCATTTCTGAAGATCCCTTTTCTTTCTTCTCATGAGACATCCAGGCACCAGTTAGTACCATTATGGAGAGTTTCAGTTTCTGTCACATGAATCCTCTTTCAATGGCCTGAGTAAAGAAAACAAAGTTGGTAGAAATTGGGGGGCGTTAGTATTAGATACGCTATTGCTTGGTGAGGTCAAGCTAGGTCTCCAGGGGGCATCTTTAAGATACCCTCTGAGTGCATTTTTCATTAAATCCCACACTGGCATCAGTGTGGGTTTAATGTGCTGAGAGGCTTGATACCAACCTGATACATGGATAGACCTCTGGCCATTGACTAGTTTCTGTGCCGCAGTTAAGCATGGATCCAGGGGTCAGTTATTCCCCATTTCTGGCACTGCTTAAGTATAGCCATGTACTACATACATTCCACGTTTCTGCTAGTCCCTTCACTCACCTCTTAGTAAGGGGTGGTCTCATACCAGGTTATAGTGGTCTTCGGGCGCTCTCCTCTTATGCCTTCCTTTTATAGCAGTTTCGACAGTGCCTGCGTGGAAGTGGGCACTCAACCAAACACCCCCCACTGAGATAGCTGCCTGTCTTTAAAATCTGAAAAACTGCTATCATTCCCCACGATTTTCCCTGGAAAAAAACACATTGTGGAAAAAAAGCATGGATAACACATGGAGTGAGTGACTATGGGATGTCTGGTGCATGACAGCTTTTTCCTGCTGCACCCAGATAATATGGCAGCGCCCTTGGCACAGCAGAACAGTCTAAGGTTTAGCCTCTTTACAAAAAAATTGAAAAAAAAACTTCAGGCCCAACAGCCAAGGTCAAAACACAGCAAGAAAAAGCTTTTTCGCATGTAAAGGCTTTTAATCAGAATAAAGTGGCAACACAGTCTCTGAAGAACAAACGAAAACGTCTAGGCTTCTCCCTGATAAGCACCAAGCATTCAGGAAGTGGCACAGAGATGGCAAAACAAAGATGTTGTCAAAAGCACAGATATTTTAAAAACTGTCTTTTGTTTGGTGGGAGGGTGGTGTAAGCCACTGAGACAAGTCATCAAATTTCCTGTCGACAAACTGCATCGTCAAGCTCAAAACACAGGAGGTCTCCAGGGGGTCTATAGGGGGTCTAACACAAAATTACTAACACCTTGAAGCGGCAGAGTAGCACTACACTGAACAAATAAATTATCAATTGCCTAAAATCTGCAAAGTGTAAACTACAAAGATTGTGCACGCTTTAGTGGTTACGTGGTGTGCTTTTGGTTGCTAACCATGGGTTGCAGAGGATCTGAAAGGGTGTAAGCCTCCTTTCGATACAAGATCATCGAAGTATTGTATCTCCTTTCACTCCATATCGACCAGTCAACCTCATTCTCATCACAATGGCACCTATTAGGATGGCGGACGGACCTGCGCCCATCCGCCACCCCCGAGGTGGAGGGACCGTCCGCAGGGGCAGCGGCGGTCCCTCCGGTGGAATTAGGATGTGACCGCCACCCTGGCGGTCACATCCCGTATATGTAACATTGCGGCGGGTGGTGCTTTAAGCAGCACCCGCCGCAAGGTTAAATATGCATGCTGTGCATTTGCATGCACAAAGCGGCAGGCACCGCGCGGTGCCTGCCGCATTGTGCATGCAAATGCAGGGGGGTACCATAGGTACCCCCCATGTGCACCACCACCCCCGACACCCTGGGGGCCCGCAAGGGCCCCCCAGAAGCTATTGTCCACATGCTTTTCCACGGCGGTAAATCAGCCGCGGAAAAGCATGTTTACAAACTCATCGTAATTTGGCTGGCAGTGTCTTGCGGACACCGCCACCAAATTGCGTCCAACACCCCGCGGTTCAGCGGCGGACGGACCTGCCGCCCGCCGCTGATCCCACCGCCATCATAATCTGGCGGTGGGTGTTTTGAGGGTCCGCAGCGGTGATTCCGCATCCTCCGGGCCGGCGGTGGCTTCCACCGGCCCGGAGGATGCGGAATCACCGCAATCATAATCGACCCCTTAGTATTTATTTTCCTTTTGCACCTTATGAGTACTTTTGGGTGCAACTCTGCGGTTGCGTACTGTTCTATGCAGCATAGGACTGTTGTTAATTTTGGCGTTGGCCAGTGTAAAGCACCATCAAGCCTCCTGTCCAGTTCAGAATATGCTCTTCTATGTGAACCCATGCAGGGGTGTCTCTGTGCATTTTCAGCATAAACATGGCTGCAGCTAACTGATGAACTAACCATCAAGATTCCATGTCTGGGAGGAACCAGTAATTGGCTCTTGTATCAGCATGTAGCTTAGAATTTGTCATATTCAGGGGCGTAGCTTGCTCAGTAACAGGGTCGGCCCCTCAGCAATGGCGGAGGAGCGTTGCCCCACTGGCTCAGAGTCAGCAGCAAAGAAAAGAAAACTACATTTCAATATGGTTTTATATTTAAGCTGCTGGTTCAGCCAGCGTGTACAGGAAGGGGCAGGGCCGAGGCATGGGAGGGGAGGAGGAGTGCTAGGTGCACTCTCTAGGTGCTCATGTGTGTTTGGCCAGCCGTCTCAGGCTGACAAAAACACACATGCGCACTTAGGTTTCTCCAACCCGGCTGTATTGAACAGCCGGGTTAGAGAAACCCCACAAACTCCCTGAGCGGAGCATCTTTCCAGCTCGCTCAGGCCAATCCCTGCACTGGTATGCAGCCTGAGGATTGGACAGGAAGTCTGTGACGTAGTCACAGTGTGTCTGCATGGACAAGGAAGTCACAGCAGTGAGGCGCAATGCAGAAGGAGGCCGGCAACAGGTAATCTTAACTTTTTTTGTTTTTTTTAAATCTTTTTATTGGTAACAGTGATGCGACATTTATATCTTACAATCAATGACATCTATTCTGGTTTGACGTAATTTTACATACAGAGATCAGTTACACATTTCAATACTTTGTATTCCTGTGTTTCATTATTTACGGTGTACTTGGAACAGAAGAAGAGGGGACAACTGGTGGGACACATATTACCACGATAGTCATTCCACTTTCCCCATATTTGTGACCATTTTTTCGGGCTGCCTCTTGCAATATAAACAGTTTTCTCCCTCATCATGCACCAGTCCATGTCAGCTTTCCAGGCCTCCACTGTAGGAGCTACACTTGCGCCCCACATTCTTGCCACGTTTCTTTTAGCTTCCATCAGACCCAGTGGCGCTCATGTTTTATCCTTAGTATTCAGGTCTATGGGTTCCCAGATATTTAGTAGGCATCTTTTGGAATCAATTTTCATTCGACCCCTAATCTTAGCTTTTTATTTTATTTGTATTATTATTGTAAACACTCCCTCGTCCCCCGCTGGCCCTCCCACGCTCCCCCACCTGTGCTCTCTCTCCCGTGCCCCCTCCCTGCCCCTCCTCTTTTTGTATGTGGCGCCACCACTGGTCAGTAAGACTAAGGGGGTATAAGCTTCAGATTTCCCAAAAATGGTGTTACATTCAGCAAGCAGGGTGCATGACAGGGGCTAAAGGGGCAATGGAAAAGGAGAGCAATGATGATTGGTAGGGGCACTAAGCGGCATATTTACAAGGGCAATGGACCACGGGAACGTCACTTTTAACGAAGTTCCTGAGGTGCAAAGCCCTGCTAATTTTTTTTAAGTATGTACACACAAAGAAACCCGGGATCCTATTTTTCAAAATGAAGCAATCACACTATATGCTTTTTGTGATTGGGGTTATTTATTTACCCACTTTTTTTCATTATTTTAGATACTTTTTGAGAAAATTCTCTCATTTCTAGAAAAACACCAAAATTATAATACATTCAACATTACTGACAGTGACATGTTTGGACGACATTTGACAAAAACATTTTTTTTATAGAAAACAAACATCATTTAGTACACAATATGTTAAAGACTCCACAATATTTTAACCAATATACATCACGTATATCTCTGGTTCTCAACAAACACCATATATTACTTTGGCATATATGTGAATATATCAGGCTAATGTTCCGCTCTTAATTAAATAAATTCACTTCGCCAAATCTACTATTAAATATCATAGAATGATTATGCCAACGCGTTTCTAGCCTCGTTGTATTCTTTACGGGCTTTCATCAGGGCTCCTTATTGTGAACATATTGGACATATCTAAAAAACAAGAAGTGAACAATCATCACTTAAGCTGCCTCCACTTTCCAACACAACCTGTGGAATCTCCACGCCTATGGTAACTCATACTTTGTGTTTATGTCATGTGACTCAAATCTAAGAACCTCCAAAATCCCAACATGGACAGCAAGATGGTCTGTAACAAACCAGCAAATTAACCAGAGAATAACCCAACATCGGTCCAGAATTAAAAATAAAGTGAGTACGGCCCCGATGGTTGACCATTTCATAAAGGAAGGTCACTCTGAACGGGACTTTAAATGGACCATATTAGTATCATTGCATCATCCAAAATCACAACAGACATTGATTCCTTATTGCTGGCCAAAGAAGCATATCTAATAATGAAGTTCAATAGTGTTCTAACAGGCCTTAATGAAATGTTTAAGAGCGGAACATTAGCCTGATATATTCACATATATGCTGAAGTAATATATGGTGTTTGTTGAGAACCAGAGATATACGTGATGTGTATTGGTTAAAATATTGTGGAGTCTTTGACATACTGTGTACTATATGATGTTTGTTTTTTATAAAAATAATGTTTTTGTCAAATGTCGTCCAAACATGTCACTGTCAGTAATGTTGAATGTATTATAATTTTGGTGTTTTTCTAGAAAGGAGAGAATTTCCTCAAAAAGTATCTAAAATAATGAAAAAAGTGGGTAAATAAATAACCCCAATCACAAAAAGCATATAGTGTGATTGCTTCATTTTGAAAAATAGGATCCCAGGTTTCTTTGTGTTTACATATTAATTAATGGCCCTACCTGGGTCCTGTCCATTGGGCCTGACCCCCTTCTTGGTTTAATCATTTTTTAAAAGTGAGGTTAAGCCACTTTATGTTGCCTAATGCTGCTTTCCAACTATGGTACCCTTTCATGCAGGTATCTGCATGAAAGGGGCGTGCCAGAGGTGTTGCTGTGGTCGTTCCATCACAACACCCATTGCTTTTTGATGCCGTCCCAGATTAATAAAGGGGTGGAAATCTGTGCAGCCCCAAAAACTACCGCCATGCAAGAGTAGGCGTTAGAATGGTGCATGAAGAGAAATGCTTTTATATCTCCTCATTTTTGCTTTGCTTTTTCTATTTCATTCTGCAGCACACGTAGAAAGAGCAAAACACCATTAATGATTGTTTATATGCAGGAAGGTGTCTCTTTCTGCATTTAAACAGTCATTAAATAATGACAATTTGCTACTTCTATTTGTGCTGCATCCTGCAGCTCACATAAAATTAACAAACAGCCATAATGGATTGTTATTGTGAAGGAAGGAACACCTTCCTGCGCATAAACAATCATTCCCTGCAACACAGGCACCATTGCACTATGGTGCATGCATTGGCACTAGGCAACTTATTTTAGCACCAGCTCTAGGGAAAAAACAGGGGTTCACCCTATTGCAGTAAATACGGCGCATCCCTGCATTTTGAAAATGTCAGAGAGCAGCGCTGCCAAATTTGTCAAAGCTCCGCACTTCAACATTTTTTTGTACATATGTCCCAAAGTGAGAGAAAACTACTTATTTTGTAAAATAACCAACATTGCTTAAGACTTTCAAAACAGAGAGGGCAAAGTTTGTGTGCGTTTTTGTCTGTGCATGTAAACATTCCTGTTGAAATCCAAAGTACACCTCACCATACCATACCTGACTGAGAGCACTGGCACCCAACTATTTAGTAGAAAATACATTTATGACACATTTATGGGGGGGGTAGCATCCCAAACACCCCTGCCCCACACACACACTTGAAGCTTCTAGGACTATTCCTACCCCCTACTATATGAACGTTTTGGTCTATTTCTCAAATACCTTTAATAATCCCTGTGACATTTTCAATAGTAATAGACCAAACACAGCCTTGAGCCTGTGGGTGATGTTCATTTTTATGTTATGATTTGCCTCTTGCCCCACGGAGATACCTGAAATTTACACCCTTTAAACAATTCAGTTTTAATTCTTTTGAACAATAGTTTTATATTCTCATGTACTGTATTCTCCAGTCCCCTGCTAATATAGATCCCAGAGTCAGCAGCGGCTCGCAGAGGGAGTGCTGCGGGGCGGTAGGGTGGGGCGGGTGAGGGGCAGAGTAGGGGGGTAGTTGGAGTCATACATACGACGGCAAGGAGTAAAGTAAGTAAATAAATAAGACTATTTACCTTGCGCTTGCGGCATCGCCGATTTGGCGATGCAGTGAGCGCAAGGTAAACGTTTTATGTATTTCTTTACTTACTATGCTCCTTGCCGTCATCTGTCCGAGTCCACTATCCCCCACCCTGCCCCTCCGACACTCCGCCCCACTGTCCCGCCGGCAGCACTCCCTCTGCGAGCCGCCACTGCCCTAAGTACTTCAGATTGGATTGAGACCATCTGATGGGTTAATTCCCCTGGGATGCAATCCCAAAATCAGAGGAACTTGAAGTGACCCACTTTATTAAAGCAATATTGGGGAAGCACAATGTACCCTATTAACAACCCCATATTCTATTATTTGATGATATGGAAAGAATTTAGGGGAATCATCTCTGGTCTATATTCAGCTCCAATAGGAATAATGCTTTCTGGTAACTATTGTGGTAATATTCATAGGTGGTGTGAAATATTGCTTATATATTATGGAAATGTACATCCCTAGAAAGAATTTGGGAATCCATATGGAAAACAATAATTTCAGAACTAAATGTCAAAATCCTGCTGACTGCCAGAATAGTGATGCTGTACAATGTTATAGACCATATGACAGTATCGCAACGCGCTAAGAGATGGGTCGCCACTGCTTTGTCTGCAACTAAAACAGGGATGCTACACCCTGGAAATCACTCTTAGCACCAACACACAATGACAGGCTAGATGAAATATATAAAATAGCATCTGTGAAAGAAAGACGTCATTATGTTATGTTGATGTACTCCTGGAATATCGAATTAGGAATCACAATGGCGCTAAATATCATGGGTACAATATTGAAGGACAAAATATCCTAAGGTAATGAAGTATAGTTTTTCCACACTTAACTCCACATATATGTATCTTGACGATATATATATATATATATCCACAGCCTTGGCTCGATTTTGCGGTCCAATGGCGCTCTTTCCACCGGTGCTTGGACTTCTAAGCAGAGCCCCGCTTTCATATATTCCACAACTCCCTTTTTCAAGAGAATGAGTCCGCACTCACAAAAAGTTTCTTCCCCAATCCTTTATTTCACTGTCGATACTCCAGCATATCAAAGTACAACCAACGCGTTTCGCAACCAACAGTTGCTTGTTCACGGTCAGTGTATAATTGTTCATGCTCCTCCTATATTGTGAAGGACCCGCCAGAACTTTTCTATTGCTGATCTCACTTCCTGTGGGTTCACAGGAAGTTAGATGGGAAATGTAGTTTTTTTGTTAAATTCAAACACAACATTTCTGTAACAATGTTTTTAGACGCAAAATTATACAGTTATTATTGCGGCAATTCGAATTAGTCATATGTATTTCGCCCTCATTGTTACTACCTTCAATTTTGATTCGGTAGGTCCGATAAACTATTGCCCGTCATTTGCATCACATAGCTATTAACAAAAAAGACAAAGTGGCCCTCCCGTGGGCAATTTAATTCTTCAAACGCATTGAAAATATATATTGTCTTTTATCAAAGACTGGGGCAGGTGCCTTGAGTCAACAGTAGTGCCTGAAATAATGCCGGATCCTTCGCCAGTAGTTACGAGCCTTTGACAAAGTGCATGAAGCACGAAACGCGTCGGCTGGACAATATAACTGCAGCTCTCCTTGATGTGCCTACGCAAAGCTTCCATTAAAGATTTCAGCTTTACCTTCCTGTTTGGGCCCTTCTTGTTGCGGGCAACTTTTGGTTGGATTTTTTACGGCTGGTCCGAGCCGTGGAGGGAGCCCAGCTGCTTGATTGCAGACCCGATGCTACGCCAACCGGCGGAGCAACTCAGGGACAGGTGCTTGGTTTTGGAGGCGGTAATGTTTGCTGGACATTGTGGAAAGGCAGCAGTACCCACTTGGGATATTATTTACACGTTATTTTGGTGAAGCACAACGGCAACTCACTGCAGTAACACTCAGCACTACAGGTACCAGGGGGCCGAGCGTGGCCACGGCCACTGGGGCAGGTGCCTTGAGTCAACAGTAGTGCCTGAAATAATGCCGGATCCTTCGCCAGTAGTTACGAGCCTTTGACAAAGTGCATGAAGCATGAAACGCGTCGGCTGGACACAATAACTGCAGCTCTCCTTGATGTGCCTGTGCAAAGCTTCCATTAAAGATTTCAGCTTTACCTTCCTGTTTGGGCCCTTCTTGTTGCGGGCAACTTTTGGTTGGAGATATATATATATATATATATATATATATATATATATATATATATATATATATATATATATATATATATATATATATATATATATATATATATATATATATATATATATATATATATATATATATCCTACTGGTAAGGTAGGTAGTTATAGTTAGGATTGTTTTCCATAGGAAATCCGCAACATTCTATTGGGAATAACTTTGGCGCCGGTCGACGAATCTTCGCGAATTTCTCAAAGAAGATAGCCCGCTCCGCTCTGCTCCTTCCCTGAAAGTTGGGGGGGGGATTCGTCAAGCGGGGGCCAAGATAAAAGGGGGGTCCCAAAACGTGTTTTCCCCATGTTAATTTCCATCGGGCGGTTGGACTCACTTTTAGCCCGAACGGCTGAATGGATTCCCACCAAACTTGGCAAAATTGTAGGGACTGGTAGCCCGATGTGCCTTTGCTATGTCTCAAGATATGTGCTCCAGAGGATTTTGAGTAATTTAGGTTCAAAAAAATATATATATCTTTATGCGCGCCCCGGTACGCGCACCCGGTGCGCTACGCGAGTAAGCGAGCGGAAAGCTGATTGGCTCTCGGGTGTCTGTCAACATTCCAAACAGTCCGGAGCGGCCGCCATCTTGTGTCTCGGTAGGATCGAGACACAAGAGGTGGCAAAAACAAAGGGGGAAATGACCATAAGGGGGCAGGGTAGACCCCCCCTGATCCCCTAGGTTTGATGTGGGCGCTATAAAAGTGCCCCGCGGGGAAAGAAAAATCGATTTTCGCGGGGGGAGCGCCCGGTACGCGCACCGGGGAGCGTACCGGGGAGCGTACCATGGGTCTGCATGATTAAATAAATATATATTTTTAAGAACACAGCTCTTTGATGAGAATTGGAGGTAGTTCTGAAAATAACTTTTTTTTTTCTTCTTTTTTTACAACAAAAACAAAAACAGGGAATGGGAAACTGCTCAACAGGAGCAAAAAAACATAACATAATTAGGGCTGGAAACGGCAGCGATGGTTATCCAATGCTCGAACCATGAGCAGAACACTTTGTTCCCCATAGCAAAGTAACTTATCGCAATATCTGCATTTAATAACGCCTTTATTAAAAGCAGGCTGGATGTTGGGAATCTGCTCTTGTGATTGCTCCCTCCCTGATGCAGTTTGTCCTCCGGTTGAAGTAGAGGCCCCATCACTGGGAGCCTCTCGTGCCAGAGCCCTGACACTTTCCCGGGCAAAATTCTGGGGGTGCCTCCTCTCCACATGGCGAATCATTGTGGAGTTACCAAATGAATATTTCTTAGTGGGGTCACCCCGTGACAGGACAGTGTGACAAATCCTGCACTCCACTTTTGGAGCATTTACTTTCTTCTTGTCATCAGGAATAGAAAAAAACTTCCAAATAAAGTGTTCTTTTACTTTCGGCTGAGGAGCCTCTTCATCAAGAAATTCATTGGAGTCATCTTCACTGCTGGATGGTCTGGCAGCCATGATAATCCAAGATTTTATTCCCACAAAGATCCGACAGCAAAAAGGCAGGTCTTGCAGTCACAAAAGTGAAAGAAGTGAAGGAAATGGGTGGGGATTTCATTCTTTGTAAAAAAAAAATGTTAGCAACCAATGAAAAGTGTTATGTTCAGGTCACATGACCCGACGCGCTTACGCTGCGCGCACCGGTGCGCGCCCGGGTGTGCGCCCCGGGGCGCGCCCGACGGCGCTTACGTTGCGCGATCGTAAGCGCTCGGGCGCTTCCGGGTGCGCTTACGCTGTGCGTCATAAGACGCATCTCGCGGCTACGCGATACGTCACGATGATGTTTTCGTTTGCGGCAATAGCGCTAACGGGACGCTTACCGGTACGCGCACCAGGGCGCGCCGTGAGACTGCGCTTACCGGGGAGCGCACCGGTACGCGCACCGGGAGCGCTCCAGGGCAAAAAAATAAAAAATATATATATAAAAAATTGTATTACATAAATATACAATATAGGATTCATTATAAAATAGAAATTAGCTATTAAAAAACCTATGAAATTCACTGAAAAAACCATAGGTTTCACACCAGTTATAGTTAGGAATTAGCATTTAAAAAACCTATGAAATTCACTGAAAAAAACCATAGGTTTCACAACAGTTATAGTTTGCTGGAAATTTTACTCGCATAAAACCATTGAATTTCCCACATTATAGTTAGTTGGACTCACTATAACTTGCACGTGCAATGCACTGCTAATGACGTCACATATTACATCACTCATGACATGGTCAGTGACATCACTCATGACATCACTGATGACACCATCCAGTGAATGTGTGTCTTTCTGAAAAATAAATATGTGTTATATATGTATATGTAAAAGTTGATGGAAGAATAAATGTTTAAATAAGTGTTTACATAGATTTTTTTTTTAATTGATTGGTTAACTGGTTTATTAAGTGTATCTTAGTGAATACATATATTAGAGAGTAATGTTTAAATATGTAAATATATGTATTAGTGTTTCACTTTGTGTATAAGTGGCTGCATGGGTTGGTGAGTAGCTACATATATATGTATATGGGTTATTAGATGTTTTTCTTAGTATCAGTATGAGTGTTTGTATGGTTTAGTGGGGGTATTACTTAGCACATAGATGCATGAATGACTGACTCTCTCTTTGTATGTGTTTTGAAAACAGCATATGTGCAGGACTGTATGAGTGGATGAGTGTGTATATGTGTGTGTTAGTGAGTGAATGACTGTCTCACTAGTGTCTTTATGATTAACTACATATGTTTTAATGTAGTATATGTGAATATTGATGTATATAAGTGAATATATGTGAGAGTGAGGGATTGTAAGAGTACCTGTTTAAATAAGTATGTGTTTCTATAAGTGATTGTTTAAGAGAGTAAGTATGTGTAAGTTTCCTTAGAAGTAAGGTGGTAGTGTGTGTATAGCTGTGTATGCAAATAAATGGATGTTCAATAGTTTATTTGCATGTGTGAGTATGTGTGAGAGTATCTTTTGGATGACTGTCGGTGTGTAACAGGATGTATAGGTGTATCACTACATACGATGAGTGAGTATATGTATGAGTGACTATATAAAACTGTTGTTGAATAAATGGATGTGTGTATAGATGGTGGAATTATTGAATTGGTTGTAACTGGTATGGGTATCTCCATTTTTTTGAAAATGTTACTTTCTATTATTGAATATGTGTTTCAAGGGTTACATTACAGTGAAAGGAGGTCTGTCACTCTGTCACAAGGATGGTGTCATCAGTGATGTCATGAGTGATGTCACTGACCATGTCATGAGTGATTTAATATGTGATGTCATCAGCAGTGCATTGCACGCGCAAGTTATAGTGAGTCCAACTAACTATAACGTGGGAATTTCAATGGTTTTATGCAAGTAAAATTTCCAGCAAACTATAACTGGTGTGAAACCTATGGTTTTTTCAGTGAATATATATATATACATATACACATATATATATATACACATATATATTCACAGCATGTATATTTGGCATTAGGAATAGTAAATCTATACTTCCTTTATATCCACTTAACTTTTGATATTTTGTCCTTCAATATTCTAGCCATGATATTAATGTATCACTATATTCCTAGCTTCGATATTCCGTTGACAATCATAGAATTTGACAAATTGCTTATAGTGATATGGTATGCATAGAATGTTATTATCACCGAAAATGACAACTATTAAATGTGTGATATACCTTACTTCTATTGTTCTCAGCAGTAACAAATTGAAATGCAACAAAAGAAATAGTGAGCCCACTTTAACCGGGCGGCTTGTTTGGGGTAAAAGCAGTGTCAATAATGTAGGTGAAGGATAGAGGTTGGGATTGAACCAAATTTTGTAGGATGAGGATTTCTAAGGCTTTACAAACCATATGACAATGGCGTAGACGTTGAGTATGCCTTAGGAGGGGATGGAGTTTACTTGCTGTTTTGGACAGCAGTGGACACAGACAACCTGATCCAAAAGTCAAATCCTGGCTTCTGCACTTTTATGATGCAAGATTCCAGGAAAATCACAGTACCACCCTGTGGCTTACATCCCTTATATGAATAAAATATGTGGTGCTTTGTAGCTCCCAGTTTAATTGCTTTGAAAAAACACGAGCCCATCACATTCCTATTTTCTATGTGTTTATGTGTCCTTATTTGAATCTTCAATTAGACAGTAAAACTTTAGTCACTGCAGGTGACTGTGGGTAACGTGTAAACGCATCCACTACCCAGGATAAGTCTATACAGCATGTGGCAGGAAAGATGACCCGCATTTACATTCGTGCAGAGTCATTTTGCAATGAAATTTAATAATATTAATAATCCATATTTGAAAAGTGTGAACATATCACCCCTTATTTATTTGTTTATTTATTTAAAAAGTTGTATATAGCGCTGGCTAGACCCAGAGGTATCAAAGAGATTTACTTGAGGATCAGCGAGTTACAGGTTACATCAGTTAAATCAAAGATTTATGGAGGGAGGAGGAGGGGGAGGGAAGGAAACACAATGGGGAAACAGGAAAAACAATGTCAGATGATCGGCTGGGTAGGTGACGGCCAATGGGGTGAAACCGGGACCAGACTCCTCTATAGCTGCATATGACAGCTCCACGGGGCATCGGCCAAGGTTGCTCGTGCACCGAGGTAAGTACAAACTGTTTTGGTATCCACCCAGAGTGACAGGTTACATACACGCCCTGCAAAATCAGCATTTGCAATGATTGACGAGCACAAAAAACACACCTTTTGCACCACTTGATCAGTCCATTTGTTGTTTCTACCTGGTTCAGTTGGTGCAAATTCGTGAAATCTGGTGAGTGTGAAGGTTGATTCTCTTTACCATCGCTCAGCAAAGTCAAAACCCTCCTTGACATTCAACGCAATGCAATACAATGCTACTCTATTTGTCTGAACTAATGTTTTACAAGTGTTACCGAAACTCTTGCAGTGTCAAAGATGTTCATTAAGTCTGAAGTACCCAAAATGCAACTGCCTACGTTGCCAACATGGTGACTTTAAGGAGAACAGTCTTATTAGTATTTCACACAATCTTAGAAAAGTGGATATTTTGTTATGGTCATCTGGTCATTCTAAATAAACCACAGCCAGAACAGGAGCTGGCCCATAATCCTGTGACCACGTCACATTCTGAACCACTTCTGCAGGGACCATGGGGTATTCAGGAGGGCTTGAACCTCAGCTCACCCTCTCCTTCCTCACAGCTGCAAAAAACAAAATTCATGACGCTGCACACCTGAGTAGCCCAGCCTGTAAATTAGGGCCACTTGAATTATACGATTCTGTGGCCGCAGCATTTTCTGCATGATTATGTATTCGCCACATTTGCCACATAATCCATCATCTGATGCATAATCTGCAGATTTTAACAAAAAAATTGTTACTAGCTCAAACCGATCAAAAGTTACTAAGCACATGGTGACATACGTTCCTGAGCAGTGGAAGCGCCTTCACAAATGTTGGCTTGTCATCTTTCAGTTGCATGCTGCTTTATTTGGTCATTACATCAGAAATAATAAGGTGAAATATTTGCCCAGACATTGCTAGCATGTGCACCAATTACAAAACAATGAAGCAATACTATCACAAAATCTCTCGCATTACATCGCATAATTTGGCCTTTCTTGCCACATAATTTAATCAACCATACAGCATAATTTGATTTTCTCCTGCCGCACAATTCCAGTGCCCCTGTTGTAAATTATTCTAACTGATGTGTCACTTCGATTAATAAACGTATGACACGTTTTCCCAACTACACAGCTGTGTGGTCTGCTTTTATGATGCATGACATGTAACATTAGTGAAGTAAGCTTGGAGGAGGCTTGGGGTGGGGGTGCCAGTTTCACAGGGACTCACCATCTGGCTGGTGTACCAGTAGAGCGCAGACTCCTTCAGCACAGACCAGAACTTCTTCCATTTGTTGCCCAGGAAGGCCCCCTTCTCCTTCTTGTAGAGCCAGCCCTGGCAGTCGGCCTGCCCCAGGTCCTTGCACGAGATCCTTCTCCGGCTCATGGAGAAAATGCTGCCTGCGGGGCCAAGAGATGGGGTTAGAAGGGCCAACAGCCCCTACACATACTGAGCATCCCTGCACCCCGAAAATGACTGTGTTAGTCTCCTCAGTATCATGTTCCCTAGTGCAAGGAAGGACACGGGAAACGGTGCTTGATATGTTAAAATACAGTAACCAGGATTCACCAGGCTTCTAGCCCCGGTGCCGCTGCACCTACTGCACACATGAAAGCTACACCCCTGCACATCTTCCTCTGGCAGCTAGCTCCCCTCTCCTAGCTGTTCGTGCACCAGGTGAGCCTGAGCTCCAATCCCGGCGTCTCCATGTTCCTATATTGTGTAATCTTGTGCGTATCGTTTTATCTTTCTGTGCCTCGGTTCCGCTATCTGCAATATTGACAGCCCGTCGTAGAACACTAAACCCCTCAGTAGTAACTGTGTGGTGGCGGTGGATAGAGGTATTCACCGCAAGTCATCAAGTACTAAAGGTAAACACATTCCCTCCCAACACACAACACACAATCACCCGGACACGCGGCGTCTCACCTGAATTGTTTCAGCGAGAATGCACTGTGTCCGTCACAGGCGAGTGCGTGTCTAAAAGTGAGAAAACGCTTTCTGTTCCCTGATGTGCATTTCTACAGTCGTCTCGTCTCTTCGTCTAGCACGTCCCATATTTGTTACTCTCTCCGTTCAACACATCTCACTTATTTCTTAGCTTTTTTCTCCACTCGTCTTTATTATTCTGTTTCTAAAGCTCCGTGCCGCCCTTCCCCTCTGCCACCTGTCTCCCCCCCGCCCCGTTACTGCTCCACGCCGCTCTCAACCTGCTTGCTACTCTCTCTCTCTGACTCTGCCTCAGCTTCTGCCTGACACCGTCTCAATCTCTCTTTTTCTTTTGCACTCTTTGTCAGTCGCTCCCTCTCTGTGTTTCGCTTTGTCTCAATATCTGTAATACGCACTCTTTCTCTTTCAATCTGGCCTCGCCCTCTTCCTTTATTCTCTACGAATTCCTTCTCTTTTTCACACTTTCTCTGTCAGTCACTTTCCTTCTTCTCTATTTCTTGCGCACTTTTCTCTAACAGTCTCTGCCTCGTATCAGTCTATCTCACTCATTCTCACTGGCTCTCTCGGTTGTCATTCGTGCTCTCCTCCTGCACCCTCACTCCTTCTCTCACTCTTTCATTCTCCGGATTCGCTCTCTTTATCTCTCTCCATCTTCTCACTCGCAGTCCTCACCACCTCTTCTCAACCCCGCTGTCTTTCCCTCAACATACCCACAAGGAATCCGCCCCGTTAGAACAGCTGCCAAGCCGATGCCACTCTGTGCCCAGCACACAGAGCAAAACTGCCGCAAGCTGGCTGTGCCCCTCCCCACCCCCGCCAACCCGCAGGCACGAGAAACAATAGTTAAAATGCCATTTACCTCGGGATTTCTTGGTCGGCTTCTGACGCAACGAAACCTGCAGGAAGGAAAGAAGGAAATGTCCGATTGTGCTGTAACATTTGTCAAGAAAGGAAGGAGGGTGTTGCTCAAGGGGGGAGGGTCTGAGAGAGGGTTAGCAGGAAGGGCACATTCTAGCAGAGGCGCTCAGTGCTAAACGTGAGCACTGGGCGAAGCGTCGCGTGTAGGCGCTGTAATAGAAGCACGCAAAGCTGTGGGGAGGCAGCGCTTGCAGCAGCGACTCCCCGAGGCCAGCCCCTGTCACACCATCAGCAACCACTGGCATTTCCTAAAGTTGTGCTTGAGCTGCGAGTGAGATAAAGGCGGCGCTGACTGAAACACTGTGCTGCTGAGTGCAGAAATCTAGTCAATAAAGTCAATTAGAACTCAAAACCAGACCCAGATGAACTGTTTAACGACCACCCTCTCCACCTGGACAGCACCAAATTCAGCCTTACAGCAGTTTTATGTAGCGCAAACTCGACCTGAAGGTATCCGAGCACATGAGCTCCAGTTGCATTATGGAGTGACGCATCCATTTTTGAGGCATGAGGAGATTAAGTAATTTGCCCAGGATCACAGGATGTGTGAGCTTCCCACCAGGCTTGAACATGGTTCCCCAGCTTCAAGGTTGGCTGCTCTACCCGATAAGCCACATCCCCCGCCCCCCAGTTGTAATAACGGATGAAGGAATCTCAGTGTTCCCCCTGTTCCGCCATTCAGCTGCAGTCCACGCTGCTGTGACCATGCCACCCGGTCCTTCCTGCAGAAATATCCCACCTGTAATAGTCACAATGAGCAACTCGTAGGCGGCACAGCATCTGTATATATTTATTCAGTATACTGGTGCTCTTCCTTTCAGCGCTCTCACCAACTGAACTGTGTACATTTTATTTGCCTTCAACTTTCCAACACAAACATTCTATTTCATGAAACTATGGGGCCATGGGGCACATGCATCAGCCTATTTAGGAAGTGCAAATGGTGCGAATCGGTAAATTCGGCCGTTTGCACTTCCTAAATAAGTTTTTGGGATGCATCATACTTTTTTGTGGAAATCGCTATTTTTACCCCCACATGCATCAACCTATTTAGGAAGTGCAAACGGTGCGAATCGGTAAATTCGGCCGTTTGCACTTCCTAAATACGTTTTTGGGATGCATGAAACAATTCGCTATTTTTTGCATTTCTTAAAAATGCAAATGCAATTAAGGAATCGCATTTGTGCGATTCCTTAAATGCAATGCATCAATTTGTAAAAAATAGCGAATTTTGAAATTGGAAGTGCAAATTAACACGAGGTTGACCCTCGTGTTAATTTGCGAAAATTTTTAAAAAAGCAAAAAAATGCATTTTTTAAACTTGCATGTTACAGACACACATGTCCTTAGGACATGTGTGTGTGAAACATGCACTTGAAAATACATTTCAGGGGTGCAGGGGGGGGTCCTTTGGACCCCCCTTTGCACCCTTGCAATGCATCAACAAATTGCGAGTGCCAAAAAAAAAAAATGCAAAACGGCATTGATTCCTATGGGCCTCTAGGCCCATAGGAATCAATGTATTGCCATTCCTTAATTGCGATTCGCAATTAAGGAATCGCAAATTCCGAAAATTAAGAAATCCTAAAAACTTTTAGGATTTCTTGATGCATAGGATTTTGCATTTCCTAAATAGCGATTCCTTAATTTTCGCTATTTAAGAAATGCAAAATCCTAGATTGATGCATGTGGGGGCATATGTGTCAAAATGTTCTTTTGCGATTCTCAAATAGCGATGTTTTGCGAATCGCTATGTGAGAATCTCAAAACGCTATCGGCCACATGCATCATCAACCTATTTAGGAAGTGCAAACGGTGCGAATCGGTAAATTCGGCCGTTTGCGCTTCCTAAATAAGTTTTTGGGATGCATGAAACAATTTTTGAAAATCCGCATTTTTTTGCAATTCCTAAAAATGCGAATGCATTTAAGGAATCGCATTTGTGCGATTCCTTAAATGCAATGCATGAATTTGTAAAAAAATGCAAATTTTGAAATAGGAAGTGCAAATTAACACGAGGTTGACCCTCGTGGTAATTTGCGAAATTCTTTAAAAAAGCACAAAAATGCATTTTGGAAAGTGTCATGTTACACACACACATGTCCTTTGGACATGTGTGTGTGAAACTTGCACTAAAACAAACATTTCAAGGGTGCAGGGGGGGGTCCTTTGGACCCCCCTCAGCACCCTTGGAATGCATCAACAAAATGTCATTGGCAAAAAAAAAAAAAAAAAGGGCATTGATTCCTATGGGCCTCTAGGCCCATAGGAATCAATGTAATGCCATTCCTTAATTGCGATTCGCAATTAAGGAATCGCAATTTCCGAAAATTAAGAAATCCTAAAAACTTTTAGGATTTTTTGCTGCATAGGATTTTGCAATTCCTAAATTGCGATTCCTTAATTTTAGCAATTTAGGAATTGCAAAATCCTACAATGATGCATGTGGCCGATTGTATGTAGGATTTGCAAATAATATTGCGAATCCTACATATTCCTTAATTGCGAATCACAAATTGCGATTCGCAATTAAGGAATACCTCCCCATTCATTCCTATGGGCCTAGAGGCCCACAGGAATGAATAAAAAGACATTCTCAATTTGCGATTCTAAATCAGAGAATGGCAAATTAAGAATGCAATTTCAAGGGTGCCGGGGTGTCAAAAGGACACCCTGTTGCACACCTGAAATATGTATGTGTGCCCATGTGGTGCACATACATGCCCTAAGGGCATGTATGTGCCGCACATGGCACTTTGAAAAATGCAAAAAAGTGCATTTTTCAAAGAAATCACAAATTACCACCAACTTGAAGTTGGTGGCAATTTGCGATTCCTTAAGACCAAATTGCACTTTTTCTTTGCTTCTTACATTGCATTTAAGGAATCTCAATTTACGATTCCTTAAATGCAATTGCAAAATAAGCAATGGCAAATTTTGCGATTCCTTATTTTGCGAGGTTGTTTTTCATTCCTACCTACCACTAAGCCCAATTGCAATCGCAAACGCCTAAATTCCGCGAATTTTGGCATTTGCAATCGCAATTTGGAATGATACATATGGCCCCATATCATTACATTGCTCCCCCCTTTATTCACCAACTGAACAGTGTACATTCTATTTCCCTTCAACTTTCCAACACAAACATTCTATTGTATCATACTATATCATTACATTGCTTCCCCCCTTTTTTTTAAATAGAGAAGTGTTGGAAATGCCTTTTCTAGGGTGCTTTCCCTCGACTTTTTGCTTTTGTCACTCCCAGTTTTCAAGTGATCTATGTGCTAGCCTTAGGACTTTGAGCGCTTTTGACACTGCCATTGCATGCCAAAGCACTGTGCTTGTCATATACATGGGGATTTGTGTATACATGATTGGCTGATTTGAGTTAGCTGTAAGTCCCTGGTCAAGGGGTAAAACATATACCTTAGGCATGTAACTCAAATGCTCCTCCGTGGTCCTGCAGCCCTGGTTGTGCCACCCACGGAGGTAGCTCTTCAAACATGCCACAGTTTGCCACAACAGAGTCTGTGTGTGCAGTTTACTGTTACTCAGCTTGGTATTTAAAAAGCCACTTGCCAAGGTTCTGCATGTCTCTTGCTATATCAGAGTATTTCCAGGGGACACAATGTGGTGTTGGGAAGAGGTAGGGCACGTGCGTGTGTGCGCTACATGCTCTAGTAGTGAATGGTACTGGATGGTGTGTTCAGTACAGTGGGGCCTGCTTCTTGCATTGGATTAGCATGAGGGAATTGTGGGAAGGCTATTTAACTGTTTTTCCTATGGGCAGAAAAGTGGCAATATTGAGTTTGATATCGATGAGTTGGTAATGGCAAATCCTCTCTGGTAGTGCTAGTGGATTTGATTTTACTAACATGGAAATACCACTTTGGGAAAGTGGACTTTTCTGCACTCATTGCCTCTGTGTGCCTGTCACCCTTTCTCTAATCCACATTTGGATGCTGGGGTCAGCTACATCTGTAAATTCCTGAAGAGACAGCCATAAACTAGGGGTCAAGGGAAACTGCAGACCTCTGACTCTGAGAGGCCTTCCTGGGATGGATAGGTGGGGTGGAATTGGCACCTGCATTCTAAGGGGCAGGGTATTGGGCCCACTAAAGATGCTGATCAAGCCTCCTGGGGTAGGATGGCAGACGGGACAGAATTTAGAGAGGGTTGGTGCATTTCAAAGGTAGCCTTTTGAACTGATCTCATCTTCAAAGGCCATTGTGGGTATAACTACTGGGGCTCTGGCCTCAGGCATTAGATACGCTTTGGGGATTGGAACCATACTAAGCTGGTTAGATGCTGGGACATCAACAAGAGGATCTATTGGGGCAGGAGGAACTGCAACTGGATATCCCCAGACTTGTGGTGGCCTGGGGCTTGTTGTGCTCTAGGAAGCGGACTATCACTTGGTGGATTTTACCCGGATGTTGTTGGCCTGCAGCTGATTGCCAGTCGTCGGGGCCCAGGTCCCTAAGCACTCCTCAAGAGTTGGTTCACTGGCCTCCTGTCCACGAGATCACAGGGACAGAAAGGATCTTCCCATTTCCATGAGATCATAAGGACACCTCAGGGTGCAGCAGAAAAAGGTGGAAGTGATCGTCGGTTGGGACAAGGACCATCCTGATGTACGCCCTAATCACACTGTGCAGAGGAGTGGGCTCGCAAAGACCAGCAGCCTACCTGGGATGCTGGAACGTGAAGAGTTTAAAGAGTGTGGGGGAAGTTTGCTGAGTTTGAGTGTCACTTGCTTACAACCAGAAACCTGTGCTAACTTGCACTCTGTAGCATGTGGTGTCCGATGGGTGTTGGGGGAAGTTGGCCAAGTACATGGGACTCAAGCTGGCAGCCTAGACTGTCTCTGACCTCCAGATCAGGAGGATAACAGTGCCTGACTATGTGACCTCAGCCCAAGGTCACTGGCTCTCTCTCCCTGAACCCACGCTACAATTGGCTCTGTTGTGGAGAATATCATGACTGGACCTGAGAGGTCTCATTGTGCTTTGTGGGCACCCATGGCTGGCTGCCTGGAGCAACTGCAGCTTGCACCTCCGCCGCAGAGGAAACAATTCTCAAATTGGGAAGTGCACCAGATTCCAGTGTCACAGTCTTTTGCCTACGGGAGGGATAGTGATCCAACACTCATGAAGGTGCTGCTGGGTGCCTGAAGGCCTAATCTGGAGGGACGTAATCCAGTAACTGTTTCCTTCTGCTTTGGGTGATCCCGATAATCAAATCAAAGTGTCGCCAGAAGGGGCAAGTTGTATTGTTGGCTGGTGCCTTTTGAGTGACTGAGGGGCTGTGTCACGTGGCGTAGTTGAAACATGTGATTTCTTGACCAGTGCAACTGTATGTGGTATGCCAAATTTGGAAATGTTGGGTTTTATGAATACCTCTGGATAGTGCATATATGTTGATGACATTCTGCTGCTTATGGGAGAGTTCTACAAGTGCATATAACTGTAAAATATATATCCAATGTGTATGTCGTGTTGAATTCAATGAGTGTGTAATACAAAGACCAGTGGGTTTAACAAGAAGAAAGAAGAGAGACAAAGGAAAAGAATAAGAAACAAAACAACAGAAAACCAAAGAGTTTCCTGACCAATATCACATAATAATATTCAACAATGTTCTCTTGGCCGATCTGGTTTCAGTGAAACTCTCTCATATTTCCTACGTATTACTCCATGTGTTGAACATCCAATTGCACATTTTCTTGTTTCATTAGCTCTTAGATTAAATTTTGTTGAAAAAAGTCTAATTCCTTGTTATCATTCTGCTATCACGTTTTGCCATAACTACAGTCCCATAAACTGTTGTCACTTTCAAAAGAGCAAGATGAAATCTACTTTGTGACTTTCTTACTTGTTGTTGCTTTACAAGTACTAATTCTCCTACATTGTAATCTTTGTCTCAAATGCTCTTTTTGTTGTCATCATAGTGCTTCATTTTTTCTTTAGCTTCTCTATCCATTATCACAGCATGATTTTTTGGTGGAACAGATGGAAGATGTGGCAAATGTGTTTGCCTCGACTAAACAAACTTCAACTCAGAAGGGCATTTTCCTGTAGATCCATGAAGAGTATTTCTATGATTTCACAAAACCTGACGTAATGCCAGATTTATTGAAATGTGAAATAGCCTTGCTCTTTGTACAGCTTTTTTAATGGTAGCATTAACCTTCCTACCGTTCAATTGACTTGAGGCCACATTGGTATAACTCTTCCATGAGTTATTCCTAAGTAATTTATGAACTTGTTAAAGTTATTTGTACTGAAATGTGGTCCATTATCTGTTTTCAACACAACTGGTATTCAGCAGGTACAAAAAATGTCATCAAGAATAAGAAGCACAGCTGACGTTGACATTGACAATGCTACTTTTACAGTAAGAAAACAAGGTATTCATCAATTAATGCCGGTAAATAATGTCCAGAATCCAGTGGTCCATAACAATCTGCTGCCACACTAGATCATACAGCATCAGGTAATCTGGACATGTGTAGGTCTTCCATTACTCTTTCTTTTGTAGTGTATTGACATAAATGACAGGATCATGCAGTTTCCTCTACTTACTATCCAGTCTTGGAAGCCACATTTTCTCTCTCAATATGTTCTTTGTTGCTGAGACACCTCTATGGCTTTCATGTGCCAAATCAACCACGCGTATTTGTAAACTTGTAGGAATTATTAGTTTATTCCTCCTTAGAAGCACTCCAGAGGATGCTATTGATAACTCTGAGTGTATATTCCTGAATAGCAACATTTCCCTTTTTCTTATATTTGCTTGAAATTGTGTTGCATCATCCACCTCCATTTGTTTTCAAGTATATATTTTTTTTACTTCCTGGATCATTTCATTCTCATTACTAGTTTTTTTCTGATATAATGCCCGACATTGCAGACCTGATGATAAAACATATGTTCTTCTGCTTTCGATTGTTGTTTTATCTCCACTTTAGTAGGGTGTCTAGACAAATAACCTGCTGGACTAAACTCTTTTTCTGGTTTCTAAATGATATGAAAATCATAATCCATCAGTCTCATTCCCCATCTTACAATACGTGGTGGCATTTTAATTTTTGGGTTTCCAAAAATTCCAACTATAGTGCTTGATGGTCTGTTAATATAACAAATGGCTTTACATATATGAAATCATGATAATGCTCACAAGCCCAGACTACAGCGAGACTTTCTTTTTCTGGCTGAGAGTAACTCCGTTCAACATCAGACAAACATTTACTAGCATGTGAAATCACATGCTGCGGAGTTTCTCTGCCAGGTTTATTATGCACCAACATTGCACCAAGTCTCACAGGACTAGCATACAGCACTACTTCAGTGCATATTTTCCTCATTTTCTCTCTCAATATGTTCTTTGTTGCTGAGACACCTTTATGGCTTTCATGTGCCAGATCAACCACGCGTCTTTGTAAACTTGTAGGAATTAATAGTTTATTCCTCCTTAGAAGCACTCCAGAGGATGCTATTGATAACTCTGAGTGTATATTCCAGAATAGCACAATTTAACGTTTTCTTATATTTGCTTGAAATTGTGTTGCGCCATTGATCAACCTCCTTTTGTTTTCAAGTATATATTTTTTTACTTCCTGGGTCCTGTCATCCTCATCACTAGCTATTTTTCTGATATAATGCCTGGCATTGCAGACTTGATGATAAAACATATGTTCTCCTGCCTCCGATTGTTGTTTTATCTCAACTTTAGTTGGGTATCTAGGCAAATAACCTGCTGGATTAAACTCTTTTTCTGGTTTATGAATGATCTGAAAATCATAATCCATCAGTCTCATTCCCCACCTTTGAATGCATGGTGGTATTTTAATTTTTGGGTTACCAAAAATTGCAACAAGTGCTTGATGGTCTGTTATTATAACAAATTGCTTTCCATATATGAAATCCTGATAATGCTCACAAGTCCATACTACAGCAAGACTGGCTGAGCGTATCTCCGTTCAACAGCAGACAAACATTTACTGGCATGTAAAATCACATGCTGCAGAGTTTCTCTGCCAGGCTTATGTTGCACCAACATTGCACCAAGTCTCACAGGACTAGCATCCACCACTACTTCAGTGCACAATTGTGGAACAAGATATTTTAAATTAGCTGCAGATAATATGTAGTCTTTTATCTGTTTAAAAGCATGCTCGCAGTCCATTCCCCAAACAAACTTTCGCCCTTTCTTTGTAAATTCTCTAAGAGGTGTACTTATAGTGGAATATTTCTTTACGAGACAGGAACAGTAACTGGCCATTCCCAAGAATGAACCCTGCTCAGACATATCTTTTGAGGTAACTATTGAATTTAAAGACAACACTTTTATTCAGTTAAGTCTCATTTCTTCTTGAGAAAATATATGGCCATAGAATTTTAACTCAGAGTGATTTATTTTTAAATTTTCCTAGGTTGTGCGTTAAACCTGCTTTTACAAGTTGTTGACACACTTCATTTAATGCTTGATCAAGTTCTTTCTGTGTCTGAATAACAAATTATCATCACTGTTGTTCATATCATTCCTTGCTGGCCTTATTATATTCTTTATAGTTTCCTAAAGTATTTCAGCAGCTGAGTATATGTGAAAATTCAATGCTTTCTACCTAAATAATCCTAAATACGTAAAAAATATTGTTATATATCGAGACTGATCATCAATTTTCAATTGATGATATCCCTAAATAAATCTAATTTTGAAAAGGTAGTCACAGCACTAATGCTACTAATCATGTCATTTAAATGAAGTTCTGGATGCCTCTCTCTTTCAATCGCTGTATTGGTCACTCGCATATCCACACAAATTCTTATATCCTCTGTATCATTTTTCAGAAGTACCACAAATGGAGATATCCATTGTGTTGGACCAGAAACTGGTTAAATAATACTTTGTTGAAGAAGTGAATTTATCTCTTTTTCTACTTTCATCTGCAAATGTATTGGAACTCTTCTGTGAACTTGTGCCACAGGTTTCACAGCTTAATTAATATGCAAAGTAATTGTCTTATCTTTCAGCTTTCCTAGTCCTGTAAATGATTCTGAATACTGCCTCAGCACAGGATGATCTGTTGTGACATTACAAGGCAATGCTAATAGACCCATAATAGCTGTGAGGCTGCTTAACAACGGTCAGGAACTTCACCTTTCAATACATGCATTTCCTCTTTGCTGGATATCTCCCCACACTGCAGAACTTCCTCAACTTTTCCTAAACATAAAACTGGATGTTTTTCTCCCCACTGGAAAATACTGACATGTGATGGACTTAGAGACAGCCGTTTTCCATTTTCTGATATTGAATAACACACATGATGTTGCACATCTCTCCACTAAAACGCACAAAAGGAACTTTCTGAGAGCCAACTATGATATCCACAGATGTTGTCTTTTTTATATCTCTTCTACTGATACGGTTAACCTGTTGTAATTCCCTTTCTTCACACATCATGTATAATCTCTCAGATTGTTCAGCTTCTTCGTCATCATAGTCATGTTCAACTCTTTGCACCTGCCTTATATGTTTCACATTCCCTACTTTCTCTTTAGTCTCAGGTATACTTTGTTTGTTCCAACTCTCCTTCTTATTCAAGGTTTCTTTTTTTATCTCTTTTGTACCAGCACATTTATGAAATCTTCCACATTTTCTACACTGTTGTCCTAGCGCGGGACAAACATTTAAATGCAGCAATCCAATCAATAGCATGATTTCTTTTCTTAATTTTGCCCATTTGCCTTTTCTGTACTATTATCCTTTTTTTTGACATTTTCCACCAGTTGTGTAGCTTCATTGGGGGTGTTGGGGATGTTACACCAACCTAATATATGTATTTTCTGATAAATAGTTGGGTGCAGGAGCTTTCAGTTGGGTATGGTGAGGTGTCAGTCAGATTTCAGCAGGAATTTTTACATACACACTGTCAAAAATGCACACACATTCACTCTTATTTGAAGGTCCTCAAAAAGATTGTTTATTGTACAAAATATTGTGTTTTATTTTAGTACTCCTCCCTTTCCACTGCCTCTTATGCCCCTCTCATGCACTCTGCTTGTCGTATAAGCATGATTGTTGGAAAATCTGAAGCAAACCCCCCCAATATTACTGAACAAGCTACTCCCCTATTTGTTGCACTTGTTCTACAGTTTTCACTCTGTCTTGTTCCATATTGGTAGCATGTTTTTTGTGTCCCTGTTCTAGCCATGCGTAAGATTGTTTGTAAGTCATATGTTTTTTCTAATAGTAGCTTTATCCTGATTTTTACCGAACAGCATCCTTGAATTATCCTTAACCTTATCGCGTCTTCATTGCTAAACTTCTCAAATTCACCAAAAGTAACCAACTTCCTTAATTTTGTTAACTTTTCAAAATCCAAATTCCTTTGCAGTTCAAACCTGTCATTCAAAACATTTAATGAGACCTCTCTACATAGTCTTTTCTTGTTCAGGAAATGTCACTATCAAATCCTTCACATCATCATCTACAAGGTTGAGCAATACGTCTTTTGCTTGTTCATTTGTGTGTATTTTTAGTACGTAGCCTTTAAAAAATGCTCAAATCTCCTTCTACATTTTTCCCACCTTTGTGAAGAATTTTGTTGATCAGATATGTCAAATGGAAAAAGCCTTTGAAAAATTATGCTTTAAACATTTTCTTTATCGTTGTATGTCTCTGTATCTGTGTTTATTGTTGCCTCACCGCTTGTTCCTTCACTTGACATTTTATTTGAGGAGAAGAATAGAGAAAAGAAGAAATACATAGAATAAAAAATGTGCACGTTAAAATGTTATGATTGACTTTAAAATTTAATTTTACTGCATGACCCAGATTCAAACAAGGTATGCCTGACTTCAGAATGGAGTTCCATTGTGTGATTCAGGCTGAAATCAGAAGTACCTGACATCAAAATGGAGTTTTATAACATTATTCAGACTCAAATCATGTGTGCCTGACTTTAAAATGGTCACAAGATTTAATTTCTTCAATACAGTAGTACTCCTCAAAGGCATTCACTTTTTTTATCAACGCACATGTGCGTGCGATCTGCCCAATAGCTTGTTTATAATTTTACTGGATAGTTTTCCTGAAATGACGCACATGTGATTAGCTACATATCGTGCATGACTAATGTCCTGTAACATATCGCGCATGTGCATGATCAGTGAATAGCACACTCAAATGAATCTTAAGGATACGGTCACACCTCAGTCAGCGCCCTGCTTTTAAACTTCAAGCTTCTGACTTCAAACTTTCTGCACTATCTTGATAGCGTAATGTTCTTTTCTAGGCAATTACTCACTGCAGGATGTTCACAGGCAACGCATCATCACCGCATGCCGGCTCCAGATTTTCAACACTTCGCACTCTTACCGGTGTGTGCAGCCACCATTATTCTCTTAATACATGCTGCGTGGATGTTTACCCTTCGACGCTCATGTAATAGCTGTAATTAACAATTCAGAGTCTGCACGGCCTGTGTATGTATTCATTCTGGACACAGGATACTGGTGCTCTTCCCTTCAGCACTCTCACCAACTGTACTGTGTATATTCTATCTCCCTTCTACCTCCCAATTCAAACATCCTATTACATCACAGTACATCATTACAGTCCCATTGGGGGTGGACATTCTATTATTAACTGCAGTAGAGTGATATTATGGCAAACTATATTTACAATGCTATAATGCTGTTGGTATCCTGACTACAATTTCCTAGAACCATACCCTTCCCCAGTCACCACCCCTCCCCTTCCCATCACTTGTGGACAGCCGGAGTTCTGATAGCAACCCAGGAAATTGCAATCCACTCATAAACTCTCAACACACAGCTGTATCTCAAGGGGTTGAGGGTTTAAGGCATCAAGCGGTCTCCCCCTGTTCAAAAGGGATGTGAGCTAATTATACGATGGTTCCCAAGCAGAATGGAATTAAGGGTGCAACACCTATAAAATACTTTACCCTCGAGATATGTCAAAAAGCTCATAAAAATCTAAAAAGGAGCACTCTCTCATCCAAACCTGAGAAACTATTTTCTCGCAACTTTATAACCAATGTACCTCAATGCATAAAACTCCTTCCCCTGTCAACCAATACCTCAACTCAAACATTCCACTCTTGCTCTACCTCATTAATTGTGGAACCTATTCGTAACTCTATACCTACTATCCTCTCTTATCTACTCTTACACTGATGCAGATGAAGACCCTTTAGTACCAACTGATCTCCCAACTAACAACACAATGGATGTCTTTTCTCCGATCACTCTTATTCCTCACTAATTTGCTTCCTTGCTCCAAATATTTTCTCTACTTCAAACTCTTTCCCACCACCAGTCAACAGCGTTATTCTACTACACTGCCCTACCCCCACCGCCCACTCACTGAGAGTCCAGTTATACATAGATTGTCTACTATCCTTCTTGACCCTTTTAACCTCTCCACTATGGAGACACATGAAGATCCCTTGGTTCTGAACTATGTCTCTCTCGCCACACACACCTTCACAAACCTACAGCCCATCTTTTTGCTCTCTCGCCACACAAGTATTATCACCTGACCTGTTAAATTCCAACTCATCAGAGCACACCTTCCCATTCTTGATCATTTACCCAGCCATCTGACAGAATTCCTAATAACTCCATTCGCTCTAACACTTAGTAGAAGAACTTCCTCTTAATGTTCTCTTTTCTGACTCCACTCCTCTTACTAACATCTTATCACTTTACAGCTTGTGGAGGAAAAGTTCAATTGTATTACTCGTGTTTGTGATTCCCTAAATCCAAAGCCCTCCACCACCATTCATACCACTCTTCCTCCACCAGCCCACTCCACGCTACAATGATTCAACGAGACAACATCTCATTACAGGCACTCTCTAACATTGGTGGCTGTTGGACTTGGCCCTTTTTGCAGTGTCATCCCTGAACTTTTTGCCTTCCTCCTGTATTTTTTCTGACCTGTTGTTGGCTGTTTTATGACTCTGGGCACTTTACCACTGCTGATCAGTGCTAAAGTGCATATGCTCTCCCTATTGTAAATTGGTGTATGGATTAGTGACGCCATCATTGGCTGGTTTGGTTTACTTCTCAGACCCTAGTACAGTGCACTACGTGTGTAAAACAAATGCTGCTGGTGGGCTTGCAGCACTGGTTGTGCCACCCACAGAAGCAGTCTGTAAAGTGTGTCTCAGGGCTGTCATTGCAGAGCCTGTGTGCAGTCTGGTACTGCCATGCTGACTGGGCAAGTGCACCCACTCGCCAGTCCCTAAACCTTCTCTTTTCTGCATATTAGTCACCCCTATGGTAGGCCCAAGGGCAGGGTGCATTGTAGGTAAAAGGTAGGACATGCCCTGGTGTGTGTGGCATGTCCTAATAGTGAATTACAGCCATTTTCGTTTTTTACTATTGCAAGGCTACCCGTTCCCCATAGGCCAGAATGGGCAGTTTGATTATAACATCTCATAATCCTAACTGACTCAGGGAACTAGGTAGAAATTCAAGTTTAGTATGCCTGAACTCAGAATGACAAAATACATCTTTTAGTGAAGTTGTTTTTAAACATTCTGTGTTTGAAAATACCACTTTTAGAAATTGGTTATTTTCTTGCCTAACTATCCAAGCCTGCCTCTTCTAGGTTGTGTATTCCTTGTCTGGAGTTTGAGTGACAGGGGCTGGGGGATTCCAGGAGCTGTGCCTGCCTTCCACAATGCTGGCTTCACCTCCTGTGGTGCGTCTGATGTCTCTGGCCCACGCTGTCAAAGGAAAGAAAGAGTCTTGTCAACAAAGTGCTCCGGGACTGCACAGAACTTGTTTGGACTGGGTACAGGACCCTCTGCCTTCAGAGGACAAAGGATTTGCTAGTATAAATATTGGGACCTAGACCCAAGAACTTTAGATCACTTTTGGGAAACAAGAACAACTTTGCTGAGGAGAGGAACCAGAGAAACTGAGAAGGAGACTATCCCTAAGCTGAGTGCTGTTTGGGGGATTGGCCTGCAGTGGTTGCCTGACTGCCAAAAAAAGGAGAAAGGACTTTGTGCTACTTTCAAATCAACTTGTAAAGGATCTCCAAGGGCTTGAGATAGAGCTTGCCTCCTGCTGAAGTCTCAGGGACAACAGACTTCACTAACCAGCTCCCCTGCCTTCCCTTGCTGGGAATTGAAGTGCCTGCTGTTGAGTTGGGCCTTCTGAGAGACTGCGTGTCGCTGGGAGCTGGAAGCGCGACTCAAGGTGAAGAAGCGTGTCGCCGCCGCAGCCATTGTCGCTGCATCACCAGAGAAGAGTGTCTCCGTCGCAGCAGATGCCGTCGCATCACCGGAGAAGCGTGCTGCCGCTGCCGCCATCGCATCACCCAAAGAGCCTCGCATCACCAGAGAATAGTGTTGCCGTTGCAGCAGACGCTGTCACATCACCGGAGAAGCGTGTCGCAGGGCCTGTTGCATCTCAGAAGAATCATTGTGTCGCCGCATGGCCGTCGGGCGAGCACACATCGTTGTCGCATCAAGAAGAAGACTCCAGTTTGTTTCATTGCACCGGATCTTCATCGCATCATGGCGCTGCTAGTCGCTAGTAGTTATACTACAACTTGTGTGGTGTCCACCTGTAGTGTTGTCACTGGTATACTGTATGTGTTCACAAATGCTTTACACACTGCCTCTGAGAAAAGCCTGTCTGCTCGTGCCAAGCTACCAAGGGGGTGAGCAGGGGTTATTTTGGGAGCGTACCCCCTTACCCTGACTAGACGCAAGGGTCCCTATTTGGTCAAAGGTGCCTACCTCTGCCAACTAGAAACCCCCACATCTAACAGTGGCACTTTTAAAAACTCATCAACAACCTTTTTGGTCTCCAGCCCTAACTACATCTCCCCTCGCTCTCAGTGTAGTATCACCACTCTCATTCAGACTTTCTCTAGCACTGCAATTAACCAGTCATTAAAACTCCACACCTCCAGAAGACAATCAAGCCATTCAAATTCTGTGTAGACAGAGGCTTCCATCAGTCCCTCCTCCGCAGACCCGACAAAGTCTCCCACTCTACGATGCTCTCTTCTTCATTACCACTACAGCTTCAACAACAGTTCAGCTACTGTATGAGATAGGAAACTAGGCATTCCTTTCATAACTGAGACCAACTTAAACCACTAATTATACTCACTTTTAGACATTCTTGTTCCTCCTAATTCCTCCATCATTGGTAAATCTGGAGGGGGTGCCATTATACACAAAAAGGACGTCTGTTATGCTCATTCCCGCTTTACCTCTTTTACTCTTGGATCATTTCCAAGCTGAGATCAACCTAGACCACAATGACCAAAAGGAGACTCCCTATCATCTGTAACGCTCAAGTAGAAGTTCTGTATTCATCACTGAGCTTATTAATCTCTCGACCTCATGCGTCCCTATCCCATTTGACACTAGGAGACCTTAACATTTGGTGAAACAAGAACTCAGATTCGGCAGCTTTCCTTGCAGTCAACAATCTCAAGCACCATTGTTTGAAATCCACAATTGGTAAGGGTTTTATCATTAACCTCATTATTGTGAAGCAATGCTTTATTTTAATAAAGCATTGACCCTCACCACTTAGAATGGGCTGACCATTTCCTGATTCCATTCTCAACATCTACTCAAACCACTAACCCTTAAGTTCAATAGAAATCATAATATATCTGTGATAAAGACTAAAATAAACTAGGAAAATAATATTTGACAGTCTGATCTCCACCACTCTCAACAAACTTTTGGACACTACAGTAAAGGGCATAGATATCAGTGGTGCAACTGGTGAATTGACACCAGGGCACCTAGGCCTGAGGAAAATTCTGAACCTGGTTATTTCTGTATTTTACTACTCAACCAGCAGTAAATATATTGGAAAAATCCCCCTATTTTTCCTTGCTTGAAAATGGTCCAATGGAACCCTTGCTACTCCACCTTCTACAGACATCAATGCTCCCCTAAACAATTATAACTCACTGCTCAAAGACATCATTGATAATGGTGGGCCCCATAAATATACAACACAGAATATCGGGGTATGGAAATATAGAGGACAAAATGTCAAAACCAAAATATTGAAATGCAAATATAAATTTTCTATACTTACCTCCACATACATATATGTTGATGATATTTATATGTAAATGTGGAGGTAGGAATAGTAAATCACTATTTCTTCTATATGCACCTACTTTTGATCTTTTGGACGTACCTTTTGATATTGTTTCCTCAATGTTTTACCAGCAACATTCTCATATCAGGATATTTCTGTTTGATATTCAGAAGGACAATCTCACAATTGCACCCCTCTATTTAGAAAGACTGTAACCAATATATTGTAAACCATAAGTCGAAGCCTCAATAAAAAGTTTGATTTGTAAAGCTGAAAGAATTGGGAGACTCCACTTTCCGGATGCAAGCTAAAACCTGAATGGGAAACCTACAATTTGGCTATCATCTCTGCTAGTGCCTCCTCTCTAAACTTTAAATTCAAGTCAGCTAAAATAGACACAAAAAACTCTTTGAAATCATCAACTCACAAACCAAGGACACCCCACCTTTGGATGCCATGCCTTTGCTTCCTTTTTCTCCACCAAATTCACCTACATTTGAGAAGCTCTGTAGAACACAAGCACAATTAGCAAAAATATTAGTCTTTACAACTTCAGAGGATACTGTATCCAATATTCACTCCAAAGAGTCCACTGCATGAACTTCACTGTCTGCAAGTTCTGAAGAAGACTTTCTTTTGGCTGTGTTTGACACTAAGGGCCTCATTATAATGCCAGTCGGACGAGATTCAGACTGGCATCATGTCGGAAATGGGACCACCTGACAAGGAGTTGGAGTTCCCGCTTCCCTGATAATGATACAACCATCTTCACAGCGGTCAGAAAGTGAATATTTCCTATTGCAGCTTGTGCAGTGATCTGCAGCGCAAGCCACAATAGGAAATATGCACTTTGTAAACATCCCTGCATGGTGTGGCAGACATCATGCGGTGCGTGCCCCACGATGCACGGATGTTTGGGTGAGCACCTGCCATAGCGGAGTGCCCCCAGGGCCCATAGCAGATGCCCAGGGGGAATGGGGGCCTATCTAGGGGTACCCAAAGTTCCTTTTCATCAACTTGTCTATGGCAGTCAGACTACCATAGGCAGGCAGATGGAAAAGGGCATTGTAATCCCTAAGGCGGTGCCTGAGTAGGCACCGAAGCTTTTGTAGGGAAAACTGTCCATCCGACAGTTCGATGGGCTCTTTGAGCCTGTCGGAAAGTGTTGGATGGTCCCTCTGCCTGCTGCCTCCTACCACACGCTATGTAATGGGTGGTCAGACCACAGCAGCAGATGTGGGGCAAACCGTCACCGACGAGCTGTCGGATGGTCTTCCGTCTGACATCGGAATAAGGGCCTAAGTCTTCTTTGTACTCCAAGGACCCCATCCACCTACTATTGACAAAGAACTAGCTCAGACTTTGATCCTACACTGGCTGGCTATGACTCACTTTTCGCTCCAAAATTGTGCTTTTCCACAATGTCTCAATGCTAAACTCCTCATCAAAAAACAGAACCTGGACCTTCTTCTGGCAGTGAGCCCTGTTGGCCAAGCCGCTGGTAAGTGAATCTCAAATAAGGTTTACATCAATAGAAGTGATGGAGCACCCTTATTTGTATTCTGTGGTGAAGGAGCAATTTGAGCAAGCTTTACACAATACTGTGCTTCTCAGCAGCTCGAAAGGAGGCCATGGCAAAATTTCACTTACACCGGCATAATACGAGTAATTTCGGGTATTTTGCGTTATGATTGTCACCTGAAATTCCTGAAATTACACGATTCCACCACTACACATAGTTATGCACCATTTGGTTTAAAAATGTATTGCAAAACATGCCTTTTGTTGTAAAATTCCACACAGGAACAACTTAACACGAGTGTCTTTTGCAAAAACTAAAGCACAAAGAGGGTTGAGGCAGTAGCCCTGCACCTTTCACTGTAAGTGACTTTACAATCTCTTGATGGTGCTAAAAGCCAGGAAGTGCACCCCTCTCCACTTCCTATTGGGTTCGACCCCAAAAACAAACACACAAAGCAAAGGATTCAGCACCCATCAGTTATAAATCTTAATTAGAATTTGTTGAAACATTAAGTGTCTACGCTGTTTTACCTATGCACGGACATCGGAATTATCGTTGGTGGCCACCCTGCCTACTGATGCCACCTTTGGCACTAAGCGCATTACATTAAGTTGACTATCATGGCACTATATTAATTTGTGTCTGAGAGTCTCTTTTCTATGAAAAAACAGCGTGTATACAATTTTGAGCCCTGAAGAAGTCTCTCCTGAGACGAAACGTGTTGGCTAAATGAATTCTTTGAATTTTAACAACTGAACATAATTATCAATAAAGAGACGTTTGTTTAATCCTAAAAACAATTTGTACCTGCTTTCTTCAAATCATCATGAACACTTGATGTTTCAATGAACTCTAATTAAGATTTATAACTGTTGGGTGCTGAATCGTTTGCTTTGTACGAGTGTCTGTTGCTCCCTGTACTTTTGTTAAATGCATTCTTGTGGATTTGCATTTTGCATAGTAACATGTAATTTCGCCAAAAGTTCATGTAATTACGCGAAAGCAAATTACACGCGTTTGACACAACTTACTTGACAGCAACACAATGAAACCTGTAAAAAACAACACAGGTCTAATGCTGTTGTTATATATTTTCCATAAGCAGAACCCCTTGGGGATGGGTTGAAATCTCCATAAACTAATTAGCTGTGTCTCCCTGACATACATTGGTAGAATGTTTCCACAGAGGACAAAGGGAGGACAGGCAGACCACTGGCTTCAGCCACCACTGTTAGTTTCTTAAAAGTCTTGGAGGGAAGAAATCAATCCAGAGAGGGTGGATTATGGCTCAGAGGTGAGGCGTGCTGCAGTGCCTCTTAAAGCGGTTATCATAGTTCTTACCAGAATGTTGTGGAGGGGGTTGGACAGTCAGGGAGCTGCTGACTGATGTGCCAGTTAGCAGTGGAGGGGTGATGTGGCATCTCTGGATTGGGTAGGGACTCCACCCATTACAACTTCCCAACTCTATTTTGGAGCAGTTTAAAAGAAGAGGCAGACACACACACAGTGGACGAACCCCTTTCAAGTGGAAAGAGCCACTCTGGACTTACAGTTCAGAGGCATTTGTTGGTACCCTTGGACATCTGAATGTTAGTGCCTACAAGTGGGTACCACTGGCCCCTACTGCACACCTCGCAGCCTGCAAGTGGATGTATCCCTTGGGGCCTTGGTGAGTGCAGATAGGGCAAATGGTCTGCCTTGAGGACTGAGGGGTGCTGCTGCAGAAAGAATGCAAGTCAGGAGACTTCCCAGGGCTGTCATTTGGAACCGCCCATTGATGAGGTCATTAAGCTGCTGAAAGGTTGGCAGCTGTGGCAATGCTTTCCTGCTTGCTATCATCTGTACTGTTAGCAAGCCCTACCTGTTGCATGTTTGAGAGGCTACTGAACATGTTTTAGAAAATAAATTAAACAGAATAGGTCAGTTACCTATTTCAGCCTTTGACAGTGCAGATTCGAAAAGCTTGAGATTGATTTCATTGCCTTTGAGTGGGAGGCCACCAAGAGCTGCTATAACTTCATATTCAATGCTCAGTGTAAAGTGAGGAAAGACAACAGCCCTCTCTTTTATATGAAGACGACAACCATCTACACTTACAACTCCCAGCGTCCACTGAGTTCTGGGAAGATTAATATAGAATAATTCTAGTGCACTCTTCAAACACCAGATCACAAGGATCTAGTAAACTCAGAGGGAGCAATCAGCGACAGAAGCGAATGCTCTCTACAAACACATGAGCGTGAAGCAGATCAATTCAGTTACTCATCGGCTCAGAGTAGCAAAGATCCTGGATCCCATGTAGAGGTCCTCCAATCAGCATACTAAAACTTTGGTAAATTAGTCCTGGCATCTCTACCTCGCTCTGCAGTGTGAAAAATATCACAGTGACTCTGTAAAGGACCACAGCTCAATGGTGTAAAGAAGATAGACCAAGTAGGAACATCAGAGACTAGCATCAAACTCCATGGCTGGGACAATTTGATTGTCCAGGAAGAAATCCCAGACTCTGCTCATTTATCAGGTCAAGGATACGTACGCATAGGGTGACAACCCACAAAGGACCAGGCTCCCAACAGCCAGCCTAGTTCAGGACCCTTACATCCTGTGCCATCTGGCCTGGACAAATCAGGAGGGAGGACTGAGCATTCCATCACTACTGAGAACCTCCAAAGCTACTGTGCCAAGTTGGGAACCTGGAGCTGGCCTCTGCTACATTCTCTGTGTGGGCAGTATTTGACGGTGCTGGTCCATGCACCATGTTCTGTGCACCAAAGTGCAGTGCTCAGATGGGGACAGGGAGCCTGTGCATGTTCTTCAGCAGGCTGTGTAATGCAGCCTGGTGGGGAACATACAAAGAGTGCGTGAACTGTTTGGCTGGCCCAAGAGGGCTGGCCAAACAATACACGCACAATTAAAGAGTGCAAACCACTCCTCCCCTGCTCTGGTCAGCCCAGCCCGCCACTGACTGCAATAGAAAAAATTAAATGATAATAACTATATGTTGTTATAATTTTATTTTTCCTTTTGAGCAGTGGGGCGACGCTCCTCCGCCTTAGCGGAGGAACCACCACTGAGATAGAGTCTGCCATAGCTCTAGTGGAGCATAACCTCCTCCATTTAGGGGATGCATTCTGAAACCTGCCAGGGTGGTCTCTTGGATAGGCTGCCACACAAATTTGGATGTACCTTAGATCACTATAGGCCGCATTACGTTCACATGATTCTAGACCCTGAGTAGCTTGTCATGTCAGGTGATGCTGTGATATCATGTTGATATTCCTGCTAGAAGGTTATATCAGTATCCATAGGTGTTTTCCTTCCTCCTCAGAAATTGGCTGTGGTGTCCTGAGCATAGTCCTGTGGAGAGAATAGCATAGGAGAACCCCCTGAAAGTGATGAATGCTTCTCTGAGACATCCCTGTTGAGAGAGGGGCTACTGGTAGGCCTTTCGCCTTACAACAATGTCTTTCCTGAGTCTGTTGTAAGAATTTTCCCTTTTTTTTATTCTGTGCTACGGAGAACCACACAGAAGACCATAATCACCATGCAGGTACATCAACAGTAGGTGTGGAGGTAACAAGAGACTCAGTCAAACTGTTACTTAATATTGCTCATCATGACACGCTAGCTTAAATTCTGTTTTGTTGAATTGATTGATGCCTAGAAAAGAGATGCCATTTAGCTACAGCTAATATGATCACCACAACTTTGTCAATTTCTGATATCCACCAATACAGTGAGACGCGCAGCTCATCAGTATTTTACTCCTCACTAGTGGCCCAAGGCGTAAGATTACCATAAAAATTCTGGTTGCCAGTTTAGGTAATTTCCACTTTTGGGCTTTTATTGAACCACTATTGCGTTCTGAAAGCTGGGGATTGGTTAAATCCAATTAATCCAAAGGTCCTAATAGGACTAAATAAAAGAGTAGTAAAGGACATCCCAGGACATCAAAACTGAATCTATGTGGCAGAAAATGATTTGGGAACACTACTTGAGACTACCCCCACAACATTCATATATATAGCCAGAAGTTATACCACAAAGCCTTGTATTCCCATAATCAGTCTGGATTACCAGTGCACATCAATGAATAATGATCATTAAGCCATTATCAAGGCTACCACATGATTTTTGATGCAGTGTAACTGTCCAGGTTCCCCTTTACCACAGGGTGTGGAAGTTATAGCATGATTATGAGATGAACTCTTTGGAAAGGGGAATTACTATGGAATCTGTGTTTTCACTTTAACTTCCACATTAAATCTCTTGATACTGTACATGACAGAATCCTGATTCGGGCATTAGGCTCAGAGATTCTTACAAGGAGACCCTAGATGAGTTTACAAGCCTCAGGGCCAGCTTTAGCACTGGTGGCACCTAGTGCAACAATCATTTTTGCCGCCTCCCACCGTGACGTCCTCCTCGGATTCCCCCACAACCATATGGCAAAAGTGTCCCTCATCTCTCCATAGCCCCTGTCTCACATACATGTCATTTGTTTTAAAGCACTGGTAAAGGCTGACTTTAATAATCCACTCAGCTATCCATATAAAATACAGATCTGTTCTTTGCAGCAGGCATATCAACCCTTTGCACCACTTTGAGCAAAACTGCACTAGACAAAACTCTAATATCTCTCTCTCTCTCTCTCTCTCATTAATTACAAGCGTTATCTTGACATTTGTGTTGCTGCCTGAAAGCTAGATCACAAGGAACTCTGCAGCAGGTGCTTTAAAATCAGAAGTTATTGCTAAACAGAGCACCCCATTAAAATGAGTGCCCCCCCACTCCAGGTCAGTGCCCAGTGCAGTCGCAACGGTTGCACCGTCTTAAAGATGCCCTGATAGAACTCTTATAATACTAAATATGAAACTCATAGATGGGCTAGTAAAAAATATGCTTCTGAAAAATGCCAAGCTAAAAACTAAAGTCCTACGCTGGACACGGAATAATTCGATTTCCAGTAGGGACTGTAGTGGAGGCCAAAGCATGTGCCATAAGGGAGAGGCTACAGTAGGAAATGCTTGACCTCACAGAGTAGCATCCAAATGTTAGGGCAGAATACAAATTCTCAGGACCTAGGGCATTCCTGGAAGCCCCATAATGCTGCAAATGGACAAATAATGGATGACATCAAGCACAAACATATCTGTACTAAAACTAGCTAAATGCACACTTACTTTTACAAGATCAGAAGCCAATTAGATTTAACCGGAGTGGAGGCAAGACAGTCCAAATGGGTTGGAATTAGCAAAAAGGGCTATCATCCGATACTACTAAACACCCTAAAATATTCCCCTGGCACATTGATTAATCAACCAGGGTTATAAGTAAAACTGGTCACATTCCTGTGAAGCACAGAAAACTACAAGATATAGTCTGCAAAGGCTAACATCTCCTCATGATATCTCCATAGAATAATCTTCAGAGTCAACTTCAAAAATGCATTGTAATAGGGCCCTTGAAGCCGACTCACTCCACGTAAACTTTAGAGACAGAACGAGGTGAGATTTCCCAGAAGAGATCCGCCCTAGTTTAATGAGTAATTTTAGAGATGATCCAGATGTCCAAATGGGAAGCCTATAACCCATTAAAACAAAGTACATGAATTGTGAGGACAGAGCTAAATAATTAGATCATCTTGTTTGTTGTATTTTTAAAATGGTTAGAAAAATCCAAGGTAACCAAGGGGGTTTTATTTTGTCGAACTTGTAAAAACAGCCAACACGTGTTTCGCCCACTCTTGGCGCACAGGCCTGGGGCTTTCTCAGGGTGCTAGAAATAGTCATGTCTAGGTGTAGAGTTAGACACAAACGGTCTCAAATTCAGAATAAAATCAAGCACTTCAAAGGCGGGGCAGCATATCCACTATGCCGACTTGCTTGCAGAACCTTCAGAGGCCTACAAGATTGTGGAACCTCCAGTGACCCGCACAAGCTATGTATCTTAAGTATGTCGAGAAGAAGTCACTAAAGGTCACAGGTTCGCTCATCTGTAGTCAATTTGTTTTGACTGAACCCGTGACCTGTAGTGACTTCTTCTTGACATACTTAAGATACATAACTTGTGCAGGCCACTGGAGGTTCCGCTTGCAAGGCGGCACAGTGGATAACCTGCCCCTCCTTCGAAGTGCTTGACTTTGTTCTGAATTTGGGACCATTTATGTCTGGCTCCATAACTAAGACAAAACTATTCCTAGCCCCTTGAGAAAGCCCAAAGTCTGTGCGCTGAGAGGGGTTGAGACGTGTGTTGGCTGTCACTCCACGTAAATCTGTGTTGTCTGCAGCAGACCACCAATGCTAAAGTTCCTAACAATAACCTCTCTTTAATCCTGATAATTCTGGTAACTGGCCACTTACTCTCTACTGAATCACTGGTAGCCTTCAAGGCATTACATCACACCACCGGTTCACTGATAGAACATCGATTCCTAAAGAATCCCCATACACAAATATTGATGCAAAAATATCGATGTCAAAAATATCAACATCCTATATTTAAAATTGTAAATACAAAAATATCGAAACAAAAATGTCGATGTCAAAAATAGAAATGTACAAAATATTGATATTTTTAATTAAAAAAATAATGCTAAATATATTAAATAGAAGAATTAACTTTAGAAATGTAATACAGATTTATTATACATTTTACCAAATATAATACAATGAATGTAAGTAAAATATTTAAACATGCATATATAAAATGCAATATATATACAATAAACTATAATTGTAATTTATTTTATAAAAATGTACAAATAATTATATATATTTTTACATACACTTATAAAATATAATAATGAAACATTATATTATAAATTAAACAATAAAATATTTAATAGTCTTTAAAATTTAATTTTGCAATCCATACAGTGCAACTGTAGGGAAAGTGTTGGATAGCGGAGAGGTAAAAATTACCATTCCCACTCCAGTGGTTGCAACATTAGGGAAAGTGTTGGATAGCGGATAGATAAAAATTACTATACCCACTCCAGTGGGTGCAACAGTAGGGCAAGTGTTGTATAGCGGAGAGGTAAAAATTACTATTCCAACTCCAGTGAGTGCAACAGTAGGGAAAGTGTTGGATAGCGGAGGGGTAAAAATTACTATTCCCACTGCAGTGGGTACAACAGTAGGAAAAGTGTTGGATAGCGGAGAGGTAAAAATTGCTATTCCAACTCCAGTGAGTGCAACAGTAGGGATAGTATTGGATAGCGGAGGGGTAAAAATTACTATTCCCACTTCAGTGGGTACAACAGTAGGAAAAGTGTTGGATAGCGGAGGGGGAAAAATGACTATTCCCACTCCTATTTGTGCAACAGTAGTGAAAGTGTTGGATAGTGGAGGGGTAAAAATCAATATTTCCACTGGACTCAGTTCAAAAATAAAAACTAAGAAATTAACAACACAAAAGATTTTTTTTAAAACATATATAAAGGTTTTAAATATTACAAAAGATATAAACAGATTAGAATGTTAAAAAGGTCTAACAGAAAGATTATTTTACAAAAATCCCAAATAATTTAAAAACAAAAAACTATTTTTAATAGATTTTTTTATAAACAAAAACATTATTTATTACATAAATGCAATAATTTGTATTATCTACCCTACAACACCACACAATTCACAACAGCCATTTAATTGTTTTTTATGTACCTCCATAATTAACATAATTATCAATTAAACAAATATTATTAATTTAAAACATTTTAAAACAAAGAAAAGTTAATTTAATCCCCAAACATTACCCCTTTTAAAACAAAACACACATTCAAAATAACAATAAACACTTACCATAAATGTGTATCAATTGATAAATTAATATTAATAATCAACTAATTATTAATTAATTAAACATAAATTACTCTCTACCCTCTACCCCAATTAACACCACAACCCACACCTAAAAATCATTACACAATTTCCATAACTAATTTTACATTAGTAAATTAATATCAATTAACAACTTATTAGTTATTTTAAAAGAATGTGCTTCCCACCCTTTACCACTATAAACGCCACAACTTTCATCAAAATTGATTACACAATTGCCATATTTTAATGTTAATTAATCAATTAGCATTAATTAACGAACAAGTATTATTTATAAATAAATTACTTCCCATCCTATTCTCCTATAAACCCCACCACCGACTCCTAAATAAATGACACAGTTAACATAATGATTACAAATTAATTAATTAGTAATAATTAACAACCAATTAATAAATGATTAATAATAAAATAACTCCCACAATTAACACTATATAATATAAATTCAATAAATATTAATACATTAGAAATAGTAATACATTTATTATAATTTAATCACTACTCATCCTATACCCCTATAAACCCACAACCGCTCCTAAAAAATGACACAATTCACATAATTGCCAATCAATTAATAATAATTAACAATTAATAAAAAAATAATTCCCACAGTTAACACTATAAAATCTAAATTAAATATATACTAATATATAAAAAAATATATAATTAATTTATTTTAATTAAATTACTTCCCACCCTATTTCCCTATAAACCCATAACCCGCTCATAAAAATCACACAATTTACATTATTGCCAATTAATGAATTAATATTTAATAATAAATTAATTCCTACTGTTAACACTATAATATCTAAATTAAATAAATACTAATATAAAAAATAATCATTAATTTATTATAATTCGGAGGGGCGCTAGAGGGTGCACGAGCAGCATGGCCGCACCTTCGTGAGGCTCCTGCAGCCTGTGCCAATATCCGATAGTTATCCTTCCTTAATCACCTCCAATGCCGCTAAAACTCGGTGAGATTGTGGAAGACCCATGACCCATCACTCGTTGCGAGTTTGAGACGAAACGGACACTGGGGTGCGGAATTATCCCAGTGAGAAGGTTGCACCGACTGTGGAGGCGGAGCCTGACTGACCGCGAGGCGGGACGCTGCGACTGCGAAACTCCGGGGCTTCCACGAGGTGTGTAGGCCGCGGCGGTTGGAAGAGCGAGCTTCCCGCGAACACACTTGGATACGGACACGGGGCTGCAGGAGCCGGACAGTATCGACAGCGGCGAGATCTGCGGTAAGAGGCGCCACAAGCGGAGACCAGCCCGGCGTTGGTGGACAGGCTTCCCGCTCCTGCCGTTGGTCTGCGGCCCCCCCCATCCCTCCCGTGAGTGCGGGCGCGGTGGGTTGCAGTGAAGCGCTATCACGGAGAGTCTTCCTGCTGTTTGAGGGGCGGCGATCGCCGAGGGAAGAGATTACAGGCGGCGTAGCTGAAACGGCCGGCAATCTGTGTGCGGTTGAGGTTATGAAGGCGGCTGGAGCGGAATGTGATATGCGGTGGGCATCCTGGAATTGAACTAACCACTCGGCGGCCCTTTGGTGCAGGTTTTGTGTACTGACTACGGCACTACACGTGAGTGAGTGGGGAGTGCCATGTAGAGATGTTGCCTGAGCCTTTGGCCTAGCGTGAGCGCTCCCGACTACGGAAAATAGCGCTGTGACGAGGAGCACTGCAGGGGTCACTCGCGCATACCGGAGAAAGGCCTGTGCGAGGCCAGGACAAGATTACATACCGGTTCCTGGCGCTAGATTGATTGTGCCTGCTGGCTTTACACGTGGAAAATAGCGGAATGGCCTTCGCCATTAATTCGTGTTGTTGCATTGGAATCTCGGCTGCTTAGGGACTGCACGTGGTGTGTTTTGATACGAATGATATCCGCTAGTGTGGTACTGACTCAGCAACGCAGAAAGGTGCAACTACCGTGCTCCTGGAAGGTAGTTGGAGCTCCAGAGGGTGCTACAGATCTTGCATGCGGAACCTGGGTAGTACGTGGCACCGGGGAAGCGGCGCTGATCCTTGTGCACTGCGTACCCACTACCTTGGGTATATCATACAGCGGAGGAGAGCCACGCAGAGATAGAGTGGGGCTCGGATTGGAGCAAGTAGGATACCCGGGAATAAGCAGCAGGGGTAGTGTGTGGTCAGGGCCAAGGACATAGTCGGCGGATCTCCTGGTGACCGAGGGGGCTGGACGCTGAGAACGTACCAATACATGTCCGGGGCCTCTGAATGGCCGCAAGGCGGGAACAATCGTGCGTATTCGTTAACTGCAGCGAAGTCAGCTAAGGGTGCCACCATGGGACGACAAGATAATCGCCAACTGAAAATATCCTTTGACTCAGCTCCGGCATCAAAGAAGACTGTGAGGACGGGGACGGACTCGAATGGTACTCAGAGCCCACCGGCAGCGGGAACTAGCGGTGATGTGGCCGTACCGGACATGCATCTACTATTGCAGGAAATGAAACAAGGGTTTGCGACGGTGGTGGACAAGGTGGATCGCTTCTCCTCCAGGATGGACGCAATTGTGCAGAAGATGGATGTTCATGAGGAACGTATAACAGAGGCGGAGAGAAGGATTTCAGACAATGATGATACCACGGCGTCCCATGCTACTAGACTGTCGCGAATGGACAATATCCTCAAAGTGATAGCTGCAAAGAACGAGGAGTTGGAGGCGCGCAGTCGTCGCAATAATGTCCGCGTGGTAGGTGTGCCGGAGTCTACGAACACTGGGCGTATGGAGGATTACGTGGAACGGATTCTTCAGACGGCGATTGGAGCGGACGCTTTTTCCAAGCAGTTCATTGTTGAGCGTGCACACCGTTCCCTTGGTCCTCAGCCCAAACCAGGGGCTCCGCCTCGACCGATAATAGCTCGACTACTAAATTATCGGGACAGGGACACTGCACTTCGAGCCGCAAGGAACGCTAAGCAACTGACGTGTGATGGGGTCAATTTCTCACTGTACCCGGACTTCACGCCTATTGTGCAAGAACAAAGGAGAAAGTTTATATACGTAAAGAAAAAACTAAGGGATCTACAAATAGACTATGCTTTACTGTACCAGGCAAAGCAGTTCTTTTTCTTGAACCCACAGCAGGTGGAGGATTTCCTAAAAACATTGCGAGCGTGGGAATCGTCCTGCGGAGGAAGAGGTGGAGAATGAGGAGGACTGATAAGTGTGTTGGGATTGCTGAGGGGTCTTCTAACCTGCTGTGACCTACGGTTGGTACCGTGGTGCGGGCTGTTATCGTGACGCCACACTCGAGAACTCTGCTGATGAACTACAAATATGAACAATTGAGAGCGATGAAGACGGCATTGGGACTACAGGTGGTAAAGTATGCCAGGCAACAACCCCCTCCCTCGACTTGCCCCACTAAGGGCGGTTCAGATTCGGGGACGAGGGGTAGGGGGTGTCAAAGTGTGTACCTTGGATGACCCTACTAGGGTGTGCCCCATTGACATTGTTCGTTACACTGCAGCTGTTGGGGAGTTTGCTCGCGGTGATGGGTGGGGGGGGTCGTGATTGCTGGAGAATTGGGGATACTTCAGTGGGAGGGGGGAGGGGTGGGGCCAAAGTTGAAAATGTTGCCCGTAGGATATGTTGAGGGGTGTGGGGAGGGAATAGATAAGATTGTATCTGACACAGGTCCTTGTTGGATGGAGGTATTGTGGACAGAGACGAGTTGGACTCCCTGGATTGGATGGGATGGGCATGGTGGGGTATGTTTGACTCAAAAGGGGATTAGTCAGATGATGAACGAATACATGAGGAATGAGAGGGTGAGTGGTGTGGGGTGGGGTGGGGGGCGCACTGGGGTATGCTTGAGTTAGATGGGGAGAGTCATGGGGAGGGGGGTGGCGAGGGAGTTTGTTTGCACTGGACAGAGGTTACACAGGAAATTGCGAATTTTTTGGTGTGTATGTTCTGGCACGCATGGGCGGTGGGAGGAACGGGCGGGGGTAAATGCTGGTGCTGCTGTTATCAATGATGATGGCTAATGTGGCGGGGAGCAAACTGATGATAATGTCCTGGAACGTGCGGGGCATTAATGATGCTAGAAAAGGTAGAAATATACTTGCATACCTGGACAGGCATAATGTACATGTAGCCTTGTTACAAGAGACACATTTCCGCCCCAGATCTGATCCTAAGTTTGCTAGTAAATGGGCCTCGGTCAGGAAGTTTGCTTCTTATTCCTCGTACTCTAGGGGTACTGCTGTATTGATCAAAAAATCTGTTGCCTTTCAGTTGTTGGGAGAGATCCTTGATCCTGCTGGACGCTATGTGATATTGTGGGGTAGATTAGGCATTGATACTGTTCCTATAGTGAACTGCTACGCTCCAAATGTTGATACACCGGAATTTTTTACTACGCTGTGGGGGCATGTATTGGGAGCGGGTGCTACACACATTATCTGGGGAGGGGACTTTAATGTTGCATTAGTGCCCGGCATGGATAGATCGGATGGTTGCGGTCAATATAACAGGCAAGCTAGGGATGTGCTGCTGGGTGTCATAGAGGAAGCAGGGCTTGTGGATAGTTGGAGATACACGCATCGAGCATATAGAGAAGGCACGCATTTCACATCACACGCTAATACTTGGGCCCGACTGGATTACTGCTTTGTGACAAGGGGACTTTGTACGGGTATAGGTAAGGTAACACATCTGCCCAGAACGTATTCAGATCACTGCCCAGTATTGTTGTCCCTGATGATTCCAGGTCATGATAGAATACGACCTCCATGGAGATTGCTCCCAACTATGCTACTAGACACAGTGTTTAAAACAGAGCTGGTTGACGAAATCGAGGAGTTCTTCCCCAGAAACAAGGATTCAGTCAATAGTGTAGAGGTGGTGTGGGAGGCATTCAAGGTCACGGTTAGGGGAATTTGCATGTCCAAGGGCGGAGGGATATTGAGAGACATCCAAAGGATGCTAGGCAAGTTGGAACGCGAGCTTAAGGAGTTAGAACTTGAGATGGCAAGGAGGGAAGACTCGGAGCTACACCAAACATTTAGAGATAAACTTTCCGAGTTTGGGGAGGAAGCAGCGAGAGAAGTCAAATTCAAGGGGAAGTATTGGACAGCGAGGCGGTATTGCGAAGGGGAACAACCAGGCAAAGTGCTTGCTGCAATAACGAGAAAGCCACGCTTCAGCACCACTATATTAGAACTTGTCACAACAGACGGCACACGATGTCAGGATGCGAGAAGGATTCAAGAGGAATTTCTGTTACATTATGAGCAGCTGTATACTTCTCAACAAACTACCGAGGTTGATATGGGGTGCTTCCTTGATGATAGTGCACTGTGCTGGCTCAGTGATGGGCATAGACAATTCCTAAGTGCACCATTGGAGATTGATGAGATACGAGATGTGATTATGTCGCTTGCTAATGGCAAGGCGGCGGGATTGGATGGGCTCCCCGCGGAGTTTTATAAATGTTACATAGATATCATGGCTCCGGTCCTTAGGGAAGTCTATGAGGAGTCGCTTGAAGTTGGGGAATTGCCGGGATCAATGAGGGAGGTGGTTATTACTTCCTTGTTGAAACCGGGTAAGGAACCGACGGATACGGACTCGTATAGACCGCTATCTCTCATCAACTGCGATGCGAAGATCCTTGCTAAGGTTCTTGCTACACGCCTCTCGCTGATTATGTCTAAGATCGTTCTGCCGGATCAAGCTGGCTTTGTGCCGGGTCGCGCCACTACACATAATCTTAGAACACTGTTCTCTTTGATACAGACGATTGCCCCGGAACTTCCAGTTGCTGCTATCTTTTTAGATGCAACGAAAGCATTCGATTCGGTCGAGTGGACGTACCTGTTTACTATATTACATAGGATGGGGTTCCCCAAGCTGTTTGTCAACTGGATTGAGCTGTTATATACCAAACCGACTGCCAGAGTGGTTGTTAATGGATTACTATCGGCCCCGATGCTGATAACAAGGGGCACCAGACAGGGGTGCCCTCTCTCCCCTTTGCTCTTTGCTATGTCGAATCTGCCAGCTACACAAAGAGAGTGCCTTTAACTGTTTTCAACGTCAAATTGGGGTGTTGTTATATGCAGATGATATCACGCTTTATGTGAAGTATCCTCAGTCCAACTTTAATTCCATTTTACGGGAGTTCCTAGTCTTTGGAAGGCTGTCGGGGGTGCGCATAAATTGGAAGAAGTCTCAGTTCTTCCCGCTCACGAGAGCAGTTACTAAATTCCAGTTGGATTATCCACTTGAATGGTGTGATACCGATCTTCGATACCTGGGTATAGTGATATCCCTGGACAAGGACGAGACACTCAGATCAAATTACGGGGTGGCCATCACAAAATTAGCTGATAATGTCACACGCTGGAAGGCTCTGCCGTTATCAATGGCGGGAAGGGCGTCGCTAAAAAAGATGGTGGTACTACCACAATTCTTATACCTATTCCAAAATGTGCCGTACTTCCCTGGCATTTTTTTTCTTTAAACAATTAAGGTCGGAACTCCTTCGACTCTTTTGGGGGGGCAAACAACCGCGACTGCGCTGGACCATCCTTACCCAGCCTTATGAGAAAGGAGGTTTTGATGTGCCAGACTTTGAAATCTATTATGTTGCTGCCCAAGCGCAATACGCCTATCATTGGCTAAAACCCACACCATACATGCCGCAAATCGCTGCAGAGGATTGGATTGCGCGCCCTCTTCCTCTTAATGGCCTCATACTGGGTACAGTTAAGGACATAGAGACACCATTTACCACGGTAACTTGCACCATTGACGCGTGGGGTAGGATAGCAAGGATTGTCGGTGCTCTACAATTGTATTCCCCGGTACTTCCTCTTACATATCACCCTCGCATATCGCTCTTGCAGGAGAAGGGTTTTCAGCTGATGTGTAAGCGCACGAGAATTGCCATGTGGGGGGACCTGTTTGTCAACGGACGGTTCCGTACCAGGGAACACCTGTTTCAGGCAGTTACACCTACTCCTCTGGAGGTGTTCTATTACATCCGACTTAGACAGGGCTTGAGGGAAGTGTTGCCCAATTTCCCGGAGGAACCGGAAGTAGTTTTATCACTGCATGCCATGCTTCTGTCAGACGGCCGCCATCTTGTCTCTAGGCGATATAATAACATTAGGTTGCAGCGCCAAGGGCCTGAAAGTTCTGCACGACGCCACTGGAGTGTGGATTTAGATCGGGATATTACTGATGATCAATGGCACTATTGTTGTGCTATCACTGCTAGTATCTCGTCTAGCAGCAGGCTAAAGATCATTCATTTAAAATTTTTACAACGTTTCTATTACACACCTGTGAGAAAGCTACGCTTTCACTTGGCAGATACTGATAGATGTGATCGCTGCAATAGAGAGGGGGCAGGATTCTTCCACTTAGCTTGGGAGTGCCCAGGAATTTACGAATATTGGTCACAGGTGCAGGCTGCTCTTCGGGTTATGACATCTGGGGCGATTGATAGAGACCCGTTAATTATGCTATTGGGATACACTAGAAATGTGCCTAAGGCTATTCGGAAATTCACGGATGTCGCATTATTACTGGCTAAAAGACGAGTTGCATGTCGTTGGGGAAGGGGAAGAGCTCCTAAATTTAAGGAATGGATTGAAGATCTGGTTTATTGTCAGGATCAGAATAATATTTATGCCGACATGACACCAGTACAGAGCAGGCCAAAAGATATTTGGGGGCCGCTGCAGATATATCTGTCACCTATACGTGACCCTCTTCATTTACACTCCGGGAGACACACTAGAGTACACCGGCGTGGGACACTATGGAGAGTAGATTAAAGGGGTGGACTGACTCATATTAGTTCGTAGCCTGCCTAGGACGCACATCAGGGTCTTATATACTCTACACCCTTCCTGCCCTGATATTGTGTGGAACATGTTCTATTGAAGTGAATTTGGAATGCTGTTCTACAAATTCTGGACTGCTTGATACGACTACCCGTGTTACATAGCTATGTAAATGTTACTCACTGTTTATGACTGTACAGTATTTGCTCCATTGTAATGAATAAGTTATGCTATGTGAATGCTTCCTGCCCGGATTGTCCACCTGCCTATGTATAGTGCCTAAATGATAGTCAACTGATTGCAAGATGTACCTGTGTAACCTGCTTGGTTGTTTCCTCTCTGTGCTGTTCACCGAGAAAATTAATAAATAGAGGTTTACATTTTTTTTATTATAATTCAATTTTTTTCCACGTTATTCCCCTATAAACCCACAACCCGCTATAGAACTTAAAAATGCAAAATATAATTAAGATAAAATTAATAACGACTAAAAATGTAACACATATATTAAAAAATAAAACAAATTTGTATACAAAAAATAGACCACATATTTTTTAAATACTTAACACTAATTAAAACATCAATATTTTAAACAACTATATTTTTGCAAACTATATAAACAACTTCGATATTTCCCAAAAAGATATTTTAACTGCAAGTCGATATTCTTGACCACGATATTCTTCCTGTGGATATTTCTGTATCACGATATTTAAAATTCGATATTTGTGTATGGCGATATTTTAAACTCGATATTCTGTCTGTGCACCCACACCACCATGGCTATTTGGAAAAAAATAAAGATATCAAGCTGTTCACACCTTGTAAAATGAGAGCAAACGTTCTTTAGATATTCTAAAATTGAGATATAACTTTGGTTGTCCACCGGTCACCTCATCAGGTCTGGAACATAGTTTGTTTTGGGCTTTCCACAGGCCTATAATTCACCCACTTTAAGAAACAACTTAAAGGAGCCATCGACCTTAGAGTAAAAAATAAATATTCTCCCTACTTTGCATCTTTAACAATCACCATCAATAGACGTTCTAAAATGTTACTTTGGTTCTTTATGCCAGCAAGGGATTTGTGATGTGCTGTATCTGACCAACAATGTTAATAGTGAAGCTGTATTACTGTGTACTAAGTCAACATTGGGTGAATCTTCATTTAGAGATGCAAATTAGGAATTGAAACATGTACATATGATTAGTTATGCCTATTTGAACATTTTAATTGAGATAAATATTGCAATAGTCTTCAATAGAAATGTTTTATATATATCTGCTGTTAAGTGTTTTTGTTCGAATACAATAGTTTTCCCCAAAAACAACATTTGCAGACAGTTCAGGCTAACAGATTTATTTAATTCTTACTCAGTAGCAGAAAAAGCTATGAGCTTGTCAGCAGCTATATGAATCCCAAAAACTATGGGCATCATTATGATACCGGTCGGACACTCGTCTGACCATCACCGTAGCAGAAGAGGGGCCGCCTGACATGGAGTCAACAGTCCCCCGGCCCTGATTACAATGCAACAGTCTTCACGGTGGGCGCAAAGTGTATATTTTCTACTGTGGCTTGTACCGCACAAGCCACAATAGAAAATATACACTTTCAAAACATCCCTGCACCGTGTGGCAGGCCCCATGCAGTGCCTGCCACACGGTGCATGGATGGTTAGGGGGGCACCATAGGTGCCCACCAGGCCCAATACTGGAGGGGCCGGGGAGAAAGGGGGGCCCACTATGGTTCCCCAAGTCACTTTTAGCCTGCCTTTTCATGGCGGGCAAACCACCATGAAAGGGCAGACGGAAAGAGACATTGTAATTGGTACAGCGGTGCCTGAGAAGGCAGCGCCCCTATTGTAGGGAATACTGACCCTCCGACGGTCCGACTGGCTCAAGGAGCCTGTCGGGAAGCATTGGACTGTGCCTCCACCTGCAGCCTCAGACTGCACACATTGTAATGCGTCAGTCTGACCGCAGCAGCAGACGGCGGTCGGACCGTATCCAATGAGCCATTGGATGCGTTCCGACCACCATCAAAATAACCCCGTGTGTTCCTATTCAGAGGTGTGGTACCAGAATATCATTGTGAGAATATAATCTATAAAGTGTCCTAAATATTGTATAGAAAACGATCACCCTATTAGAGGTTACAGAAAATCTACAAACAACCAGGAGAAATTCGTATAAAGGATACTTAGGACAAAATATTTATGTCAAACATTATTTCCGCATACAGCATGTTGACACCCTACCCGCTCAGAATCTATGTAGGGGCTTGAGTTGCACCCTTGTAGATGCTCATAACACAAATCTTGTCAACCAAGAGCAACATTAACAATGGCTTGTCTTGTTTTGTTGTTAAAATATTGGCCTCTCCTCATGTGGTCGACTAGATTGCTGGAGGCTACAACATTTTCTCCCGGTTGTTTGCTGGGAGCTGACCAAGGCGTGAATCACTCTTTGTGTACAAAGCTTAGCTGAGCCGCAGCATGTCAAGCTGCTTTTAATGTAGACTGGCTGAACGTGTTCCTCCTGGTCGAGGAGAAACTGGTTGTATTGGTCTCTTTTGCCAACAAATTGTGTTATGATTCTATACTTGGCAGAATGCAGAAACTTGCCCAGCCAGTTGAAGGAATCACATATTAGGTTGTTCATTTTCTCTCTAGGGGCCTCATTTATGAGGCCTTGCGTCAGTTTTGTGCTTCCGGTGCGTCACTTTTTGTGACGCATCACGGCGTAAGTTGGTTATGGTGAAATTGAGTTTCCACCCAATCGCGCACTGTTCACTTGGCGCCCTAGCGCTTTCTGTAATTTATTCCTTTAGTCCTTCTTAAACCACACTTGTTTTTATTTGCATTAGTTTTCCTTTTATTTCTTTTGTATACTCTTTTGTTGATTGATTATAGTTTCATTATTCAACATTCACATGACTGTTTAGTTACAAACTAGTATTCACAGTGCATTTTTACATTATTTTGATACACATTTGCTTGGCACATATATTGCATTGCATTTAATCAACATTTCTTGAGTGAGCCCAATGCATTTCAGCACTCGTGTGTGCCTTCATCAGGGGCAGTCTCTATAAAAGAAAGTAAGAAAGCATAGTGTAAGTGTCTTTTGTTTGAAGGGGGGTTCTCTTAATATGTGACCTTGATGTTTGCCTACCTGGTTGTTGTTGCTTTATACCTTTTGAATTCTGTCCTCCGTTATAGCCACTACTCTTCTGTTTGAAAACACAAATACAATGTGTATCAAAATAATGTAAAAATGCACTGTGAATACTAGTTTGTAACTAAACAGTCATGTGAATGTTGAATAATGAAACTATAATCAATCAACAAAAGAGTATACAAAAGAAATAAAAGGAAAACGAATGCAAATAAAAACAAGTGTGGTTTAAGAAGGACTAAAGGAATAAATTACAGAAAGCGCTAGGGCGCCAAGTGAACAGTGCGCGATTGGGTGGAAACTCAATTTCACCATAACCAACTTTAGTATCAGGTCTGACAACCCTTAACAATCGCAGCACCAGTGTACAAGAGTGAAAAATCAGAAAAATTCGGAGTGCTCCTACAACCCTTTCAATATTTTATAATACAGTCACAAGTAAGGAGGCACCCAAGCAATCAAGATGCAATTTGAAACAATCACAGCAATTCCGGACAATAGAGCCAGCACATTGGCTTATTCCAATGATCAAGCAGACCAAATCTATTCACTAATAAAGGAAGTCAGAAACATGGACGTACACGGGGGGTCCATAAGTCAGCAATTAAGACAACTGGAGTACATCACACGCAGACAATTAAACCAAAGGATGCATGCATCGACCCTAATCCAATATCACAAAGCCAAACGGATACCAAGGGGTTTACGACTGTCAATAAAACCAATGTTGTTCCGATTTAACCTCAACACGAAGTTCATGGACAAGTGGTATTGTATCCTCAACAAATGTTCATTGGATCTTATATTACTTATTATAGAGAAACTTGCTAAGACCATAAGGGAATTAGAAGAGGAGATAAACATATTGAAATCAGAATTGGAGACCAGGATGGAAGCGGATTCATTGAAAATCAGTTTAGAGGGAATTAATCTCAAACTTGACACATACGAGAAGGAATTACAAGAGGGGAAGCTCCGCAAGTATAAACGGGACACCATAGATTACAAACTCAACGAGGTTTATACATGGGCAGACATTTATGCCCGTCGCAAGTTCATCCCACCGAAAAGAACAACACCGGCCCAACATTCATCAGAAGAAAGTCTGGTTACTGACAAGGAGACATCCATACAGAGAGGACCTGTTAGAGTGTCACAGGAAGGAGAGATATTATCTACTGACAGCAGTCAACATGCAACAACAAGCAGACACACAGCTTTTTTGTCACAGGACCAGGATCAAGGACAACCACCAACGACGCAAACAACATCATCCACAATAAACGCAAAACAAGGCGAGGAAGTGGCCGGCAAAGCTCTACGAAGCGGACGGACAGTAGTCTAATTATAAATATTTCGTCAACATCACTAACAAAACAACAAATAACAACGCTGAATAAAGGACTAACATTTGTGCCCACCACTCCAACGAATGAATTGGAAACAGAAGGAGCATTTTTTAGGTTCATGAGAACACTGAAATTAAAACATTACTTTGGCAATGTGGTTGAACCAACAGATGTTCAAATTGAAAAAACAGACAAGCAATTCAGACCAAAGAGTGAATTCCAAGCCCCAACATCGCACAAAATGCTCGACACCTTGCCGATCATGGTGAAGAATGATTTAAAGAGGCTAGATTACAAGAGGAAAAGATATAACAATTTGACGAAAAATGAACAGCACACAATTAACAATCTGGCCAATGATGAGAGATTAACAATACAACCAGCTGATAAGGGGGGAGCACTAGTGCTTATGGACACCCGGTATTATGAGCACAAAGTACATGAACACGTCTCTCACCAAGACACATATCTTCAGTTGCCTTCGGATCCAACAACAACACTCCAGAGAATGCTGGAAGGAATACTACAGACAGCCAAACTAAATGACATAGTGGATGATCAAACAGTGGCATTTTTAACAGTCAAGAATCCAAAAAGACCACACATATATATGATCCCAAAGATACATAAACACCCAACCAATCCACCTTTCAGACCGATAGTTTCAGGGTGCGGATCTATCTTTGACCCCATAGGACAATACATTGATCACTACTTGCAAAAATTTGTTCAGCAGTGGGGTTCATACATCAGAGACACTACTGATTTTTTGAACAAATTATCTTGGATACAAGAAGGCTATCAAAATCACTGGATACTGTGCACCATTGATGTGGTGGCACTCTATACATCAATACCGCATACAGGAGGTCTTGAAGCTGCGGAATGGGCACTTCTCAGATTGGATGACATACTGACAGACAAAAAAATCTTTTTGTTGCAGTTATTAAAATTCTGTCTTCACAACAGTTATTTTACATGGAAAGACACATTTTTTGCTCAATTGACTGGAACATCCATGGGCTTTGCTGGGGCCCCAGCATACGCCAATACCTTCATGGCTCAGTTTGAGTCACAAAATCTGATGAGCTGGCAAGAATGGTCACATGTAAAGTTTTATTGTCGTTTCATAGATGACATTTTTTTAATCTGGGACGACACACAAGATAAATTAGAACACCTAATAAGAGCACTTAATCAGGTGGAGACAAGAATACAATTCACACACAAGATAAGCAAAGAAACCATTGATTTCCTTGATGTTAGAGTTATCAAGACCACAGATGGATTTGACACGGAATTGTACACAAAACCTACAGATCGCAACAGTGCCCTCAGTTACACGAGTTTCCATCCGAGGAGCTTAATCAAAAACTTACCATTATCCCAATTCATTCGCATAAAACGCATATGTTCCAACACCCAAACATGTGTGAAAACTTTGAACAGACAATTGCAGAAATATGAGGATAGAGGATATCCTAGTACCATACTAAAAGAACAGATTGCAAAGGTAACCGCAATGGACAGAACGAAACTATTACAATCACGACCCAAATCACAAAATGACAGAATGGTATTTGTAACAAAATACACCACTCAATCATACAAAATCAAGAGCATTATCAACAAAAGGTGGGAGTTACTATCTCTGGAACCAGATTTTCATGGATTATTCAAAGAGCTGCCATTACACGCCTACACCAGAGGACTGAATTTGAAGGAGAAACTGAAACTTAAACATCAACCAGACACAGGTCACACTGAGAAAGGAACGATCCGGTGTCATAATTGCATCAATTGTAATAATGTAATTATAGGTGATATCTGCACTCATCCAACGACTGGCAAACAGATACGTTTAAGACACACAAGTGACTGCAACACGCAAAACGTGGTGTACGGAATCAAGTGTCCATGCGGAAGAATGTACATCGGCAAGACCGAGCGCAAGATAAAAGTGTGAATATCAGAACACAAAAGTCGAATTCGCAATAACTCTTTAACCTCGCCACTGGTACAACATTGGATTCAAGAGAAACATAGTATTTCGCAACTAAGATTTCAAATTTTGGAACAAGTACCATTGAAACAAGGCATAAACAATCACCAGAAATTACTGCAACGTGAAATATTCTGGATTAAATATTTACATACCATGATGCCAACTCGTCTTAATGATAAGTATGATCTAGCGTGTTTTTTATAAGGACAATCAGGAACAATAATAACAAAAAAACAGCGAGTGGCATTTTATTAGTGTAATGTTATCAAGTACAATGTATGTCAACTATACAAAAGAGGGAGATGTAGCACAGCAGTTGTGTACTTAGCAACACTAGTAATTGTCCAAATGAGCAAACTACAAGAGACCCAAAATAACATGTTGAAACAAGAGTCCACACATTACACAATTTTAGAAGAGGCATTCAGGAACACCAATCATAACACACCACGCCCACAAAACACGAGTCTTAACTCTTGACCACAACACAGCAACCTATTTAAGTATGATTAACCCAAGGAATTGACATTAAAACAGATCGAGTTGGTACCCATACTAATAGGATTACCCCAGCGGGACACAGGAATAGGTAACAGATAACCCCAACACGAGTGGCAAACAGCTTCATGTAACACACCAGAGGATTGAGTACCACAATTGTAAATACGGGCCCAATACACATAAGACTCAAATATTCATAGGCGAGCGCTCGAAAAATTTTGCAGGGACTAGATCAGGAATTGATTTACAGTACTAGAACATGGTTACGACGGTTTTTTGGCAGGGTACCGAGGTGTTTGAGTATTGTGTAAAGATGGCGCTCACGGACACTAATGGATACGAGGACTGTTGAGCAAGTCCGTCGTCAATTGTTAATATCGCGTAGTTGTTTTGGGCAGCAGCGGGGTTTTAAATAAACACAGACTAGAGCGGACACACGACGCAGCGGTCAGCGGGAAATATTCATCACAATAGAAGGAATTGGCACAGGTACGTAGGTAGCGCACTATATCTGGAGCGTAAATGATTGAAGACTGGCGTTGCGGGTCATTGACATTGTTGCCTTTCGGTTTTTTAGATTACGAACGCACAGAGCAAGACAAGGTAAAAATACGGAGAGCTACTGCGACCCGTTTTCATTTTTCAGTGATTTTTTAGTTGTAACTAAGGAATAGTTGTGTTTTGTGTATTACAGAGACTCAAGGCATATTCGAGTGAGGTATGTTGTCAATACATGAGGTATGGGTACCGATGCAGTGTACTGTACATAGGAGTTAAGACACTTGTTGTTTATTTTTACAGCAACTCGAGACAGTATTACCGGAGGTATGTTGGGAACTTTGTGGAGTATTATAATCAATTACATGTGTACATGCGGATCAGTTACATATGGGTCTGTATTTGTGTTTTCAAACAGAAGAGTAGTGGCTATAACGGAGGACAGAATTCAAAAGGTATAAAGCAACAACAACCAGGTAGGCAAACATCAAGGTCACATATTAAGAGAACCCCCCTTCAAACAAAAGACACTTACACTATGCTTTCTTACTTTCTTTTATAGAGACTGCCCCTGATGAAGGCACACACGAGTGCCGAAATGCATTGGGCTCACTCAAGAAATGTTGATTAAATGCAATGCAATATATGTGCCAAGCAAATGTGTATCAAAATAATGTAAAAATGCACTGTGAATACTAGTTTGTAACTAAACAGTCATGTGAATGTTGAATAATGAAACTATAATCAATCAACAAAAGAGTATACAAAAGAAATAAAAGGAAAACTAATGCAAATAAAAACAAGTGTGGTTTAAGAAGGACTAAAGGAATAAATTACAGAAAGCGCTAGGGCGCCAAGTGAACAGTGCGCGATTGGGTGGAAACTCAATTTCACCATAACCAACTTTAGTATCAGGTCTGACAACCCTTAACAATCGCAGCACCAGTGTACAAGAGTGAAAAATCAGAAAAATTCGGAGTGCTCCTACAGAGGAGCTGCCTGTTATTTTGGCTAGCGTTTGTGCGCCCCAAAGTCCCCGGTCTACCCCAAATAAGGCTGTAAAACAGGCCAGTGGGCACAAGCACCAATAATGACATTATCAGCACGCAGCTGTCTGTAAATATGGCACTGCACATGTTTTACCCTCTGCGCAACGCAGCACTGATGGTTTTCATGTAGTGCTTGAAGAATATTAGTAAATTATGGCCAACGTGTTTTTATTTTTCTATTTTTTGCTTCCAGCGCCTATAATTTAATCCTGCCTCCTCCAGGGCACAGTGAGACATCTTGAAGAAACAAATGGCGGCAGCTTAGTCTAATAATATTCTTTACTGTGTCATGAACCAGTGAGGTCTTTCCGTAATTAGAGGGCTCTTGGAATTGGATTTAAATGTATTACCTCACCTATTTGTACTGTAATATGGATTTAAACTCTTTTAGTTGTGGTGCGATACCGTCATAACGCGACACTCTCCCCTCTAAGGGAGGAAAGAGTTAACAGAAATACAGTGTAGCCTTTTCTCTCAGGCACGGCTGTTCCTCTCCTTTTATTATTACTCTGAGTAAGAATTTTGACGATATGCAAAAATCATAGCTGTCTCGCAAAATCATTGTAAGTAAGTAAATATTTTATTTGTATATGATTAATTAAAATCTTTACAAAATTGTAAAACGTCCATAATTGTTGTTACTTAAACATAACAAAAATAGGATGCATAAAATTACAGTGTTATTAACAGTTTTATGGTTACCCTCGAGGGATTTAAAAAGTTCATCTAGCATGGTTAAGGCTCTTTCTTATTAGGTCAAAGAACTTCACAACTTGACAGTTCAATTTGATGTCGCTAGTAGAGAAGCACAGTTTGGCTGCCTGTCTACAGGTCCGAACGGCATGTAGGTTAAAAAAAGGACGTAAGAGATTGAACCTCAAGTCCTTTACGCTAGGGCAGATGCAAATCACATGAACTATGTCCTCCTTGCCGGTTTTGCACATGCGACACTGTTGTGAGGGGTTGTTTCTCTCCCAAGGTGGAAGATGTGGAAGTACAGGAATTACCCCGAGGCGTAATTTTAAGAATTTTTCTTTAACATTTATTTTCATGCCGATGCTGAAGTACTCTTGTGGCCGCAGTTTTTCATAGTCACCCACCGTTAGCCATCCGTGTGCTCTGTTTGCTAGGTCTTTCTTGTCTTCTATCGCTGAGATGATGCTAGCTGATTTTTTGGCTACTTTTTTAAAAGACAAGAGATCTATTGATGTTTCCCAGGTATCAATCAGGCCTAGAACTTTGAGTGACTCATATAAGTAGGCTCTCGGCGCGAGGTTGCGGTGCCGAAGTAGTTCTTCCCATAGGTTTGCACATAAAGATCCAGCATCTGCATTGCGAATTTTATGCCAATTTGTTGCATACACGCTCCGCCTCTCTAGAGTTTGTTTCGAGATACCGAATTCCAGTCGGATCTGAGCCGGGGAGACGTATTCGGGAAGATTAAAAATAGCTCTGTATGAGTTGGCAATGAGTGTGTCCAGCAACGCCGCATCCTTACCGTGGTGTGATTCACTCCCGTAAGTGAGAGTCGGTTTTAATTTGGCACTCAATATTTCGAGAAGGGGTTTAAGTGTCAGGTCAGGTAGTTTGACCTTCAATGATTTTAGAGCCAAATAGGTCATTGTAGCCTTCCCTCGCAAAGATTTGAACTGCGCCCTCGAGGTGTTATTTGAGTCCAGGATTACTCCCAGGTACTTATATGTAGTGACCTGGTCGAGCTTTTCGCCATTCAAGTACCAGCAAGGGTTCTTTTTTTCCCTATAATTCACAGCCATCACCTTTGATTTATTGAAGTTTATTTGTAGTGCATTTTTTACTGAAAAGGCTTGGGTTGTGTTCAAAAGATGTTGGAGGCCCATTGGAGTCCGACTTATCAACAGCAGGTCATCTGCATATAGCAGGTTTGAGAGGGTGATTTTCCATAGTTTCGGTGCATGGTTGGAGCATTTGTCTAGTTGCCCAGGTAGACCGGCTAGAAAAAGATTGAATAGGATCGGTGCAAGTAGACATCCCTGTTTTAATCCTTTTGTTGTCCTTATGGGTTTTGAAAGGTGTGTTCCAGCCCCAAGTTTGATTTTGATCCAGGTGTTTGAGTGGAGCAGTATTAGGACGTCTAATAGGTATTTAGGTATTCCCAAATTGTCCAGTTTCAACCAAAGTTTGTTTCGGTCCACGTGGTCGAATGCAGCGGTATAGTCAATAAATGAAAAGAATAGAGATGACTTAGTTTCTTTTGCTGCTTCCATCAGCAGTGATAGTGCCATTAGATTGGTTGTGGTCCCTTGGCCTTTGCAGAAACCCGTTTGGTTGATTGGCATGATGGAATTTTCAGTTGCCCATGATGTTAGCTCCTCCAAGATAAGGCCAGCAAAGTATTTTGCCTCCACATCTAGGAGAGCAATAAGGCGGTAGTTATTTGGAAGCCTCTTGCTACCTTGTTTATGTATCGGGCTGATAATTGAACCGTGCCTGGACTCAGGAAGGGTCTGTGAGAGTCTGATACTGTTGAACACTGATGCTAAAGATGCGCTCCAAAATTCGACATCTGATTTGTAGAGCATAGGTGGTAATCCGTTCGGCCCAGGAGCACCGGTTGGTCTCCCCCTTGATATTTGTCGTTGGATGTCTGATGGGAGAATTGGCTTAGGCCCTGACTCAAATGCCTTTGTTGAGTTTTTTCCGTTTTTGGTTTATCGATTTTTGGTGTATTCATGGCGATGTACTCCCCCGTTTCAAGGGGGTTTGTGGGGGTATAATGGTTGAGGTTTGCTTTTTTGTTATGCTTTGTGGTTGTTAAGGAAGGTTTGTTTGTAATAGCTTTGTCTATAGTCCCATCGTTGTTGAAGTGCGTCAGTAGGTATTTCGACCATACTTCTTCAGTTATGTGCTAGTTTTGACCAGGGAGGTCAGGATTCTGTATTCTTTTAACCATTTGCCAGAATCTGGAGCTGTTCTTCTGCTTCCCCTCGTGAACTAGTTTCACCCATAGTTCTTCGTTCCTTCGCTGCTGGTTGCCCCATTTTGTCCGTTTCAGCTTTGTTTTAGCTTCCCGTAGGGCAGTTTGCAAGCTATGATTTGTAGGATCCTTTCACAACTGTCTCAGTAATTGATTTACTAATCTTTTTTGTAGTTTCATTTCTGGACATGAGTGAATCCCACGAAGAGGCAACTGTTGATGACGTGAATTGGTGGGAACCTTTTTTACCATTTGCTCCCTAATGGTTTTGACGAAGATGTCCCAGACATCCGATCCCTTAGATGCCTAGCTGGTGGCTTGGGGGAAGAGGTTTTTCGCCATGGAGCTAATTGAATCGATGTTCCCGGCGTTACAGCGAAGCCGCCTTAAATTTGGGGCAATATCTGTGTCGAGGCCTATAAAGGTTTCGGTTCCCAGGTGGGAAGTAGTTTTTATTATGGCCTCTTGTGGCAAGTGATCACTGAGGTCGCTCGTACCTATTCTAAAGGACTTTACCCGACAAAGCATGTTTAGAGATGTGAACATGTAGTCAAGATAGGAGGATTGTTTATTCGCATGAAAGATGGCAACTGGTGGATCATCGCCAGGGTAGCGGCCGTTCAGGGCCCTTAAGTTGAGTTGTTCCAAATGTCGAAGTAAGATTTTTGAATGCTTCGTTGGATTCTTGTTTTTTATATGGCCTTGTGTCGGCACGTCCCATGCTGCGTTCAGGTCCCGGGTAAGGTCGCTAAGTTGCTCTTTATTAATTAGAAGCATATTGAAGTCCCCTGTCAAGATGAATGAGTCAGACACGCTTTCTTCCATTATTTTTTTCATCAGTTTGGCTAGGTCTTTCGCACCTTTTTGTTTGTCTTTGGGATGGATGTATGTGTTGATTATAGTTACAGCTTGGGGCTGCTTCTTTAGCCAAAGTGGGATCTTTATCACCTGAATGACGCTTGGGGGAGGAATATCAAGGTCCATTGCCTCGATTTCGCCTATTGTCGATATTGATGCGAAAAGCATCAGACCGCCTGATCTTCGGCCAAAGGTTGAGTTTTTATTTGCTGGAATACAGCAGGACGTGAACCCTTGGAGCTCGAATGCTTTTTCTTCCCAAGTCTCTTGGAGCAGGATAAGGTCAAATGTTGTGAGATATTCTAGAAACTCGGGATCATTTCTTTTGCTCGCCAAACCGTTGACGTTCCAGGAGCAAATTCTAATGTCCATATATCCCTCTGATGGGTTGGTGAGTTCTTTCCCTTTCTGTCAGTTGTTGATAGTAGAACTTGCGAATGTGCGTTGAATTGAGTTCCAATTGTGACCAGTTTTACGTGATGACCAGCTGCTAAACTTTTGGTTTTGTTCAGAGTTGGGGTTTTCTAGGTCTCGGGGGCACGGCCCAGGCGAGCTGCTTCTCGCTCCTTTTAGTATTGAGGTGGTGCTTTTTTGTGCTGGGGGTCTGGCTAAAGGAAGAAAAGGAGTAGGATAGCGAGGTCTTTCTTCGAGTCTCAGCTCTATCCCCCATAGCTGAAACGTCGCTATTTCTTCCATGATTTTAAGTGCTGTCTCAAGTGAGTGCCAAGTTGCTTTTGTAATTTTTGGGCGATGAGGTTCGGTGTTTGACTGGAATTCTATTTCCAAAAGATCAGATGAACTGATATTTGATAGATTTGATATTGAATGCATTAGCCTTAGTATGTTTCCCCTATTCAGTATATCAGCCCTGCCGCGGGATGTATATCCCGGGATGAAAAGGATTGGTGTTGGACTGTTCAAAAACTGTGGTTTGGTTGGGTCCGGCGGTGGTCTCTTGACACCCTGTTGAGTTGGCTGAGAAAGGTTGCTTGGGTCTGCTGTGACTGAGGCATTTGACTGCTCGCATTGATTGGTGGCTATGTGCGGGTTTCGGGTGGTACTAGCCGGTATAGGTGTCAAATGTAGAGAGGACTCAGTATTGTTAGCCGTGGCGGTGTCCACTCTTCCTCGTATTGGTGCGAGTTCAGATGGTGTTGGTTCCAGGTTAATAGAGTTTTGTGCCACTTGAGTTTTTGTGAATTGTAAGGTTTTCTGCTTGAGTTTTTTTTGTGCAGGTTTCTTAGTAACAATACTTGTCAATTTTGAGTGTGCCAATGGGGATGCTGATGATGCCGTTTCAGAAGCCTTATACTGAGGGGATTGTACTTCATTGGCTGTCGGAGACCCTGTGACAGTTACTACTGAAGGGGAAGAGTTGGAATATATTACTATCTTCTTATTTGAGCTTTTTGGAGCCCGATTCCTTCCTTTCCTTTTGTTTTTTCTTCGAGACTTAGAAGATTCCTGAGCGGTTGTTGAGAAAGGTGTGACTGTAGTAGCAGTCGTGATGGTTAGCTCAGTTGCCAGTGGTCTGGTTGGTAATGTTTCGGTTGAGGATGCGATGATATCTGACTTCTGCTCGATTGGATGTTCAATCAATAAGTCCGTTGGTGTCATTGGGACATCTGAGGGTGGATCGGAGGTTTGCGAGGTTTGGGTTGGTAGAACTGCCGATTTTAGGTCGCTTATTAATGCCCCCAACATCGTAGGTAGGGATGATAGTTTATCTAAAATTGGATCACAAGATAATGGTTGTGATAAAGTTAGTTGGGCCGCAAGGACGGCATCTTGACCCCTCCTTATGAGGCCATTTAGTTCTGAGATTTTCCAGTCAATTCCTGAGATTGAGTCAGCCATTGTTTGCAAAACACAAAGCTGTATGTCCATTTTTTGAGATTGGAATTCCAGGGCTGTAGCCGAGTGTTGCAGTGTGTTTAAGATTGTCACCCAAATTGATTCAGGAGCTGTTTTTCCTGGGCTGTAACTTCTCTCGGATCTTGGTAAGGCATCGGCAGTGGGCTTCCATTCAGATGGGTGACGGTTATAGGTAGCCACTAGTTCTTCCCACTCCTGTGCTGCTATAGAAGACATGTCATTATCATTGTCATTGTCTGGAAAGTTTTTTGTGGGCAGGGAATCATTGTTCGATGGTAAAGTGCCGCCTTGGGTGGCCCCTTGCACTGCAGGATTATTGGTCGCCGTTATTTGTTCGGTGGTGCTACTGAGGATTAACTGGTGTGACTTGGATAGAGCCGGTGAGGTGTTTAGCATTGGCGGTAGTTTGATACCGCGTTGTTGCTCTTCAATTACTAATGATGGTTTTGCTCGAATGGCTCTAATTTCTTTTGTTGGGTTTGGAGAACTGCTAACTAGTTGGGGCGGTGGTAGAATTTCCCTTTCATCCTCTTTATGTATCAAAGCCTTGATTTCCATTGTCGCGTCTTGTTTACCGCGGTGACGGGGGCTGATCTTGCTAGGGTGGGTCTCACTCTGCTGTACTGGATGTGAGTCGGCCACTGTATTTGGAGACTTGGCCTCAGTTGGTATGCTCCAGTCTTTTTTGGAGGCTTGACTGGCGGACGTCAGTCCCCAAGTATTGGAGGGGGTTGATTCGTGGTCTTCCTGAAGGGTGGATGCTGCTGCTCTTCTTGTTTTCGGCGAAGTTGGTATGGGGATGACAGTCGCTATCTCAAGAGTGGGTTGGCACAGAATTTCCACTGGGGTGGGTAAGCCTATTTGGCTGCTGTTCATGTGGCTGGAGTCGTGCTCGTCTTTTAAAAGCGGAGATTGAAGACCTCTGATGTTCCCAGTCATAGAGAATATAGCTGTTCCAGGGTCTTTAAGAAAGGCGAACTTTGTATAAATCTTAGGTTGATGTGAACATATCCTTTTCTTTGCTGGTGTTCCGTCGGTCGTTACAAGATTAACTGGGTCCGTTGGTGAAGGTTTTTTCATTTGAGGTACTTGAGGTAGTCCAAGCTGTGCCGGTCTTTGTGGCTGTTGTGGTTGCTGGAGGGCAGTAATTAGGGAAGGTGAGGCAGCAGGGACCTTGACTTGACCGTTTTTGTTTAGCGGTTGAGTTGTGGGTAACTTAGATGTTTCCATTACTGTAAGGGGTGAGGCCTCTGTATTATTTGTGTTTTCTTGATCGTTTATACTTGAACCGAGTTCCTTGGGATTATTCGGATTTGTTGGGAGTGTTGGCTCAGGTTTCCCCAGTTTTCTTTTCCGCGATCTCAGTGTAGAGTTGGGTTTTGGTTGTTGCCTGATCAAGCCAGATCTCATTGCGCTCCCTTTTTGTTTGGCTTTAATGCGTTTTTATATTTCAGTAGGCTAACAAGATTGCGGAGTGGACTCGTGAGGGTCGGGCCTCTCCCCCTGTGTCCAGTCTCTGGTCTCAATGTGATTAATGGGAAAAGATTGCTGTGACCTTTCGGTTCTAAAAGGAGTTTTATTTTATTTTAATTATTTATTTATTTTTGATTATTATCCGATGGTTATCCGTGTATATATATATATATATATATATATATATATATATATATATATATATATATTATAGTTCCCAGTAATGGCGATGATCTAGTAGTCCGGTATCTTAGTGCTTATTTGGGAGGAAGCTGATGAGTGGCTGGGTGACTGGAAGGCTGGCTGAGTCGCAGGTTACTGCCCACTGCCCACTGCCCACTGCCCACAAGAGTCAGTCTTTAGGGCTTCGACGAGAGCCGGGAGGTGGCAGGGGGGGCACGGGAGGGGCGTGGTGGGTAAAGGAGCGGCAAGCGTGGCGCGCAGGGAGGACCTCGGGTCAGCAAGACCTAGTCCGGCTGCCTCACGGTCACCCCCGGGCTCTTACTTAGCGGCCGCCTCTATCGGCAGCCGCGCTCGCACATGCCCTAGATAGCCTAGATAGCCTAGATAGCCTAGAGTGTCCCTGATTAGCCCTGTGGCCCCTGTGGCCCCAGTGGCCCTGCTCCCCTTCCTCCAATCCCCCAGTCCTAGGTATGGTTGCAGGTATGGTTGCAGGTGTAGTTGCAAGTATGGTTGCGGCGGTCCAGGCGATCCCGGCGCCCTATACCAATTTTGCGGCAAGCTTCCTGCGTCTCGCGGCTTGCTCTCCCCGCCACCTCCTGGGAACAAGCTTCCCCCCCTTGCTCACAGGGGCGGGGTACAGACGGCAGAACGCAATCACAGTGCCAGTGCCGACCTGGAATGGAGGCCGGGTGAGGACCGGTGCAGGAGTAGGAGCGGAGCGAGGGGTTAGGAGCAAGGGAAGACGCTTACTCACTCATGCTTGCTGCACCACCTGCTGCACCACCGTCGTCGCTCCTCGGCTTGCTTGACTCACTCGGGTGTTTCACACTGCCCGCCAAGGCCTTTGCCCACGATGGTGAGCTGCGCTGGAACCCTCCTTCAGCCTTATGGCCCCAATCTGAGGCCACAAGGGGCCGACTGGAGCAGCTCAGTCTAGGGCAGGCGGGCAGCTCAGGCGTTTCGCGGCGTGGAGCAGGTAACCTCTTCGTCTCCCGCTCTGGTCTGCCTCCCCTGCCTCCACTGACGCAGGTGCTGCGGCTTGTCCGGTTTGGAAGACGGGACTGAATGCCGGAGCACAGCAGGACTGGAGTACTGGAGGACTGGAGTCGACACGGCAGGCAGTGGCGTTCGCTCAGACCCCACTCGCCAGCGCTGCTGCGTGGCCGGTACCGCAAGGAAAACGGTAGGCAGGTGGGCTCGGTGGCGGCGGCGGGGGTGACTCGATGGGAGAGATGGGAGGTCGGCCAGCACACTACACGCCGCAGCCCGCAGCCACAACCGCTTCTGCCTCTCTCGCACCCCTTCGGTGCTCCACAAAACACGGACTGCACTCTCAGACTTTCCGGACGGGATTTCCAATATCCACCCCCATCGACAGTTCTTAAATCTTAAATTATTCAGCTATCAAGAGCCTGCTAAACATCAAATTAAGCACCCTGTTTTCGCTGTTTTTGATGTAAATGCCCAGAAAATGAGGTATGTCCACATACATACATTCACTACACTCCAAAACAAAACACATAGGTAAAAGACATTGTAATTTAATTGCTCTAACTTTTGCAAATGCAAGACCGATTTTAATTGCAAAATCCTTGTTTATACTTCTTTGCGGAGATATCGTCGTTAACGTTTTCCATGTTACCTTTAAAAGGCAATGGATAATGGATTATGGACATCCCTTAAGTGGTTTGACCCTTCCGCCAAACCTTCACCAAATCTGGCATGCTAAAAGGCAGATCGATGTTTGAAAACTGTTTGCCTCAAATTTGGAGCAAATCAGTCATTGGAAGACAAAGTTATGAATGGTGCAAAATGGCATTTCCTCTGGAGTACCATTTCAGCTTAAAATACAAAATTGCCAATATGTTTCAGTAATTAGCTCATATGTACGTGGATGTTTGGAACATAAGGTAAACTAATGGAAAGTTGAAATAAGGAAGATATATGTACCCAAGCCCAGCTGAGGGATACATCCGCCAAGCTCATCCCACTGCAAAACAATGGTGCGTCCTGTGCGCGTGCCTGACAGTATACCTCCCTCTGCAAAGCACTAGGCTTGTCCGGGTGGAACAAGCAAATCTACAAATCAGTTGTGGTGCATGAACTGCAGAGGCGAACTCCCAAGTTAATCACTGATAAGCAAACCTTGTAAAGACCCAAAAAGCGCAATTTGCCATGCACAATGCAAGAATCGCAAATATCAGAGACTTTTTAATTCAGGAACCCCCATGAACAAGTAGAGAAGGGGGTAAACCCACACATTGTCAACTGAGAGACATGGAACACTGGGAGTACCCTCCATTAAGGAGGAAGTTGAAGACGAACTGCAACCAAAGGAACAACGGAAACGGGGAGCAGATTTAGGATGTCACCCATGCAGAGGCAGAAACCGAGAGGAAAGCCACACCTTATCCCCCACTAAGTCGGGCTGGACATTTGCATTTATCTGCTTGCTGTTTCATCCTGCTACTGGCTACAGCCAATCTGTGTTTAACAGTGTCCCTTACTGACACTAGATGTTAAGAAACTCTGCAGAAGTAGGTACTAGGGAATTGGTAGGAATGGTTTTTGGACACGTCATGGGATGAAGACCTTGTAGACAAAAAGAGGGTGACACTCCTATGGAGTTATGTGTGCTGTGGTTGTATTTGAACTCTGCATAGGGCAAACGGAAAGCATAATTATCCTAGGTAGCGTCACTGATGCAACATAGTTATTGTTCCAGTGTCTGGTTTGTGCTTTAAATGAACCACTAGTTTGGGGGCGGAAACCTGAAGATAAGGTTCTGGATGTTCCAAGGACTGTACATATTGCTTTCCAAAACGAAAAAATGAATTGGGCCTCTCCATCGGAAATAATGATAGATGGTGGGCCATGTAAGTGAAAAACATCCAATATATAGGGTCGCATCATCTCTACTGCTGTAGGAATCTTCTTAAATCACGAAAAATTAGCCATCTTGGAATAATGGTCAACAGTTACCATGATCACAGTGCATCCCTATGACTTTGGTTGGTCTACTGTAAAATCTGTAAATATAGCATGCCAGGATCTGTGACCACATGGAGTGGACGAAGAAGACCAGAGGACTTGGCATATGAGACTTTATTCTGGTTACATGTTGGACAAGAAGATACCTACTGTTCCACATATTTGGCAACGGCATGCCACCAGAAGGATCAATGGATTAATTACAGGGTATTCGTCTTGTCATGATGCTTGTTTGAATACATCCAGAAAGGAGATGACTGAAGATATTTTTTGTTCTGGGACCAGCAAGGGTCGTGGTTGAGTATCCTGAATAAGGGAATCTTGATGGAATAGACCATCAGCCAGAGCGTTACGAGAGCCTAGAAGGTAGGTCACCACAAAATCAAACTCAGAGAAAAAATACACTTAACGGGCTTGCCGACTGTTTTGACACTGAAATCTTACAAAACCTGCAGATTCTATAATCCGTCCCGATTTCAAAAGGATATCGACCTCCTTGAAGAAGATGCCTCAATTCCTCACAAAATTCCTTCATCGCTAATAGTTCCCACTTGATTACTGAATAGTTTTGTTCTGAAGGTGACAAAGACCGAGAATAATAAAAGATAAAGGAATAATAAAAGGCTGTTATCTTCTTGAACATGTAACAGCACCGTACCCAATGCATTTCCTGATGCATTAGTTTCCACTATAAAAGTCTTCATTGGATCCAGTTGTCCCGGGACTGGAGCTGAACTAAAGGCTTTTTCTAAAGCTTGAAAGGCGTTTAAAGCTAACCAATCCTAATGAAATCCTGTACTCATATTCTCCTTTAGTAATAGAGAAATCTGGGAAGAATATTCATATAAATTATGGACGAACTGCTGATACAAATTGCCAAATCCCAAGTAGCTTTGAGTTTATTTGATGGAAGAAGGGGTTGACCACTGTAAGACCGATTGCACTTTCTGTGGTTCCATAGTAAGTCCACTAAAGGAGAGTATCAACTCCAAATACTACACTTTGGCGTGTTCAAATAGGCATTCTCAGGCTTGCATGTTAAAGAATGCCTACATAACCTATGTAAAACTTCTCTGACACGTTTATGGTGTTCAGCAACAGATCAGGAGATCAAAATGTCATCCAAATACACTATAACATTGAGGTTTAGGAGGTCTGAAAAGATGGAATCCATAAAACGTTGAAAATGGATGGGGCATTAAATAACCCAAATGACATTACTCCAACTTCAAAGTGCCCAAATTGAGTTTGAAATGCAGTCTTCCACTCATCTCCTGGTCAAATGGTAGGCTCTGCAGAGATCCAACTTAGAATATACTTGAGCTCCTCTGACCGACTCCAGTATATCCATATTGAAGGGAAGAGGATACGATCCTTGATCGTGATCTTATTTATTCCTCAATAGTCTATACAAGGTCTTAAATCTTTAGTTTTCCCAGGTACAACGAACAGAGGAACTCCTAAAGGAGATGTAAAGGGATCAATGAGGCCATTTTCGAAATTATCATCAAAGTATTGATGGAGAACCTTTTTCTCTGTCTCTGAAAGCAGATACACCTAGCCATATATATTTCAGGCCCTGGTACAAGATTTATTGCACAATTACACTGACGATGTGGAGGTAACAGCTAAACCTTCAGGTTTTTAAAGATATCACCAAATGTACTGAAATAGTTGACAGGTTTGCCTCCACCGTTGTAGGTTTGGCAGGACTGGTAAAGTACCCTGTTCCTTTCCTTGGCTGAAAGACAGAAAGGGAAAGTTACAATATTCCGAGATGAAAAACCTAATCCCGTTACCCAGTTAACATAAGGATTATGTCGTCCTAGCCAAGGTACTTCAAATATCATAGGATGGTGAGGTGAAGAAATCAAATCAAATTCCAATCTCTCATAATTATTGAAAGTTCTAACTTGAAGAGACTCTGTACACTGTGTTACTAGGCCTGAATTGATAGGCAAAACATCTACTTTCTGTAATAATTCTGCCTTGGTCTTAACATGTATGGAAATATGATTAGTTAACACCCACTCCTTGTCCATGAATGTGCATGTGGGGCTGGAATCCTATAATGCCAGGACGGAAACAGAATGAGACATGCTTGCAATGGTAATTGTTAACAGAAGTAAACGACTGTGTTCAGTAGAACCTGGAGACCTAGAAGATATTATTTGAGGAAGTGTTATCAGGCCCAATTCTACAATCCTCTCAAACACAGGGCTTACTCGTTTCCCAACAGCTGTCTGGGCTTCACAGGACACTGACAAAGGAAATGTCCCTTTTCTTCACAATACAGAGCTTCTTTTTACTGTGCCTTTCTTCCTCCAAGACAGGGCCTCCAAGTGGCTCTGTAGGGATTGAGTAGAATCTATCCTTCCCTGGAGGCATTGGTGTCACTATCTCTTGAGAGGTGGACATAAATAGGATCATCTGGACTGGATGGTTTGAGATCTGAAGCTGGGGTGATCGCCTATGGAAGCCACCTTTCCAGCTAGTGAAGGAAACATGAAGCTGGAATGTGCCCTCTAAGGAAACCGCCAGGAGGAAAAAGCAACAAGGCAGAAAAACCGTCCTGAATTTACCAGTACAACAACAGCAGGTTGGGAACAAAGAAGGAAACCAAACCGGAAATCAGGTATCCGGGAGGTTTGCAACATGGTGGACAATCCCTCAAAGGCCTTTATATAAGAACTAGCAGCCCGTCCCGACGTTGTCCGGGTATGAAATAGAATGTGTGTAATGTGTGTATTTGGCAAGGGCAATTTATTTTAAAATCTCGCGGTAGACAACATTTTTTGTTGCATTAGAATAGGGACGGAGAAGGCCCAGCTGCAGCCCTGGTTGATGTTAGCAGGCGCGTTTAATTGGTGTAGTGATCTGCCGCCTGAGCCTGGCTACAGCCCTGGTTGATGTTAGTAGGCGCGTGTAATGTCGTTGAATGAGAGAGTTATCAGCCGCGGGTAAATCCGTTTAATGAGAGAGTTGAGTGACAGCGAGTAGGAGAGGCTGCAGTAATTGTCCCCGCAGACACGCTCATTTGCGTGTTCCCCCGCTTGAGGCCCAGATGCAGGCCTGTTTGATGTTAGCAGGCGCGTGTTCCCCCGCTTGAGGCCCAGCTGCAGCCCTGATTGATGTGATCAGGCGCATGTAATTAGTGTACTGATCCGCCGCCTGAACCCGGCTAGAGCCCTGGTTGATGGTAGCAGGCGCGTGTAATTTCGTTGAATGAGAGAGTTCAGTAACAGCGCGCAGGAGAGGCTGCAGTAATGTTACTTACCAGGCCTCCAGGTGAACACGTTTGTCACGCCCCCCAGCACACGGCCACAACAGACGATCTTCTGATTAATGTACGACCCACATGGCATGAAGGGCGGAACGTAGCACACGCCCCCAGCATTTCTCACGCCCCCAGCGTGCCCCTTGATGCGGCGCAATTGCGTTCACATGGCATGACGGGCGGACACACGCCCCCAGCGTTTCTCACGCCCCCCAGCGTGTCGTGCCCCTTGATGCTGCGCAGCAACGTAATTGGCGCTTGTATGTACGCTCTCATGGCAGGAAGGGCGGACACATGCCCCCAGCGTTTGTCATGCCCCCAGCGTTTGTCACGCCCCCAGCACACGCCCAAAGCCCACGATGTGATGTCTGTACCACACGCCCCCAGTGTTAGTCACGCCCCCAGCCCACGCCCACAGCACAACGCAGACACGCCCACAAGGGACTACTTTGCTGTCACGCTTCTTTTACCTTTTAAATGTATAGAGGAGTTGGCCTAACGGCTAAGGCGCTCGTCCTCGGACCTGGGGATCTGGGTTCGAGTCTTGGTAACGACGCCAAACATCCTGTGATTCTGGGCAAATCACTTAATCTCCCCGTGCCTAACAAAAATAAATGTGTGTCCTCATGTAACGTAACTGGTGCTATGTAAAGTGCTCTGATACCTGATACAGTTCGGGTCAAGTTCGCGCTATATAAAACTCTACAAAAACAAAACAAATGTTTAAATATGGTGGCCGTCTGCATAGCCTATGTCTTTCTGCTGCAACTGCCCTTTCCAATGCTGTATTGGGTGTTGTGATTGGTGCTGTGGTTACTGAGATTACCCGCCTCAAAGGTTTGGGCTCGCTCTTTATAATATTAGTATTGATTGATATAAAACCTGGAAGAAATCAAATGTCAAAAGGGTGTAAAACTCCTCCACCATAAATTGGGAAAGTTCCTTAGGAAAACATTGAATGGCAGCCATGGTGAACAGGGGAAAACATAAGGAAGCCCCAGCCCATCATTGCAACAACAGTGCATGCTTGTCAGGGAGCATGGCAAGCTGAACCCTAGAATGTCGGCAGTAGAACACTCTCCAAAACAGACAGAAACATAGAGGACCCTGCAGCAGAGCCAGCATCCCCAGGTAAATGTGGGTGCAGTCAGCCAATGAACCTAAGTCCAGACACTGGGCGTGTCTGCTGAGCATGTCCCGCTGCAAAACAACAACAAGGCTAGTGGGAGCATTTGACACCAGGACCCTATGGCAGGTGCCATCAGCTGTTGCCAGTGACGCACACTGTGTCTTTTCCCTATCACTAGACCCAAATGGATAAATATATCTTCCACATGGTTTTATCCAATGTCAAATAGTATATGAAGAAGTGTCATCTTAGGTGTTAGGGTAGTTGTCTGGGCAAGACTAGTCCCCAGTACTGCCTTGATTGAGTTCCAGTATGAGCGGAGAAATGGGCAACTCCAAACGTTGTGAAGGAAGTCACCCACCCCCTCCCTGCAGTGCAGGCAAGCCAGTGTATCTGGTCTTTGCACGTGCCAAAGCGATGTGGGGTCAAATATATATGATGCAGATACTTGATTTGGGTAAGGTGAAACCGTGCAGTGATTGCTGATTCTTTAGGGCTCAAGAGGGCGGTAACCCATTCACTCTCCTCAAACTCCACACCATCTTCTTCCCTTTTCTCCTTTAGTATGTAGGAGTCTATGGTGTTAATCACAAGGGATTTATAAAGGATGGAGATGCAGTTCTTAGCTGGGAGGGACTCCATCGTTAGTATTTATCTAGTGGATTATGTTCCGGGTTGTTGTGGTCATGCCCCTGCACATATGGGGTGATTGAATGGCGGAACTGTAGGTATCCTTAGAATTGGGAGTTTTGCATTTAAAAGTCTTCCTGCATCTGAGTAAAGGACTTGAGATCTGTACCAGTTAGTACAAGTCTCAGATAAGTGATTCCCAGCATGTACCACCCATGGAATCCCACCAGTTATGAACTTCTGGCATATGAGAGCCCCACCAAAGAGGGGTTTTGTGTGCCAGTCTGTCACTGTCATATAGTTACTGCTTATCTATACACTGTGTTAAGTTAGCTTGGGTATATTAAATGTTTAAACGGCATTTTTTCCTTTTGCTGCTTCTGCACACGGCACATAATTGTTGATTTCGCTTTCAACCTAGAAGACCGTTGTGATTTACATGAGAATAATATGTTATTGCTCTGATATCAGCTTTGCTTAATAAACTATGTCTGTACTGAGAGTGCTGAAGCTTCAAGGATAACACGACACAGAATTGTTATGAGGTCTGATCTCCGCACCTTCATAGACATAACATAAGTGCAGCTTCAGCCAAATTCAGGCTTAAGGCGGGTTTTATATTGCTTTGCTTAGAGCACACATAGACACTTGATGCGGTTCGCATGCAGAGAGCTGGTGGAAGTTGATATGATCTCTTCATACTAGGATCTTGAGGTATGGGGCCGCCCTGCTAAAACCCAAAGAGACCTTCTTAGATATTAATATAATATGCTAGATAGGGAGGGTGAGAATTAGGTGTTGTTAACGCTTATTCATTACAGCATCTTAGCATGCTGTCACCTTTTGCTTTCTATGGACTAGTAACTATGCTGATAACTTTGCTTCTGATAATATGTTTCCTTGTATTATCTAAGATACTGCGTTTGAGAAAACGGCATTAGTAAATAAATATTTAAAATGTGCACGTGTCCTCATTTAATCCACGTTCTGGTCTGAAATGATTGTATAACGAAAGAGTGCTCATGTGTTCCACGTGACCTGAGGTATCGTAAGTTCATGTTCTGGTTTGTCTAATCATTGGGAGTTTATTATGACCAATGAGACACTGTAGCTAGCCTGGTAAGGGGATTTTGGGTACTGAGGTGAGTTTTGGGCCACCCTAATTCGTCGAGGTTCCAAATCTCTATGCACAGTTCTGTGGGAGAAAGGAAACCCTGGTACATCACCACACCTTTGATCCCACAGAGTTGTTCTCCACATTTTCAGCACTGTCCTCATCGACGGTGGCAATTTAACCTGTAGATATAGTGAAGTGGGGGGTGATTGCCCACTACCCATCTTTCCTGCTGTAAGTCGAGTTATTTGTCAGCCCATATATCCAGTCATTGAGGACCAGGAGTTGAGAGGCATGATACTAGGCTAACAAATCAATCATCGCCAGGGCCTCATGCATGGAGTTACAAATTTGGCAAAGGCCACCCACTAGGGTCTGCCTCCACCAAATGAACACCACAGGAGCTGAGGAGAATTTGGTAGATAATAAGTATAGTTTTGTATAATGTATAGTAATCTCAAGAGAATAACCATCTTTGGCAAGGTCCCTCTCCCTGTGATGGATAAGGGTAATGACGACAGTCTATGTCCCCGTGAGCAGGGGGGTGAGAATGTTTACTATGCACTGCAACTCTGTTGTCTGCATACTCACTCCCAGATATCAGATTCCCGCTGTTGTCAGTGTAAGGCCTGTGTCTTGTGCCCAGTATTCTGTCTCGGCCTGTAGTCCCACCGGAAACAGTTTGGATTTGGCCCGGTTTCCCTAGAGCCCCAAGTGACTCCCGAACTTTTCAAGGAGCTGCATGATCCTTGCCCCAGTAAAACGTGGGTAGGAGAGGTATATCAATCAGGAGGTCATTTGCGTATAGGGAGACCCTGTCTTTGCAGGTCTCAGATTAACAAAATCCATCCATCTTGGGGTCGGAAAATAATATATAATGAATCAAGGGCCCTATCAAGAGGGTAAACAGTAAGGGTGACACAGGACATCCCTATCACAACCCCGCTGCAGCTCCATCATTGCAGATATAATGACTTCCACTTGGAACTGTCCTTCAGGCTACCATAAAGGAGCTTGACATAAGACAAATAGTGAAGGCTAAATCCAAGGTATTCAAGCAAGGCAAACATATATGTCCACGAGACGCTATTGAATGTCTTTCTAATATCGATCCATGATATTGCAACAGCCATATCAGGCAATCAGCCAGTGCCAGGGCATTATGTAGTCACTGAATATTGTACCACATTGACCTATGGGGCATAAAGCCACTCTGATCTTTATGAACGAGGTCGGCAAGGGCCATAGCTAATATATTAGTTTAGGAGTTTATCAATCATATCTGTATGAGCTGCACCACTCAGGGGAACTGTCTGGTTTAGGGATGACTGCAATGTGTGACACTTCCAGCTCAATCAGAGCCGCCCCTCTCCTTTGCTTCCATACAGAGGTCCAGTTAGGGTTGAATCAGGATATCTGCCTGAGATCAGAAAAATACCACCGGGAGCCCATTAGGGCCCTTAGTTTATCCTCCGGGAAATTGAGCAATGGCGTCGCCAATCTTGCACACCATGAGCAGGGCTTTCAGTGTCTACCACTGAACTTCACTGAGGCATTGCGGTTGGACCGTTGAGAGGTAGAAGTGAAGTGTCTCCTCAAGGGAGGGTTATGTTTACCGATATAACTCATCGTAGTATGCTGCACATGCCTTGGCTATCGTGTTGGTATAGAGAAGCATTGCCCATCCCGTCCTCTAAGGAGGTCGGGGGTCTGTTTCGGTCTGTGTGTTGGCTCAACCAATGTAACAGTTTGCCTGTTTTGTTGCTGTTCTCATATAAGAGACTTTGAGATGCCTACCCGATCTTTCATGTCTCATCCGTCTGGAGTTGTTGCAGATCCAGTTGTGCGTGCTTCAAAGCATTCCACACCTACTCAGAGAGCAGCAGAGCATGCACATGATCTGCATCTAGTGCTGGCCATTCAAAGGCCACCGTCTGTGCTCTTTCTCCTGTTTGTCATGGGCCAGCTGTGAGATTACCTCACCCCTGGTCACGGCACTGTAGATGCTCCATATCAGGGTTCTCCAACAAGTAGCTTGTAAGCTACTGGTAGCTCTACAGCTACCCGTAAGAGATCTACTGTGTGTTGTCCAGCCCAATAAATTAGAAGGTTTTGCTTGACTGAATTAATATTGGTTTCCTAAAATTGTGAAAAGATGAAAATTTGTGAATTTCCAGAACTCATAACCTGATGTTTTGTGAAAAATGGCTGAAGTTCTAAACTATATATAAAGTTGATATCAGAGTGAAAAATAATGTGGTGTTGGGGAGACTAAAATCGTTATCTTGTGCCCTTGGGCATTGCAGCAATGGCTATTATGTGCTACCCATGTAAGGCATTCCAAATTGACAAAGCCCTGACAACCCTGGCTGATGCACTGACGTGATTACTGCTGGAACTGTTGCATATGGTGGGCAATAATGTGATCTTGCCCGATCACTTGTGGTCACTATTACAGTAATAATAATAATAGTAGCTCAGGGTGATTTTCATTGAACATCAGTAGATCTTATTACAGATAAGGTTGGAGGCCCCTGCTGCATTAGGTCGCTGCTGAGTCCACTGTACCAGTGTTTTCACAGAAGAATTGGGTCGAAGTGTCCTGTGGGATATAACAGAAAGGTTGCTGGGTCAGGCCCAGCATCTAAGCCTCCACGGTATCTTGCTAGCTGGGGACCCATAGCTGACAAGTAGCTAAGGGGGAATGGTCGGCAGGCTCCAGGCATGCATCTGTATCGTGGAGACCAAGGCTAGATGTATGGTGGGGACCAGAATTAAATGAGGCAGGAAAGGCAGGTGTAGGTACCCAAGAGACAAGTATCCACCTGCTTCATGACTGTAATAGCATCACACATCCGTTATGTCCATTGAATCCATGAATGGTCTCTATCTGGTGCGGGGTAGAAGCTTTGGCGAGAGGAGGCATGATCGATCCAGTGAGATGGAAACAAGACCATTGAGGTCTCCACCTATAATCGTGGTCCCATCCTGGGTTGCAAGAGTGGCTCAAGCATGTAGGGACGGATTGTGTGAGAGGCGGTCGGGTGTAGACTGAAAAAAATGTTATAGGGCATTCCCAGAGTATTCAGACCACCCAGCGGTTGAGGCCCTGGCTATCAGAGGAGACCTGCATCATCTGAAAAGGAACGCAGAAATGGATCAGGATCACCACGCCCCGTGAATCCCTATGGAGGTCTGTATGGTGGGCCAAAGTAAATCTGTACCTCTGCAGGCATCAACATTGTGTCCCTAGGAGGGGAAGTATGTCAGTACAACGCAATATTTTAGATCGCTGTACTTTCCAACGCTGCCATTACAACGCAAGTCGTTACAACGACTTGCGTTGGAGGTCGCGGATTGAGGAATATTATAATTTTATATTCCAACACCAGTCCACGTAACAGTAGGGAAGGTGTTGGAATATAAAATTACAATATTCCTTAACCAACAGCGCCATTCAGCGCAAGTCGTAGTAACGACTTGCGTTGTAATGGCAGCGTTGTTAAGGTAGTGCGGTGTAAACACCGCGTTGTAAACGAGGTTTCCCCTAGGAGGTGTGTGTACTGAAGGAGGAGCATGTCTGCATTCAGTTGCCTAGTTCAGGGAAGAGGAGACCCTTGTTTGATCTTATTTGGGAGACCGTAACATTCCACATACGACATCGGAAGGGGACATCCTTTGCAAATGTTATTGTCATCATGTATTAGATGTCATGATAGATAGAAGGGTAGCTTTGACATCGTTTGATTGGGAGGACAAGCAGCTTGGTAAACATAGGAAAACAAAAAATGAAACCCACCCACCACCCCATACTTTAAAATGAGAAGTCTCTGTCGTAAATAATGTGGGTCAATGCCCACATCTTTGAGATAGACAGTGTCCCGCCCCACCCTGAGGCCCCAACAGCAATAACAAAACCAACACACTAACCCAACAACATAAAAGGTAGTTATGAGGAGAAAGGAAATGGCCCAAGGGCCAATCGTGTGGTCTTTGTTACCTGTGTAAAATTACAAGTCTCATGGTTTCAGTCTGTTCAGTTGGTCCCGGCCTAAGAGACCTCCAAGGGGTTTGACCATTTTCAGTGGCTCCCCCCAAGGTGGATAGGAAGAGGTCCACTTTCCTGATAGTGTCGACCCAGGAGAGCCAGCAGGGGTGGGTGTCATGACCCCTGCTCCTTGCCCCAATGAAAGAATATTACAAATTAATTTGTGCCACTTTTTAAGAGAAATATGTTTTTATGTACCTGTATGAGATAAATATCTCTTTTTTATGTAATGTGTATTGATCGATGTACTATGTATATCCTATTTTAAGGATTGTTTTAAATACAACCATTAAAAAGTGTAAACCCCTGTTTTTTAACAATTTTCTCTACGCTTTCATTATTTGTTTTGCCACTTTAATTGCTGATTTGTGGATGTTTTCTTCATAGATTATGTATGGTGCTATATATTAATGTTTATATCATAGATTGCCTAGGAATGTTAATACTTAAATGATATATCCCTGTCCTAGGAATCATTGTATACGTGGTTCAGGGGGTCCTTGTTATTCACATACCCTTGCCCCAATATCTCCATGGGAAACCTTTTCCTTTTCTGTCTGAGCCGCAGTCGAGCGAGGGTGATGTGTCGCCTCAGGGATAAGCCGCTTGAGTCTCAGGTGATCCTCTTTCCCCAAGGGGAATATATATATTTTTTTAATGTAAATGTTAATTGGAAGGCCACTTGGCACCACTGCACATCTCATAACTGAGTTTATGTGCACAAGACACATTTTATCTTTCAAGCAGCCACGTTCTGCACTAGCTGCGGCCTCAAATCAAACACAAGGAAAGCTCAACATCACCTTCAATGTTCCTCTTAGCTAAGTGGACAGTCTAGTGACGTAATGATGGCAGTGTTTCAGTGGTCGTGGAGTAATAGAATACTACCTACAATAGTTCCTTTTATGTAGGAAAATCTTGGACGTTGATGCTAAAGTGTTAAACAATGTCCACATACTGCCAACAAAAATGTTTGAACTGTCTTATGTGGTATTTTGAAGAGGTATCTGTCGATTTGCAATGAAGGTGATTAGTGGAAAAGTACAGCCGTGGCCCATTTGTATGGGCTAAGGGGCCACGGCCCCCACCTTTTTCCTGGTAAGAAGAGTGTCCGTCAGGCTGAACAAAGGTCAGCCTGACAGACACTCTTCTTGTTCAGGTTAGGCAGCCAGGAGAGCTGCGGTAATGATACGTTTTATGTGTTTTTTATGTTGGAAGTACATGTGTGTATGTATGAATTTAAGTGAATTTGTGAGTGAGTGTTGTGCATGTATGAATGCATGGGTGTGAGAGTGTATGTGTCAGGGGCGGCTCCTTCGCTAAGGCGGAGGAGCGTTGCCCCACTGTGCAAAAAGGAGAAATTAAATGTCAATAACATATCGTTATTATCATTTTTGTTTGTCCTATTGCATGCAGTCAGCGACCTGTGTGCAGTGTGTGGCGGGCAGGGCTGGCCAGAACAGGGGAGGAGTCGTTTGCACTCCCAAAGTGTGCATGAACTGTTTGGCCGGCCCTCTTGGGCCAACCAAACAGTTCCAGTGCACTTTGCATGTTCCCCACCAGGCTGCATTACACAGCCTTGTGAGGAACATGCACAGGCTCCCTGTTCCAGTCTGAGCGCCAATCCACGGTGCTCAGACCAATCACAACACTGTAATGCAGCATTCTGATTGGCTCGCGGGAGCCTGAGTGCCAGATGCTTCCTGCTGCCGGCTCGTCTACAGAAAGGAAGAAGGAAGAGGACGCAGGGGAGGTGGCGGCTGGCCAGGCGTTCCAAAGTACGCTTTTGTTATGTTATCAACCCACCCCCTTCCCCGCCCGACCACCCCGTCCAGTAGCAGCCGCTACTGGTATGTGTGAGTGCCCACCCTCCCTTATAAAATTACCGGCTGCCACTGCAAGAAGATGTGACTAACAATATACACTTTTTAAAACACAGAGTATATCTGTTGCTTTGTTCACCAAAATGTAAACGATACTTACAGCATCACTGCCATCCGCAGCCATGGGGGATACAACTTGAATCTATGAACAGAAAAAGAGACAAACAATATTATGCATGCTCGTGTATGTCACTTTTGTGTCTATTTTTTGTTGTTATTTTTAAGGTAATTTGGTTACATTGTGTTTTCAGAATATCAAAAACGAGAATTGTCTCATTCTGACCAAGCCAGACCTGTTCTCTTCCCAACAAAACGTATGTGTGTTTCCACATTGGTTGCATTTGAAAACAGATTCTTCATGGTCACTTTCTGTGCCTGCCTTGCTTTATATTTATTACAATGTAACACTGTGTGCAAAACTGTTATGTATTACACAGGAGTCCACATGGTCTGAAATTGCATTTGTCCTTCCTTTTCAGTGTAATATTTCCATGTATCTGTATTTTTGTTCATCTGTACCTTAGCTGATAGATGCTTACCACCAAGGGGGACGCACCGAAATTCAATGTACTGTTTTTTTATGCAATACTTTATTTACAGTGTTTTATAAGGCTGAAACTTTCTCAAGGCTGATCCCGAAAAGCTGTAAATAACAGGATGCAATTAGAAGGTGGGGGAACACAATAAACCTTTGGAGGCTTGGGCAATAATATAGTATCAGGTACAAGGTGCCTACAGGGATTTTATTTAAAAAACAATGATTCTTCTTTGAATTAAATGTAAATAGATTCAATATCTATACATTTTGAACCACTACAAGTAAATTCAATAGTTTATACAATCAATGCATAAGGAATCGAATCAGTAACAACAAACAGGGGAGTATCTTTTGATGAATATATTTCTCATTCAGAATTCAAAATTCATGGGGTACATTCAACATTTAAGTTGACTTCAATGCATACAAATGAAAAAGGTGCAGTACACTTTAACCTATAATCCACAAGTAAGAGAATCCATTCCTAATAAAATCAAGAAAGTTACATATATATTCATAAATAAAACAGTCAGTAGAAATACATCAATACAAGTGGAAATGGACAATATAGTCGACGTTTCGGTCTTCTATCGTGTGAATCACTCAGACCATCTTCAGGACAACAGAATCTGCATTTTAGCAATGACCTTTTAAACAAACCGGTCAATCTGTTAGATGTTAGCTGTATTATGTAGACTCTAAAGGCTCTTTCTGATTTTCCTGGTTCTGAATCCTTGTTTTTTAAATAAAATCCCTTGTAGGCAACTTGTACCTGATACTGTAAATGACAGGAAGCAATGGGAATGACGGAGACAGAAATAGCATAATCACCTTTAAAAACCCACCCTAGGTGCGACAAACAGCACAGAAAAGGCTCACTCATTCAAAAAAAGTGTCCAAGTGATAAAGGCAGAAAATCGATGTAGGTAGTAAAATAGCAGTTAAATAGGAAATGTGGCATCATAACAATAGAGGTGGCAGTAGGATAACTGATGCTGACATCTGGCCAATATGGTATAAAAAGTTGTCTAGGTAGAACAATGGCTTTACGAGTTAGAACAATCTTCTGTTCTATTTTTCTAGGATTTAGAACAATAAAAGTGAGTTTTGTGGCTGTAGGATAACAGATTCGGGCAGCAGAAAAATAAATGTTTAAAAAGATGTCTGTTTAGAATAAATGCTTTAGGAATGAGAACGATAGAAGAGGGTACTAAAAAGTCCTGCTGTGACAAAAAGGTGACAGATGCAGGAATTGAAAAAATAAATAATAGCAGTAGACCAACTACCTCACTTTCCCCTCAGGAAGTGACACACCTAGCCGCATCCTATCACCCCCGACGAATTCCTCCCCTAAATCCGCGATACAATTATGAGATTTAGAATTGAACACCGCCCTTCCAGAATCCCCAGACCCCCTGCCCACCAAGCCTTCCTACCCAGAGTCCAATCCAATGAGAACAGGTGCAAAGAAGAATCCCCCATCAACTGCATGCGCCTAAACTGCAGATCAGCCTCCAAGCATGCAACCGAACTAGCTGAAGCCATCCTCTCCCATGACATAGACATAGCATTCATAACAGAGACCTGGCTCAATAATCCCTCCTACTCCAGCATTGACATGCTGGTGCCTCCCGGATTCACTATGATCAACAAAGACAGGCAAGTGAAAAGAGGCAGGCTCATAGCAATCGTCCACAAGAACAACATCTCCATCACGGAAACTTCCTCTTGTGTGTACAGCTCCTTTGAATGTCTCTCAGTCAACATCAAAACACAGGATACCAGGCCTACACTTTGCCATCTTCTATACCACCCCCCAGGCAACTCCTCATAATTCGGGGTTCACCTTTCCGACCTGAATGCCTATTGCGCATTCGGCAACTCTAACAACATAATTCTGGGCGACCTCAATCTAAGATGGAATGAATCAAAGAACCCGCTCATTCAAACCCTAAACAACCTACTACTAGTAAACAATATGACCTAACACTGCTCAGAAGAAACACATCATAGAGGAGCAATCCTTGACGCAATGATAGCAGAAAGCAATGCAATCTCCATCGACTACATCCTCCCCGTTGACTGGTCCGATCATCACATAGTTCTCTTTCACTTCAACCATACTATCTTGTCCAATCTAATTCCCAAGCTAGACCCCCCCAAATGGGTCAGGAACACAGCCCAGATCCCGCAAGCTGACCTAGAAGAAAGAATTAGCTAGCTCCTCCCCAACCCTACTGACCACCTCTCAACTACCGACCTCACCTCTCTTTACAACTCCAATATGACACTCACCCTGGATTAAATTGCCCCCTGAAGCTAAAGAAATCCAGGAACATCCCCTCCATATCATGGTTCACGACTGACATCAACGAAGCTAGGAGCAGCAGAAAGAATCTGGAGGAATAATCCCTCTGCCCTCCACCGCGATCAACTACAAGCAGCCCGCAGGATGTACAAAAAAACCATTAAGAACAGAAAGTCAGCTTTCTTCTGTTCTGCGCTAGATAACGCAAAAAAACGACCCAAAGAGATTTTCAGTATCATAAGGATTCAAATCTCTAAACCCACACCTTCCTCAACACAGGCATCCAAAGAACGATGCAATAACTTCGCAATCTTTTTCAATGACAAAATCGCCAAGATTGACCTCTCACTTGGCTCAAATCTCATCCCCTCCAATGAGATCAAAGCATCCAAAACTCTTGTTATTGCCTACTTGAACCCTCCAAAACAGTGGTCCTCCTTTATTCCCATCCAGGAAGCAGAGATAGTCAAACTAATCTCCAATTCTAAGTCCTCATCTCACGCCCTGGATCAGCTACCTCCTCACCTGGCCAAAGCTTGTCCTAGCCCCGCAATGGTGCAAGATCATCAACAGCTTACTGAGCTCCGGAATCATGCCTGACTGCCTCAAAGTAGGACAAGTCACGCCACTGCTGAAAAAACCAGGACTAGACAATGAGGATCTGACTAATTTCAGACCTGTTTCGAACCTACCTTTTTTGTCCAAAATCATGGAAAGATGTGTACTCCCTCAGTTGACCCAACACCTGGATAACATCAATCTACTAGATCCCCATCAATCGGGCTTCAGAAAATGATGCAGCACTGAATCCACAGTCCTCAATGTCATAGACGATCTACTCAAGTCACTCGACTCGAATCAATGCTGCCTTCTCATCGTCCTAGATTTATCAGCTGCATTCAATACAGTTGACCACAAATTGCTCATCAAGGTTCTACAAGAAAGGGCCGGCCCACAAGAGACGGTCCTACACTGGTTCTCTTCCTTTCTCCACAACAGATCACAAGGAATAAAAGTAAAAAACTACGAGTCCGGCCTCCACCCTGTCATCAGAGGTGTTCTACAGGGGTCAGTGCTCTCCCCTCAGCTCTTCAACATTTACATTGAACCCCTTACCTCTCTACTCAGGAAATCCAACATCCCCTTTCACTTATATGCAGACGACACGCAGCTTTATCTGGAAACAAGCTCAATTGACGACATCCAGAGACTAAACACCACACTCAAGGAAGTTCAAAACTGGCTCACAAACAATCACCTGAAACTCAACCAAGAAAAAATTGAAATACTCCTCATCTCCAACAAAGATGAAAACCCACAAATCGAAGAATGGCTCAAAGCCATTGACGCCCTCAATGGTAACCTCACCTTGGCGGATTCGGTAAACTCTCTAGGGATCACCCTAGACCTGAAACTGGACATGAAGAGACACATTACAAGATCCGCTACAAGTACCTTTCTCAACCTAAAACTACTATGCAAAATAAAACCCTTCCTCTCCCTTCCTCTCACCCAAGGACCTTCAACAAGCCACCCAAGCACTGGTCCTCTCCAGAATAGACTACGGGATCGCTACCCTGACTGGGACAGCAAAATCTCACCTTGCCCCCTTGAAGACAACCCTCAATGCAGCAGCCAGAATGGTCACTGGAAGTAAGAAATTCAAACACATCTCTCCCGCTCTCAGAGAACTTAGATGGCTCCCTGTTGAGTTGCGAGACAGCTTCAGAAAAGCCTGGCTCACGCACAAAGCCCTGCACACAGGCAAACCGGAAAACCTGGCTGCCAAACTCAAAAGTACGGTACGTTCAAGGAGTGGTCGTGGTAGACTTTTTTAATTTTAAAGACATTTTTAACATATAGAAACAAACAATTCACCACATATAATTCTGATTGTCTTCAACAGAAAGAAGGAAATTTAATTTCCACGAGTGATACATTCATTAAATGCAATTAATACTCAAAGCATTAATGATACTGCATGTATCGGCTTAAATACATTCATAGTGCATGTAGTAATTACAGTGCTCCCAGTGTGATAGAAAAAAGAAGGTGGTAATGGGGATGAATTGGTGAGTGAGGGACAGGGTAAAGGTATTGTGACATAGGCACAATCACGTTTATATACAATAGAAACCTTTCCAGCCTTACACAGGTCTATAGTTCCCATATATACATAACTCATAGGCATATATTTATTGACTTATTTAGTTTCTATGAGTTTGTAGGTAAGCAGTGGAATGGTCTACGTTTTGACCCCTGTTGGGTAGAGAGTGATTTGTTCCTCACTGTGGGGTCTTCTTCAGGACAAGGTTGTGTGGGGAGCACCTAAAAGTAATGGGAATGATTAAGTATTTGGTATGGACGTGGTGAAAGAATGATAAATATGTGGTTAAAATAAAACCTACTGCAGGTAGGAAAGACAATCAATGTTTGATCCTGGTTGGGCATTCAATGACTCCTAAACTTCTGTGGGGAAATAGAGACAAAGAGTTTCAGCGTTGCAATGAGGTGGAAAAAGTCAAACAAACTCATGCACCATATAAGACTCACTCAGCAGAGAAGCTGTAAACCGGGGTAATGAATCTCCTGGTATCGGTTGCAATCAGTCAACGGACAGGGTCTGTAGGGAGAGACACGGGGTAAGGGTCAAGGGCAAGCCTGTCTACATTCTAGTGGGTGACAGGGCAAAAAATGCGCTGTAAACTCAGAGTTTCAAGGAAGGGCTGTCTTAAAAGATTAGTGTAGTCATCATTAAACACGTATAATTGCGATGTAAACAAATTTCGGTCACAGTTACGACTTCATTGAGACACGTATATTAATGATGCAAACAAAATTCGGGCATAGTTAAGGCTTCACTCGCTCATGGCCATGCGAGAATCATAATGTTGAAAAATGTCATGTTACGTTATATCCCACATCGCAACTGCACAGGTCATACATTTAAACACATTTGTTATAGTGCCCCCTCGGTAGCAATCTAAAACTAGTAGTGGGTGGGTGGATTAGGTTGTGACATCTGTACAACTGGTGTTAATTCTCATATGTCTAGTCTGTCTATGCATGGTATAGAGATCCTAGTGTTCCCTCATTCTGCTTGCATTCACATACATTCTCAGATGTTCAAGATTGAGCTGAGGTCCCATCCTCTTGGGCCTAGGGTAACTTTTTCCAACACTAGCCATCTAAGAGATTCAGGATTGTGCATTAGAGTGGTAAAATTTTCAACCAAGGGTGCCCCCACTGTCTTACATCTTAGTCTGCTACAATGTTGTAGGATCTGGGCGCCAACAGGTGTTCTCTGTCATTATACCAGGCCCTTTTCCTGGCTCTTTTGACCAGCCTCTTGGGGTATCCTCTTTCTAAGAGGCGGGTGATCAAATCATCTGATTCCTTAAAGAAATCTTCTTTCAATGAGCAGTTCCTCCGGATCCGGAGGAACTATCCGAAAGGGAGGTTGTCTCGGATTACTCTGGTATGGTGACTTGTATATCTTAGAAGTGTGTTTCTTTCAGCTGGTTTCCTGTATAGGATGGTATATAGGTGATCCTTCTTGACTTTTATGCTAATATCCAAGAAATCGATGGTGGCCCTGTCGAAATGCATGGTAAACTTGATGTCCTCAGATTGTAAATTTAGCCAAATGAAGGACCTCAGGTCTTGTTCCTCGCCTGTCCATACAAGGAACACGTCGTCAATATATCTTCGCCATTCAGTGATGTTATTCCTATATGGGTTGACAGGTGAAAATATATAATTGTCTACGAAATTACTCATGAAGAGAATAGCAAGGTCTGGGGCAAAGGCAGCTCCCATCCCCACTCCCTTGCTTTGGATGAAGAATTATTTTTGAAATACGAAAGGTTTTTGGTCATTGCCACCTCCAGAAGTTCTACTATGAATTTGGTGGGGACATTAGTGGGTTGTGGTCTCCTGTCCAGGACTCTTGTCATTGATGCCAGGGCTGGTACTAGTGGGATGCTCGTATAGAGCGAAATGATGTCCATGGTGACAAGTATTTGTTTGTTCCTGTCAAGTGCCATCTCATCCACCAGATTAATAACCTGCACAGTATCTCTTAGATATGTTTCAGTTCTTTCTGCGAGGGGCTTGATAAAGAAGTCAACATATTTACAGACCAGTTCTAGAAGGGACCCACATCCTGATATTATCGGTCGTCCTGGCGGTTTAAGTGGATCCTTATGTACTTTTGTTGTAACGTATAGATTGTAGGAATCCGAGGCAGGTTCACATTAAGGTATTCATATTCATTATCAGTAAGGAATCCTGCTTCCTTTCCCCTTTCCGTAATGTTTTTGATTCTCAACCTGATTTCTTTAGTGGGATCACCATGGATTGGGGTGTAGCTGGTTCCATCTCTTAATTGAGCGTAGATCTCTGCTTTGTAGTCCTGGACGTCTTGCATCACAATTGCTCCCCCTTTATCTGCTGGTTTTATAACAATTGATTTATTGTTCTTCAGGGTATTGAGGGCTTCACGTTCCCCTGTGGTGATGTTATGTTTCACGTATGGTCTCTTTGCGCAGATCTTCATCACGTCCCGCAATACCACACTTTCATATGTCAAAATCCTGTGAGGGGGGGCGTGTCCAAGATGGGGGCGTGATCGGACGCAGGTCTCCGAGGCTCCCTGCCCGATCCCGCCTAAACGCCGCTAACATCGCCTAATCTAACCGGAGAAGCAGAGAAAAGCACAGGGAGAGGTGCTGCAGCACAGCCGTAGCCCCGAAACTGAGCCACGGACCTGCGTGCTTGGTGGGAGGCTCGGGCGCGGGAAGACGCCACACCGCGGCCTGCTGTAGCGGCCGCGCCGGGGACCTGACCGGCCTGAGCACCCGCAGCCCTGAGGTCTCTGGAGGCAGGACTTGCAAGCCAGACGAGCTGGGCACGGGGCCTTACAGACTGAATCCCTGCCGCTGGCCCCGAAGCTGCGGACCCGGAGAGGCAGCGCATCGCCATCCCCGCGACCCGGCCGGTGATCAGGTGAGATCCGGCCGGCGGTCGCGAAAATCTCGGCGCGGCAGATCGGGGCGCCTCCACGGTGTGGAGGTGGGCCTACCGGCGGCGGACCAAGCAGCGCTGCACCCGCTACGGTGACCCGAACCTGGGAAGTGCCCCACGAGGCCCGGCGCGGCCCCGACGCGGGGACCCTGCAGCCCCCCACGGAACCAGGGACCCTCAGGAGGAGTGCGGGGCGACGCAGCAAAGCCGGACCCGTGGAAACCGACCGCCACTGGGCACAAAGGTGAGGAGAGAGGAGGTGGGCACCTTAAAAGGCTCGGGGGCACAATCGAGCCCCCGGTGTGGGGCTGCGGGGAGAGGCCCGGGCCGCATCGCACCTGAACCGGTGGGACCGGGCTAGGCACGCTACAACTGGCAGTCACGATTCACAAGCCCCTACCACACGGTGCTGAGCGGCGACCCGGCTGGGTGGTGTGTGCCTGACTGGAGTAGGGGCTGACTTCGCGAAACACCTAGCCGGCTGGAGGGCGAGTGGCCGCATCTGCCCTCTTGACTCCGGGTGGCGCCTGGAGGGAGCTGACCCGCGCTGAGACTGCCCCACTGGGCTTCTACTCATCCACGAAGCGGTCGGCCCACGTTTGCCACCTGGACATCGGCGGCGCCGAGGGATGGCTGACCTGGGGTGGCGCGACTCCCCCCTGATTCTACAACGGGCCCCCAGAACCCAGCATTTGTCCACCTCCGAGGCAGCTCACAACATGGCAGGACAGAGGGGCAAGAAAGGGTCCCAGACGCTCCCTGAACTACTGGCCAAATCCCAGCCTAAACCTAGCAAAGACCCACCCTCGCCGGCGACCATGAAACCCCTGCCAGTACCGGCGGACGACCAGGTACCTATCACCAGATCTTTCTGAGAGATGCTGTTTAACTCACTCAGAGAAGACTTCAAATCCTTGAAGCAGGAAGTGGCGGGCGAGGTCCGAGAACTCCGACGCGACGTGGAGGGCCTTGGAGAACGGGTGGTCGCCATTGGAGAGCCGGACCAAACCAGAAGTAACGAAATCGAACAGCTCCAACAAGAGGTCCTGCGAATCACAGACCAGCAGCTGGACCTTCAGGCCCACGCAGAGGACCTTGAAAACCGTTCCCGTCGAAACAACATACGGGTCCGGGGGGTCCCTCAGAAAGCGGAGGGGACTGACGTCACCGGGTACCTGCAGGCCCTCTTCAGGAGTGTTCTAGGGGAACCAGCAGATTTCGCCATTCGCATTGACAGGGTGCACAGAGTTGGACTGCCCCGACGCGCCTCGGCCCCGCCACCGGACATTTTGGCCTTTCTCTCAGACTTTCCGCTGAAAGAGCGGATTCTCCGCGAAGCCCGGCGGGCACAGCCCTTCCAGTTTCAGGGTCACTCCATCGCCCTGTACCAAGACCTATCCAACATCACCCTGCAAAAACGTAAGGACTTCAAGAAGGCGACGGACTTCTTGCGACAGCAGGAAGTCCCCTACTCCTGGGGCCACCCATTCAGACTTATATTCAAATGGAACGGACGGCTACACCAACTACATTTGCTTAAGGATACCTGCACCCTCCTGGGACTTGATCAGGAAGAGGATGAACCCACGCCGAGAGACTCACAAGGACCGTCCAGAGGGGGTTGGCAGACGGTGCGCCATAGACTATCCCCATCACACCGCTTGAAACCGGATGCCTCCGTTATCACATAGGAACGAGCAACGGCGGTGGCAGAGGTAGCCAGGGAAGGAGTTACTCAGTTCGGGAGCAGGACTGTTGTTTGTTCTGGGGGGGTTTGCGGGAGGGAGGAGGGAGTTCGGGTTGGGTTTGGGGAGGTGGGTGGGACCCAGGGATCTGGTTGGGGCTACCTCGCCCATCGCTTCCTCATGGGCCACACCAAGGGAGAAGGCCTCGCATACATCAGGATCTTTGTGCTCTCCCATCATGGAGTCTAGTTTGAAGGTACTCACCCTTAATGTCAAGGGCCTAAACAACCCGATCAAACGCAGGGCCGTGATCTCATACCTAGAGAATTCCGGGGCCGACATATGCTTATTGCAAGAAACACACCTCCTACCCAAAGATTGGCATAGGATGCGTTCACGTGCCTTCCCTCAACAGTTCTTCTCCTCGCTGCCGACAAAAAAAGCGGGGGGTGGCTATTCTGGTCTCTAGAGGCTTCCATGGCAGTGTGGGAGATTAAGGGCAGATTACTGGCACACACCTTTCTGGTCGGGGGACAGCGCTTCACCATTGCTTCACTATACGCACCAAATTCCGGCCAGGAACCCTTCTTGAAACAGGCAGCCTCCGAGTCTCTTCAACCCCTTAATTCGCCTCTGCTAATCGGGGGGGACCTCAACCTGGTGATGGACTCACATATGGACAGATCGGGCCACCGATATGGGGACACGGGTGCCATAACAGCCACTGGTAGGGCCTGGCTACATGACGAGGGCTTGGTGGACTTATGGAGGTCCTTTCATCCCACCGCATGTCATTACACATTCTACTCCCACGTTCACCACACTTACGCCCGACTGGACCACTTCCTGGGCTCCTCTGAACTGCTCCCCATCCTTAAAGATATAACCATCACACCTGCGGCGCTCTCTGACCACGATGCTGTGGAGCTAACCCTACAGGTCCCTAGGTCCACCCGCCCACCTGGCTCATGGCGGTTGCGCGAGACCCTGTTACACCGACCAGAGGTCACCAAACAGCTGCACACATGCCTCACCCACTACATAGCCACTAACGACATCCCTGGGACTCGTGTGACTGCCCTGTGGGAGGCCTTGAAAGTGGCCAGGGGCGAGCTCATAGCCATCGCTGCAGCGGAGGCCAAGGACCGCAAAGAAAAGTGGACCGAGCTCACAGCTCAGGTCTCCGAACTCGAGAGGGTCCACAGCCGCACCGGCGCCCCACGAGTTTGGAGACAACTGAAGTCGGCCAGGGCCCAGTTGGCTAGCCAGGACACTGACCGGGCCGAGTTCGCCGCCCTGCGCCTCCGTCACTCTTACTACGTCGGGGGTAATAAAACGGGCCGCTTGCTCGCCAGCGCCCTGAGAGCGAAAACCCAGCGATCCCAGATCTCTACTTTAACTGATGACTCCGGTCGGGACATCTCCGGCGAGTCCCAATTGCGGAAGGATTTAGAACGTTCTATGCCACTTTGTACAGGGCGGACTCCGTCTCGCCGGACGAGGTTGGTGATTACCTTGAGACCGCGAAGATCACGGAGCTGTCACAAGCCAACGCGGACTCCCTGGACGCCCCTATCCGCCTGGATGAAGTCCTAGCTGCCATCTCTCGCTTACGCCCTCTTAAATCCCCGGGACCAGATGGCTTTTCATCCGGGTTCTATAAAACCTTTAGCCACTTGTTAGCCCCAATCCTTACCCGACTTTTCAATTCTTTCGAGGGGCCGAGCTCCATTCCCCCAGACATGCTGGCGGCCGAGATCGTTGTGCTGCCTAAGCCGGGCAAAAAACCTACAAGTTGCTTCGCGTTTCGCCCCATATCCCTGCTTAACCTCGATCTGAAGATCTTCACAGGGATCTTAGCCGCGCGCCTGGGCCCTTGCCTACCAGGCATTCTGGAGCCGGACCAGTCCGGCTTTGTCCCTAATCGCCAATGCAGCGATAACACTAAACGCTTTCTACACCTCATCGATGAGGCCCACTACCAGAACTTGGTCTCCGTATTATTGGCCATAGATGCGGAGAAAGCGCTTGATCGCGTAGACTGGTCCTACCTACAACATGTCCTGCGGCGATACCGGGTGGGAGACCGCTTCTAGGCCTGGATTGCAAGCTGTTACCACCGCCCACAAGCCTGTGTCCGCATCGTAGGCCTATGCTCAGACCCCTTTGAGAATCAGCGAGGCACTAGGCAGGGGTGCCCCCTTTCGCCCCTCCTATTTGCCCTCTACGTAGAACCTCTAGCGCAAAAAATCTGTGATAACCCCAACATACACGGAATGTCCTTTGGTCGGGAGCCCCACACAATAGGTTTATAAGCAGATGACATCATTGCTGCCCTAGAGAGCCCGGACCGCTCTGTCCCTGCCTTTCTGCCTTTGGAGCCGTCTCTGGCTTCAAAATCAATAGAGGGAAGTCCCTCATATTGCCATTAGGTAGGAATGCCCAGGCGCACGCCACTCCGCCTGCATACGGCGGGGGAATTCAGTCAATGACACAGCTTCCCTACCTAGGCATCACCCTCACGGCTTCCACGACCTCTACGCTGGCCCTCAACTACACAACTTTGTCCTCTCGGATTCGATCTGACCTTGCACCCTGGGCCAAACAACCCCTTTCCCTACTGGGCCGTGTCGCAGCTATTAAGATGACGACCTTGCCTAAAATCTTATACCTTTTTCAGACACTCCCGGTATTCCCCCCTGCTGGCACCTTCAGGCTCTGCAATCCAATATCCACCATTTCATCGGGGGGGGCAAACGGGCGCGCATGCACAAACACCTAGCATACAGAAGCCCGGATGAGGGAGGGTTGGGCATCCCCAATCTCTTGCAGTATTTTCTGGCAGCGCAGCTCCGCTATCTGGTGGAGTGGTTCAGGCCAGAATCCGAAAAGCGCTGGCTGTTCCAGGACAGAGCCATGGCAGGTACCTCCCTTTGGAAAGTCCCATTTCTTCTTAGACAACACCGGCCACGCTACCTCCTGAAGTCTCCCATTACCCGTACTGTCCTGCGGGTCTGGAACATGGTGGCGGTCAAGAGAGGACTCACCACTTTCCCATCCCCTTTAATGCCTGTCCTGGACAACCCGGAGTTCCCGCCGGGCAACACCCCAGGGGCATTTCCACAACGGCGCAACATCAGTAACTTCTCAGCCGGTCATCTCTTCGACCTGAAGGGCTTTCTCACCCTCACAGACATTACTCGGGGCTATGATGTCGTTTCCCCCCACTTATTTCAATATTTTCAGCTCCGTCACTGGCTCACCCATGCGGAGGCCGCGCCCCTGGTCGGTAGACCCATGACTACCTTTGAGAAGTGGCTGGTGACAAAAGACACTGACAAACACCTCATATCAGACCTCTACAACATGCTCACTCCGTCCTTCCCCCAAGGCAAATCGGCGGGCCAAAGGAGGTGGGAGCAAGAACTGGGAAGGGCCCTGTCGTCTCAGGAATGGCGGTCTGTATACTATAGGGCTGCCCACACCACACGCAACACGGCCTCTAGGGAGGCAGCAACGAAACTGGCTATATACTGGCATCTCACGCCGGCCCGGCTCCACAAGGGTAACCCCGTGCATAGCGCTGTGCTGGAGGGGGTGCGGAGAAAGGGGCACCCTGACACACCTTCTCTGGGATTGTCGTGAGGTCCAGGATTACTGGAAATCTGTCTTAGATGAGATTGACTCCAAATTTGACACAGAAATCCCCAGGTTCCCAGCATACACCCTCCTGGGCCTACCCAAAGCAATCACTTTTCCCCTGAAATCCCAGAGGGGCCGTCAGATGGGGGTCGCTATGCAAGCCGCTACACAACACGTCCTGTCCCTGTGGGGTTCCACCACCAAACCCTCCCATACAGGTTGGCTACATCAACTCTGGTTTGTCCTGGGCATGGAGCGCATTCACGCTACACTCACACATTCTACGGCTGCTTATCAGAAAGTGTGGCTTCCGCTGCTCTCCCTTCTGTCCAAAGAATTCAATGAGATCATGTGCCCCAAGTACCTGCGCATTCTGCGACTCACTGAGACTGCGAAGGTCCCTGCACACCCACCTGACTGATGTTATCGTTCTACACAGGCCTATGACATTACACGTCCCTTTGGATCGGCACACTGGGCGGGGTGGGGGTGGGAAGGGGAGTTGGGGGGAAGGGAGGGGGCTATCGTTGGGGGTTTTTCTCACCATGACTTCCTTTTCAGGCCGATCGGAATGTTTTAACTTCCCGCACTGTATAGCGGACTCATTGCATGCAGGCAATCACACAAAAGACTGCCGCACACCGCATAATTCATTGCCTGCTTGCTGCAGGTGCCTGATACGCATTTCATGCAATGTTTTGTATATTGTTGCTACTGAAACCAATAAAACAAATTTAAAATTAAAATCCTGTGAGAGATGGAATGTGAAGGTGGCATAAACGTTGATGGAGGGCGCATTCCAGTGAATGATGATGAAGATATTGGCAATGTGTGTTTGAAGTAATGTCTCAGTCGTATTTTTCGAAATTATGTGTGTAATTCTGTCTTTATGCTGAACGATTCACATGGGAGGTGGGTACAAATGACAGTCCCTTCGTGAGCACACTCATCTCCTCTGTGGAGAGTTCATGGGCTGATAGGTTAATGATGGGATTCCTCTGATTCACCATCTGTATATTCTCCATCTCATATTGATTTCCCCCTGGTTCTCTTGCTGGAATCTCACTAGCATAAAACCGCAGCCAAATCTTTTGCCGGAAACGCTCCAAAAATCTGGAAGTCCATCCCCCCACATCAGAATAACACCCTTGTTTCCAAAATTCAAGAGCCTACTCCAAGCCCTCTTCCTCGACCGCTCTCGAGCAAACCGATAGAGTCCAGATAGCTCCCTAGCCGACGCTCCATTTTACCTTAAATTTTGAGAATGATGACACTGATTCGGATCAAGAAAACTTTTTGTGTATAAACTGATTGAATGACGAATACGCACGGATGAACGTGTATAAACTGATTGAATGACGAATACGCATGGATGATCGTCAGGTTTGTCTTGCACCCCCCTCCCCTCTGCCTTTTCGCTCATGTGCTTGTTCCCTTCCCTGCTCAAACCTCCATGTTCGACCAATCTCCTGTACCATCTATTTGCACATTATTGTATATGCTGTGAAGCACTCTGATACCCCTGGGTCCAGCTAACGCTGTACAAAACTCCTAAATAAAAATAAATAAATAAATGTGTGAATTAAAACGCTATATATGTCACAAGTGGAATAATGCACATGGGCTGCAGATCAATATATGTTGCAACTAGAACAATAGTAATCGGAATGATTACCAGAGTAATAGATATCAGAACTAGAATAAATGAGGTAGGAAATAAAGCAATAGATGTCAGAATCTGAGTGGTTGATGTGAGAATCAAAACATGAGATGTAAACAGGAGAACAGTAGATGAGAAATTAGAACTATAGATGTGATAAGTAGAAAAGTAGTAATCCTTTAATCAGTTTTCTATGCTATTAATATTTTGACACAATAGTGGCAATATCAATATTTCTAGTCAGCTTTAGTTTGGTATAGTCTCATGTACACTGTTTCTCTTCTAAATTATTTTTCTGCTGCTCTATAAATACATTCAAATATTACAATTATTGATTAGGGCAGTAGAAAAGTAGATTTGGGGATGTTCATGCAAAATATATAAATTAGAATAAAATCTGCATGAATAAGAATAATAGATCTGGGTAACAAAAAAATGAGTGCCAGAATAAGAGCAAGGTTGTCTGAAATGAAGAATAGTTTTGGGAATTAGAACGCTAGATGTGGAGATTAGAATTCTTGAATTAAAATAATAGATTTAGGCAAGAGAGCCACCGATATGGAAGTTAGAACAAGCGATGTCTCTGTATGAATCGAAACAATAATGTGTTAATTGGAACAATTAACATTGGAATAATAACAATATATGTGAGAAACAGAATAATAGATATAGAAAGTTAGACATGGACATTAGAACACTGGATGTTGGGATTCTAAAAACAGATGTTTGATTTGCAACAACAGACGTGGCCATTAGGGCAATAAATATAAAAAATGAAACTTCAGACGTGTAATTAGAACAATGTGTGCCTAAATTGTAACAATTGATGAGGGAAATAGAACTAGTGACACCGCCAATGAAACATAAAAAGGCGAGAACTAAAATAATAAATGTGGTGATTAGACTAATAGTTGTCTAAGCTGTAACAACAATTAAGTCGTTTAGTAAAATAGATACCTGAATTAGGATTTGGGAATCTGGAATCAAGGTGTCTGGAAAAGACCTATATTTTTCAAAATCAGAATACAGATATGGTAAGTAGAGCAGTAGGTGGTATTTACAAGAGATGAAGTCATTAAAACATTACATAGTTGAATAAAAACAATAGATAGTTACACCAGAATATTACGTTTGAGACAGTGGACAATATTTGTGAATTAAGAAAGCTGTATTTCGAATCGGATTGGTAACAATGGATAGGGAAACTGGAGTACATATGTGAATTAGAACAATACGTTTAGGGACTAGGCCATTAGGTATCTGAATTAGTACAATAGAAGTGGAAATCAGAACAGAGGATGTGGCTAGTAGAACAATAGACACATGTAAGAATAACAGATGTCCTAATTAGACCAACATATTTGATCATTCCACTAGATTTCTGAATAAGAACTATAAATATGGATATTAGAAAAAAAGATCTATGCAGTAGAATAATACAATTGGAACAACTATAAGAATCAGAACAGATGTGTGCATTACTAATATAGGTGTGTGAACTAGAAATAAATATTTGAATTACTACAGCAAATGGCTGAATGAGAATACCAGGTGCTGTAATTAGAAAAATAAATGTGTGACTCGTTACAATAGATATCTGAATGAGGACGACAAATATGGGAGGCAGAATAAAATATGAACAATACATATGTGAATTAGAGCAACAAAGATATGCATTAAAATAATTAACCTTGGCCAGCGAGCAATAGATCTGGGCTGCAGAAAGGTGACGTGACAAGACTCTCCTTCATGTCTAAGGATGTGCAGGACCCACAGAGCGGACAAGCGTACATTGGCTGATTCTGTTGCATATAGTTGTTTTATATGCACTGGTCAGTCACTATGTAGAAAGTTAATGCTTCATGCATGTGTTCTTTTGCAGTGTACCATGCTCAGCTTCTATTGCAACGTTGCTGGTTTCAGGGTGTGGTGCAGAGATGATGTATGTAGTTGTATGGAGTTGAGTAAGGGTGAATCCAAGAACTTACCCATGGCCACCATGTGGGATCTGATTTGTGAGAGGGTCAGAATATGTGCTTGCCAACATTCAAGAACAGAGAATTAGTGGCATGTATGGGTGCAATGTGATGGTGCCTCTCCCCTTAAAGATTTCCACTGCACATGGCACTCACTGCCAGTAACGCCATAGCACTTTACTGCGTTTGCAATTGGGCCGGAGTGTCTGACACTCTCGTGAATAGCTCTAACTTGTTTTTAAACAACATACATTCAAAGCCCAATGTTTGAACCTTCAAAATGGCAAGTACATAAGGGTCACATACGCTGAAGGAAGACAGGAGCCGCCTTTACTCACAGAGAATTAGCTAGAAGTGAGATGTTGAGCATCAGGAATACCACTCCTGATACGTCCACTGGCCACCATCCCCTAATAAGAGAGTCAGTATACAACCTTCTGATGTTGTCAAAATAAATTTAGTCATTATTATCCTTCAGTGAGACTATGGAAAGCATGTTTCCAAGAGGCCTAAGACTGCCCTGCTGGTGCACAGCCTACTAGCTAGATAACTACTAAAGTCTATTAATTATTTGAACCAGCAATATCTCTCTCTTCTCAATTTAAGGAACCCAGAGGTGCAGATCCAACCTACTGTCAGCCACAGAAGTTGCGAATGACCAAGACCCCAATGCCCAATTTAGTTGTAAAGGCATGATTGTTAAAGGGATATGCGTTGAAAAGATCACACCTAGCCCCCCTATCTTGAGCCCTAAAACCCGATACCCCAGCCCTGCAATCCACCCCGCCTCAGCCCTAAAAATTAACCGACTCCCTACCCTGACCTCTAAACAGGGCCGGACTGGCCGTAGTGGGCACCGGGCGTTTCCCCGGTGGGCTGCTAGAATGTGTCCGGTTTTGGGCCCCTGGGGGGCCGTTTTTGTTACCGGGGTCGGCAATATCGGCCCTGTAACAAAATTGGCCGAAACCGGCCCTCGCAAACTGCTCAGCTGCACTCCCCTTCACCCCAAGGGGGGCAGCTGAGTACTTTGCCAGGGCCGATTACTGTTTCCAGTCCAGCCCTGCCTCTAAATCCGGCCCCCAGGCCTTAAAAACTACCCTCCCCCCCAAAACCAGCCCCAGCCCCAATTACCAAGCTGCGTCCTGGTCCTTCCTCTCCCGGTCTCTCTTTTTTCTGTTCCTCTCGATCCGCTCTGCATCTAGACTGCACACTGCCTTAACAACGCATATGCCTGGTTCAGGCAAGCGTTGTTCTGCTTGTTTTGAAATGGCACACGTAGCTCAGCCCGCGCTGTAAATGCTGTTTCCCTGAATGGGTCTTTCTTGGGATATTATGAATTAATGGCACATGATAGAGTTACAGATCAATCAGAGGATGGAGCGAGAGATAAAAGTGAGATAAAAACTAAATAAGAGTGAGAGGTTTGAGAGAAATTGAAGTATATCTTAAATGGAGGGTGAGGAGAAAAGATGGTGTGTGAAGAGTGAGGCGTAATAGTACGTCAAGGATTTATTACTTCGAGTTGTAGGTAACTACGATAATGATTTGGCACATCTTAGTTGGACCAGGTGAAAGTACCATATCAATAATTATGAAGGATCTACAGAAAAGTGAGAGAATGGAAAGAAATACTAAGTGAAGGTAGAGCTACATCGGAGTGAGAAGTTAGGAGTGGGTAACGCCGAGAAATAAACCTATCACGCCACGCTACTAATCGGTCTGGGAAGACCGCAACGTCAACGCTTACCGTGGGTTCCTGCTGTACCTGTTTCCCGCTTTCTCACCACCATCAACGCGGGACACAGGAATTGAAGGACTCGAAGTCCCAGCACTCCCCCTGCGGCGCTATCAATCTTTGTCACCAGTGAGCGCCAGGAGGCGCCTGAAAAACGGAGCGGGGGCTGGAGCAACCCGGGTAACGCCGAGAAATCAACCTATCACGCCACGCTACTAATCGGTATGGGAAGACCGCAACGTCAACGCTTACCGTGGGTTCCCGCCGTACCTGTTTCCTGCTTTGTCACCACCATCAACGCGGGACACAGGAATTGAAGGACTCGAAGTCCCAGCACTCTCCCTGCGGCGCTATCAACCTTCGTCACCAGTGAGCGCCAGGAGGCGCCTGAAAAGCGGAGCGGGGGCTGGAGCAACTCGGGTAACGCCAAGAAATAAACCTATCACGCCACGCTACTAATCGGTCTGGGAAGACTGCAACGTCAACGCTTACCGTGGGTTCCCGCTGTACCTGTTTCCCGCTTTCTCACCACAATCAACGCGGGACACAGGAATTAAAGGACTCAAAGTCCCAGCACTCCCCCGTGGCGATATCAACCTTCGTCACCAGTGAGCGCCAGGAGGCGCCTGAAAAGCGGAGCAAGTCTTCCGCCAATGCGGAACCCGCGCGGGCGCGCGACGGGCAAAGCCCGGGCCAAGGGCGAGCCCGTTTGAGCCCGTTCGAGACCAGACCAGGCTGGGCCGGGCCCACCCTCTAAGCCGGTCAACCTTACAAGGTCAGTTTACATTTGTCATACGGTTGGCTCCAGATAAGGCATAAGGCATAATTAATTAGGGTGGCTGAATCTACAGAACTATAAATGAATTGGGCCTGCATCCTAATTTAAGAACTATAGAGAGAATGAACCCGCGTGAGGGCAAGGGAAGAACTGCACAGCCCACCGGTAGTATTGCGGGGACTTTGGATCAGTTTTTAATCAGAGCCAGCGCTGGCCTTGCTCATGAGATAGCACTGACAGAGCGTCGCCTATCTTTGGATATTCAAGCTGAGAAACGATCATCCCTGGGTGCTATAGCTTCTGCACGCACCCCGGATCGCTCCCTGGTTGTTGATATTGTTTCCCTTGATGAAGGAGGCGATCTGGGATCGTCTGCTAACATATTATTGGAGGTACAAGACGGGCAGGGTGTACAAAATATTTTGCCACCCGTCGAACCGGTTGTAGCGGTCATTGAAAATACCCAAAGTACTCCGCGCTCACGTATTGCCACAAGACCTGCCAATCATGGCAAAATTATCATCCCAGATGTAAACCAAGACTCTTCGCTAAAGCGGAAGTGGGGCGGGGGGCCACAGAGACAGAAGCCGGCAAAAATGAAGAAGCCAAACAAAAAAGGAGAGGTATAGCTTTTCAATCCCCTGTAACGGTGGACTCCCAGCCAATTCCGTCAAACATGTTTAGTGAATCAAATTTAGTTGTTCCAGATGACGCTCATGTAAAAACTTTTGATGCTATGTGGCTCAGATTGGAAAATGTAATAACATCGTCTTTGTCCCCAATTTTGTATAGGCAGTCCAAAATCGAGGATAGACTAATTGCCTTTGAATTAAAGGTTACACAGAATCCTGGTGATTTGGAGGGTTCTTCTGAAAAGGACAATGGTTAATTGACCGAATGAATCTAGCAACATTGTATCTGGAAACCTCCCCGCCCCAAGCTCCCTTGTAGCAGGGCAAATACTTTTAACATCAAATGCGTCTGGAAGAAATGTAGATGCTGTTGGTAATCATAATACCGATAGAGTGAATGTTGTTATTGATGATGCAAGCCAGCCAGGGATTAACTCCAGTAGACACATTCAGGACAGCTCATGTGTCCTGGAAAGGAGGGCATACGGACCAAGTGTGAGGTTCATGGGGGAGGTCTTACCTAGTTTAACATCGGGGGCTCGGCATCAGGAATTACAACAGATGCCGAGGGGTACGGATCACCGGGTAGCCCTAGAGGGCTCCCAGGTTTTACATCTCCCCCCAGCAGCGGCTCCGTTGGTAGTGGTACTGCGCAATGTTCCAGTTTTACGAGAGGGGTAGACAGAAACCACTGATAAGTTGATGGCTAAAACCATGCAATGGCTTTCCAATCATTTGAAGAATGTGGGGGTGGGGGATCTGAATATTTGTAATGATATGATAATGGCTGGACGATGCGCCTGGATTGGGCACTCAAGGAAGGAAGAAGGAGGGGATTGTATAGTCGCAAATTTCAATAACAAGCGAGTTGTGGGATTTCTGTTGAACCGCCTGGAGAGTACCATTGCAGACTTTAGCGCTGATAAAATTGGTCTTTTACCTCTGGGGTTTCTTTATAGACCTCACTTTATTCAGAATGGATGACGGATGCCGCGGGTACAAAATAATCTTCGAGTACCACAGGGATTTAGCCAAAGACTACCTTTTTTAAATCTAGCTAATAGATTTGCTCAATTGTCGGGTACAAACTGTTGCGATTGACTACATCCTTTAAGTCCTACTCCGCGGGAGAATTCTGTTGTTCAGTTACCCCTGTCCCCAGTGACTTTCCCGTCCACCCAGTTAGATATTTCAGAGGATGCGGGGAGGAGTTCGAGTGATGTTAGTATAGGGGAACATAAGAGAAAGCCCACACCAGAAGTTGAGTTAAAATGTTTGAGCCGATCACAGTACGAATGTTTATATATAATGACATGGAATGTGGCGGGGGCTAGGAACAAATTGCAGGATGCAAACTGGTATAAAACTATTGAGCATTGTGACATGGTTTTAATACAGGAGACATGACTTACGGATGCCTTCTTTGTAAACGGTTTTAAAGACTATCGCAACTAATGCTATTCCCTCAAAGGCAGGTAGGGCTAGTGGTGGTTTAGCAGCTCTTATTTCACTGTCTTCAAGGTTGACTTTAAAAAAATACTACACCAAGTCACTGAATTTCCAGTTTCTTTTATTCTCCGTAGAAGGACTACAGGATATTATAGTTATTAACTTTTATAATAACATCTTTAATGCCTCGAGACGTGAGGTCATTGTATCATTGGACAACGAGTTGATGGATGTAGGTCGGGACTGCTCCCTTATCTGGGCGGGTGATTTTAATCTAGAACCATGTGATCTTATAGCGGGAATTCAATGTGGTTACAAAGAAGAACTAGGTAGTGCCCCTGTACATTTCCCACATAACAACTATGGTGAAAATATTAACTTTGTTATGTCAAAGCATAACCTGGAAATTACAGAGAAGGTTTTAAAAAGAGTAGATGGGAAGATAATATCTATACATTTGAAGGAGTAAGGTCATCCTCATGTATCGATCATTTCATCACTTCAACAAATTTAAGGACCTTAATATTAGAATGTTTTGTTTCCCCAAGCCTATTAAGTGACCACCATCCAGTATTAATAACCTTAAGAACCTCCCTTAGTAAACAATTACAATCAGGTATCCACGATGTGGACATAAAAACACACGGGGAAAATGGGCTCTCAATCAAATAGGCAGGCGTGGACCCAGAAGTCTTTACAAACAGAATCTTATTAAAAATAGAAGATTATATTGGTACTTGTTTGGACGAATCCACAAGCAGTTTTGACATTATTAAGGCCTTTCATTCTATTTCTACTGTAATTTCAGATAACTTACGAAGGAAAAGTAAAAAATCTATATCACATTCCCCAAGATGGTTTGATAACCAATGTTCTAGATTAAATAGAGATTTAAAGTCAGCATTAAAACCGATCCCGCGAAATAGAGAGGCGATTAGTACCCTACGTAAATTATATTAAGAAGCCCTCAAACAGAGAAAATCGGAGATAAGGGAAAGCGCATGGGAGAATCTAATTAAAGCCGCCGACCATAAAGATTCGGTCCTTTTTTGGAAAACTTTGGATCAACCCTTCTTCAAGGAGGTTCAAACAGTAAAGATTGATACTGAAGTGACCCCTGAGGAATGGTTAACCCATTTTGAAGCAATTTCTAATGAATCCAAACAGGGTATTTTAAATATCTAGGATAGAACTGTCATAAACGTAAATAAAACTAACGTAGGGTGCATAACTCAAGATGAAATCACAACAGCCCTTAAGAATAGCTCCAGTGGTAAGGTTGCAGACCCCGACGGAGTGCCAATAGATGTATTTAAATACAATATGGACTTCTGGGTACCCGTTTTGTTTAAATTCCTCAATGCAACAACTGACGGGGTGATACCGGCTACTTGGGTGGAGAGTCTGATAGTCCCCATTTTTAAAAAGGGTGATAGAAGTAGTGCTAGTTACTATCGCCCAATATCTTTGCTTGCCTCAACGTCTAAAGTCATGGCCCGAATATTGCTGGCCAGGTTAGAGCAATGGTCAAACGAAAACAATATTTTATCAACTGCACAGTCTGGCTTTAGACGTGGTGTTGGTACAATTGAGCAGTGCCTGAATTTGGATCTAATAATAGGAAAATACACCCTTGCGAGGGAGGGCTCCCTCCACCTCTGCTTTGTGAACCACTCAAAGCTATGGAAGACATTGAGAGGTATGGGTGCCCCGAACGATATTATTAGTTTCCTATCACCAATCTACGCTCATCTGTCCGCAAAGATTCGCTATGGAATACATGGGGAATGCATGAAGCACTTTAAAATCACCCGTGGAGTAAGACAGGGCTGTACTCTTGCCCCCCTACTGTTTTCACTTTATATAAACAGTGTCGACATCTTATTACAGAACAGTGGGGTAGATGTCCCAATGATTGGCAAGCGGGCCACACCCCTATTACTGTATGCTGACGATGCCGTCCTGATTTCTAGGACAGCCAACGGCTTACAGAACCTGATGGATAATTTTACCCGTTTTATGAGGGAGAAACATTTGAAAATTAACCTGAGTAAGACGCTGGTTATGTCCTGTGGTAAAAGGAATATTAAAACAAAATCACATTTTATCAACGGGACATTAGTAGAGAGAACTTTTACATTTTCTTACTTAGGCATTCTTTTTAATTGTAAGGGTAATTGGAATACACACGTAACCCTATGTAAGTTGAAATTTGTGAAAATAGTGGAGGCCATCTTTAGGTTCTCCCGAAAAATTGGCAATAAACCGGTTCGGGAGATTCTTAAGTTGTACGGAGCGAAGTGCATCACTGGGAGTTGTTACGGGGGGCCCTATGGGGTCAGATTGACACCTCGTCATTACACATCCTTGAAAACAAATTCTTAAGATGCTTTTAGCTGTCCCTGTTGCTACACCTTCAACTATCTTGCACAGGGAAACTGGAACTCCGTATTTATATGATCTAATTAGTATGGCCGCTCTAATCTGTGGCATCACGTCTGGGTCAGGGAAGAAACTCATTTCACGAGGGAAATTATTTTAGACTGTTTGTCTCAAGATGGTTGTAAAAAAAATTCCCTGGTTAAGCTATATTGCCAGTCTTCTAGAAGAATGCAGTTTAACCGTGAATGATTTTCAATCAGGAGATGTACATCATCCTAGTAAGGCTGAACTAAAAAGGAGTTTTTTGAGTGTAAGAGCGGCCCGTAGAGACGAGGTCTCAAATTCCAAAAAAACAGTTGTAACTTATCTTGAGGGCCCCATGGTTACAGGTTTACAACCATACCTTGTTTTTGTAACCAACGTACAACATAGATTTTACCTAACAAGACTAAGATTGTGCAATTTACATTTCTTATTTGCATTTCCTAATAGGGGTAAGTGGTGCTCCATCATGCCGAATTGTCCGTGTGATGGCAGGTCTAAACAAAGTACCCTTCACTTTTTATTTTTTTGTAAGTTTTATACAGAAATTAGAAAAATGTATCTCTGTCCTATTTTTAAAATTGATAGCCTGTATTCCTTTAAAACTGCTTTTAATTATGTGCGAAACTTGGAAAAAATATCAGTATGTAACGCAGTTATTTGTTATATAACGATGGCAACGAAACAAAGGAATGAACTTGTTCACCTAGAAAGACTGAATTATGAAGTAATGTAAGCACACCTGTTTAGCGTCTGTGCTCATTCAACTTATGTGATGAATTGGTGCCTACTGATGTTTTTAATTCAGATGTGTTTCTTTTTTAAATGTAAATGAATTTTAGAATTTTTATATAGTATGCTTTTGTGGACATTTTGTATGATCCGACTAAAGCTTGTTTGACTGACTTGAGAAGTTAGGAAGACCGATTGAGGTATATCTTAGGGGGAGGGGTGGAAGAAACAGAAGGCTAGGCCAAAAAGTGGCCTAAAAGAAAAGTCAAATATGAAGTGAGAGTAAAATACATCAGAGTGAGATGCTAGGTGGAAGAATGTGGGTTAGGAAAAAATAGAACGCGTGAAAAGACGGCAGCTTAACAATACATTTAAACACTTGTTGCTCAAGATTTATTTTAAATAAATATGTTTTTAACTTCTTTCGGATGTGCAATAGACGTTTTGGGGCTCTCAGATCAGCCGCAAGAGTTCCATAATACTGGAGACGCGGCTGAGAAGGCTTTTTAGTTGGAAACCATAGTTTCCAGTGTTCAATTTTGCACGGTTCTCAGTATTGCGACGGTTCCTCGATTTTTTTTACCCAGGGTACAGAGATTTAGGTCAGTCCAGATCTAGGTCTTTGTAGACACAGCAGGCTAACTAATTATATTTTTTTAGTGTGCCCTGCCTTCAATGTCCACGTTGCTAATAAGTTTGTAAAGTGCATATCAAGAACAGAAATAAGCATATATATATATATATATATATATATATATATATATATAGAGAGAGAGAGAGATAGATAGATAGATAGATAGATAGATAGATAGATAGATAGATAGATAGATAGATAGATAGATAGATAGATATCTATATATAATGTCCCTTGTTTAGAATAACGCCTGCCTTTCAATTGTCCTTCAAGCAGGCACTTTCATTTTTATTTCTAAAGATAACTTAACACCTGTCTGAAAAAGTTCTGGGAGGGCTGTTTCACTTTAGAATTCTTCAGGAACTAAGTTCATTTCACAAAGTTAGCAACGTTTTAAGAAAAAAAATCCGGAAAAAACAAAACAAAAAGCAGCTTTGTGGGAATAAATCCCTGAAGAATGATAACAAACTGTTGTAATTTAGGATATCACGAGAAGTGTGGCTCACCGATTAGAGCGGCAGACCCTGAGGCAGAGGTCTGACCCGGGACCAGGGTTCTATTCCCGACGCGGCAGGGTCTTGGGCTCAATGTCCACGGACTTGATAATTCTCGCCTAGGTGCCTACTCTAATCATGGGTCCCACTCTGCAACTCTGGGCAATAGCTTGCTTAATCTCCACAACGGCCCCGAAAGCGCTAGGATGCCTGGCCTCACCTTGGAGGTGCCCAGTAAGGGGGCATCTCACAGGGAAAGCCAGGAAGGGTTCCACAGCGGTATACAGCGCCAAGATACCTTTCAGGTGATAGTGCGCTTTACAAGTATACACACATTTACATTTTCAATACCCACGTAAACAGTGAGATGAACCCCAATATCTGCTCATTTTATCATCTGCCCTTGAATTTAAGTTTTGAAATAAAAAAGATAGCTTGATGTAGTTAAAGTGCAACAAATGACTGAAAATTAAACAACCTTTAACACTAGCCCTTTTCTGGTGGTAGTTATGTCAGAAAAAATGGACAATAGATGTGTGGTACAGCAGCAAGGTATTCAACGCTTTCCCCAGGAATAGGTCAAATGCAAAGGTAAAAAATGTTTTACCTCTGGATTTACCACAGAACACCACAGAACCTATTCAGGCTTGGGGGTGGTGGAGATAATTTTCTCTGCCAGCCCGCAGGACTACTGCCTGCCAAATTAAGAGATCACCGCCGCCCTATGGTGATCTCTGTGCCTTTACGGGACCCGCTGCCTTGGCAGATCCTGTGAAGATACCCATAGTTTGATGTGCATCCATCATGTTTTTGAGGGCTGTGTACCAAACTTTTTTTGATTTTCATTAACAAAGTGGGAGTTTGTTTCTGGGAAAAAAATATATATATTATGGTCCCCGCACCCTGTGCAGAGGTGATTTTTTTTCTGTTCATGACCAGTAGGTTTTACCTGGTTGTGATGGAAAGAAGAAAAGACATTAGACCGTTAGGATGGGCTGTCCGATGCTGTTACTCCTAAAGCCCTTATTCTGTTGAGTCGTCAGGGTAGGTTTTCCAACAAAAGAGCCAGCGGGGGCACTAGATTAGAAAACTGATGGTCTGCCCGACTCATAATTGTGCAGGCAGACCGACAGTCTCCATTAGGTTTGTGACAGAGTACCCTGCCTGAAAAACTCTAAATGAAGCCCTACATCCCTTACTAAACTCCCTTCTCAACATCCTAAAAATCTGTGACTACCCCCCACCCAACTTATTCATGTTTGAGCAGGTAAACACAGTACATTTTTCCCTTCAATGATCCTAAAGTAAAACAAAAGGAAAGGCAATGATGAAACAAGGATATTAAATTTGCCAATGACGTATTAACTGGCATAGTTCAGCTTTCAGTTGGTAAATGTCTGCCAAGCCACGATGAATAATATTTGCTCACCTAAACCGCGGCTTCCTCTTGAAAGCGTTGCGTGTTTCATGGGGCAGTGGCAACATCCTGTGCAGCACTGTGGTGGCTAACAGATACAGTTCATAAGTTACATAATCGCTAGGATCAGTCAGCTGAGGTGATGAGGAGTCCATGGTTTTTAGGAAACATGCTTCCAATAATGCATGAGTTGTCCAAGAGAATAGTTATTGCATTGTGCTGTGACAAGCCTCTCCTTTTGCAGAACGCTGGATGCTCAAAAACATCACATAGCAAAGGTCTTTTTTTGGGGAAAATTGCAATCTGCCCAGGTCTTGAGTTTTATCAATGCAGGAATTGGTTTGTGATAACACCGAGGAAATAAGTTAAAGCTGGGACGTACTCCTGCATTGGCCAGCACGCCTCAATCCCAGAATTCTTGCTTGCATAATGCCTGCTTTGCGACTTCTGTCCCTTTTTGTTGGCTTTAGGATTCTAAGCACTTTGCCACTGCTAACCAGTGCTAAAGCGCATGTGCTTCTTCCCTAAATATGGTGACTTTGGTGTATACATGATTGGCATATTTAGTTTAATTGTAAGTCCCTTGTAAAGTGGTATACCATATACCCAGGGCCTGTCATCTAAAGGCTACTAGTGGGCATGCTGCACTGATTGTGCCACCCACACAAGTAAGCTTTCAAACTTGTCTCACGCCTGCTATTGCAAAGCCTGTGTGTGCACTTTACTGCCACTTCGACGTATCATTTAAAACCACTTGCCAAACCTTAACCTAGCCTTTTATTACACATAGGTCACCCCTAAACTGGTGCCTAGGTAGCCCTACGGGCAGGGTGCTGTGTAACTAAATGGTAGGACATGTACTTTTACATTTTACATGTCCTGGTAGTGACAAACAGCTACATTCTTTTTTCACTACTGTGAGGTCTACTCCTCTCATCAGTTAGTATTGGGAATTCCTTAAAACACTTCTAAGCTGTAATTCCTGATTAGAAATGAATAGCTGCATCATATTTCATATCTTTGGAATAGTAATGAGAAAACCTCTTTAGTGGTAAAGATGGATTTAACATTACTAGTTTTGAAATGACACTTTTAGAAAATGGACATTTCTCTGCTCTTAACTTAACTCTGTGTGCCTGCAGCCTGTGTCCAATACACATCTGGAATGGGTGACAGCTAAACTTTGTGTATTCCTTCTAGACCACTACAAACATAGGAAGGGTTGGTGTGACAGAGAACTCATCTGCATTCACCTACATTCTTATAGCCTTCCTGGGAAGGGAGAGGAAACTGATTCACCTAAATAGGCAGCGTCCTGTTTCCCACCCAAACAGCTGGTTACCCCCCACAGATAGTCAGACACATGAGACTGGGATGAAAGGGGACATGTGCACTTCAAGGGCCTACTTTAAAGTCACCACCACTTCAAAGGCACAAAAGGGTATACACACTGGGGCTCTGACCCTACCAACACAGTACACAACTGGACTTCTGAAGAACTCTGCCAGGAGTCAAGACTGCAGTACCATGATTGCCACATTGCCTGACTGCTGCTCTGAATGAACTGATTTCTGCCTTTCTGAGCTGCCCTGCTGGCTGCTGATCCCTGCCCTGCTGAGTACAAGGACGGGACCCATCTCACTTGAACCCATAGTGACTTCAAGGACTTGCTGACTTGCCCCCTGTTCTGAAGTCTTAACAACATCACCTGTAGTCTGCCATCTGTGAGTCCTGCCCTGCCAAATGGTGCCAATCCTGTCCTGGGCTCTTAATAGGTGCTTTCTGCTGTCCGGAATGATCAAAATCGGCACAGTGACAACTTTGCGCTGATCGGAACCGACGTATTGCCCCCCGATGTAGGAGCAGATCAACGACACTGCTTCGACGGATTACGTGGCTCGACAATGACGGACAGCGCGGCTCAGTGACAATTAAGTGGTTCGACGCCAAAGCCTTTAACGACTGTGCGAGTCAGCGTCAACACTTCACCTCCATCCACAGGATCAACGATGACAGAGCGCCTCCTCAGCTCCTTGCATCGAGTCTTCACAGTCGACACTTGCTCCATTCAAGGTACTTTGTCAGCGGGACCTGCGTGAGTCTTATAGCTGGCCTGCCCTTCATCGTGGTTGGCCTGAACTTTGGACTTACCACAGTCTAGCAGGACCTCAAGTAACCCCTTAGCGCTTTTGACTTCTAAGCACTGTTGGTTTATTCTTTACAAATACATAACTCTGATTCTACCCATTGGATTTTGGTCTTGTTTTATTCATAAAAGTATTCTCTCTGTTTATAAATTTATGTGGAGTATTATTGCGGTGTTTTCATCGTGTGTCTGTGTGTGTGTGTTGCATAAATATTTTACACATTACCTCTTGAGATAAGCCTGACTGCTCTGTGCCAAGCTACCAGAGGGTAAACCAGGTTCATTTAAAGGGTACATCTAGCTTACCCTGACTAGGATTGTGGTACCTGTAATGTCCCTGTATGAGGCCTAGTAATGAAGGGAGACCACACGTGATGTACTGTTGGTGGTCAGCACACTGCCTGCCACGCCCAGGGTCCTGGGCTCTTTATTAACAATTGTGCGTGCCCTCCGTAAAGACGTCGGGCCAAACCAAAACACTTCACGCCTGAGGGGCCGGTGCATGAGGGTTGTTTCTAAGTAGTGTGCCCTAATGGTAGTGTCCAAACTCGGCAACACTACATTCCTCCTTTACCCCGAAGTGAAAACCAAACAATCATAACACAGCTTTACAACATTTCAGAATATAGTCTCTGGAACTTTCAAACGATTCAAAAGGAACAGTCTTACTTTTACGCCGGCAGGGGTACAGCTCACACTCCTTCAGCGTCTGCATCGGGCCACAAAGTCTCGGTATCTCTGGGACAGCTTCGGGCAAGGGCGTAGATTATATCTGCTCTGGCTGCGCTCGCTGGAGGGGGTTTGGAACAGGTCCTCAGAGCCATTTGTCTCAACTTCCTCTGGGTTGCCCTGGGCCCCTTGTGACACAGGCTCGCTTTGGGTCGGTGTGGCCGCATCATCTCCTGAGCGTTCCTCCTCGCTGGGTTTGTCTCTTTCTGCTGCTTCTCTTGGGCCTTGGGATGGTCCTGGGCAGGGTTCTCCTGGTTCGACGAACTCCTCCTCCTCTCCATTCAGGATTTTCTTAAAGAATGATACATTCCTTGTGACTCTCTCTCTTCCCTTGGCTGCCGTGACCATGGTGCCATTGACGTTGGTAACAGTCCATGGGTCTAGTTCGAATGGTAAACGAAACTTCCCACCTGGGTGGCGGTCTTTCACAAGCACTCAGTCACCAACTTGTATGGGGCTGTCAGCAGCTCTTCTCCTTCGGGACGCCTCACAGTTAGTCTTTGTTCGCTGCTCCATGGATCGGTTGCGAGGAGCTGGTGACGACGCCCACAAGGGGTGGTGTGGGATAGTGTCCATGACTGCCCTGTTAAAGCACAGGCGGCTTGGAGGAACCCCGGTGGTGCAGTGGTGTGTCAGCCTGTATTCCCGTAGGAACTGGTAGAGGGCCAGCTCCAAGCTTTGGCCGTCTGCCAGCGCGATTTGAACTGTCTTGTTCAGAGTCCTCATTAGCCTCTCGACTTCCCCGTTGGCTTGAGGCCATCTCGGGGTTATCCGGCGGTGTTTGATGCGGTGTGACTGCAGGTACTCAGCTAGTTCACTGCTGTTGAAAGGAGGACCATTGTCTGTGCGTAGCTCCGCAAAGAGGCCATGGGTGGAAATTATTTTCTCCAGCTTGGGGATCACCTCGGATGCTGCTGTGGAGGGCAGGATCTCTATCTCGGGATATCGTGAGAAATCATCCACTACCACGAACATGTACTTTCCTCCGGGGAGGCTGCCAAAGTCTGCACTGGCACGCACCCAGGGAGACGTCGGTCCTTCCTCCGTAATCACCGGCGCCGGAGGGTTGGGCAAGCTTGTTGCTAATCACACGGGGCATCGCTGGACGACTTCCTCCACCACTTTGTCGAGGCCTGGGAACCAGAGTTTGCTTCGAAGGCGTCTTTTTGATTTTACGATGCCCTGGTGTGCGCCATGGGCTAGGAGGGCTGCTTGTTGGGTGAGACTGTCGGGCAATATCAGGCGAGGGCCCCTCAGGAGACATCCTTCCGGAGATATAGACAGTTCGCTTCGGACTTGGTGGAGTGCCCTCAGCGTCGTTTGGGCATCCAGGGTGCGGTAATATGCTGGACTCTGGAGTGGCTTCCAGTTTCCCGACGTGATGGCCTGGATGGCGATCTGCAGGCAGTCGTCGTCTTTGGTGGCTTGCACCACGTCTTCCAGGGAGATCGGCAGGGGCCTGGATCTTTCCACGATCATCCGGACATACTCCTCGGTGGCATCGGCTTCCGCCGCTTCCGCCTCGGTGACTGGGCGGGCGTGCCTCGACAGGTAGTCGGCTGGGTTTCGAGTGCCTGGCCGGTACTCCACTGTGAATTGGAATTCCTGGAGCTGGAGCACCCATTTCTCAATGCGAGGGGGGGGCTGTGAGGAGGTCCCCTGGAAGAGTGGGACGAGGGGTTTGTGATCTGTAATCACCACGAACGGGTGTCCGTACAAGTAGATGTGGAAATGCCGGCATCCCCACAAGATGGCGATGGCCTCCCTTTCGATCTGCGAGTACCGTTGCTCCGTTGGCGTGAGGGTTCTACTCGCATATGCGACGGGGGCCCATTCCCCGCATGCTTGTTGTTGAGTCAGTACGGCTCCTAGGCCTGTCGGGCTGGCATCCACCACAAGTTGTGATTCGTTGCGGGGGTCGAAGTAGGCCAGGGTCGTGTCTGCAGAGAGTGCCGCTTTGGTTTTCTGGAATGACTCTTGCTGTTCCAGCCCCCACTCCCAAGTGGCTGTGGACTTCGTGAGATCGCGGAGAGGGCCGGTGAGGTCTGATAGATCTTTGATGAACCGCCCGCAGTATGTGACCATTCCGAGAAAACTGCGGACGGCGGTTACCGATGGTGGGGCGGGAGCTTCGTGGATGTCCTTGACCTTTTCGGGGTCCGGTCCTACGCCCTGGTCGGAGAACCTGTAGCCAAAGAAGCTAATGTCTTTTTGTAGGAATTCGCACTTCTCCCTGTGGAGGGTTAGACCCCGCTCCTGTAACCTGGCAAACACTGCTTGGAGGCGCCGGATGTGCTCATCCAGGGTCGGCGCGTGGACCAAAATTTCGTCACTTACATTTAGCACGCCGTCTAGCCCTTGCAGGACATTCTGAATGATGTTCTGGAACACCTCTGCTGCGCTCGATATCCCAAAGTTGAGTCGGGTATACCTCCACAGGCCTGCGTGTGTGGAGAAGGTGGTAATTGGGCGCGAGTCTGGGTGTAGTGGAATTTGGTGGTACCCCGACCTCAGGTCCATCTTCGAGAACCACTTTGAGCCAGACAACTCTCCAATGATGTCGTCGATGGTTGGCGTCAGATGGCGCTCCCGCTTCATAGCGAGGTTGGGGATGCGCATGTCAACGCAGATCCGCACGGCGTCGGGCTGCTTCGGTTTCTTGGCTACCACGATGGGCGACACCCATGGAGTGGGCCCGCTTACCCTTTCGAAGATTCCAGCTCTCTCGAGTACCCGCAGTTCCGCTTCTACCTTGGGTCGTAGGTGGAACGCGATACGTCGGTGCCGGAGGGCCACTGGGGCGACCGATTGGTCTATGTGGAGATGGATGGCGGGTCCTTTCAAACAGCCGATCCCCTCAAACAGCGAGGTGTGTTCTAGCACGAGATGGTCGAGGCTGTGGGCTTGGACTGTGAGTGCGAAGTGTATCAGCCCTAGGTCTTGGGCCGTTCTGCACCCAAGTAGGAATCTAGATCCCTCTTGCGACACGTAGATTTTGGTGTGCAGGTGAGTGGAGTCGTGTGACAGGGCTGTCCGGAAGACCCCACACAAACGTAGTGGGCGACTGGTGCCGTACGCATATACTTGCACTCTCGTGGGGTGGAGCACTGGTGGATTGTCTAATGTCCTGTACACGCTGGCCGCCATTAGGTTGATCGTCGCTCCGGTGTCAATCAGGGCCGCCACAGCTTGATCCTGCACGTTGACCGTGCACATGGGTTCTGCGGATGGTGTGGCTGCCAGGGTGTTGAGCATTCGCGCGACGTGGACGGAGGCCGCGTCCGCATCGTCATCGTCCATGTCGCTGCTGGTGGAGGTGTTGGGCCGTGGTTCAAGCTGTCTCACTCTCCGGGGTGTGCCACCTTGCTTCTTCCTCTGTGTCGACAGACACACGCTTGCAAAATGGTTGGCTTTTCCACAGGCGCCGCAGATCTTGCCCTGTGCCGGACATGCTCTGTTGTGGGGCGTTGCTCCTCCGCACCATGCGCAGGCGCGGTCGTGGGAGGAATGAGCTGGCCCTGGTCGTCCTCGCCGGGGTTGCTTCGTGCGGTTCTCGGTGGCACTGGTTTTGATGGCGCACACCGGTTCCACTTTGACTGCGACTGCTGGTTTCGGCTCCATGTGTGCAGCTCTGGCTTTCGACAATTCCTTGGACCGCCCTAATGCCAAGATGTCGCGCATGGGCATGTTGTCCGTTTCCAGGACTCTTTCACGCAGTTTCGACGAAGCGCAGCCTTGAATGAACTGGGCACGGATCTCGTCGTCTGCATCCGGGAGGGTGCACGTGCTGGCCAGCTTCTTTAGTCTAGCGTAAAAAACGTCCACCGACTCTTCTGGGAGCTGGCGGGCTTGGCGGAGTAGGAATCTTTCATAGTCCGCGCTGGCGAAGGGTTCAAAGTACTCCGTTATGGCGTCGCGTAGTGTGGTGTAGTTCCGGGGCGGGCCTCCCTCCACCACGTCCTTCGAAATGTCGTGGATTGCTTCACCACCTAGGTGCAGCAGCATCGCACGCCGCCGCTCAACTGCGATATCCGCCGCCACAAAGTAGTTCTCCAGGCGTTCCACCCATTTTCTCCACCGCGCTGCTTGCGACGGAGGCGTGCCAGTGACTGCGAATGGCTCAAGCGGGGCACGGTGGCCATGGCCATTGAGGGTACTTGCAGGAGTTGTCAGCAAGACTCACCCGCCAACCAGAGGACCAGGAGCGCAGGAGCACGTTCGGGCGGCTTCGTGGGGCCAGGGGACGTCCAAACAGCGTCCCACGCGAAATGCGTGAGGAATGGCAGGGTCGTCGCACACGAGATGCGTGGGAGACGTCCGGGTCCGCAGCGTTGCACGCAGGAAGCTCGAGGAAACGCACGCTCGGCGCACGTGGAGGGCCCAGCAGCGTAGGAGGCTGGCGCCTGGCTAGATGCGAGAGCGGGTGGGCGGAGGAGGCGGCTGTGGCGCCGGGGCAAGCAAAACACGCACCTCAGGCTCGCGAGGCCTCCTGCCAGGGTGGAGAGTCGGGGCTGCAGTCGCTGGATGCTCCTGCCCGTCAGATCGCCTCCGGGGCAGCGGTGCGGTGGGTCCGGATGGACGGGGACTGTGGCGGTGCGCGGCTGGGCCACCTTCCGGTAAGGCTGCTTGCCGGAGAGCAGGGACCACGCTTCCGGCAGGGGCGCGATGGGAGCGCCGTGAGGGGCAAACTGCAGGGGCAGCAGCTGTCGGCTCCGTAAGCAAAGGAGCGGCGGTGCGTGGCACGCGATGGGGTGGCGAGACCACCGTCGTCGCCAATGTAATGTCCCTGTATGAGGCCTAGTAATGAAGGGGGACCACACGTGATGTACTGTTGGTGGTCAGCACACTGCCTGCCACGCCCAGGGTCCTGGGCTCTTTATTAACAATGGTGCGTGCCCTCCGTAAAGACGTCGGGCCAAACCAAAACACTTCACGCCTGAGGGGGCGGTGCATGAGGGTTGTTTCTAAGTAGTGTGCCCTAATGGTAGTGTCCAAACTCGGCAACACTACAGTCCCTACTTGAACCAGGTGCAAACCTCTGCCAATTAGAGACCCAATTTCCAACAAATCCTTTTTATTTGATTTTCACGGAAGCATGATTATTTGTGTGTTACTTTTGTTGCCAGTGCTAGAGAATAAACATCATACCTATTGGCTTTGCCAATGCATGGTATATGAATGCACTAGGATTTTGCATTTTGTCACTCTGCTCACAATTGCATGTATGCTGCTCTTTAGCTGATGTTTCTTGATAGAGACCTTGTTTACTCTTCTGTTTTACTCTTCATGGAATGCATGTATCTACAGCAAATAGTGCAACCTTTTAATAGCTGAATACATATAATTCTACATGCCAAGCCCTCCACTTTTTTTTAGCATTTTATTCTATAAATGTTATGCTTCTTCTCCTGGTTTATGGCAGGTACAAATAAAAAATGACAACTCTGATGGGAAATGCAATAGATTTTAGTTACAACTGTGTGCTGTGTAGGGCAGGAGTGTTGCTCGCTTCCGTTGATAAACGCTGGTGTGAATTGAGGTTCCTATTTTGCCCGTCCAAACATTCACACTGTGCTGAGGTGAGATATTGAGCACAGTGACTCTTATTTTCGCCCACCTCGTTTCCTCATCTAAAACCGCTGATGTTCAGTGACACCATATGCCAGTGTGAGATAGCTCAGTGTTTTGAGTGAGTGGATGTAGCATCAGTAACCCATCCATGACTGAATCAGGGTATTACTGGCAGCAGATCTCTGGACGAGTCAAGTTACTTCTCAAAACCAGAGTTCTGGCTCTTTCTGGGTACAACCAGGAGCAGAGCTCTGAGTGAGTCTGTCTCTCTCAGCGCTTTGATGCATACCAAGGGTGGTCTAATTGCTAAACAAAAAGCAAAACTGATATGACAAGCATGGATCTGGACATTATCTGTAGAACAATAGTGAGGGGGTCTGGTCAGCATGAAAAGAAGAGCTCTAAATGAATGGGCAATATCAAAGCAGGACTGAGTCCCCTTCCCCTTAGTGTTTTGAAGCATCCTTGAGGTCGTCTAGCTATTATAAAACACACGCGTTGTCAAAGTCAATAGGTCTGACTTATATTTGAACATGCTTCTTCATTTACTTGCAAAGTTGTGTGTGGATGGTAACGTGTGGAGGGGGCTGGGTATGAGGATGGGCGAGTGGGTGAACTGGAGAATCAGTCAATGGTTGAAAAAAATGACTGGTTGACCACTGGACAATGGATGAGTGCGTTGATGGGTGAATTAGTGAGCGAGTGGGTTAGTGGATTTGGGAAGGGATTACTACTTAGGTAGGCATCAAACAAGTGAGATTTAAGGGGCCTCTAGTCCTCAGTCAATCAAATACTGTATCAATCTTCCACTCAAAGCTTTACAAGCAGGAAATTGTTAGTCCAAATGGATTAACACACTATGAGGTGAATTGTTACATTGATGCCAGCACCAGTATTATGTCAATGGTGGTCACCATCATGCCAAGGCTGGCCATAATATGTCAAGAACTTCCCCCATTATCTGAAGGTTACTATTAGTCGCATTGTGGTAAACATTGACATGAATATGCCAGAGTGAACACTATCGTGCCATGTCCTGACTTGAGAACCACCCCCCCCCCCATTGCTGAGAGCAACTGATCTACTATTACAAATGTTGCACTTGTGGGTGTTTTGAATGGTGAACAGCGTTTACAACGCAACTTTTACAACAAACTACCTTTACCACGCAACATTTACAACGCAAGTTGTTACAACGACTTGCGCTGGGGGCGCTCTAGGATAGGGAATAGTTTAATTTACTATCCAACACCTTCCTTACTATCCACGGAGACTGGAATTGGAATAGTAAATTAAAATTAAACTATTCACTATCCAGCGCCCCCCAACGCAAGTCGTTGTAATGACTTGCGTTGTAAAACCTGCGTGGTAAAGGCATGCGTTGTAAAAGCATGTGTGCTAACGACATACATCCGTTTTGAATTATTCTCTGTGAAACGCAGATATAGCAGTGGCCTTTTATTGTTGCCTGCAACTTGGTTTGTCACCAGAGAGTGTGATAGCTTGTTTGTTTACTATTTGTACTGTGTAAACAAAGATGCCAGGTATATCAGTCTCAAATGACATTAAAGGAAAAACCTATACAGCACTAAAGAGATAATCAAAAGATAAAAGTAAAAGAACACAAATAAACTTAACAATTCCACAAGTCCTGCAAAGTCAGCACTCACCTCCAAGCTAATTCCAGTACTAATCAGTGCAGTACATAGTGTACAAACAAGGAATAATATAAATAAATAACACAGGCAAATGCCTTCAAACTGTTTCATTAACTCCTTCGACGCTATTGACGGAACCGTTCCGTCACGCCCCTCGGGTGGGCTGTGCTCATGACGGAACGGTTCCGTCACGGCCTGATCGCCGCGCCTGCGCGGTGCGTTTCATTAGGCGGGCGGGGCCGTGACGGAACCGTTCCGTCACAAGCACAGCTCAACTGCGAGCCGTGACGGAACGGTTCTGTCACCCGCACAGGTGAACCGCGCGCCCCCCCCCCCGTGACCGTTAGCGCTGCGGCGGAATAGCCGCCGCAGCGAAGGTGTTAATGCATCTGTTATTATTAAGTCATATTCATATCATCCTCCTAGCAAGCAGCAATATAACCAGACTGAGGGAACCAACCTACCTATTACTAAAGGCTCATGTGGCAGTAACTTATCATACATGCTACCACCGGTTTTAAAAATCAAGTACCATATTTTGCCCAAGATCACACCTTTCAAGTCTGCCTGTCTCACAGTCTTCATATAGTCATCTAGCCCCCCATATCATTATTTGCAATGCTAAATGATACAGAGACCTAATATTGGTCTCAAAGAATTGTTTGCTATACTCTAAGTTCTGCTTCTGTGTTAGGTCAGACAGTTATTAATGGCCATGTAAGTCAATAGGCCATCTTCACAGGCGAGTCTTGAAAATATGTCCAGAGTGGTATATTTTGCGGTTTATTACCCCAGCCAGTAATTGATCAAATTAACTATTTTGAAGACGCTATCTTGAACAGAGAGGGACAATTTGAATACCTTCTTACCTAAATGAGGATATCTCTACACATCTAACAGAGTGCAGTATTGCATAATATGTTATTAGAACATTGGAATGTTGGGTGGTCCATTGTTGACAATGGAGTGCTCCATGCTTATACGGGCCGGTAAAGGCTGGCAAAGCAACATTCCAATGTTTTACAAAGGCCTCCATGAGCTTGAGGTGATTTAAATCGCTCGCGCTTCGAGAGCCCTTTGTTTTATTTGTTTGAACATTCTGCGGCAGAATGTTCTAATAAGCCTTATAGCCCCTCGTAGCAGAGCTATACTGGCTATTAAAGTCCCGGTCCCTTGTTAAAGTCCCTCGCCTTCGGCTCAGGCCTTTAACGCGGGAGCGGGCATTTAATAGCCGATAAAGCCCGCTACGGCGGGCTATAAGGCTATAGTATTGCATAATATCTTATACCCCACACATCACCAGTGATAAAATGTTCTCTTTGACCAGGTCTGTATATCATTTACTTTGTTTGCTAGCTTCCAAAACTGCACAGGTCCCTGCTCATGTACATAATGTTAACTACCTGAAGAAGGGACCGATGCTGTCCTGAAAGCTAGCAACCCAAAGCGTGTGCCAGCCCAATAAAGGTGTCATTCTTGAACCGAATCCTGTTCCACAGATCGCTTCTATAGGCCAACACACATTAAGACATTTTTCCTAAAGTAAATTAGTTTTTGACTTCATTCCAACTTCAAGATTATTACTAAATATTTATATAAAATCAAATCCTTTGAGCCAGAGGAAATTACATGAATATGTTTTTCATTTCTACTACAACCTATAACATTAGGAGCTGGGCTAAGATAGAACTCTAATATTATCTTTAGCTAGGACTTATTTCTTTTTTTTTATAGGATTTTGGAAAATTGAATTAAATTTGAAGCCAGCAAAGGAAACAAAAGTGTAATCTTTCCAAAATGTATGTGTCCAAATCAGATCGTAATCCTTGAAGGCCTTCCAAAAATAGATTTCTTGCGTAATTTAATAAATATAATGTGCCAAATGGATTATTTAAGTAACTCATCCCATTGCAGATAATCAGAAAAAAGGGTTTACCAGAGTCAATGCTCTTTTAAAGATTGGAAGTGATAAATGAGAAGGCCTCTTTGTAAAGGATTAAATTCTTGGTTGCACATACAGGGCAAAAATGGTTGTCATCATCTAGCATCTCAGCCAACTGTATTCTGCAAAAACAAATATGTTATATGTAAACATTGCGACAGTGTACTCCACCTTCTTGTTTCACTAGTCTTAATTTGGACAATCAATCTGTGATTTTTTCTTGCTCCATAACAATGAATTCAAAATGCAGTCTATTTTTTAAAAATAAGAAATTAAGGTATTTACAGCTGTCATGGATAGTAGCGTTTGGAACTAATGTAATTTTAATTGAGTCTACTAAGATCCACTAAGATCAAAATAAGGTACTACATCTGGATATTAGTTTAGTGAATCTATGTAAAATTTCATTAAAGTTAATTTAGTTGGTCACATTTCAATCTAAACATTTTATTTTTGTTACATTCCAAGTAAATCCAAAAGATTCAAACATTTGCTTTGCACAATATTTATTTATGTCAGGATTTCAGAGTCTTTCAAATTTAGTTTATAATCTGTTAAAACAGAAAACAATGTAACCACTCCAGAAAAGGATAGTAAAGATAGTTCAGGATTAGATATATAAAGCAGAATTTCATCCGCGTAGAGAGATTTTTTAAGTTGATTTTCGTCTTGCACAAAACCTCTATACCAGGAATTTGCCTAATTCTATATAGGGAAAGTTTCACTGTTCAAATAAATACAAATGTGTAAAGGGAAAGTCTAGTCTCACATCTCAAAGGAGGGGAATGAAACGTAAGGAAATACGATTCACAATAATAAACACTTTGAGTGACTCCTAGAAGTGAAATATTTCATCAATTATTTCAGGTCCAAAACTATGCTACTCTAGTGTTTTAAACATAAAACTCAAAAGTTTTTTTGGCGTCTAGTCTTATGGCAGCTAGTGGACGTTTAAATGTAAACAATTTATTTAAAACATACAAAAATTACCTGGCAGACAGTCTTTAAAGTAGCAGGTTGCAATAAAAACACTTGCAGGCCTTTTGTTTGAAAAGGGGTAATTAACTGCCGCAGCTGCCATCTCTTTTCCACTGTCGAGTGGCAGTAATCAGGTCTCACAAAAAATTGCGTCCCTTTGCCAGTTCTCTTCTTGTCTGGTCTAGCCAAGTCATACAGTGCCTGCCTAGCCCAAAAGTTATTACGGGAAATCAGAATGGCCCGCGGCTGTTGCACCGCTTGCCCACTCCTTGCTGGCCATTGTCGAAATGGGAATCTATGCGCCCGTTGAATTTCATGTGCCCACTTCCATTCTTTCAACTCCGGGAGTGCTTCCTCAAAAAACTCAGCTACAAATTTGCGGGCATCCCCTTGCTCCTCAAGTCCTTCTGGGACACTGTAGGGGAGTAGGGTCTGCTTTCCTATGGTCACCCCAATTTTTGCTTTTTGCCTCACTGGTTTTCGACTTAATGTGGCTGTGGGCCTGCTAATCAGACCCACAGCCCTGCTGTTCTCTCTCTAAATTCAACACCATGTACTTTAGGTACATCACCAATTGGATATTGAGTCACCTTATCAGCCCCTGTACAGTGTACTATAGGTATCCAGGGCATAGGTGCACCCAAGGCCTACCAGGGGCTGCAGCATATCTTTTGCCACCCCTGGCGGGCAATCCAAACTGACACAACTGGCTGATCACTCAGCTGGGGCAAGGTCGTGTAATCACCCCTTGCTTAGATATAGTATTCCTATATCTACCTTTACATATAGACACATATGCACCTATAAGTCACTCCTATGGCAGGCCTTAACAATCCTGAAGGCAGAGTGCCTGGTTTTATGTGAGATGGTGTTCTAGCATGAGCTGAGCCTGTCTGCAGCTTTCGTAACATGTCCTTATAGCTGTTCTATGATATTGCCATACCATATACTCAAGTGCATTATGAACCTCGTGGTTAAATGCTATCTTTGGTTTGGCTTTATCAAAACATGTCGTGTAAGGTGTCATACGCTTTGGAATACTACCCCCTCGCCAGTCCTGGGAACGGGGGTAGCATTCCACCCTTCTAGAGGGAGAAGACATGTTACTTTCCTTATACGCTGTTAAAATCAACCAGAGCCCCAGCATCACAAAATGGATGCTGCTGCCACAGACACAAGTCTGGCCTCCTGCTGCTGGCCGAAACACCAGCAGGGGAGGCCTGGACAAAAGGTTTCCTGTCACAGGGAGGTGCTAGCACCACCCCAGACAGGAGATAGTGGATTGAGGCAGGGAGGGATGAAAGAAACGAAACATGCCTGGGTCGCACAAGGTGCCCCATGCATAGGCCAGTTCAAACCGGTGCAGGGGCACGCCAGCCCCAGCTCTGGCGCGAAACTGGACAAAGGGAAAGGGGTGTAACCAACCCCTTCCCTGGTCCCACCCATAGGAGGGACCTAGCAGGTAATCCAGCCCCTTGGTTTGGAATAAAGGTAGGAGCTGCGTCCTAAGACATCAGATTATCCTGACTGATACTTTGAAACAGAACCCCTGACCTTCTACCATCTACTTTACAAGAAGATACTGAAGAATCTCCCTTGTGGCCAAGGAGTGGCCATCCTGCGCAAGCAGGCACCATCAAGCGCTCAACGAGTTGCTTTGTCCGACACTACCGCTGGAGCCCGACCACAGAGCCTGACAAGACCCAGACTTCCAGACTTCCTTCAGCCCGATCCACAGCCACAGCAAAGCAGAGACCCGTGGAGGCGACGTGTAACGTGGGACCGGCCATCTTGAAAAGACTGAGAGACGCTTCCTGTGCAGCACCCGCGGCACCCTCAAAGCTGTGCATTGGGGATTGAGAAGCCCCAGCCCCGAGCATCAACTGCACTGAAGCTCATCCCTCCACACTCACCGAGTGCTGCGTGGGGCCCCTTTTGCATTTTCCTACTTGACGCGTCTGTCTGGTCACTTGCCTGTTGGCTAGTGGCCTCTGTGACAACGAAACCCAAAATCTACACTGCTGGTCTGGTTGCTCCAGACTGGCCCTTGCTTCCCTGTGAAGGAGAAGCCCCTCGGTCCTTGCTGGCCTGAGTAAGAAGCCCTCTTCAGATCCTGCGTGGTTTGCCTTTGCCAAGGCTTGTTGACTCCAATCCGGAAGCCGACACCGCCGACAGCGAGAGCCTTCGTGGGTGAGTCCGTGCCCAGCTCCTGGTCATCGTTGATGCCCCCTGGTCCACGTGGCAGCAGAGACAAGCTTCTCGACAACCACCTGATTGCGCCCGACATCGCCTGGTTCCTTCCTGGTTCCTTCCTGGTCACTGGCGAGTGACCCAGACTCTGTCCCCTCTGCTTTCAGGTATTCTACATCTTCGATCCACCCTTGGATCCAACCGGACTCTTCTCTCCTGGTCGCCTGCAGCATCTTTTCTCCAAGGCTCCATAGAACCCCACGACGAAACCGACACACTTTGACACCTATGCACCCGCTTCCTGTGGGTGAGGTAACTCGAGTACTACGGCGCTCCTGTAGAGATTTACATCCGTAGTGTCCTAGTTTTAAGTGGTTAAGTTCTAGTCCAGTCAGAAGACTTCCAAAACTGCAACTTTCTAACTTTTACTCACCATTGACTTCTATTGGTGCACCCGTGTGCATTTAGACACTGGACCCGCATCCTGTGGGCCTCCCACGTCCTAACTGTTGTTAGTCCGTTATAGCCCCAGCGATTTCCAAGGCCCTAGGCCTTACCATTGTTCGTGACGTGGTTCTTATACCACTATTTTAGTATATGGTTTTACGGGCCACCAGGGCCTATCCATATTTGTGCAACTTTTGTATGTTATATAAGTTCCTTTGTTTAACACTTGTGCTTCTGCCCTCATAAAGAATACAGAGGATTATTCTAGTAATAAATACATACATTTTTATAATATATAACTTGTGTGGTGTCCTTTCATTTGGTGTTAAAAGGATTGCATATGGTAAAACAGCTGGCTTCACATGCCCTCTTGAGTTTAGCCTAAGACTGCTTTTGTCCATGCTACCCCTAGGATAGCTGGTCTATAAGGTTGACGTACAACCAATCACCATAAGGGTTGTTTGGACTGGTGCAAGGTGCTCACTAGAATAGTGAACATCACATACCAGGCCAACTTCTCACAGACACCAAGAATGCGTAAGTTATTACGACGAAGACGATTTTCTAAGTCAGCAAGCTTGTCATGCACATCATCTTTATGAGTTTTTATGTCAGCAACTGCATCTTTTTGAGTCACCATCTGGTCTTCTAGCAATGATATGCGAGCCTCGGCTTCCAACGGTACTTGGGTTGGTATCTTCACTGCCAGACCATCACTTGCCTGACCAGATAAATCTAATCCCTCTAGCAGCTGCTCCCCACTAGAGAGATTCCAGTTGGACGTTTCTTTTGTTGCTAGTCCAGCTGTTCCTTCCTTAACCTTTTTCCGAACCGTGAGCGCTTCTACAGATACACCCCCAGAAGACGAATTTTTACTATGGCTGTCATCCATGATAGCAGGGGTAATGTCTCCAGACCCCTCTTCCTGTAATTGAAGATCTCCTTCCAGATCAGACCCTTCTGAATGTTCTGAACGTGAGTAAAACTCACTATTTTTACTACTTATGAGTTCATTCCCATCTTCACTAATGATACCATTGTCATCCGTTAAAATACATTCATTACCGGTATCAACCACAGGCTGAGGTGCTTCAACATGCGCTGAAGGTACATGTCTCTCCTCCGAAGATACACCAGTCAATTCACCTCCCTCTTGCTGAGCATCAGAATTACAAGATTTAGCAGAGACTGTCAAGGGAATCCCAGCTTTTTTGCTAGCAACCGTTTGAAACATCTGGGATATCTTAGGAGTCCCTTGTACTAAGCCTTTGCCCTGCACAGTACTTTCCTAATCCTCAACACCAAGCATTTCTTTGGACATTTTTGCTGCAAGTGCTGCACGAGTTCTTACTGCAGCATCCCCAGTGGCTTTTGTTTTTCCACCACGTGCAACCTTAGGTGTCAACAGGAGACAGATACGTTTCTTTACCTCTGAATGTGCAGCCAAAGAATACCTTCATTCTTTGGGCTGAGGATCATTATAATGGCATGGACTTAGTATGCAATGATATGCTTTTTGTTAGCTATTTTTTATCACTTTTTTTGACGTTTCTAGCTGTGCAAATTTAAGGTTGCGGGAAGGTTGAGTACCAAGTGAGCTATTCACCGAACATCACATGGGCGATTGGCCCTAAGGCCTCATTGATGGTGGAGTGTCACAGGCAATACGTTTTGGGTGTTGGAAGGGGGGTGTAGAGGGTCACTTGGGGTGTAAGGTGTTGGGCGGGTATTTTCTAAAGGGTAAACATTCAGTTCATAGCATGTGCTGTAGGAATCTTAGGGGTAAAAATTCAGTTTATAGTATATGTTGCAGGAATCTTATTCTATGTTTGTTCTCTTTTTTTAATGTATGTTAATGGCTAGGAGATATATACATTCCAATGGTAGATAGGAGTCTGCGTATATGTTCATTTAATGTTTGTGAGCTGAATAATGGCCTTAAGAGGAGACATGTTATTGCAGAACTGTGGTTAATTAATCCTGACATTCTTTGTCAACAAGAGACGCATATTCCTTGGTCCAATCGCAAGATACTATCTGAGTTGGGATTTACATTGATATCGAACGTCCAGACAATCTATTATGAATAGGGGGTGGCAATCTATTATGAATAGGGGGGTGGTGATTTTGGTGTGTCAGGGTTTAAAAGGCACGGGTAAAGAGAGGCTGGATAACCTAGGGAGATGGGCTATTACTGAGTGTATTTTAGGGGACACTAAGGTTACGCTCTGTACAGTGTATGGGTCAAATCTAGACGAAGCTGAGATTCTGGAGTTTTTGAATGTGGAGTTGGCACTTTGGGGGACCCCTTTGATATTACTTGGGGATTTTAACATACATGGGGATTTACAGATGTGGGGTTCTCATTTTGTTAAGTATACAGGTCGTAAGCCGAAAGTTTTTTGGGCTCTCCTTCAGCTGTTACAGAATCATGGCCTAGTGGATGGGTGGATGGTTGTGAATTATGGTGATCCAGGGTACAGATTTTTTTCATCCCCTCATAATAAATTTGTCAGGTTGGATTATATATTTGTACCTCGATTTCTAACAGTGGGCGCAAAGATGCAGGTGTGGCCCCTTATTACATCGGATCATGGACCCGTGGTTATGGATCCGGTTTGCTTTAGCCTCCCGAGGGAACAGCGATCCTTTACATTTAATAAAAAACTTGTAAGTGATCAGGGAATATATTTGCCACATTCGACTTTGGGCTACACGGTTTTTGGATAGCAATAGAGGATTGGCTACCCAACCAATGATTTGGGACTCTTTGAAAGCGGGACTGAGGGGTGAAACACTTAGCTATGGCTGGGCTAAGCAGAAACAACAGAAAGTACAAGGGCGGGACTTACTTGAGGAGTTAAAGAAGGCTGAGTGCAAACTTATATTAGCGGTTAGAACAAACATGGATAGTAAAGTGGCGCAAACTAAGACGGCTTGTTGTAAGGCCAGGATTAACAGGGTTTGGAGCCAAGTAATAGCTGCTCAGTTTAAATTAAGGCAGAAAGATATGAATATGGAGAAACAGCTGGTAGATGCCTAGCTCAAAGATTGCGGGGCAGGCAAGCTTCCCAGCGCATTTAAATCTTAGGGATGGTAAAGGGGGCATCGCTGAGACTATGGAAGGTATATTGGAGGTATTTCACTCATATTATAAAGAATTATATACCCAAGATCCTGTGGAACAGTGTAAGATTGAGCAGTATCTTCATAAATTTGATTTATCTGAGTTAGGGCTTGCTGAACGGGAAGAGCTGGAAGCTCCTATCTCCATGTTAGAACTCCAGACCGCATTAGATGGATTAGTGCTAGGGAAAGCAGCTGGGCCAGATAAACTCCCTTTGGAGGTTTTATCGGATGCTTTTTCCTATTATAAAGGAGGATATGCTTGCCACTTTTATAGAAGCTCAATGTGGAAACCCCCCACCATCTTGTGATGATGCTAATATAGTGATTTTTAAGAAGAAGGATAAGCCCTCTAGACATCCGGGGTCATATATACCCATATCATTAATAAATGCCGATGGCAAGGTGTATTCTAAAATTCTTGCAACTCAATTAACACAAGTCACATTATCGCTGGTGTCTCCGCATCAGCATGGCTTCCTGCCTGGCAGGAGTACGGTTAATCACCTACATAAGGTTATTGGACTGTTAGATTATGCCACTACATTGCAAAAGCATATAGGTATAATTGTTTTAGATGCTAAAAAAGCATTCAACCATGTATCATGGTCGTTTTTATGGGCTACAATGTGCAAGATGGGGTTTGGTCCCCAATTTTTGTTAGCATTGCACACAATGTATAAACGCCCGCGGGCCAAAATTTGCACAATGGGGAAGAAGTCATCTTTTGTATATACAACTAGGGGCACTCTGCAGGGATGCCCCTGCTCGCCTTTACTTTTTGCCATCTACATTAACCCACTGTTGCAAATATTGGAGACTACCAATGGTATATACAGTCAATGGTAGGGGGCCAGCATCAAGCATGTGTTCTTGCCTATGCAGATGATATAGCGGTAGTAACATCTGATCCAGAGCAAGCACTGCGGGAGATTGAGAATCAGACCCAGCAGTTCGGGGAAGTTGCTGGTTACAAGTTAAATATTTCTAAAACCCAGGTTGTCTGCACTGAGGGTCTTTGCCCTGGTTAAGTACGTGTCACACCAGAAGCTAGGTAACCTAAGGAACCTAAGATTAGGATGATACTTCAAGAGATAGTTGATGTGAATTGGGCTGATATATTAGGGTCAGTTAGAAGACAATTGGAAAAGGTTGAGTGTCTCCATTTATCTATGGTAGGATGATGTAATGTATTAAAGATGTGCATACTCCCCAGGGCAATGTACTACTTCCGGACGGTACCGCTCAAGTTAACACGATCACAATTAATGCAACTTCAGTCTGTTGCAGACAGGTTTATATGGTGCTGGAAGAAAACTCGGCTTGCCTCAAAATATATGACGCTACCATTGGCATACGGTGGGTGGGGAGTGCCGAATTTTGCTTTTTACTACCTTGCTTGTTTTCTGCAGAATATGCAGTATCTGGTCACCGGGGGTGAAATAAGGCCGTTCGAAGCTCCTAATATTTATCAGATGTTATTGGGGGCTCAGGCGAGCGAGGTTTTGCTTAAGTTTTTTGAACCAAGTTATTTTAAAAGAACACGATTCAAGACTGTACTCGCTGCATATAAAGCGTGGAAGTGGACGCGCAAAATTGTGTCAATAAATCGGGTTTGCTATTATACGCCTTTTGATTCCATGGAAATATTGCCTTCGATATTTTGGGATACCAAGATGATGATCTGGAGGGACAAGGGGATACGTCGCCTAGGAGACATTTATAATGCTGGGGTAATTGTTTCTTTCTCAGATTTAGCTGAACGATATAGAATAGCTAAGAATGATTTTTTTAAATATTTTCAAATTCAAGACTTTATTTATAAACACTGTAGACATCTGTCTATTATAATTAATGATTTATTTGAGGCCTTGATTAAAAGGGCTAAGATTGGGGCACTGTATGATATATTGTTGGCAACTCAGCGGGACGATATTGAGATACATGAAGGGAAATGGAGGGATCGATTTGGCAACTCTGGCTCATATATGCAACATTCAATTGATATGGCTAGTAAAGTTATACTGACGGCAAACTTATGCACCCAACACTACAAAACTCTGTTTAATTTATATCACACACCTGTTAAAATGATGAATTGGGGTGGACCTCACGATGGGAGATGCTTTAGGTGTCAGTCGGAGAATGCTGATATTGTACGTATATTTTTTGATTGTACAGTTTTAAAATAATTTTTTTCATGCATTGCACAATTTCTATCGCAAACAACGAGGGTTGATGTTTCTATTTCTCGAGAGATTATGTTAGTAGGTGTGGGGGAGGACAGTCATCCCACGCAGACATGATATTTTATTTTTATGGCTATGGCCGTTGCCCGATGGTGTGTTGCATCTATTTGGCTGCAACCAGAGGTGCCATCATACGAAATGTGGCGAGCCAAGTTTTATAATGTGTTTAACCTTGAATTTAGTTTGTATCGTATTAAATCTTTGAGGAAGAAACAATTAGGGATTACAATTTTGTAACTATGCTACAACATATGGAGATGTCGATCTGAAATTATGTTTCTTATGATTGTCATTGATCTTTTTTCTTTTGTTATTTCTATGATATCCATATGTTGGTGTTTACCTGCAATGATGTAATACTCCTACATTATTGTGTTAGATGTATGATCTATAATTGTTATATGCTATGAACTGAACAATAAAAAATATTTTAAAAAATGTTAAAAAAATTAAACAAATGACCTGGCAGTATCAGAGATTTTCCTATTATAAAGCCAAATTGTTCATGACTGACAAGACCAGGTAAGAAGAGGTCTAGACATACAGCGAGAATTGTTGCAAAAACCAATCTACTTCAGACTGAAGAGTCCTAATCAGGTCACACCTGATATTGGGTTGCTTGTCGTCCGATTCAGTGAGGACCTGGCCTGGCAGTTCGAGCTGGAATGTTCCCATTGGAGCAAGACGGGTTTGCATATGGCTGGGTGAATGCTGAGGTGGAATGGTGGGCAAAAGAACGATGGGTTTGGAATGCTACTCAGAGTGATTGCCAGTGGTTAGACTTATTGCACGCATTCCTTCCATCACTTTTAGTGTGTATGATTTAATACCCGAAGTGGTAAGACCTGGGTCTCTTGCTCGTTGTGCTGCTGGAACCAAGTTACACGAGACTGAGGAGTCTCTATCAGGGTGAAACTGGTCGTGTGTTACTTGTGTCCCGTTTTAGGGAGGACCTGGCTTGGCTGGACTGTTCTTATTGGAGCGGGGTCAAGACTGATTAGCATATGTCTGAGTCCAACCTGAGGTAGTAGAGTGGGCAAAAGAACAATGGGTTTGAATGCTACTGTGAGTGATCGCCAGTGGTTATTCTTATTGCAAGTATTCCTCCCATCACATTTTGTGTGTTTGATCTAGTGCCCTAAGTTGCAAGAGTATGCCAGATGTGGGATGCTTCCTCGCTGTGCCACTGGAACCAAGCTACACTCGACTGAACAGCCCCAATAAGAGTGAAACTGGTCTTGGATTGCTTGTCTTCCATTTAAGGGAGGACCTGGCTTGCAAGTTTGGGCTGGATTGTTCCTATGGGAGCGGGGTCAAGACTGATTTGCAGATGGCTAAGTCCAAACAGAGGTGGCATGGTGAGCAAAAGAACGGTGGTTTGGAAAGCTATACCAGATGATTGACAGTGGTGAGACTTATTGAAAGCATTCCTCCCATCCTTTTTTCGTTTGTGTGTGCTAATGAACCATTTCCATGTGGCCTGACATAGATCAATGAAGGTATGTAAGAAAACAAATATATTGTTCTCAGCACAGTCTGATCACATACCAAATCCTAAAATACATTAAACATTTTATCATATTAAATAAATACACTCTTAACTACATACATTTTTCCTAATTCATCGAGCGTTCATTAAAACAAGAACAAGCAAATCCTGATTTTATTAAACAAAACATATTAGCTGTTTAACCACATTGTACAAAATCATAGAAATCTAAAACCATGCATTGATAAATTTGCCATGAAATACTTGGTGTATTTATTAACATAGAAAAGCCTACAAAGTTAGTAAACCTCGGAGTGCACCAAAATGGTGTACCTTCCTGACCGACCTAGGCGTAACAAAACTAAATATTTGTATATCTCTTCGTTATTTACTCTTTGTATGTGTGCTGCATTGTGCAGCACACATACAAAGAGGAACATGCCTTTCAGGATTGTTTCAGTGCAGGAAGGTGTCCTTCCCTGCACAAAAACAATCCTCCGCTTAATGCAGGAACCTTGCAGCATGACATAAGGGTGCCTGCGTTGGATCTAGACAGCGCACAGTGCACCAGCTCAAGGAGGGAGCAGAAGTGCACCATATCTTAGTAGATATGGCGCATTTCTGCTCTCTACATTTCACGCAACGTAGCACAGCTGGTTGCCTAGATACGTTTTGTGCATGAAACCTTAGTGAATCTGCCTCTTTGCAGGTGCATAATTTAATTTGGCAGGTTTTTTGAAAATTTCAATGTCACACAAAAATAGCCATCTGGGTCGTATTTTATTATTTTGCAACATATTAATATTTCATAATTACCAGTCTGTTCCTAAACACACAAAAAGAGTTTGACAGGATGTCCTCACACACATACCAGGTGTCTTGCTTCATCATAGGATATCCCACCGCTCTCCAAAAACTTTGGTTTGATGAAGAGAAGGCCTATGCCCTGAGATCACAGAGGCGCTTATTCTGGCCTTGTATATCTGAGATAAGGGCCTCCCCTGCATCGAAACCATGACCAGCACCCAGCTGCTGGCCCAGCCCTACCCGGCGACCGGTGGCTGAGCGGACCACAGGAAGGGACACATGAGAAGTTAGCCCGTAGCCCGGGGATCGACAGTGGCCCACAGCGGCCTCCAGGGTGAGCGTCATGGCGCTTCAGTCAAGGCCTGGGCCCTCACCATGGTCGTGAGAGACTCATCGGCATCTGCAAATGTCTGCACCATACGACGGAGGAGGGGGGACCTCCTTGTGTTCATGCTCCCGGGGACAAGACACAAGGTGATGAGCTCCGGCCGGGAGCTCCCTGGTTAGGGATTGCCTTTTTGGCCCTAATCCCCTTGAATCTACCCCCTCCTCTGACCTTTATACTCACATGGGGTTCTTATTAACTGCGGTGCTTCGACTCTCCGACTCCCATGTTTGATCTCGAAAGCTCTGAAGAAGCGTGAATTTTTTTTACAGACCACCTAGTAACATGGCCGATGCCCGGTGGAGCTACCTAGTCAGCTATGGAGGAGATTGGCTGTGGATCACCTCCTCGGCCGTCACCTACCCAGCCGGACATTGGGCATAGTTTCCTCGTCTCTCCGCTGTGTCTCCTTCCTCCCCCACCTTTCTGACAAATTCTCCAATGATCTGCCAATGGCGGTGCAAGATGATGACCCGGTTCCACCATCTTAGTGGCTTAGACCAATTCTCTTGCTACAGGACTGCTCCCTGTGTTGCCTGACTGTCCTTTACCTCAAATCGATGCCCCCTTGTCTCTTCCACCCCTCTCATCTTGTACAGTCACCGCAACACTGGATGTGGCGATTGCTGGTGCCCAGCTGCCTTGTTTGACTCTCTTTGACTTTTTTGGTTCCTCTGAAGTTCTTTCCCCCTTGCCGGTCTGCCTGACCCGATCGGCATTTTAACCCCTTTTTACTTTTCCCCCTCTACCTTCTATTCCCCATAGGATGTGTGTCTATTTTATGCTATGCTCTAGAAACTTATGATGTAATCTTTGTAACTCGCTAATCCTCATGTAAAGCGCTCTGATACCTCTGGGTCTAGCCAGCGCTATAAAATACTCTGCAAATAAATAGATAAATTAATAAATAAAAAACCAATGTGGTATCCAAGTATGGTCTTTACTTCGTAGGGTACCACTTGGTATTAAAACTTTGGAGTGGAGAATCGGGGAAAGAGTGTCCCAACCACAATATGATGTCAATATGTTTCTGCCTAGCGGCTCAACAGAGTCCATGGCATTCATCAGGACAGATATCTGATCCACTTAAGTATATACCCTTAGTATAAACTAATGAAATATTGGCATAATACTTGCCACCATCTACAGGTCATAGGTTACCTGGAAAACATTAATAACATGTGTGCTATAAATCAATACTTATTCAGACTGATAAAACTGGACCTAAAGTCCCTCAATCTCATTTAGGAGCAGCCTGGGGATATCCTAAGATGGAGCATGGCACCTGGTAGGTGTGCAAGGACATCCCATCAAACTTTGTGTGTGTTTAGGAACAAACTGGTAAAAACAGGCACCCAAAGTACAGTGGGCAGATGAACAACCAGCTCAGATGATCACGAAGAGCAAGGGGAAAGAACCCACTACATCAACAAACAGGGACACAACATCATAGTGAATTTGAGTAGTACCAACATCGTAGTTGGAGAACAAGGAGTCCAGTGGTGGCGACTCCGCTAAGGCGGAGGAGCGTTTCCCTCCTGCTTTTAAGCAGTATAAATAAAGGTAAAATAAAATTATAATAACTCTAAGTTATTCTCATTTTATTTTTTCCTTGTTGTGGCAGCTTTGCTGGGCGGGGCTGCTCTGCTGACAGAGCAGGGGAGGGGAGGAGGAGTTTGCACTCCTTAAGTACGCATGAATGTTTGGCTGGCCGTCTAAGGCCAGCCAAACAACCATGCACACTTTGCATATTCTCCACGCAGTCTGCATTACAGCCGGCGTGGAGAACATGCCCAGGCTCCCAGTCCCCATCTGAGCACCAAACCATGGATCTCAGACCTAGCACTACGCTGCATTGCAGCATTGTGATTGGGAGCCTGGGTGCTTCCTGGGTGCTCTGTGTTCCTGTACCAGAGACAATGGGGAGGGGGAGGGGGGGGGGCGGTAAGATTGTAAATTATTTTCATCTTTACCCCTTCTCCCCCCCTGCTCTCCAGCCTCCCACCCCGATCTGTACCAGCCGCCACTGAAGGAGTCCTATCTAAAGGACTACGATTTGTCGCTACCCCTAACACTCCACACTGAACTTTAGGCATATAAAATTACAAGCATTCTTTGGTGACTGTGAATCAAACCCGGAGGGTGATTCGAATAAAGGCTTGAGGAAAAAGTCCACTTTCCAACCTATGACACAATCCCTACCATGCGAGGTTCTGGCCTTTGATCAGGTGGCCTTAAGGGAAATTAAGGGTATTGACCACAAGGAAAATAACACCTTCCATAATCTAACAAAAAAGGAATCGCATGCATTGATGACCCAGAAAAAACAACGACTTTCTGATAAAAACCATCGAGAAGGGAGGGGCAATTGTAGTTATGGACAAACGCATGTATGATGTGGAATGTCACCCCCTCTTAGCTGACAGAGGTAATTATGAAATTCTGTGAGAGGATACCACCCCGAGGCTGAGTAATAAAATCAGAATAATGGTGGAAATAGCAAGTACACATGAATGGATAACAAAACATGATCCAGAACTCCTAATAGCAGAGAAACCTAGCACCCCAGATTCTACACCTTATCTAAGATACACAAACCGAGGACACCCCCCGGGTGGCCTATTGTCCCAGGAATTGGGTCTCTACTTGAACCCCTATGACAATTTTGTAACTGGTTCTTAAAACCCATAGTCCAAAAATCAACATCAAACTTATGTGACACAAATACATTTTTATGACCTGGAGATCAATGTGGCAGATTATCACCATGAATATGGAGGCCCTTTACACCAGCATTCCACAAAGAAGCCCCATTGAGGTAATTGAGTGATCCTGGAACACACAGAGTAGGGCTTCATAACCCAAGACGGGTTGTGCTGGAATGTGCTAAATTAGCATTAACTTCGAATTTCTTCGATTTTGAGGATGTACTTTACCATCAGATGTGTAGGATTGTGTAACGGTGGGTGCTTGTTTCTCATCTATGCTGAGACCGGGACATTTATCCATAGGTTTCGACTATATAGGATGGCAGTCTCTTGGAAGCCTGTAACATGACTCAGTGAATTAGGCACTCGTTACCGACATATGGTGCTGATGCACAAAAGTATTTTCATTCACAAAGCCATTGCAACTGCCTTAGTTAAGGCAAAGTACCACTTTGAAGGGTGGGTTCGGGGTCCCTTGCAATTTTGCACCCCAAAAATGTACCTCAATAGAATGCCCATGGACTGATGAATCAGAGATGGTGTTAAATCTCAATTTCATGAGGCAACGTGTCCCAGAAATAAGGTACATCTCAGCACATCAAAATATCAGAACTATTGTCAATTAGGTAAAGGACCAACTATATAACTGAGTTCCAGATAAGCAGAATAAATTTAAGGGTTTCAATATAAAATTCAAAAGATGAAGTACAGAATAAACAACACAAAGGAAATCAGCAAATAGAATATTACAGATAAACGCGAATTGGAAAATAGTTCCAAGTGGGCAGCAAAATCAATAAAGAAATGGACAGCATCGCTAGTAGAATCGGAAGGTTTTCGGGCTCACCCCTAAAATTAAGGGTTTGTATAGGAAATCTTCCTATAGAACAGAATAGATTGTGCAAATTCATCATAGTGTGAGCAAATGTATCATCTTATTAGCAAATCAAAACACAGTTTTATTACATAGCATATTACTTTAGTACCTAAGCAATATTTTACTACATGAATATTGATTCCGCCCACTTTATGCTAATGTCATCCTGAGATGGTAGAATAAAGTAGATACATAAACAACAGTAAGCTAATCTAAATGAACAGGGTACAGTGAGCTAAAGGAAAGAACTTGGACAGTTACAATTTTGTGACCATGCCGGGAAGATTTATGGGGAAACAACAAGAACATGACTCTGCTTGACTATGTGCTTCAGAAATAGCAACTGTGAAATTTGCAATGGCGGGAAACATTTATTTTGGAAAACATGGCTACTAGGCCTAAATTGAGGCCTGGTTAACAAGGGTCTCAAAAACACACTTCTACATGTCATAGGAAATTTGTTTCAAAGATAATAGCACAATATCAGAGTATACACTTGTATTCAGGAGCAAATCTACATTCTGAAGCTGTTGATGCACAAAATATAAATGCACAAAAATCTTCAACATCTATGCTCAAGGTATATTGTGATGTACAGTTCCCATGGTGATTCTCAGTGCACGTGTGAACCTTTGTGAGTCCTCAAAGGAAGTCAGATGAAATGGGACGTTCCTCCCCCTTGTAACTCTCAAGGTATGCACTAACTCGAATCACTGACTCGCACCCACCTACCAAGAGCAAGCAAAGAATTTCAAGAGTTCTCTTAGGGAGGCAGCCACTAGTTCAAGTACCTGGAAGTGCTCACGAGCATAAACACTTACGCATTTGGAGTTGTACTGTACAGTTTTGGTAGAGTAAAATGCAATGCAACAATGCATTTGTACTGTTTAACCTTTTTTGTACATATCTGAAAATACGTTTCAGCCTTGAGAAATCTGTCCTAAAAAAAAAACATCACTTTTGCTGCTCTTTTTTCCCTTTTCCCACTCTGATAACCGATTTACTCCTAAACTTGACATAAGTAAATTTAGAACCTGTTTTATGATTAAAAATACCTGTAAATAGTTTATAAATAGTCACAAAGGTGTGTGTTTCTGACGGTTCCCCATCACTTTCAGGTGTATGCACACTGAAATTCCTACATCTGGCATATTATCACCTCTCAGAGAGACACACCCAAAGAGCAAAAAGTGATAAATGGAAACGTTCGAAATAAAAGAAATCGCTGATGATTACGACGAGTACCTTCCATTCCAGTTTTTAACTTGTCTATGCCATTACGGAAAGACATAGGTAACTGAGATGGTGACACAAAAGCAAGATAGAATGGAATGTACTGCTCCATGAGTGATAGAATTATGTTGGTCTTCAGCTGTCTGACAGATTGCTGTTTTGGTATCTTGCCCTAAAATCCCTTAAAGGCATCTTACACGGAAATCCCTTAAAGTTGCCAAGATCCATTCCACCCTCTGACCCTTTGAATTGACACAGTGGCCTTCGGCTTTCTAAAAACTTTTTGAACTATTGCCGGCTTTCCCACCATTGCCTTCCTTGAAAATCACCATTAGCTGCCTTCAGAAGTACGTTTATCCTGCACCTTATAAATATTTTAATTTTTAAGTCTCCAAAGACGCTTGCACTGACGAATGACTCAGTAAACAAAGAACACACCTTTTTGACTCTAGTTCCGGGCATTTGCTTAAAGTACGAATTATTGGCTAGGTATTTTCTTATATTACATTCTATTGGCTAGGTATTTTCTTATATCACGATCTATTGGTTAGGTAGTTTCGTACATTACGATCTATTGGCTAGATGTTTTCTTCCGTTGTGGTCTACTGGCACGGTCGTTTCTTACATTAAGTACTATTGGGTTAGGTATTTACGTGGCCTGTTTTCACTGGTCTTACGTGTCACCGTCATGTTTTTTACATGCAGTAAAGCCTTAGTCACACAGGATGGGTAGAGGTCAGAGATTTATAGATACTTGGATACTAAGAATGTCTTTAAAGGTGATATGCGTATACACAGGTATCAATGGAATACTATAACTCTTACCTCTGACATTAAGTGGTTTTATTACTATTGTATATACTTCAATTGACTATTTAATCTCTAATAGCCTTATGCAAACTGCCTAATACCGGCCAGGAGTGCTTATTGGGTGGAACCAACTAGGCTGGGGCAGTTAACTCCTCACGTAGTTTGAATTTTGAGCATATTTATTGTATCCTAAAGTACATGATTTTATTATGATGTTTTTCCCCGGGGCATATGTTTGTTCCCTGACTAGAGTCGGTATTCTGTCCATGACCCTGGCTCATGTGACAGACAAGGATGAACTTCTTCTTTCAGCCTCTTTCTCACAATTTAGAAGAACTTGACTAGTCTCATCTCCCAGGCAAGTATATTTCCTTCCATACCCCTCCAGCTAAGAAGTACGTTTTGCCCTTTTGCTCCTCGTGAGCACAGCATGGTCTTTCTATCATTGACTTGCTCTACAGCAACCCTGCAGCAGTATCTCCTCCCAAATGGGGGAGGAGCATCGCCCCACTGCCTGGCTCAGAGCCAGCAAATGAAAAATACAATTATGTTCTAGCATTGTTTTATTTTTCACTTGACGTCTCTGAGCGAGCGCTGTTGGGAGGGTTGGGGCCGAGGCATGGAAGGGGTATATGGAGTGCTTTGTGCACTCCCTTAGTTATGTGCACTCCCTTAGTGTGCATATGTGTCTGCCGGTCCAACACACATGCGCACCTCCTCTTTCCAGCCTGCTCAGGCCAATCCCTGTGCTGTTCTGCAGCACAGGGATTGGATGGGAGTCTGTCCCAGGGTCTGCTGGGACCAGGAAGAGGACAGGAGGTGCCACGCGGGTATTGGCTGGTGGCTTCAGGTAAGTTCTCTTTTTTTATATATATTATTACTAACACCCCCCCAACCGCGTGACCCTTCCTGCGTGACCACGCCCACGGCTAAATATAACATTAAGCATACATTGCATTGTGACAATGTTGGTTGTACTAGTGACTATTGAGCCTAAGAATATTAAGATACAAGTATATCGCGGCCAGAATGTTAAAGGACAAACTATCGAAAGGTAAGTGCATATAGAGAAAGTATAGATTTACTATTCCTAAATCACATCTTTGTACCTTGAGAATTTATATATAAATTGTCAAACTACATAGATGTGGAGTTAAGTATAGAAAATATATTCTTACTTACCTATTGATATTTTGGCATCGATAACTTGTCCTAAATATTTGTACGCCTCTATATCCTGGTTGCGATATTCAAGTGGCACACTCACCATTTCCTTATAGTTGATAGATATGAATGTGGGCTTAGCGTGCAAACAGTAATCAAAATTGTACCACTCACACGCTAGATCAGTGTCATTGTCAGAAATTGTATCAAATTCTATTCCACACACGGTGACGCTCTTCATATAAACTTTGAAAACTTAATAATCTTAGACATAACTGCATGTAGTCAGCTACAGAGGGCCGCTGGGGCATATTTACAAGGTGGTATTAGGCCACGCTAAGTAGCTTAGCGCCACCTTGTAAATATTGAAAATGGTGCTATGCCACCTGAGTGTCAAAAAAAGTGACACTCCAGTGGCGATAGGGGCTTGTAAATATGCCCCACAGGCTCAAAAAACAGAGACAATCACGGTGTATCTTTACATAGTGGTTTATCCAGCTCAGTGGCATAGCTAGAGCTTTGGATGCCCGGGGTGATACCTTAGTCTGTGGCCAGTGCGGTAAAAGCAGGGGGCGTGTTTTTTATTTACTTTATTTATTTTATGTGATTTTATATAGCGCAAACATTACCTGAAGGTGTCAGAGCGCTTTACAAAAGAACCAGTTGCGTTACATAAGGACTTTGGATTACATGAGTTACATAAGAGATATAAACAGGAAAAAAATTACAAATGTACAAGTGGAGCGAAAAGAGGGAAAATTACAAATGTACAAGTTGTAAAGTCACTCAAGGAAGAGATACAAACACATAAACTATAAAATCACATAAGAATGGTAGTAAGTACAAAGGTCTACTACATATACTAGTGGTTGGAGTTATATATACAAGTTGAGTGAAAGGAGGGATAAATCGCAAATCTACAAGCTATAAAGTCACTCAAGGAAGAGATGCAAACAGATCAACTCTAAAATCACATAGGAATGGTAGTAAGTACAAAGGTCTGTGCGGACGACAGATGAGAACAAGCGGGAGGGGGCGTTTAGCAACGCCAGCGAGAATAAAGAAAAAAACTAAACTTACCTTGCGCTCGCAAGGTAATTTTTGTTTTTTCTGTATTCTCCACCGCCCCCAAATAAGTGACGCCCGTGGCAGACTGCCCCCCTAGCTACGCCACTGATCTAGCCTCATGCTGCTCTTAGATGACTCACACCACTCTCTCATAAGAACAGCCTGATACATCTCCTGTTCACACAAACAACCTCGCAGCCTCTGACTTACACATTTTGGAGGAAAAAAGTGCCTGTGTTTTTTAAGGACAGAACCAACATGGCTTTTTAGCAAAGTGATTTCTAAAGTCAACTAAAGAGCCAGTGAAATCTAAAACACACTTCTCAGAATGTGGAAAGTGGAAAGCGAGGGTAATAAAAAAACAATATGTAAAACAGGAGGCAGCATGACAATTTGGAGTTGCAGGACCTTCCTGTACAGATAAACGGGAAGACCAACAAATTGTAGCTTGGGTAGTAAGGATGCTGCCTCAATATAGAGTTCAACCATGACGTGTAAGTCACAACTGGTTCCTGAAATGTGTGTCTTAAATTAATGCATTGCAACTTTTTCTTCACTATTATTTTTTTACTATTTTTTCGCATTTTTTTTTTTACGATACTTGCTTTTTTCACGATTATTTTTTAAAAGAAGTTCTGTAAAAATCAATCCTGTTCCAACTAGTAAGCCAATAAAGTCAATTGGTAAAAGTTGTTGTAAGAACTATTAGTTTAGACTTAAGCGTCTTACAACAGCGGGCTGCACACAACTAACAGAGCTTGCCAGGATCGAAAGGACAGATGTCTGGCAAGAGATATGACACATCAGAAAAATATGATTTGTCACACTCAGAGCCGTGTAATCAGTTAGATACAGAGTATAGACATTACTGCACCATGCATTTGTTAATGTCACCATGAGAAATTCTTTTGAGGTCCCTGGAAAATGGAAACATTTATTATGCATGCTTAAACAAACAAAACGTTCTAAAGACTTGTTAGCCCATAGATGTGAGTATATATTGTAATCAACACAAATGAGATTGCTTTCTGTCCCCGCAAAAAAAGCCTGGTGTTGAAATTAATTTCCAGTGCTTATTTGATTCCATATCATTGGTGATAGGTCTGCTTGAGCCATTCAAGGCTTTTTCATTTGCAACAATCCAGCAGCTGCATTACCATTTGTATGGTTTGTTGATGATTGGTGTAACAGCTTGGGAGACATACTTTTGTTCGTGCTTTAAAAAAAGTATATATTAAAATATATATTAAAAGTAGGGCAGAGTAGCCTTTACCTTCCTTCAGCTATTGGCTCTTTATTAGTTTTCGTGGCTTAATGTGGGTTCGATGGGCTGACCTTCAATCTCCAATATATTTCATGATAGGTTACATTGTCCCATTACTGTTTCCAGTTGGTTTTGGTGGTAAGCAGGGCTTCAAGTAGTTTTCATTCCCTGTTTCTAACTAACCTGCTGGCTTCCTCTCACCCCATCATCTTTGAACCTGTCGCTCCTCACTGTCCCTCCCCATCTTCACTTCCCTCACCCATCAGCCCCATTCAGACCTGTCACCATGTGTACCTTTTTGCTCTCTCCCATTCATACCTGCCGCCCTGTAAAGTATACTCCACAAGTATGAGTACATACGAGATACTTTATTGGCAACTCAGCATCTTACGTCGCCTGCTTATCTTCTCAATACACCTTCAACTGTCCCCTTAGAATTCTCTTCCCCCATGAATTCTATATTCTACCCAGTGATGCAGGATACATTCCAAACATGGATTGTATCAACACCACACAACTCCCCCCGTATGAGATAATACAACTACATTGAACAACTATGTACAATATATATACAAATTACAGTACAAAAACTTATGACAGCATATAATCCTTAAATCTGTGAGGAGTATGAATGACTCTACCCATTCTTCCCAAACTTCTAGAATCCATTCCAGTTTGTTCCAGTACTTCTGCAGACCTCTCAGTAGTTTCTTGCTCACCCAATGTTCCTTCAACTTCTACTTCACCCTCTATCTCATCCTCCCACAACCAATCATCAAACATGGTTGTGGATCCCCCAATATCTTCCTCCTGTGCTTTTTGAATATTCTTGCATTTTACTATACGACTCATACGCCATACACGATCATCACTCAATCTTGCAGAGTTTTTCAAACACTCTACTACCACAAGTGGTTTAGAAAATACACTTTCTCCCTTAGCTACCTTACCCCATTTCTTTGATTTCACTCAATCACCCACCTTAAGTTCTTCCATCTTGTACACTTGTTGTGCCTTGATAATGTTTTCTTTTACCTTCTCAGGTGACCACTCAATATGTTTAGTGCTATCCATCCATCCTATGTTATCTTTCGTGAAAGGTTCTCTTCCCCTCATTAGCACAAACGGGCTTAGACCTGTGAGAAATGGTGTTAAACGATAACCCCACAACATTTTTTTAATCTCTACTTCCCAATTCTTTCTGTTTTCACAAGTAATTTGAATAGTGCTTTTTGTAACACGATTAAATCGCTCAACTGCACCATTCCCTGAAGGATGATACACCGATGTCTTTGCATGTACAATACCATTCCTTTTCAGAAATTCTTCCACTTTAAATGCCGTAAAATGTGTGCCATTATCACTTATAATTCTCTTTGGCAAACCTTCTTTTAAAAATACATCACTTAAAAATGTAATTACTGTGTCTGCATCAGCTTTCTCAACAATTTCTAACTCAACCCATTTACTGAAATAATCAATCAAAACAATGATAAATTTACTTTCTCCATTTGTGGTTTGTACAGGACCTACAAAATCTATAGCAATTAAGTCCCAAACCATTGGTGGACATTGCATAGGAGACAACTGTGGTTTCATTATTCTTAAACTTTTATCTGAATCCGCACACTCCCTGCACCCCTTACAACTCTTTCCACCTCAATATCTACTCCCGGCCACCAATATGAACATTTGACTCTTTTCTTGGTTCTCACAATACCAAAATGTCCTTCATGACACAAATCTATTATTTTTTTTCTCAATCCATTCGGTGGTATAATTTTTCCTCCTCTGCTCACAAACCCTGATTCTACACTTAACTCACTCCTTACCTCCCAATAACTCCTTTCTTCTACAACCTTTGGTTTCCTCTCTCCCCATCCTTCCATAATTTTTCCTTTAATTATTTTCATTAACTCATCTTTTTCATATTCTAAAATCCACTCTTTCCTCTCAATAGATTTTAAACCTTCATCTTCAAAAACAGCAATTTGATAGTCATCACAACTACTCTTTGGCACTTCTTTAATTGGTAATGGAATCCTACTCAAACAATCTGCAATTTTATTTTGTACACCTGGCACATATTTTATCCTATAATTGTAATCTTGCAATCTCATTGAAAGTCTAGCTGTTCTTGCTGATGCTTTCACCATCCCTCCTGTAGTCAATAAATTCACCAAAGACTTATGATCCGTTCTCACATCAAATTCATTTCCCCACAAAAATGCTCTAAAATGTTCCATTCCCCACACACATCTAAGAGTCTCTCTTTCACTTACCGAAAACAACTCTTCAGTAGGTGTTAAACTCCTTGACGCAAAACCAATCACCACTTCCTTATTCCCACTTTCATTCTGTGTCAAAACTGCACCCAGACCTTTTCCACTTGCATCCACAGTTAACGTACTCCTCAAATCTGGATCAAATCCCTTAATTGGTGTTGCATTGCAAATATCTCTTTTCAAAGTTGCAAAACCCTCTTTACATTTAGCATCCCAACCAAACTTGCTTCTTTGTTTAAGTAGCTGTCTTAAATCATATGACTTCTCTGCGAAATTACATACAAATTTGGAGTAGTACTCCGCCAGTCCTAAAAACGAACGCAGTTCCTCCTTATTTGTTTGTTCCAATGCCTCTTTTACAGCTTCAATTAGTTCCTTCTTTGGAGAGATACCATCTGTTCCAATAGTTTTGCAAACTTACATTTTCCATATTCAGCTGTCAATCCTTTTTCTTTGAGAACATTGAACACATCTTTCAACCTCTGGTCATGTAGTCTTCTATTTTCCCCCATTATCAAAATGTCATCTTGGAAATACAATACCCCCTGTATGTCTTTCAAAATTTCACTCATTAATCTCTGAAAGACTGCCGCCACAGAAGCCAGTTCGAACGGCATCCTAATATATTGGAAACATCCAAAAGGGGTTATAAATGATGTTATCTTTCTACTTTCCTTATGCAATTGGACTTGATGGTACGCGGATGATAAATCCACCGTCGAGAACCATTTCATCCCCTTCGTTTTTGCCAGCAGTTCATTAATCTTCGGTAAAGGATATTTATCAACTTGAATTTCTTTGTTTACTCCCCTCAAATCCACACATAACCTAATTTTTTCCATTTCACTTTCGTGCTACTACAATCGGAGACATCCATTCCGACGATTCAATCCGTTCAATCACTCCTGCTGTTTCCAACCTAAGCAATTCCTTCTCTAATTCACTCCTCACTACAAAATGAACATTTCTCACCCTAAAATTGACAGGTATAGCACTCTCCTTGAGTTTAATTTTATGTTTAAACTCTTTTAACATACTTATTTTCCCAGAGAATACGTCCTTAAAATCTTCTTATTTTTTACCTAACTCATCATCATCACTTAGCACCAATACTTGTTCCTTTCCATTAGGATTTAGAATTATATCCAGACTACCTTGATCTCTCCAATCTAACACACTGGGTCCGTACTCAGCCACATACATCCTTCCATCTGCTTTCCTCCCTTTAAATTAAAACGTTACATTTCTGCATCCCACCATTGGAATGCTCGCACCAGTGAAGCTCGTGGGATTAATATCACATGTCTTAAGCTCTTCACCAATTTCATTTACAAATTTCTCATTCCATATATCCAAATTTACAATAGTGTATGGTGACCCTGAGTCAGCCACTAACCTCACTTTCACTCCAGCCACAACAACCTCACAAAATGGTTTTCTTCTTCCTTTACTTTTCACATGTAAAACAACATAATTTATCATGAAAATCTCGCCATCATCTTCTGAACATTCCTCTTCACTTCCTTTTCCTTCCTCATTTCCAGTCACATACTTTATTTTTGTTGTTTTATCCTTCCTGTAACAGACTCGTGCATAGAGTCCAATTAATCCGCATACAGTGCACTTCTGGTCTCTTGCTCTACAAGCCTTACTATTTGCCAAATGAGTATAGCTTCCACACCTATAACACTCTAAATGTGCTTGACCTTCTCTTCTATATTCAGTTCTTATTGGATAATTGGTTGTTCCTTTCTCCTTTACACTCTTTCAATTTATCTTTTTTTGAGTGTTTATTGCTTCCCTTGGCCATTTTTTTTACAACGCAAACTTCCTCTTTTCCCTTCTCTTTATCTTCATCAAGAGCTGCTTTGGTGCACCTTACAGATACTTCTGCCTTCCTCACCACAGCAAGTACTTTGTTCAATGTGCCATCACCCATTGTCCATAATCTCTCTTGTACTCTTTTATTGTTTGTTAACATAATGATTTGGTCTCTTATCAATTATTCCTCTACTTGATCAAACCTGTATTTCTCTGCCATTTTCCTCAAAGCACTCAAATAATCATTTATTTTCTCATTTTGTTCTTGTTTCCTTCTGAAAAATGTGTATCTATCAATAGCTACACATACAGTAGGTGTATAGTATTTTTCTAAGTCTTTTAAGGCATTTGCATACACATCTACTTCATCTTCACTTCTTTCCTTGTTTTGCATTTGATGATATTGCCTAATTCCTTCCGGTCCTAAAGACCGTAATATTTCTTTTTTATTCAGAGTATCGCTCTGGGAGCCAGGTAGGGGGCTTTCCCTCCCAACACATGGATACAGTAACCAGGTGATTTATAGACGGAGGAGTTTCCAGCTTCCCCCATAAACTCTTTGCCCCATTCCTTACAATACTCCTATTCTCGACACTGCACATTGTAGCAGTGATTTTCAGTATGAGCTCAGTATGGATAGACTATTGGCAATACCTCAATGCAGTTTGCCTGCTCACTTTATCACAGCCAGTAGTCAGGTGTGCCTCAAATGTTTGTCTCCTATGTTAGCAATGAACAGTATTGTGGGGATGTGTTATATCAAATAATGCAATTTTGAGTCAGTGTTTAATTTGCAAAAATGTAAGTGACACAGCCCAAGGTAGTTCTTGGAAAGCGACTATGGTTAGCGCTACCCTCTGTCCCTGCCAGCAGATGGCCTGGACCCACATCTTTTATGTTTTTTTAAGGTATATTGAATACCTTGTTGATGAGGTGTACTCAAAAATATACTGACAGCACCACCACGTGGTAGACTATCATAAATAATGGCAGGTGTTTACAAATATGTGCAGGTGCTAAGCACCAGCAAACACCAGTAGAAATTATGCACTGCTCTGAGTACGGAAACATGAATGTTGGGTTTGCAAACTGGTCATATGTATCTACCAACACAAATTCTTGCATTGGCGTAGCAAGAGTGGGCTGTGTGGTTAGACAACCCAGATTATGGTGTAGAGGAACCTCACAACATTGGGGGACATTGACACTGCACCTGGTGCACTAATGATTGGTGCACTCTGTGACAATGAATGCTAGGCTTGTAAGTCTATGTTTTAAGTTAGGATAGACAGATTTTGGACTTCCTACCCAGAGCTCAAATTTGTGATTTCACAATCCAGTTTTGCAACCACAGAACTCAAAAGCATGTGCTGAACTACTAAAGGGCCAGGATGCTAGATTCTCCTTCGTCTAAAATATGCTCGAATATTAAAATCCTGTCCAAGCAGTTTCTGATAAACAGGTGCTACATACAATAAATAAAATGTGTGTTTAAAGAGAAATATCCCTTGCAGGACTTTGATGGCTTTTGATAAGGTTCTCATTTGCATCTTGGGCAAGACGGTGGTGAGTGGGCCACGGCCCGTCATTGCGGTGCTATGGCAAAGAAAAATCAGACATTAAACCAGGACCCTACGAGCCCTCTATTTCTCTCCATGGTGGCGAATGATTAGGAAATGCCATAAAAATATTAAATAATGATAAGTCGCATATACCCTTACATAGCCAAGCAAAGCCCCTGTATCCCTAATTACAGTCCTGATGTGCCCGCTAAAGCCTCAAATTTCTAGACACAGACCCGTTGCCCCGGTTCAAAACCATAGGCAGCGTGGAATGTTAAGTTGTACCTTCTATGCAACAGGCCATGGTCAATGACAAAGTGGAGCCTTCACATCTCGAATACTGCTTCATATAGGTTGGAATCAGGGGCATAGCTTTCATTTGGTGCAGCAGGTGCAGTAGTGCAGAGGCCCAGAGGCTTGAGGGGTTCAGAAAATCCTTTTAAGTTCTGTATTTTAGAATTTCAACAGCAGCTAGAGGGCCTATTTCTTTCCTTACACTTGGTCCCATGACACATTGTCTACTCTACTGGTAGGAATGCCCTAAATTGCACAAATGGGGCATCCAATGCCCAGACACAATATGCTAAGTTCAAAACAAGCATGAGTTCATAGTTCCCAGGTCCCCTTCCTGGTGTGCATTGAAGAAGGCCATTTGCTCTTTACAAAACGGATGCTTTAAGGGAAGGACTTGTTTTGAAGGAGGCAGGCATATAAGGGGCAGGGTGCACAGTACAAGGATGCTGTTTTGAATGAGAAATGTTATTTAAGTGCTTTAAAGAGGAGACAGCCTTTACATGACTGGCAGAGTTGCTTTAAATGAAATCAGTGATGTAAAACATAGGTACTCCTATTTCACACACCTGAAAAAGAAACCTTAACCTCAAGATGGTAGCAATGCTAACAGATAATTGACATTTTATATTCTTCCTTTTCCTTTCCCTCAGCCTTATCTTGTAGAGATCGCATATGTAAACATGCAAATAATTGTATGTAGCAAATGCATTAATGTGCAGGACAGACATGTGCCTGGATCTTTCTGTGCTGCTGCATTAATGCATGAGGCAATTCAAGATTGGATTGCTCTACATAGTTTGCTGCTGTGATTGCAGGGTGGACTGCAAATCTGATTAGAAGTGCACTGTGAGAGCTCTAATGACAACAAGTTACTTGCTACAAATGTATACTTAATCCCTTTAACATGTGGGCCACAGTAGAGGTGCAAGAAATCATTAAATGCAAGTATTTGGAGACCAGGGTGCAATGCAAACCTGGATGAGTGCATTGCAATAGAAGGTGACATAGTTTTGCATTATTGCAACTCTATGAATGTCTGAATACTGTGAATGCAATGCATGATGGAAGCCCAGCTGATTGTGTCTCGACATATGACATATATGCCTGAGTATTCGAGACGTTTCTGACCATTTTATGCATTGTCTCTGCATTTGGAGATTGTAAGTGTGTAACCATGAACGTCTCAGAATGCAACTGGGCGTATAATAGTTAAACCCAGAAATCTGAGCTTTCACTTGGGTATCCCCGGTTCTAACAGGGCATTTAAGTTTCTGCTTGGGCATATGGTCACTTTGTATAATTTTGCAGCTGTGAATGGCCAGGTTATAGCTGTACTTCTACTATATCTTTGTTCCTCCCTATGTAATTGTCAAGCTGTAGCTAAATTACTGTCTTGTCTATTGTAGTAACTTATAATTTCTTTCATTTATCTTGGACTTATTTTAGGTTTTTCTCATACATGTCACTTCTGTGGTGCAATCAGAGACAACCAGGATCACATGAAGTAATGCTTGTGAAAGCAAGAGGTAGAAGGCTGTGTGATGTCACATCCTGTGATGTCATTGGTCAAATGGCATGTGATGTCACTTCTGCTACCCATGCAATATGTTTTAAAAATCTAAACACGCAGTCTAAAGTTATTGTTTATGTTTGTAGTGAACCCCTGACGAAGGGCGATGAAACGGCCCAAAATGCATTGGGAATTACACGCTACTGAGGATGAAATATGTATATGTCCTGCTGTTGTGAAAAGGCCTGGATGGGCATACCTTCAGCATCAGATATTTATACATTAAATGGATTTCATGTGACATGATGAACTGAAAAAACTGAAAAGATTGGAACAACATGAATAAAATGATCGAATGGATAATAATCGTGGCATATATTTTTTGCGATTGCGCCCGGCATCGGAGCGATTGTGTTCCTGTATAATTGGATTGTAATTCTACTACCCAGGCATTTTGCAAAATTAACATCTATGCGTATAATACAATGGATGCTGAGTTCTCTCTGGTACACCAGGCACAGCTTGATATGCTCCGAAAGACCACGCTTGGCTTGGTTCAGAATGATCTTCTCAGTAGAGCCTTATATGCACATCTACATTTTCATATGCCGAGTGATGCCTTATATGTGTCGATCAGACATCGTGCCCAGTGCATCCTATTTTACCTGGTACAGCCTCATATGTCCAGCTGTAGCATAAGATGCATTATATGCCCAATATAGCTTCATATATCTAGTGCATCCTCATATGCCCAGTGCAACCTAATATTGCCAGTTCGGCCTTCTGTGTCCAGTACCTGCTCTTATGCACAGGGCAAATACGACTGTAACTGGACATAAGATCCAGTTCTGGGCTTAGAGGTTACCAATGAACATATGTGGCCAAAGTCTACATACAGGGTTATACTGAGCATAGGAGGAAGTCGGTAGCAGCCTTATATGCCCAGCACAAACTGGCATGCCCAGTACAAACTCGTATGCCCATGATGGCCACATACGCCCAGGTATAGCCTCATATGGCCAGACATGGCTTCATGTGCCAAGTTCAACAAGCTCCTCGCCCAACCAGGAACTGCTTTTTACCTTATAAGAATCAACTGCAGTTAATAGAGAAGCTCAGAGTAGTGGGGTTCTTGGGGGTAGGGTCTCTGACTCAGGTGAAGGTATATATGGTCTTCAGAGCAGTGTAGACTCCCCCTTCATAAAAAGGGTAACTCCTGCTCTCTTATCTCTGACTCCAGGACTGAGGGTGGGAGAGCAGAGACCCCTTTGGAATATGGGCAGGCCTCGACAATAGGGCGTCCTTTCTTCAGGGGTAGCTACTACCAGCACGTGTGCACCTTGCCTCATCTCAAAAAAGGTAGCAGTGGCGTGTGCAGGAACGCGTGGAAGCGGGAGGTCCATGCATGGTCCTTTTTTGTGGTCTCCTTATAGGGACGGGAATGGTTTCTAGTCTCTCACATCACCAGAATGTAGGACAGGGTGGAAAGCACTTCAATTAAGATTCTCACGCACTGTCCCAAATAAAACCACTCTACAGAAAATAGGAGGCTCCTGCGTTACTAGCGAATGAACAAGACGTAGGGGTTAACACCCTTGGTCCTGCCTTGCTTGAGTTCTGTCCCTGGAGGAGATGTGACGTAGTGGCTAAACCACGGGTACTCATAGTACGGCCTGCGGGCCGGTGGCGGCCCGGCAAGCCTTCCGTGGCGGCCCGCGGACCATGAGACATCCTACCCTGTTTTGAAAGAGTGTCTGCAAACACTCTGCTGCTCTGTGGGGGCAGCCGATTCAATCGAGCGAGGCCAGAGTGGAGCTGTAGGGGCGCTAAGAGGAGGAGAATTCACATGCAAAGGGTCTTTTTGAAGACCTGTGAAATGCTGTTAAGTGCTCGGGTGGGGGCTGTGTGTCTGTGCGCGCTGGGGAAGCTGTCTCAGCCCGTGACAGAAACAGAGGAAGAGGGAGGGAAAGGGAGACCGAGAAATGGAGACAGAGAAAGGGAGGAGGGCGACCGAGGGAGATGGAGTGAGGGAAGGGTATCCTTACCACGGAGAGGCCTGCGTCCTAGCTGCATTGCTCTCTCCTCCATAATACATAACAGAACATGGGACTGATGCAGTCCTCTGCAGTGCAGCCACAGACTCAGAGGCCTACACCTCAAGACACATTAGAAAAATAAGGATGCCAAATAGAGGTGGATGTTTAAAAATAATGCCACACGTACGAGCAAAACCTAAAAGTTATTTCCCCCAAAATATAGTGTATCAACGTATTAGTCCTCTTGCTGCAGAAGGCAGGGTTATTAATTTATTTCTACTGTCATCACTAGTCATACTCACACACAATACCCACACTTCATATTTTTTTCATATCGCCTGCTAACACAGTTTTGTCTTTTCTTCCTTGCGTTGTTAATAAAAGGTAATCTATTCGTGGACTTCAGAGCGACGATATTAGGCCCAGTGACCCGTAGTCCACAGCATGTGTTAGCAGGGAGAGCTTAAGTCACTGAGCTACACAGCTAAGCAATGACAATGTGGACTGCCTTTCGAATTATTCTCTTTATAACTACCCTAGGGAGAATGAAGGAAAGCAGCAGTAAGAGGTAAAATGTAGTCTCAACAACGTGACATAACCGAATCATATAACCAAATCATTATAATGCACAGATAAAGCTATAGAATTAAGTAAGGACATTAACAGAGGAAACACCAAACCCAGTGTGTTATTGCTTTAGAAATGCTGCTTTGATCAGAAAAACAAAACAATCACTGATGGTGGTGGGCCTTCAAGATGATATGCTCAAACCACGACATTCGATGTCACCAAAGATCAAGAGGTGGCTATGTTATGCTCATTTAAGCTGTAGGGCACTTGAATCACCCCAGAAGGGGTATCTCAGTGCCAGAGTGAACATGGACAAGGCAGAGTTAGTATGACCTGTGAAGTGCTGTGAAGTGCTCGGTTGGGGGCTGTGTGTCTGTGCGCGCTGGGGAAGCTGTCTCAGCCCGTGACACAGAGGCAGGGTGAGATGACAGAGGGTGACAGAGGGAGGTAGAGGGACAGAGACAGAGGGAGGGAGGGATAGGGAGGGAAGACAGAGACAGAGGGAGAGGGAGGGAAAGGGAGACAGAGAAAAAGAGACAGAGAAAGGGAGGAGGTCGATCGAGGGAGATGGAGTGAGGGAGATGGAGTGAGGCAAGGGAGTGAGGGAAGGGGAGTGAGGGAGTGAGGAAAGGGGAGTGAGGGAAGGGGAGTGAGCGAAGGGGAGTGAGGGAAGGGGAGGGAGGAGGGAAGGGGAGTGAGGGAAGGGGAGAGAGTGAGGGAAGGGGAGTGAGGGAAGGGGAGTGAGGGGGGACTGAGGGAAGGGGGATTGAGGGAAGGGGAGTGAGGGAGGGGAGTCAGGGAAGGGGAGTGAGGGACGGGGAGTGAGGGAAGGGGAGTGAGGGAAGGGGAGGGAGTGAGGGAAGGGAAGGGGAGTGAGGGAAGGGAAGGGGAGTGAGGGAAGGGAATGAGGGAAGGGTGTGAGGGAAGGGAGTGAGGGAAGGGAGTGAGGGAAGGGAGAGAGGGAAGGAGTGAGGGGAGGGAGTGAGGGGAGGGAGGGAGTGAGGGAAGGGGAGTGAAGTGAGGGAAGGGGAGTGAGGGAGGGAATAGGGGGAAGGGGAGTGAGGGTGAGGGAGAGGGAGGTAGAGGGAGGTAGAGGGAAGGAGAGAGGGAGAGGGAGTGATACAGTCAGAGTGAGTGAGACAGAGGGAGACCGGGGAGGGAGAGAGGGAGATAGAGGGATGAAGGGAGGGAGAGAGAGAGGGAGAGAGAGAGAGAGAGAGAGAGAGAGAGAGAGAGAGAGAGAGAGAGAGAGATAGAGAGAGACAGAGATAGAGGGTTGCTCTAGCTCCGCCCCCTCCCCTAATGACCCCGCCCCCACCTGTGCGGCCCTCGGACACAAACCACACTGTAAATTTGGCCCCCGAGAGAAAGTTTGTGAGTACCCATGGGCTAAACTAAGGACCGGAGGCAGAAATCCTGTCTCCGCCCAGGACCGAATTCATGTGATTTTGAGCAAACTCCTTAATCTCTCCCATACGTGAATATGTGAAGTGCTACTGTGAAATGTAAGGTAACTATGTAATCAAAGAGATGTCAATTGGATATTTACATTACCTCCTTGTCCCCTTTGTCCCATAATGTAAAGCGCTCCATTGGTCCCTAGCCAGGGTTGCTCTATAATATAGATATCAATATAGGCATGCAATACATGCCGCTTCTGGGATCCCTAAATCAGAAGCACCACAGTGTTGGCGGAGGTGCGCCTGCATACCCTAAATATCGAGCAAGTGTCCTACTATCTTTGCTACATGAGGGGATCCTTGCCTTTCACCATGGACACAGGCTTAAGTGTATCCAAACATGTAAAAACTATTGTGATGCGACTGATGTGAGCCATGGTACTCTGATGTGGTAAAACAAACAGGGCACATCGGTTGTGTATAGACACTGAAAATTACCCAATGATGCAAAGCCTCAAATAAGTGTCTGAGTGGAGCCTGAGATCCCTACTCTTCCCGATCTCTACTCTATGTCAGGTGGATGTTGATCTCTTTCTCCCTTCTCTCTCTCCTTCTCTCTCTCTGCCCCCTCTCTCTCTTGTTTTATATCTTCTCAGAATGACCATTGAAGCAAATGTAACGCAACCAAGCGCCAGGCTGTAACTCAAAGGGTTCCCTGACCCATTGGCTCTGTTGGCTTGGGACACTTGGGATCTTTCTTTATTGTAACAGACACCCTACTTGTACTCCATTTGACATGTTGCCTGAGCTCCATATTAAGAGAAACACCTACACCAGAGCTTCTACAAACAACTCAAAACAGCTTCATTATAAAGTTGTGCATCTGCTCACCAAGGCAGATCACAATTTCTGCCCTGCAGTGGCCCTATTTTTCCCTTTCCCCAAACTGGTATGGAAAATGACGACATTTACGGCGCTTTTCCATGGTTGTACCACAGCAAGAGGAGTCCCTTTAGCACATACGACAGTGATTGGCCTGCGCCTGGAGCGGGTTAGTCTGGCCAATTAGGACTGGTTAACTACAGCCCAAACACCCTAAAGACTCAACCGGGAGTCCAGCAACACTGGAGAGGTTGTTCTCTACCCTGAGATGTCCATTATTACCCATGATGCAACAGCAATGCGCATTGATACAACGATGGTTTGTAAACGACCTACGTTTTCACACTTCTGCTACCTAACCTCAACCTGTGCGTATTGCATGCTCTGAACCTGTACATATGTTTACCCAATTTTACAAGGAATAACCATTTGTTTGCCCCTACGGCTACCTATGCATTAAACCATGAAGCTTATCATTGTTGCATTTAACAGACTTTACTATTGACTAAAAAGAGACGGGAAAAACAGGTTTTAAAACTCCCCTGCCTTATACTTTTCTGAGATTTATGTTTGCATAATACTTTTACTGGTAACAATTCGAGTTTGAGTCCCTTGGAAGGACACGATACGCACATGCAGACATCCTTTAACCAGATGGCTCAAGAAAAAGTTTCAACCACTTGAGTGTTCCGTTGTGTTTAAGGATCGCTGTGCCTGATTTTAAGTTAAACGTTGAAGGAAAATCCACAGATTTTCTGCGGACGTGCTGAATTTTGAAAATAATACATCGGCTGAATTTCCTCTGTCATACACAAGGGCGTTCCACTATTAAATTTTACTCCAGATTTAGGGGCTTATGTACAAGCCCCTATAGCCACAGGAACGTCACTTTTTAGTGTGGCGATAGGGGCTTCGCCTTATTTACAAGGCATTGTTAAGCCACTTAATGTGTCTTAATGCCGCCTTGTAAATAAGGCACCCTTTCATGCTATACTTAGGGGCCGATTATGATGTCGGATGGACCCGAGTCCATCAGACATCGTTCTGGAACTGGAACCAAACGACCTCCAGTCGTCTTTTCCAGCCCCGAAATTAGGATGTGACCGAACCCTGATTGGTCGCAATTCTATAATTAGCTGTGAGAGCATGCATTCCGAATGGAATGCATCCTCTCATAGCAAAGAGCAGGGGTGCAGTTCATTCCTGCACCTCACGGCAGTCACCCCAAGCACCCATGGGGGCCCTGCTGTTGTCCCCCAAAGCTGTTTCCCACTGCCTTTTTGTGCCGGAAAGGCCAGCATAAAAAGACAGTGGGAAACTGCCATCCTAATTCCTCGGCTGGGGAATTACTGTGGGCCTTCCGAATGGTGGACGGGCACTCCGAGTCCGACGTAAGCCATTCAGAAGACTGATTCAGATTCCCTTCTGACCGAGTCCATCAAAATGGCTCGGTTTGAAGGGAATCCGAATCAGTGATTACGATGCAGGCAGGAGGGCTCCGACCAACGGTCAGAGCCCTTCCTGCCCGCATCGTAATCGGGTCCTTAGTGGGAAAGGGGTGAGCAATGGGTGTTTGCGGTGGGCGTTCCACCGCAGCACCCATTGATTTTGACACTGCCCCATATTTACAAGAGTGGCATAAATATGGAACAGCGCCAAAATTAAGACCAGGGAAAACCTGGTCTTAACATGGTGAAGCACGGAGAAAGGGTTTATTTTTCCTAGTTTTTGCTGTTTCTCTGTGTGGTGCATTTTGCAGAACAAACAGAAACAGAAAAATGCCATTTGTGATTTTTTATGTGCAGGAAAGTACACCTTCCTGCACATAAACAAACATTCCCCCCAACGTAGGCGCCCTTGCACTATAGTGCAAGGAGGCCTGCGTTGGCGCTTTTCAGCTCAATTTAGCGCCAGTGCTATGGGAAATGGAGGGGTGCACCGTATCTTTGTCAATATGATGCATCCCTGTGTTTTCAAAATGGTGGAGCGTGGCATTAGCAAGTTTTGCTTAGCACCAAGCTTCGTCATTCTGTTGTACATATGCCCCTCAGTGAAATCTGAAAACATTCTTCAAAATCTCCCAACTCTAAATTAGGCATTGAGAGTCCTATTTATAAGCCCAGTGTGCCACCAGGAGTTTACTTTTTGTGATGTTGTGGCTGCGTCTTGGGCTTACCCATTTTTTATGAGGCCATGTAAAGTCACGCATCACAAGTCACTGCGTTGCCTCACACTGTGATGTGGAGGTGTGCCATGGGCGTAATGGTTATCCCATGTAACACCCATGGCTTTTGACACATTCCCAGACATGCTGTAAACCTGAAATTACGCCAAAAGCCTACACCCCCCAGGGGCTGCGTAAGGATTGCTATTGTAAAGGAAAGTGTCCATTCCACCCACAAAAACAGCCTGATTTCAACGCAGACACTCTTGCACCATAGTGCAAGGGTGCCTGCGTAGGCGAATGGCAGCCAAGTGTGCACCAGCGCTGTAAAAGAAGACAGGAATCGCTGTATCTCATAGATACAGTGCATTTCTGCCCTTTTCTTTTGATGCAGGGCAGCGCAGCAGGAGGGCTTGCAGCGCTGCCCTACGCCAAAATATTGCAAATGAGGGACTAATTCTCTAGACTTTACATTCCCCCTGTGGTCAAATGAAACAATAGATAATTCTGTATTTGTAAACGAGGAAACTAAACAACAATAAAAGATGCCCACTCAGCTGTAATTTTGAGAAATGAGCTCTATTTATTAAACATTAAACATTAAACATTATGCAACTGATGTTTTAATAAGCGTTGATAGCACCTGGAGATAAAAAGAGAGGGAACATCCTAGGTTGCAGATAAGTGTATTATATAGTTTTCTCCTTTCTCTTTGTACAAATATAGTCAGCCACAGTTTCAATTAACACAGAGAACAAGCTTCTTTGAACAGTTTACATTAATATCATGCGCCACCAAGTGGAATTGAATGGGATAGCAGCTTTTCGTCCCGCAGCTCACGTTTGGCCTTTTGTTTCTCAAATATGGTAGCACATTTAATTGAGCTTTAATTGCCAGAAATTGATGCTCAGAAGACGTATAATGAGATATCCTTTGATTCCAACACGATAATAGTGTATATCATGAAAGCTTCACAGCTTCTGCCCACTGCTGACCACTTAGGGGAATATTGATCAAATATTCACGCAATGCAGAAAGCCACCTTGCTGTGCTGCATTGCGTGAAAGGGAGAGGGCAGGAATGCGCCATATTTAACATTATACCGCGCATTCCCACTCTCTGCTTGCTCTGGAGCACAAACTCCAGGCTAGCGCCAACACAGGCACCCTTGCACCCTGGTGTAAGGATGCCTGTGTTGTAGGCAGGATTAATTTTCTGCAGGAAAGTGTACCTTCTTGCACACACCAATCCTCAGAAGCATTTTCATTTTTTCTAAGTGTGCTGTAGAATGCAGCACAGGTAGAAAGAGGAAAACACGAGGAGAAATAAATATATTTCTCCTCGTTCCGCCTCTGGTAAAGAGGCATACAATTCTGACTCATTCCCAGGTCCAACAGGGTTGGTCAGAATCCATGGGTGAATGCGTGGGAACACCCGCGATCTACCCATGGCACGCCTACCTGTCCCACAGTATCGCAAGGCAGCAATTTGTGCTGCCTTGCAATACTCTAAAATTGCCACGCGGAAGGTGGCCTATCGTGGCTTGATACATCTCAATTAGGCTTTGCATCACCCTTACGTCCCCTTGCATGGCGCAAGAGCAATGATGAAAAACCTTGGGAAATATGAGACCAAGGGGGAGATTTACAAAGATTTACCAGCGCTAAACTTGTTTAGCACTGAAAATAACATGAAACGAATGCAAAGCAGCGCATTGAGCTGTTTTGCATTACTTTGCGCCATGGGGGCCTACCAAGGGTGGTGCATGGGCATTCCCATGCAACCACCCAAGGTTTCCCACACTAAACCAATTTACTAAAAACAGGAGATTGGGTTTAATGTGAGAAAACGGCGCCCTTTTCAACCAGGCGCAAAGAAGGAGTAATGCTTTCATTTCTCCTTCCTTTTCAGACTTTGCATGCGTGCTGCACTGTGCAACACGTATGCAAAGTGGGAAAAGCTTTGCATCGTGCCTAGCATTATATTTTGTACAGGAAAGGTACCCTTCCTGTACAAAACTTATGCTACACTCATGCACACACCGTAGCGCTACGGCGCTAAGGTGTGAGCATGGCGCACGGCAGCTGAAATCAGCGCCGGCACAAGGAAAAGGGGAGGAGAGAACTACATTTTTTAAAATATGTGCTCTCCTGCTTCCTCCCTGTTGTGCAACGCAGGGGGCTGTGCTGCGTTGCGTGGAGATTTTGTAAATTTCCCCCCAAGTTTTTCCCTGATCAGCTTCTGCCTTTTCATAATTGTCATGATGGGCTAGATTACAAAAACTTTCCTGACAGTGCTGATTTTGGCCGAGAAGCTATTTAGCACCGAATTATACATTTTCAGTGTTTGTTATTTCAATTTGTTTCCTTTTTTAATAATTTTGTCTGAGGCTTGTGGTGGTCTGGGGGCAACAAAGTCCAGGTTCATACTTTTTCATAGAGTAAGAGTAGTAGTATGCTATGTCAATATTGTTTTCAGTCCACGATAAACCAATGTGAATTCTGGTGCAACTCTGCCCTGTTTTGGGGTATTTGCTTATGCTTGCTAAGGACTGAAGAGAGACTGACACAAACAATATGTTTCCCTAGAGTCCACGAACCACTAAGAGATTACTGGTCTGCATTCAAATTGTGATTGGTTGGCATGGAGTCTAAACTGAAAAGATCCCTGCTTAAGGGCAATATTCATTGACTTCCAGAAACCAATCAGAATTTAAGTGGTTAGCAAATGCAGGTGTACAACCAATCAATCAGTGCTCTTATAAAGCGCAACTACTCACCTGTGAGGGTCTCAAGGAGCTGGGGCGGGGGGGCTGCGGTTCAGTCGAAGAGCTTGGTCTTGATGTCCTTTCTGAATTGCGCAGCTATGGGGATTCCCTGAGGTACAGAGGCAGGGAGTTACAGGTCTTCGCAGCGAGGACGGAGAAGGATCTTCCTCCAGCCACGGTATTGTAGATCTGTGGGATGGTGGCCAGAGCCAGTTGGGCGTAGTAGAGCTGTCTGGCGGGAGGGTGTAAGGAGAGGCGGTGGTTGAGGTATGTAGGTCTGGAGTGAGAAGCTTGAAGGTGATTCTTTGTTGATAGGAAGCCAGTGAAGGTCTTTCAGGTGGCCAGTGGTGTGGTTAAGGTGTGGGATGTTCAGGATCAGTCTGGCAGAGGCGTTCTGGGTGGTCTACAGTTTTATGAAGGTTTCTTGGTGGTGCTGGTTTAGATGCGTCACCACAGTCAAGTCTGCTGCTGACGTACTCATGAGTGACTGTTTTCCTGGACTCTTATGAAGGAGGCGGAGCATGTGGAAGCAGGATGAGGAAGTGCTGTTGATTTTGCGGCTCATTGAGAGTGAGGAGTCCAGGATAGAATGAGGACTTCGGTCTTGTCTGAGTTAGGCTTGAGGCAGCTGTCTTTCATCCAGGTGGTGACTGCCTTCATCCCATTGTGGAAGTTGCTTCTGGTGGATGTGGGTTCATCTGTGAGGGAGAGGATCAGCTGGGTGTCATCCGCATAGGAGACGATGTTGAGTCCATGGCGTCTGACAATCGCTGCAAGCGGGGCCATGTAGATGTTGAAGAGGGTGTGGCTCAGGGAGGATCCCTGAGGCACTTCACAGCTGATCTCTGAGGGTTCTGAGTTGAACTGTGGAAGTCTGACTCTCTGCGTTCAGCCGATAAGGAAGGAGCGGATCCATTCTAGGGCTATGTCGGAAATGTCTTGTACAGAGGGTGTGGTGGCAGATGATGTCGAAGGCGACTGAGAGGTCCAGGAGGATTAGGGCTGCAGTCTCGCCTCGGTCGAGGAGGGTTGTCATCCGTAGCGACGAGGAGAGTAGTCTCAGGGCTGTGGTTGCTTCTGAAGCCCGATTGGGAGAGGTCCAGGATGTTTTTTGTTTCGATGAACTCGGAGAGTTGGGCGTTGATGGCTTTCTCAATGACTTTGGCTAGGAAGGGAAGCAGAGAGGTGGGTCTAAGGTTCTTAAGGTCTATCAGGTCGTCAGAAGGTTTCTTCAGCAGGGGGTTGATCTCTGTGTGCTTCCAGTCTTCCGGGTAGGTTGCAGACTCGATGGAGCAGTTGATGGTGCGAGAGAGTTTGAGTGCGATGGAGGTGCTGGCTCTGTTGAAGATGTGGTGAGGGCAGGGGTACGAGGGGCTCCGGAGTGGATGCTCTTCATGATCCTGAGGGTGTCATCCGAGGTGAGGGTAGTCCAGTTGGTCAAGGTCTGCTGGGGGCTGGAGCCATTAAGTACGGTGGTTGCTGGTGGGGCGGATGAGTCTTGGGTTGCGAAGCTGCAGTAGTTCTCCTTGATCTTGCAGTGGAAGAAGGTGACAAATCTGTCGCAGAGATCTTGAGACTGCGGGGATGTCTGCTGTCTCTGTGCTGGATTTCGTGAATTCTTTGACTATAGTCAAGCGTTGTTTGCTGTTGTGTGCGTTGGTGTTGATGTGTTCCTTGATGGCTGCTTTCATTGTTGTTCTGATGAAGTGGTGATTTGTGGTGATGGTAGATTTGAAGGCTGCGTGGTCTGCCCTGATCTTGCTACTCCTCCATCTTTTCTCGAGCAGTCTGCAGGTGCATCTGGAATCTTGGAGGGCGGGGGAGAACCAGTTGGCTTTCTTGGAGGGCTGCTTGCCTGAGGGTTTATTGATGGGGGCAGTGTGTTGGCACAGTCAGAGATTCTTCGGTGGAGGTTTCTTGCTGAGGTGTTGGGGTCGGTTGATGTCTGTGGTGGGGTCTGGCTGAGGCAGGTGGTGAGCTGGTCTTTGGTGACTTTGTGCTACCTTCTGCAAGGATTGCAGTGGGCGTGGTGCTGTACCGTGGGTTTGGTGAAGAGTGGACGTAGTGGTGGTCATTACAGTGTGGCTCAGAGGTGTGGCTCATGGAGATGTTGTTGCCTGCAGAGAAGATGGGGTCGAGCAGGTGTCCTGCTGAGTGAATTAGCATTGTAATCAGTTGTTTGAGTCCGATGGTGGTGAGGTTCTCCAGTAGGGATTAGGTGATGTGGTAGTCTAGGTGAAAATTTAGGCTGCCGAGGAGGATGTAGTCTTTTCAGGTGAGAGTGTGGTGAGTGATGAAGTCGGTTAATGCTGTACTGAAGGGGGGGCAGGGTCCAGAAGGTCTGTAGACGAGAGTGCAGTGGAGGGTGGTATTCGAGTTGGTCTGGGCCATCAGAGCTGGTTGTGAGGTGGTGAGTGTCTTTGTGTATGATTGCGATGCCTCCTACCGGTCAGTTGATACAGTCCTTGTGGATGATTTTGTATCCGTCGGGGATGGCAGCTGTCATATCTGGGGCTGAGCTGTAGTTCATCCAGGTTTCTGTGAAGAAGGCGTCGTCGGGGGAGATGGAGTCCAGCAGGTCCCAGATCTCCACGGCGTGTTTTTTATTTTTATTTATTTATTTAGTTAGTAGCTTATAAAGCACACTTATGCCCAAGGGCGTCCTGGCACTACCTACTGACTCCTGAACGGGAAGGGGGGTCAACTCCATAAATAACCAGGTCTTAAGCCCCTTTCAGAATGCAAGGAGTCCTGAGGCATTTCTAAGATGCACCGGCAAGTTGTTCCAGGCTTTTGCAGCACAGAAGGAGAAGCTGTTTCCCCCCATCTGGCCTTTTTTATTCATGGCACCGCAACTAATCTGCCTTCGGACGATCAAAGTGCTCTACCTGGCACATACCACTTCACCCACCTGCTCAAAAACTCTGGACCAATGCCCATCAAAGCTTTGAAGACAGTGCACAGGGCTTTAAACTGAGCACGTCTTGTTACAGGCAGCCAGTGTAGTTGCCTAAGACCCTCATGTACTGAGGCGTATCTAGGGATCCCTAACAAAAGTCTTGCTGCCGCGTTTTGAACCAACTGCAGTCTGTGCCCATGTTTCTTTTTCAAATTCAGGTACAGACTATTGCAGTAGTCCAAACGCGACAGTGTAAGGGCAGTTAATGCTGTCCTGAAACCCTCAGCTGGCAGGAAGCATTTTATTTGTCTTAATATCCTACGGATATGGAAACAGGACGACACTACTCCACTAACCTGATCCCCGAAGTCCAAATTTTGTTTCACAATCACACCCAGATTTTTTACTTTCCCAGTTGGGACTGGTAAACTTCCCAAGGCCTCAGGCCACATATCAGGGGTCCATATGTTAGGGTTGTTTCCAAGCATAATGACCTCGGTCTACCCGGCATTTAATTTAAGGCAATTGGAACCCATCCATTCTGCCACGATCTTTAGACAATCGTGACATCTTACTGCCATGTCCACTTGGTACCCTCATTGTATCGATAACACAATTTGAGTATCATCTGCATAAGATGTAAGTTGCAGACCAAAGGATCTTATCAAGGCCGCCAGTGGGCTGACATAGACAATAAAGAGCGTTGGACTCAAGGAAGACCCCTGCGGCACCCCACAAGGGAGGGAAAAAGGTTTCGATTCATCCAACCCCATGTCAACTGTCTGTATTCTGTCCGTCAGGAAGGACTTCAGGAGACTCCAAGCTGAGCCCTCCAGCCCTGCCCCCGACAACCGGTCCATCAACACCCCATGGTGGACCGTGTCGAAGACTGCCTACAAATCCAACAGAATCAGCACAGCCACCCCTCCCTGGTCCACAGCCGCTCTAAGCTCCTCAGTGGCCTTGATAAGAGCCAGCTCTGTGCTATGTCCTGCACAAAACCCAAATTGCGTAGGATCCAGTGCATTAGTTTTCTGAAAGAACGCGCTTAGTTGTTGATTAATAGCCTTCTCTAGAATCTTGGCTGGAAGCGGGAGACGTGATATTGGTCTGTATCTATTAGGATCCTTTTCTTCCAAATTGGGTTTTTTTATTGGGGGAAGTACCAAAGTGGATTTCCACCTCCTAGGATACTCACCCATGTCAATAATCATATTAAACACGGGTGTAAGTGTGGATGCAATGACCTCAGAGCATATCTTAAGTACTGCAACCGGGCAAGGATAATTGGGAGATCCCGACCGAGCCCCCCGCAATAAGTTTAGGACCACCATGGACTGTAAAGGAATAAACCGCTCTAATCTGTCCAACGGCGTCCTCAACTTTGATTTGGTACTGGTGGCTGCTTCCCCCGCCTCTCCTTGGATGGTGGAAAAGGAGGAAAAGATCCCTTCCACCTTATTCCTAAAGAAAGAGGCTAGTGACTCACACAAAGCTGGGCCACTGTGAGTGGTTGGCTTGGCCGGGATAGTCAATTTAGAGATGGGCCTGAACAGTTCTCTAGATGATGAGTTCGCCCTCTCTATCTACTCAGAAAAATAGACTCTGTTTGCCTCCACTATCAATTGCTTATATATGATAAGACTTCCTTTATACTTTTCCTTATTAATTGGACAATACCCCCTCCTCCAGATCTTCTCAAGCCTCTTACAATCTGTGTTGTGCTTTTGCAGGAAGTCAAAGAACCAAGGTGTCGATGGCTGAGCTCTCCTGGGAGTGAAAAGTTTTATTGGCGCAAATTTGTCACACGCGCTCTCAATCCACCTTGTGTACAATTCCTCTGCCTTATCCACATTAGCAGGAAAGCTAGGTGGCTTTAATGTCAAGAACTTCCCCATCTCCACCCCATTAATATGTTTCCAAGCCCTAACAGCAATCTTTTCCCTAGGCTTAGGTGTAGCTGGATTCCAAGATCCTTGGCGGAGCGAAAAGATGATAGCCGCATGATCAGACCATGCGAGGGGTAGCACTTCCAGCAAATCTAAACCGGTATTGTTGAAAAAAATACCGTCTAACGTGTGCCCAGCTGTGTGCGTTGGGCCTAACACCCTTTGGTCAAGTCCTCCTCCTCCCAAAAGACCGATCAGTCTTTCAGCATCCGCATCTAAGGCATTCTCCAGATGGAAATTGAAATCTCTGATCATCGTAAAGGTGTTTGCACATAACCCTTCCTCCAGCAGATCACCAAGCGAGTCCAGAAACAAACCTCTGGGCCCTGGGGGATGATAAATTCGGATCCCTTTAAAGGTGTTAAGGGGGAAAGGCGCACACTGATGGACAGTGCTTCAAATGCGTCGGTGGAGGCTATGGAGAACGAGGGCTCAAGGCTACTATGGTAAATAACAGCCAGCCCTTCCCCCCTACCCGAAGGACGGTCAAGCGTATAGCACACAAAATTGGCTGGCAGGACCTTCACGATGTCAGGGCGTGAGGTGCTGTGGGTCCATGCCTCTGTAATGAACGCCATCATAATTTGGTGATCATCCAGCATTAAACTACACTCCAGGCCATGTTTGACTAATGACCTGGCGTTTAACAATAGGCATTTCAGGGGAGGGGCAACTGTGCAAGGCTTCTGACAGCCCCTCAACTCTCTGAAAGGAAAATTGCTGGAATAGGCCAAGATCTTAGGAAGCGAGCCGCCGCAGCTAGGACATAAGTCTTCCAGCTCTCCAGGCCCAATACATGGAGTAAACCTCGAACAACAAGCTTTCCCTTCCCCTAGATCCAGGCTTCTGAGCAGGCTGGAAGAATAAGTTAGTATACCTGGTGAACCAGACCCGGGGGGACTGGCCCTGAGCCTGATCCGAGCTCGGACGTGCGCAGACAGGCTTGCCTTAGGCGCGCCCTTTCGGCGCGTCTGCTGCGCAGTCGCGGCAAGCCCGTTATAAATGGCATTCCTGAGTCCGCTGGCCCAATCACAGGCCAGTTCCCCGCCTCCTATTCCTCCAATCAGCAGCGCCCCTGCTCGGCGTCTGCATGGAATCAGTAAGGACAGAAAACAGTGGTGTTCCCTCGAGCCCGGTAAGCTAAAGCCCAATGAAGAAAGTCTCAGCAAGCTAGCAGCAAATACAAATTTAAAAAGTTTAAAACAGTGTGACCTGGTGGGTATTAAACACAACCCGTACTCCAGGAGTCAGCCATATAACTGTTGAGTTGCTGTCCTGACTGCTCTTCTTGCAAGCGATTACTTTTTGAGTATGTTGCTTAGAAAATTGTTTAAAAAAACACACCAGAGTCAAACCAGAATGTAAGGGGAGGGCAAGTGGAGAAACTCTGCCCACTTTGAAGGAGGAGGTGTTGAGTAAGATGCAGCTGAGGTGGTTGGGTCCTGTTCTTGAGGGCTTTTCCGTCTGTGAGTTTGGTATACGGAGGCCTGAGAAAGTGCAGTGGCAGGGGGATAGGCCTTGGCTGTTCTTCGGCGACAAGAGGTGGCAGGAGGAGTGGCGCCGGTGTTGATGGCGTGCAGGGGGCTGGCGTCGTAGCGGTGGATGATCTGAGGACCAGGGCCCATGGCACTGGGCGCGGTCCAGGTGCGTACAGGCACAGACGGGCTTGCCTTTAGTGTGTGCCTATGGCGCTGCCGTGCAGTTACCGCCATTAAGTATTGTGAGGAGGAGGGGTGGACAGCTGGGAGGTGGGAAGCCTGAAAGCAGCGCTGGAGGGGAGCGGGGCCACGGGGGACGAGCAGTGGTGGGGACATGGAGAAAAAAAGGCACAAAAAGTGCAGAAAGAGAAAGAAAGGCTCTACGGAGATTGGCTCCCCATTGATGGCAATGAACTCTTCGGCCTAAATTAAGCCTACTTGCTTTTGTGCAAACTACAAGATGTTTAAGCACCAGTTAATTGTATGACTTTTATAGTTTACACCGACAAGGATTGTGGTTGTTCCTAGAGTAGGATTTTACCAACCTCAACCAATAACCTGATATATTCCACCTCTCCTCTTCTATACTGATTCTGTGATGTAGCAGTTAGGGCGAGGTAGTGATTGTGATATTTATGTCATTTACTATATCACATGCAATATAGTGACCTGGTACTGTTTGAAGTGTGTGTCTCACAGAGACTATTGCCTGGCGCCATAGTGTAATCCTAGTTGATCTCCAAGGAACAGAGAAAAACATTACCCCAGAAGTATGATGTAAGCCATCACTATGATACATATAAACGAGATACGTTCTGTGACATGCTTCTAAGGTGTAGTTTTGTTGGCAAGAGTGTGTTTCACAGATGCTGCCATAGTGTGATATGTTTCCATAGGGTCCCAGCTCATTTCATTCCAAGATGGAAGGCATTAAGTGAGCACTCACACCATATGTAGGCATGCCAGTGATCCGGCTAGTTGCCCTTAATTGTGTCCTCAATGGAGACATATATCGGACGCTTCCAAATCCTGGTACAAACACAGGATGTCTGCATCCCTTCAGCAGGTGATGGAGGATCTGAATTTGATTGATGTCTGGCGACAAGGCAATCCACAGTTGTGGGAGTTCACACACTTACTCCAGATAGGGTTACATATTAGTACATATGAGCTAAGTGTGCTACGCCACAAGTAACACACATGTGGAAACTAATCTCTGACCTCTCCCCGGTGTGCACAACATACTGAACGCCTCATATCAATCACACATCTACATGGAGGCTGCCGGTGCCTTCTCTGGATGATCCCTAGTTCAGGCAGGTCCTGCACGCTACCATTACATACTATTTTACTTTGAAAGACAGCACTGCCAGAACCAGAGCAATAGAATGGGATGGGTTTAAGGTGGTTGTGCATGGCTTGCCAGTTCCTGAGTAACATCAATGATTAAAACCCTATAAAAAAAGAACTTCTAGACATGGAGATAGACCTCATGCACTGATGAAACACTACTGGGAGTAGCCCACAGGCCGAATCCAGGCTAAACACCCTATGTACAGATATAATGAAGAAAACGATGGAGAAAGAACTGCTACAAAACCATGCCTTTAGGCAGGTTCTCCATCGAGATGCAGATAAAGCAGACTGTCCTGGCTCCTAAAGCAGGAATGGGCAACCCCTACATTGTAACTATTAGAGACGCTGGCGGCGTGCTAGTCGACACTCAAGAAGGGATAAAAAATATCTTTTATGCATACTATAGGTAACTATATAAAAATGAGGTCAGATACCCCTTTGGCAAAGGACCACTGAAACAGATTTGCTGCTGCGGGGAAGAATGTAGTGGGCGAAGTTGCAAAGTCAATACAACTGGCGATGCACCTCGGGCAAATAGGCGAGCAGGATGGTCCCAGTCACCACCTGGTTCTCAGAGCACTTTTTGGTAAAATTGTGTTGAAGTCCTCAGTTTGGGAAAATGGCCATTTAGGTACCTTTAGCAATACAACCAAGAGTCCAGGACCAGTGGGACACCTCTTGGGGGTTTACGACTCACTCAAGGTGGGTCCAGCTGCAGGTTCGAGGTGGTGGGAACCTGTTATGTTCCTGTGTCTTTTGGCTCTGAGCAGGAAACCAGCAAACTAGCCCTTGTACTCACTTCTGGTAGTCCTGGGTGCAGGTGTAAATGCAAGACAGGACTGACCACTGAGGATTCAAATCAGGCTCCAGGCAGCAAAGCAGTCCTTCTGGGTACAGCAGCAGTGTGGTAGAGTGCAGCTGAGAGTCCTTCCACAGGTCCAGTAGTGAACTGAAAAGTTGGTCTGAAGGTCCTATTTTTATACCCAGGCGCCCTTCTTCTGGAAAGTGGGAGAAACTTCTGGAAAGTCCATAGACTTCCTTGCCTCCCCTGCCCTGGCACCAAGCTGACTGCGGTGATAATATAGGGTTGTTAGGCCCTTTGTGTGAAGACCGACCACAGGCTATTCAGGTGTAAGGGAGGCTGTGCTCAGCTCCGCCCCCATCCTGTCAGCAGATGGCCCGTTCAAGCACACCTAATCCTCCTATTGCATGACTGTCTCTGAGGAATTCACACAGTCTGCCAGTTACAGTCATTCATGTGACCCAGGCCAGGCTAAAAGCGCAAAAGAGCTATGTGCAGGAAAATGGCAACTTTAAAAAAATTAAATTTTCAAAATTGTAATGAAATATACAACGTTACCATTAAAAGAGTTTATCATTACAATTTCATAAGTACCAAATATGAAATATCTACCTCCTCTCAATTCGGAATTACAGCTCAATAAAGGTAATAAGGAATCCCCAATGTTATCCTATGGGATGGGTAGGCCTCCCAGCAGTAAAAAAAATTATTTTGGAGTTTTTCACTACCAGGGCATGTAAGATTTTAAAGTACATGTTCAACCGTTTATTTATACTGCATCTTGCCCAATGGGCTACATAGGACCTACATTAGGGGTGACTTATATGTAATAAAAGGGGAGTTTAAGGCTTGGCAAGGGGGTTCATATTAGGGGTTGGCGGAATTTGCGTAGTCGCGCTACACAAAGCTCAGCGAAATTGTAAAATATCTCCGTGAGCACGCAAAAGTTTCACGAACACTTGGAATTGCTTGTTCCGCCCGTTCCTGATGCTTTTTTCCTGTTCGTGAACGCTGTTTGCGTGCATCGGGGAGAAATATCTCGCGAACATGCATTTTGAAAGCGCGAACAAGCATAACATACAGCGAAGCCGCAGATCGTGGAATTTTTGGCAATTCCGCGTTCTCCAAAGGAACGCAAAATTACCCAAATTCTGCAAATTCCGCGAGCAGAACAGAATTTACCGCCCAGGCCTAGTTCATATGTCAAGTTGACACAGCAGTGTAACACTGCATTCAGGCTGCAATGGCAGGCCTGGGACATGTTTTGGAGGGATACTGAAGTGGGTGGCACAATAAGTGCTGCAGGCTCACTGATAGCATTTACTTTAGGGGCCCTGGGTATATGGTATACAATTTTACAAGGGACTTATGACTAAATTAAATATGCCAATTAGGTCAATGCCAATCAATTCATGTTTGGGGGAGTGAGCACGAGCACAGGCACTTGACTACTGGTTAGCAGTGGTAAAGTGCACAGAGTCCTAAGTCCACCAAAATGTTTGGGAGAAGTCCACCCTAAGTGACAGGTCCAACATCCCCATATTATCGTACTCCCCTTGGCAAAGGAGAATACATTTTGCCGATTGTGTTTGTATATTAGGATGTGCTCATATTGTCTCATGGGGAGCTGTGTAATCCACATAATAACCTATGCTATGGTGTTTTGTGTATCTGACACCAATAGGATGTGTGTATGTCATGTGTTAAAACCCAATAAAAAAGAATAAAAAAAAAATAAAAATCTATACTGAACTTTCTCTCATACTCCTTGAACTGACTTATGCCACCCATATAAAACACATAGGATTTAGCTTGTCATCTTCCAACAAAGCTGGGGCTTCCTAAAGCACAGTGTAGAATACTGGGGACTCTGCCTCACCTTCCTTGGAGCTATGAAGAAGTGTGTTGGCTTCTAAGAAATAGTTCTGGATTGTTATGTAAGAATAACACCCCATGCAAGTGTTGACACTTAGCATGCTGAATGATGCTGGAAATCCAAAGGTCATACAGATCACCGCCCTTCATCAGCATTAAAGGGGCTCCTTGTCTTACCCTCAACATCACTTGGGTTACGAATCACCCTTAATTCCCCATTTGAACATGGAATTTATCTGCATGCACTGAATGCCTATCACATCAAGCACCTACTGAAGAAATAATCTCTTTTTCAAAAGTATCGGTACAATTACAAACTAAGGGGCATATTATCGAGAACTGTGATAAAATTATTGCCGCTTTAGCGGCAGGAAACTGCAGCTAAAACGGCGATAATAGGCCTGATAATATGCCCTTGTGAATTCCCATAGCAGCCCAGGTTAACACTAGCACCTGGGCTGCTATGGGAATTCACAAGGAGATATTATATATCCAATTGTCGCTGTTTTAGTGGCAGTTTCCTGTTGCTAAAGCGGCGATAATTTTATCGCAGTTCTTGATAATATGCCCCTAAATTATCAACTGAAGTTTGTTGGCTAAAGTGTTTTAAAAGGCAGCTCACATGTACTTCAATAAATACACCAAAACTTTGATTTAGGCATTGGGCAGAAGGTACAGTTGCCTTCTGTCACGCTGCGATGGCAGGCCTGGGACATATTCGATTAGAAGCCCTTAGAATTATCTCAAGGCTCATGGAAATTTGAATGAAGCGGCTCCGATCATACCACTTGACATTTTAGCTGCCAGTTTTACGAATTACCACTCACTCTACTCATATATCTCGGTGCTTTAGGAATCCGAAAAAAGTATTGGGCCAAGTCTAATCTTTCTTCTTGGATCACCTGCAAAACCTCTCATCTTTTGTTTTCCCCTCTTCGTATAATCTTCTCACTTCTAGTATTCTATGGTGCTCCATCAACGCCACTCTATTTTTCAAGTTCTACCACAGTCCCATGCCTTACCTGATTGGTTATCAGGTTTAATCAAATGTTTAATTTTTTTAAATTTTTATATTTTACAGAGTTTTATATAGCGCAAACTTGACCCGAATCGGGTATCAGAGCACTTTACATAGCACCTGTTGCATTACATGAAGACATATTTATTTTTGTTAGGCATGGGGAGATTAAGTGATTTGCCCAGAATCACAGGATGTTCAGCTGTCATTGCGGAGACTCGAACCCAGTTCCTCAGATTCGAAGTCGACCGCCCAAGCCGTTAGTCCACCTCCTCTCCCCAATTCATTAGACTATATCTCGATTTTGAGAATGAGGCATTCAATCAGACGTTGTCCTCACAATAGTTGGTTCCTGGCTCATCGCTCTCCAAGATTACCAGCTAAAGTTTAACATTGATCTCTGTCAGACACAGGCCTACTGGGCCCTCCAAGGGGCCTTCAGGCAAAAGCATTGGAGGTGTATTTGATGTAGATCTAATCCTGGCAATTTGAGACAAAAATGGTTTGGTTTCACAAAATTGATATTTGATAGTTCCAGACAAAATTAGTAAATTTACTAAAAACAAGTCTCATATTTTTGAGAAAGTGTATTTTCAGTAAAGGGCACTCTGAGGTCTGAGAACAAAGGTGGCAATTTACTTGGAGAAGCAAGCTGATGGTTGGGGACGATATCAGTGCACTTAAAAAACACACTGAAGGCAGAGATTTGAGCAATTATTCATTCTAAATTGGTAACAAATATTTCTCCTATTATTACAGTATTTCATAGAGGTCAGATGCCCTATACTTTCTCTTATTGTGATGATTTAATTACTTATGGGAGAATTGTATTATCTATGACAGCATTTAAAAAAAAGTTTTAGCCATGGGCATAGAACTACTGTTTGAGGCCTGTGGCTGTGGATCTGCATAAACCAAGGAACATGGCTCCCATCTGAACCTGTAAGATATCTATAGAATGGATGACAGCGCTTCTGTCTAAATGTAAATATTTTACAGTAGAGAGAAAAGGGACAGAAGGAAAAGACAAGCATTTGCAATGCAATAGGTCTCACAGCATTAAAGTTTGAGTTACTGGCATTGTAAATGACAATGCTTTGCATTATTTTATTTTTTTATTTGCAATTGGTATATAAACATTGTTTGGGAATGGTTAGCTGTTGCTTATGCTTATCTAAGTTGGCAGTAATATAGAGTGCTAGTCTTCCTTGTTATAAGCATGCTGATTTAAAGAGAGTGCCTGCACTTCTTACAGCACTTGAAACGGAGAGTGCCTAAACTTCTTAGTGGGCGTTCATTGCTTTTAATTGGAGAGCACCAGCCCTTCTCAATAGCTCACAGGTACCATGGGACAGTGTGTATTTACACTTCTGTAATTCAATTTTAACCACTGATAGTAGGTGGCAGCGAGCGTGGAAAAGTGTGCACGACCACAAAGCGCGAGCGTGTGGGGACTGGGATATTTCGAACACTAAGTTATCTCTCAAACTGTGATGCTGAGAGAGCAGGCTCGCAGTGTAGTGAGCAGTGCACTATAGTGAGTGGACGCTGGTGCTGAGAGTTTGTATCACAGTGAAAAGTGAAAGGTGGCAGTAGGCTGACCGGATTTTATGTAAATGGTCAGAAGACGCTAATCTCTGCGTGATGTGGGCAGTGTGCCGAGGTGTTACACATGCCACTGGAATGAAGCCACACATACTCCATGTGAAATAAACAGCGTACTGAAGCGGCGTGGCCGCACACACATTACCTTCTCTCTCCGTGTATCAGATAGAAGCTGCGAAAGAAACCTAGCAGCTCATTCTCGATCAAGGCGCTGTACTCAGTCCTCCCCTTGCCAAAACTTACTGCCCTCCAGCCCTGTTTCGGCATCACCTCTGACCATGTGACATCAGACCGCTGCTTGGGCGCACCCTATTAGAGGGGTCTAATGTCTGAGCCCCAACAAGAAGGCAGTGACAGAGAGAAGAAACGCCACAGGTAACATCGGAGCTCCTGAGAGTAGGGGTGAGAGGGGCAGCGTGTTGTAAAAGCATGGCAAAGAGAAGAAAGAGCTTTAGAAGGAAAGGAAAACTGAAGATACTAAGGAAGGAGATACATATATCAGAGTGTGCAGACAGTCAGAATAAAGATCTTATATATGAGCGAGGTGGGTGGGTAGGGGCAGGGAGATGATAGAGTCAGATTAAAGAGAAGAGGGGAAAGGCAGGAAGAGATAACATCGGACAGAGAGACGTAGAGAAGGGGGTCAAAGAGAGTAGGGGCAGGCGATCAGAGAGAAGTAACGGGACAGGAGGCAGAGACAGTTGACAGAAGAAGGCAAAGGCGGGCTACAGGGGAGTGCCAAAGACAGTTGTTATCCCAGGGGTCTGAGGGGGACCTGTTAGGGTGGGATCCAAAGACGGGCCTAATCTGAGCACCGGGGGAGGCAGCGGTGTGACCAGGGGAGTGCAGAAGCTGGTGGCGGGCAGCGCCCAGCATGAGGGCCTGCCCCTGGAGGTTGCGGCTCTGTCCGGAGTGCTCTGCTCCGGGGGGAGCGGTGGCGGGGTCCCTCGCCCCTTGTGCGGCGCGGGATGCTCTGTTGCTCTATTCGTCCCTCCCGACTGCTGCTGCATGATCCCGGGGCCGGGCCCCGCTCGCCATCCAAGGGGCCGAGAAGGTCGGGGCGCAGAAGAAGCGGGGCAGCTGCGGGCTGCAGCCTGTAGCCTCGGGGCCAGGGCATGGCGTGCGGCGGGCTCTGCCTCGGTCAGCCCCTGGCCTCAGGGATGCAGGGCCCGGCGGAGGCTGCTTTGTGCGGTGGCTGAAACCATGGTGAGGGCTGGCGGTGCAAAGTTTGGTAGCTCCGTAGTACATACACGAGCTGGGCCTCTATGGCACACAGCTGTACGCGTAGTGAGGCTAAGTTTTGCGGCACTGATGCATCTGGGGCTTTCAAACATCTGCACTGTTGTGCTTGGTAGACCACGTTGTACCTACGTGCATGAACATCTGGGCCTGTGTTTCTTTCTACCCGGCCCTGCCAGAGGATTAGGCAACCTTGCAGTTGGGCAGTAAATCTAAACTGACAGTATTTATATGGGAGGAAAAACAACGAGGCCTGCCGAAGACGCAAGTGCATGACGTAATGAGGATTAGGAATATTTCTGGAAAAACACATATTGGCATTTCGAGTGCATGTGACCCATTTGGCACAGACATCGCTCTCTCAGCTGTTTAAACTGAATGTGAGCTGAGTAAATCTGTGCTCTTATAACAATGCCCTTGAGGCACACGGATTGACCCATGTTCCCCTGCGCCAAGGCCATAATATGACCAGACAGACAGTTTCAGTGATCGAGCGCTTACCACAACTGTCTCTTGGCGCTTAGATCCCGAGTGTTATTGTCTTGTTATGATATGTCTGCCATCAGTTGGGTCTCGGGCGTTAGCACTTAACCCCCTGAGCTATCTTGTGACGAACTGTTGTGGGACCTGGGTTCCGGCATGCCTCTAAAAAGCATCGCGTTAGTTTGAAGAAAACATACAAAGAGCAGAAAGAACCACAGCAGCTCGTCTGCACACCTGTGCGCCTTCTAGATCAATGCACTCCAAGCAACCCCGGTCTTTGTCTCACATAGTCGCAAGCAGTGCTTTAAATGGAAAAAAAGCATTAACAAGTCAAATACCGCTGCTTCCTGAAAAAAGCCTGCCTGTTTATCAGCGCCGCGCGCCCCTCTGCAGACTCCCCCTGCATTCCAAACTCTGTCACGTGAACTGTTCACGAGGCGCGCGACGTGATCCGGTTCTTTCTGCCATGCTGTAAACAGCAGAAGTTCACGCGCGCAACCTAATCCTATTGCAAAGTGCTGCGCATGGCCAGCTCTTGTCGCCACTCGTTGTCGGCTGAGCCGACAGCTATAGTTCTCTGGCGAGAACGCGCTTCGCGCGTTTCTAGCCGAGACCTAAAAAAGGAAAAGAGTTAGGAAATATGTCAAAATTACAGAATTTTTTTAACAAGTAAATAGAAATTATAACAAAAGTACCTTGAAACTTTTAAACAAGTGATACCCCTACACAGATTCGAATATATATAATGTATTAATAAGACAATAATAATAACAACAGTAAAACAATAATGGCGCTCAACAGGTTACACAAATAACCATAAAGACAATACACTGTGTAAACATAAAAGGTGGCTGAGGAAAATTACATATATGAAGTTTGAACAAGACAGAAACAACACATAGCAGAAATGCGTCCTCTTCAATCAGGGCCACATGTAGACGTCAACGGTGTTTCGACCATCTTAGAATTAGATGGTCATCATCAAGACAAACAATAATGAATACTAGAGCATCTAATTGGAAATTCGATAAAAATCTATGAATGATAAATCCACAGCATGGGATTAAAATGGGTTCCAAAAGCTCCAAGTCAAGATGTTCCAAACCAGAGATACAAAAACGCCTTATCCGCTGTAATTTGTATTTCAGGGATCGTATGTATCTCTGTCCTAGGATCACAATATGGCAACACCAAATAACTATTTATGTAAGGAGCTTGTCCTCGAATTAAACGAGGCTGCTGGGTCTTTGAGCAAATCAATAGGGGCGGGCAAAAATATTAATTTAAGGTCCCACCGAGTGAGCCGTACTGCCCCCGCTAAGAGCTAGTCAGTCAGAAATCCACCATGCCGATTTGGTAACCGTCCGGACAGTATCATTTTTCTGTTTAATTCTTGGGTATTGTTATTTTGTATTTTATATTACATATGAGTTTTAACTTGAACCTTTGTTAGGATTCTAGTCTTTATTTTGCTCCAGGTTCAGGTCTTAGGGCTGCCCCTGTTGATCGTAAACAAATGTAAATATGGGCAGGTGCTTTGCTGAATTTCAGTGTCGTTTTTTTAACAGGTGCATTGGGGAAACTGATCTGTAAAATGCACCATTTAGCTGCGTTCTCTATTTTTCTTTAGAAGGGAACCCCTACAAAAACGTGTGGAATGGGCTCACATAAGTCATTATACACAAGAATATTTCATGTGTGCCATTTGAAGAATTCCCACATAACCTGGAAGGTTTTGTCAATTTTCTTTGAAATGTGTGTTAGAAAATGCATCACTTAGCATACTTTTTCCAAACTTTTCCTTAAAGCAAATCTCGGCAATTCCTTTAGTACAAAGGCGAGCTTGTTTGCTTTGTTCACCCCTAGATCTAAAAAGTCTTTTAGACCGCTTGTTAACAAACTCAGGCCAATACAGCTTTAGGGATTTAAACATGAAATAAATAACATACATGACAGAGATATATTATCAAGCGATGGGGTATGGTAACACACAAAGGCAATATTTGCCCTTACAATTAGGTAAATAAACTAGTCCAATAAAAATTCCTTTGCCAAAGCAAATATTATGGAGCCTATTTCTTTATGTGTTCAAGTGTCAGAAATATATTTATGCATGCACCAAAATAGGTAATAATATTTATGAATGCACAAAGCAGAAAACGAGGGGAGATTCAAGAACTTTGGGGCATCTTAGCAAGAACCTTGTTAAAATGATCGCCGTTTTAGCGGCATGAAACTGCCGCTAAAACAGCGATATTGGGCTTGCTAATATGCGTTATAGAATTCCAATTGAAGCCCATGTTAGATGTCCTGCACATCTAACCTGGGCACCTATTGGAATTCTATAACGCATATTAGCAAGCCCATTATCGCTGTTTTAGCGGCAGTTTGCTGCAGCTAAAACGGCGATAATTTTAACGAGGTTCTTGCTAATATGCCCCTTTGTTTCTTCCTATTACCGGAGGTCAGTGACCCTGGTATAGACAAGCATTATAAGGAATGAAGAAGAAGAACTCTGGGGCATATTATCAAGGGCCTTAATTCATGTGTTAGTGACCTTTTCCTGTTGCAAACGCATGAATTAATTATCGCCCTATTATCAAAGCGTCGCTAACTCCGGTTAGCGACGCATTTCATGCGTTATTCATCGCCCCCATGCTGGGGGCGATGAATAACGCTAATGAGATGCAGGGTGGGCGTTCCCACGTCCAACCACATGTAAAATGTGGTTGGAGGTGGGATTGCCTTATTCACAAGACAGGCCTTGGGAGGAGACCTGCGATAAACGCGTCTATCGCAGGTCTCCCAACGCCTGCTTTTAGTACGTGTTAGGCATTGCTAACATGAGGGGGTGGATCATAAAGCTGAATCCACCCCCCCATATTATCAAGGCACACATTAGCGCGTGAAAACAGCGCTTGTTTTCACGCGCTAATGCGACCTATCGACGATTTCACATCGCCTGTTGGCTTAAGCGTTGAGAATACGCTGCTAACAGGCGATGTGAAATCGGCAATAGATTTTTCCACGTTATCAACGTTGTGCGATATTTTTTGCACAGCGTTGATAATATGCCCGTGTTGCTCGAAGGCTTGGAGCGAAAGAGTTGGAGGATTTGGTGCTCAGAACAAGGATATTTATGTTAGCTTTCAACTCATCAAACCTTTTTATATCAAGTGCCCTTTAAACTGCATATACCCCCACAATAATGTTGGTCTTTATCCTAATACAAGTTTATAAGCTGAGATGTTAAATACGATTTGTCCTCGAAATATGCTCTTTTTTACTTACTGTATCCTGTCCCCTTTTATAGTTTCTGTCCCACACTAACCTCCTTTTCACCGCCACAGGATCCCCTTATAGGACTGACACCCCAAAACCAAGCCAATAACTACAATTGAACCTCTCTGTACATTAGTCCAGCTGCCATATAATCCACTATGGGCCCCTCTTCTCTCCGTAATGCATTCCAATCACCAAACAAAACTTGTTGACCCACTTTCTCTATCTTTCACCTCCAGAATGCAATCACTTTACTTTGTTTGGGGAGTGTGAATTCATTGGGTTGAGATGATTGTAAAAGAATGATAACTGCAAAGTTTGATCCTATGTGACCTGCCCAGTCCCATTGTCGCACAGATAGTCACATTATCCATCACCCAGGTTGATTGAAGTTGTCTTTCTTTCTTTATTCTTTATTTCGGTTTTAGTTTAAACCATAAAAGATACACAGAGTAATCAGATTACATTTTTTTAAAGTACGGTTAAATACATTTACACCAAAGAGGCTTCACTTTTAACAATTTTCAAAAGCAGGTAAACTCATTAGCAAATAAAAATAAAGACTGATCATCCATTGTACTCATTTAAAATATATAAATATAGATAAATACATAAAAAACTGGGCATGATTAGTATCTAAAAACATTTGAGGAATAACATAAATCAATCAGTTAACCCTATTGATATCTGTTCTGGCAGAGTGCTACTGCTTTTAGGATGCAATAGAGTACAGGTGCCTATCCATTCATTCCTTTGATGTGACTTTCAGGTTAATGTTCCATAACAAAAGTGCAAATATTTTTAGAGCAATAAAACAACTAGCAAAGTAGCCCTTGTAGTCTGTGTTTTTTTTTTAAAGTGCAAGTGCATTACTATATAAAGGCATATTTTTCAGATGCACATATACGCAATCATTTAAAATCATTTAGAATTTCAAGCCTACTTTTGCTCTTATTATGCCAACATTAAACAAATACCTACTAACACTGAAAACAATTTTTGGGGAACCATCAGTTTTCAATATCCTTTCTGCCTCCAGACAAGCCCTAATACCCATGTTTCTACATATAGGTTTGATCCATTTCTTCCTAGGTTTGTCATAGGTTTGTTGAATGCAGGGCAGAAGAATAGTATATGTAAATCATCCTCCAAAGTGTCAGGTTGGCATAATGTGCAACACTCACTGTTCTCCTCCCCATAGTTACTGACCCTTTTCGATGCATTTAAAGTTGGATTGTAGAATAACATATAGGAATTTCAAGTGTAATGATTTTGTTAACTGTGGCTGCACTTCATCCAAAAAAACTTGAAGCTTGCTATTGGCATCATTAACAAAAATTGGGTGGTTAGTGTGCCAATTTTGGAATTGTGGGACACACTGTTTTGAATATAAGTCCAAAAAGTGGATTTGATTAGTTTCTTCGAAGCCTGTATCAAGTTTGATGGTTCATCTCAAAAGTGTTGCAACCCCAATTTACCGAACCAATGGAAAACATGCTTAACCCCTTCCATGCTCATTACGGAACGGTTCCATCATGAGCGTCGGTCGTCCTGTGCTCATGGCGGAACCGTTCCGTCATGAGCCCATAGGTTCTTTAGAACCTTCAGCACTGCAGCGGAATTCGCGCAGCGCTGAAGGGGTTAATCCACTGGAGATTTACACTCTGTGATCAAAGTTTAATATTTCTTCTAAGCCATCTTTGTAATGTGCGAGTTCTGGTGTAGACCACAATCGCACCCAAAACAATAGTGGTCTCAGTATGGCTTGATGATCTATGCGTTTAATATTTAGGTCCATAACAATGGGGATTAGAGGTGCACGCAATGGAAGGCACAAAATCTTTTGTAAAAAACGTATTTTCCCCTACCGCAAAGATATTCTTACTTGACGGTCCCCATAATTCTGCCCCGTACAGGGTTACTGATTGTACCTTATATTTAAAAACCTCCAGCGCCAAGGACACTGCTATAGACGTACTACTCCCATCTTTTTTTACTATTGGTAGGGAGTTTTGAAGCAAGACAGGCTTACTTTTCTCCAGTTGCGGTTTCCAGGTAATTTTAGCATCTAAAGTTATACCTAAATATTTAAAATTATGCACATATTCTAACTTTTGGCTTTTGACCAAAATATTCTTTTTAAAAGATATACGTGGGTTTATTGCAATGTATTTGGTTTTACTAGGATTAATTTCTAGGCCCTTGGTATCGCAGTATGCACAAAAGGTATTTAATAAACATTGTAGGCCCTTTGGAGTTTGAGATATTAGTATGGTATCGTCTGCAAATAAAAGAGCTGGTACTGGCCCCCTCCTAGCCTTGGTGAATTGTGTGTACAACCCATTAGATATTCTGGAATATCATTGACATATAACGAAAATAGGGTGGAAGCCAGCACATGTCCTTGCCTCGCACCTCTTCTTATTGGTATTGCCTCTGTAAGTTCGCCCCTCGGACCCCATCTGACCTTTGCAAAGTTATCCTCGTGCAACCTTACTATTTGCACAAGGAGTTCACCTGGTACCCCTTGATCTTGTAATGTTTTCCATAGTAACTTCCGGGGAAAAGGTCAAATGCGGCCTTCAGGTCCACAAAGGCAATATACAAGGGGCCTTTTTTTAAAACTATATACTTCCAACTTATGCAAAGAAATCTAAAAACCTGGTCGATTGTGCTGGTTCCAGTTTTAAATCCAGCCTGAAATTTTGAAAGAATGCAATTATCCTCAATCCAGTTATTTAGTTTCATTAAAATTTGTCAAACAATTTTTTTTGTAGAATATCAATTAGGCTGATCGGTTGATAATTTGAGGGATCATAACGATTACCCTTTTAAAAAATAGTAGTAATTTCCGCCCCCTTCCACGATTCGGGGATTGGTGCACCGGCTGCTATTGAATTGAAAAGAAGGTTAATGTAAGGGCCCCAGACAGTATTATCGTGTCTCAGTAAATCTCCTGGTATCTTGTTGGGGCCTGGCGCTTTTCCTGGTTTCACTGCATTAATTGCTGTCAGTGTATCCTCCAAACTAAAGTGCAAACAAGCTGTACTAGAGTCAGATACACAATTGCTGATCATATGTTATTTCAATTGTAGATACAGAATAAAGGCAGGAAAAATGGTTGACCCATGTATTTGCATCCAAAAAGAGGTCTTTACTCCATTTTCCTGTTGTATTATCTTTTGCTATCAACCACCAGAATCCAACATGATCTGATTAATTCCAACCAAATGTTTTCATGCCAACTTTTCTTAGTTTGTACCAGTAATCTCTTGTAATTAGTCCATTTTTCCCTTAAGGCCATAACATTATGATTGAAGTTGTCAATAATACAGTCACCCTTGTAGCACTTGGGGCGAGGGCCCACTCACCCAGGCCCAAGGCCCGTCCACCCACCCAGCTATTAACCCCTTGCATGCCTCGGACGGCCCCTAGCCGTCCGACGTCACGGTGGGCGTATGCGGAGGACGGCCAGGGGCCATTCGAACCCCATCCACTCATTGATTCGCCCGCACTGCGGGGGACTGTGCGCAGCACGCAAGGGGTTAATAATAAGTGACTATCCTTGTAAATATCAAGATTAGATTCCTTCTAAACCAGTGAGTGCCCATATTTAAGAGCTGCTCTGGAGTCTCAATTGATTCAGAGAGCAGGAACATCAGCTAAATGACAACATATGGGCAGGAGGCTGGGGTAGATGCACACTTCACCCACAGGTGCATTGTGAACGCTACCTCCCCCAACACACCCCCTTTCTACAGCCACGAAGTTCTGTCGTACTCTGTTATTAACCATGTTTGATGGAATCTCACACTGGCATGGCCACTTTTTGACTGGCGGGCTGGGCTCAACAGTGGAATCAACAGCTACAGTATCCCGGGCAGTCTTATGGGCTGACCCGCTAGCCGCCTCAACTTCGATCCCAAGAACTTTTTCCAATTTAAATTCAATAGTCTTAAGTCTGGCCATGAAGAGGTTAATAATTTTACTGTAAAGAAGTGCACTGAACTTGGCACAAAGGGACTCAGTCCCATGTGCTGCAGTGTGTAATTCCATTCCCAACGATGCAATTGCGTGTACTGAAACACGGGCCCACGTGGCACACCTCTTAGTTTCTTCCTGTGCTTAGTGAGAGGACTAGCCCATGGAGATGGCAACTCGTCTTGGGAAGAACCATTAACAGGTGGTATTTCCACACTGGGGGATAGAGTGTGCACCAATGGCTCTGGGGAGTCATCGAGATCATCCACATCTGGTGGCCCATTTATTGGTACAGTAATGTCTCCGGATCAGGAGAGACTCCTCTCACCCAGCTCTATTTCCTTCTATAAAAACCCTACCGCTCGAGCCAGGCAACCATCAATAGTAGAGCTCCTTGGGCAGGAGTCTGGGTAGGAGCGTCTTGCATTTTCCCATTAGAAATTAAAATGGTACCCTCCTCATCAGCCCCTCCTTCTTGGTAGTGGCAGCTAGGACTTGCAGCCCCCAACAAAAGCGTCCCACACAGCGGGGAAGGAACAGGCTATTTGTAGCACTGGAGCATCTTGGGCCCTCCTCCTGAGCCCCTGCTCCTTGGTAGCGGCAGCTGGGACTTGCAGTCTCCAACAACAGTGTCCTCTGGCATATATTATCAGAAGTACAGGGCCTCAAGAGAGATTGTAGCTTCATAGTCCAAGCAGGAAGACCTTGAAAACAGATCCTGCCACTTCCATCCATGATTTGTGGGAATTCCTGAGATAAGAGAGAATCAAGAGAGAGGGGGAGGCCTAATCTCAAGTGGTGGGCCAACCTATTAAAGACTATGGGACTGATGTACAAATGTATTTTGCGGTCGCAAAGCCTGTGAGTCACAAAATCACTAGGTTTGCAACAGCAAAATATATTTTATTATATACAAAAGCGTAAAAAAGGTTTTGCTACCTTGTAGGAATCTCAAGTATGAGGGGGTGTGCAAGTGGTATTCCCCTTCTTTTCTGTACCTCAAAGAGGTTGCAAACTGTTGAATAGATACCAACACTCAATGGGGGTGGTATCTGATTTCCAAAGTGGACAATGTACCCATAGAACTGCTTTCTATTTGGGAATCATGACCGTGCCCATGTGCGGGAACAAGCAGTGGCCGAAAGGACCATTGCCTACTCTCATCAAAACTTTTATAAATGAGATTTTTTTTTTAAAGTAGCACCGGTCACTTTAATGGACACTGGCTGCTTTTAAAAAAAATCCCTTTTGGGATGCAAACGCAGGGTTGAAAGTCTGCTGTTCTTTTCAGGCCACATCCCTGCATTTGCAGACAATCACAGAAGTCTAATTAATTTTCATTAGACATGTCATTTTGCGACCCCCTGCGTTTGTCCAATCTGGAATGTGACCTTTTAGTAGATACGTCACATCTCAAGTTGACTTCCCTTTCGCAAACCAGGTGGGGTGTAAATTTCAAATCCTTGGTTTCTAACTTAGAATAGTACATCAGACCCCATGTCCTCCCCAGTATCTAAGGGGGCTTGTATATTTGTCAGACACCATGCACCCCCCTCTCCTCCAAAATGCAATTCAAAGCTTTGAACTGTTCCTGTCAGTTTTTGAATCAATAAATTAAAGATAGAATTTTGGCTAAGGCAACAAGTTTTTAACAATTTTTTTGTTTTATATAGTGCGAACTTGACCCGAAGGTATCAGAGCACCAGTTTCATTACAGACAGACACATTCATTTTTCTTAGGAACAGGGAGATTAAGTGATTTGCCCAGAATCACAAGATGTTAAGCGTCATTTCTGAGACTCGAATCCCGTTCTCCAGCTTCGAGGTCGACTGCTCCAGCCCTAAGGCTACATCCTCTCTTGGTTTACGTTGAGGATTTATTCTGACGTGAGTTTTGGGAAAACACCACGTCGTTGGGAACTGATACCGCTAATTTAGCACCAGCTCAATCGCCAAGGGATGTGGGTTTAGATGGTGGGTGGCAGACGGTGCTTGTAAATGTGTTGGTGCACCACTGAGACACCTCCTTGCCACACACTTGTTGTGGGCCCTTGTCACATGTACTCTAGATTCTTTTTTAATTCTCTTTTTTAATTTCCTTCCATTTCTTTATTCTGCCTAAGTAAGTTAATTTACGTGTTTTCTAAGGGATGTGTTAATTTTCTTTCAACTAGTGTGGGGCAAAGTTGCCTGTGAGTGCAACATCACACCTCTGGGTAGGGAAGGGGTGATCATCCAGTATTTGATCGGGTAGGTTGGTGAGGCACTGGGGGTGGACTGTAGAAGTAGAGTCTTGGGAAAATGCCAAAAACCTCTTAGATGCATAGTTCCTTCGTTTTCTGATGAAGTCTATCAAGGCAACAATTCTTTCCCATACTGGTTTGACTAAAGAAGGAATTGTTAAAGCCTATTACCATACAATTGAATGGTCTACTCAGTTGCCATAAACACAAAGGGCCTCATTATGACTTTGTTGGTCCTCCTTTGGCACCGCCACCGCTCTGTCCGCAGGAGAACCTCCAAGGGCGTGGTGCGCCTGCCCGCTGGATTCAAAGTTGAATGCAGGGGGGGCGTGATGTGGTTGTCCCACAGTGATGGGCTGTTAGGAGCCTAACATACAGCCCGCTGCCATGACACCGCATGCATGCCTCACCGTGTAGGAACAAGGGTGCAATTACAGGGGGCGCAACATGTGTCGTTGTCCCCCGCCCCCCACCCCCGCTTGTACCCCGAGGCCTAGATCCTAGCTGCCTCTCCGCCACACTTTTCCTGGCAGGCTCAGAAAAAGAAATTCGTAACATGCTCGGCGGTGCTGCTGGCCCAACGGGATTCTTGATCCCAGCAAAGCCAGCAGTCTTGTGGTGGTCCGACCGCCACTCACAGAATGCCGCAGACCCGCAGTGTGGCTGTGGTTGGACCGCCACCACAAGTAAGGCAGTCCTGAGGACTGCAGTATTCCTAATACGGCCCAAAGTCTTGACGGCTTTATTCATAACCCTTAGCCCTCAAGTAATCCAGTTACAGAAAACACATTTCCAAAAGTGTGGGGAGGAAAATTCTTGTGGATCTTTTTTCACAGTCACAGTCAAATATGATCGTGAAAGTCTGTGAATAATCCCCAGATGTTAAGCGGAACAAGAAATCTCCAACTTGCAGGCTAGTATTATGCAGCCATTATAGAGAGGTCTGCAGCTTTATACGAGCTTGCAGGGCAGCTGTTTACAAGCCTAACAAAAATTGTTGTTGAATGAATTTTAATTTCCTCCAAGGTTTTTAAATTTAACACAGCACAAGCGTTGTGAGTTTTTGGGATTTGGAACTTGTGATATTTGGAACTTGTGATATTTGGAACTGTGATATTTCATTTACATGATGCATTGAATGTATAGGAGACCATTTCTTGAAAAATGTATCATACATTTTGCATATGTAGATAGTGATAGGTTAGTTTATTTATAGTATGTAAACTGAGATGATTGTAACACGTCTTTATGTAATTTCTTTTTAAATTCTTTCATCAATAAAAAACTCTTTTAAGAATCATATCGGGGCACACTGAGACAGGACATTGAAGTATGTATGGGCCGGAACAGAAAGTAGGCCAACCCACAATCCTTTTCAGACCCAACCTCTGATTGCCGGGCAGGAGTGCAGGAAATGATTTATAGTGAGAGGGAAGCCTCCAACTTCCGCTTTCTGCAGAACACGTGACCTGTATTATGACGCAGCTGCTTCTGTTCTCCAGTTTGTTTGGGTGGTGGCTGTGCACCACAGTTTCACCCCACGCGCCTCAAAGAACACTGTGTTAATATTATGCTCAGGAATAAAGTACTCACTCACTGTTGAGCAATCACACCAGTCAGCAGTTTGTAAGTGAGCAAATGTATGAATGAGCATCAGATCGTAGGTCGTGGCTTCCATTGGTGCAGCAGGTGCAGTGGCACCGGGGGCCCAGAGCCCAGGGGTGGCACTGAATCCTGGTTAGTGCTGCATTTTATCATTCAAACCACAGCCAGGGGGCATTTCCTTTCTTACCCGTGGCCCATGGCACACTGGCTGCGCTATGGATCAGAACCATATCAATAGAGTGTTTATCCTGAAGCTAGATGCTTTTCTGCAGGATTATTGGTGTTATCTTTAAACTACACTACAGGTGTTTATTTTGTATTTGGATTATTAACTGCGTCGGCCAACAGCCGTCGCAAGCACTACCTCGGTAGTGCTGCGCACGTCAATAGAACTCCCGCACCGTGGCGAAATTTGCGCTGCAGTTAAGGAGATAAAAATAAGTAACTTGATTGAAAGAGGTCGTTCAAAATAGCCTAAGCTGGCAATATACATAGCTTTAAGCAATGGAGAGGACTATGCTCATATCTTGCATTCAAATCAATTTCAACGTAATTGTAGAATAAGTTCATAGGCATTTTCATATCTACAAGTAAATCGCCATGACAGTATGATGGTAGGTTTGCTGTGTGACCACTTCACTTTAATTCAACTACATCCCCTTACAAATTTGACACTTTCGGGGAGCATGACCTAAGCGGCTAAGATGGCGGACACTTTACATAAGAGCTCCTGCTCGGTGCTGAGTGGCCCTGCTGAATCTTGTGTTTCCACTAACGCGTCTGGACTCATGTCACAGCCAGTGGTTAATTTGTAAAAGAATAAGTGCTGGGGCTCTCGTCGGGAGGCAGCTTGCACCAGCCCTTGTCTCCTGTTAGCGCCGCCTAAAACAGATACAACTATTACCCATGAAAGTCATGAAACGATGTGGCTCAATGGCCAGAGCTGGGGAACCAGGTTGAAGTCTCGGCATCAGCTCAACATCCTGTACTTCTAGGCAAATCGCTTAGTTACTTAATTTCCCCGTAAAGGAATGTATCCTTAACTGGTGCTAATGCAAAGCACCGCTGTTGATGATTAGGTGCCGGAGCACCGAAACCGCTGGTTCAAATTAAGCACTGGTCACGAGATGACCAGCCCTGCAGGGTAGAGAAACCTGCTGTGCCTTCTGCTGCAGTAGGGGATGATGCTTCGGTTAGACATGATGGAAGTAAAGCCCAGTTAGATCCTCTCCACCGACAGTCAAGTACCTCCTAAAGACTTGCGCCTGACAGAGACAATAGTTAGGCTGGCCGCTTGTGCTCTTCCCCCCTCAATCTAAGAAGCAGCAGCTGTGAAGGGTGGGAGCGGGCAAGACAACTTTTAGTACCACCTGTGTATGTCAGTTGACCCTTTTGAAACCATGTATTCTTGTGGGACACAGTGACGTAACATAGGCCCCCGCAGCCCCTGCAGTGATGGGGCCCCCAAGCTCCATGGAACCCCTCAGCACAGTACCATGACCTGAGAGCTCCTGATTGAGTCTGGAGGGGGCCACCCTATGTATCTTGCAGGGGGGGCCCCCTCAAGTTTTGTTACGTCCCTGATAGGACAGTTTCCTTTGCGGGCAGGCGGGTGGGCAGGGTTACTTTGCTCTCGGAGCATGGGCAGAGTGGTTTGCCCACCCCTAAGAGCGCAATGACAGTTTGGTCGGCCCTCACGGGCTTCCCAAACCAGTCATGCGCACTTTACCTGTTCTCCATGCAGGCTGCATTACAGCCTGCGCTAAAACAATGCCCAGGCCCCCTTTCCCTGATTGAGTGTTGAACCAGGATGCTCAATATCAATCACAACACTGCACTACAGCGTTGTGGTTGTTCAGAGGAGCCTGGGTGCTTACCAATTGGCCAGCGGAGACTGGCTGTTCTTCCTGGATTCCTGTTCCTCGAGTCCCACTAGGAGAGCAGGAGCAGAGACGTAGGACCCGGCGGCAAGGGAAGCGTATTTTTTTTTATAGCTCACCCCACACCCCCAACACCCTGCATCGGCCCTGCCACCCATAAATCATGCCAGCCGCCACTGCTCTTGGTGAGGCGCTAGCTCCTGGGTGAGAGTTGAGACTGAAGCCCTACCTAGAGGTGTAAACCTGGGTAGTGGAAACCCATAGGAGCGTCTGAACTGATTTGCATGAGGTAAGGTCGGAAGGAAGGCGAGATCACACCCAAAAACAACATAAATGTTGGACCAGCTGCTTATGTTCCCATTCCTGTTGTCATGTGGTGGTTGGTTTGAAGGTGGGGGAGAAAGTAGGCTGATAAAAAGCAGACAAGACACACTCTACAATCGAATTGTTGGTGCTGTAGTGCACCAGGCGTCAACCAGATGGAAGATCCACCCAGGAACAGATGCTGTGGCTGATGCCCACATGCCCCACCTTGGGCCCAGATGTTGCTCTCTCAGCGTATGTGGCACATAAGTAACATTAAACGTGGACGCTGGCTGCTAGTGTTCTTCTCCTCTACCACACTTCGGGTAGTTGGCTGGCCATCAAACAAATAACCTTAAGTAGCCACGACATGCCAGTAGTGACTGAACAGAAACAGGAGCACATAATCACTTATCTTCATTTGACCAACCCGGCTGGAGACCGGGATCCAATTCAGATGACAGACCTACATACCTGTCACATGCCGTAAAGATGCGCAAAGATAAAGTAGGCACTATCCCCAACCAACGAAAGATGGATACATTGACAATTCAATCCTACACATAAAATCAGACCCTAGGGAGGGGACTGCTTCCAGACAGACACCCTATCACACACTGCAACAAATCTAAGGGTTAAACAATAATTGTGATCTGCACTGGAAAGGAAATGCAAACTATAATTGCCCATTGGTCAACAGCATTCAGGGTCATGAAAAATACGACGGAAGATGTAGAGCCTGCACAACCACCTCCAGGTCACTGTCTTCCTAGAGGGAGCAGAGTGCAGGCATCCCAAAAGATTCCTGGAAAAGAGGAGAAGGAGCTTGTTCTAGCAGAGAAAATATTCCTCCTTTTTCAAGGTGGTGCACTCGCACACAGCCTTTACAGAAAAAACTCCCCCTGGATTGTTTTCCCAGGCCTAAGATAGGCAACACTTCTCAACTGCAAAATAAATATGAAATCCTTTGAACTGCCTGCAAAATTGAGAGTGTTGAGTTTGGATCCAAATGCATCATGATATTTCCTAACCACTCAAAACATGTGCAGAAATTGCTTGGGGGTGGTCAAACAAAAACTACAGGCAATACACCTGCACTGTATGCTCCTCTATTCTGCAAAGGTCAAGGTCCTAGTCCAGGGGTCTCCAACCTTTTCTGTAGTGGGAACTACTTCTGATCAGTGAAAATCGTTGTGAGCTACTAGAGGCCAAGCAACTGCTGCCCACTGCTTACCATTGGATTCTCCCACGTCTGTAGCATTGCCCAATTACTTGCATCCTTCCACTACTTGCACTTTTGAAACTACATTTTTATCTTTTTTGAAGTATTCCATAAGAGTGTGTGTCTTTGCAGGCCTTCTCCCGCATGTGCTTTTCTCCCCTTCGGTGTTGCTTTCTCTTACCCTTGTACTTTAGTCCCCCTCTGTGTTGTTGGTTTCCCTCTACCGCTGTTGATGTTGTTGCTTGCCCCTTCAATTTGTCAATGTTGTTGCTTCCCACACCCTCTGCCTGTGTTTTTGCTTGCCCCTACCCTCTCCATATTGTTGCTTATCCCTAAAGGGTTGTTGCTTGCCTCCATTCGCTGTCCATGTTGTTGTCTGACCCCTCCCTGTACTCTCCATGTTGTTGCTTGCCCCTCTGTCGTTGCTTGTCCCTACCCATTGTCTGCCTTGTTGCTTGTCCCTCCTGCCCTCCTCCAGCTGTCCATCTTGTTGCTAACCCTCTCATGCTGTCCATCGTAATGCGTGGGGCAAGCATTCGTTGATCGTGTTTCCTCCATTTCCACCTGTCATAACAAATAAAAGGACTATGGCTTTGCCAGCACTGGCCATGTCCCAACACTTAAAAAAACAAAAATAACTTCATCCCTCCCCTTGTTATTGCTATCTCCCCCACTCAATCCATTGTCATTGCTTGCCTCCTACCACCTGCCATAAAACAAAAAAATGCTATATACAGGAACAGGTTTTAATTCCAGCATGGCCTACTTTGCCTGCCATCTTTAAAAGGTCCATAACATGTTTTGTCCTGTAACCATAACTTCTGTCATTCAAGTGCTTTGAGGTGGTCTGTTCATTGAGTCGTCCAAATGAATGGCCATGCAGTTTTACATTTAACTACATGCATCCTGAAAGCTTTTTGTCCAAGCTTTCACTACGTTTTCAGAATGTGTGGCACAAAAGAATTAGTCCATGTTTTAGAGCGCAGTTTCATTTGATAGACCTCGATGTGGCCGCTTTTACAAGTCTAAGTGTGAATTTGCCACTGTTTGCATTGGTACATGCCACAGACATCATAAAAAGCAAGGGTCACGCCAACATTTAAAGAAAACCATTAACACCTCCTTGGGCTGTGGTTTTGAAAACCTTGCAAGGCATGATCTGGTGGTCAAGACCAGGGTGTTTAGGGTGGCTCACAATGGCAGTGTCAATCAGATGGTAGAAGCTGCAGCTTCCTTGGAAGGCCAGAGAGAAAGTTTAGTGCATCCCGCGTTAAAAGTACTGAACACAAACCGCCGGAGGATGCAAGCTGTAATTAAAGTAGGATTTCACAGGGATACTTTATTTTTGTTGTTGTAAATAAACAAAGTTACTGCTCACATTTCACCCATCATTCCAACAATGAAACAATAAAACAGCATTTGACCTAGATTTCTTTTTAAATAAGTACCTCTTGCAAGTAGGCCATAAAAGCGAGTCAGGAACCTTATGCCAGTCCTTGGCCTTGTTCTCTTCAACCCAAGGTGCTGAAAGCTGTGGATTGCAGTTACAACAAAGTTAACCGAAGGCCTGGGCTTTAAAATAAGGCTCCGGTGTCAAGGATGCCACACCTTCTACAATGTACATGCAGGCCTGAAGTGCTGTGTCAGGCAGCTGAAGGGCCGTGGTGTAGCACTTGGTGGGCACTCCAATACTGCTCATGTCCGCTTTTGGCAATCACGTCACCTGTTCTGCCCTGCCCCAGCCAAATTCATTTTCGTCTATGTGAGCAGCTGGTTGAGGTGAGGGTGGGCAAACGCTGCAATAGGCCTGAAATTAAGACACTAATAAAGACAGGCCTTGCTTACTTTTAATGCAGTTCATCAAAAGGCATTAAAATAGATGTTGGTGCCTCGAGCTACTCACAGGGTATTGGCGAGCTACTGGTAGCTCGTGAGCTACTGGTTGGAGACACCTATCCTAGTCCAATCAAACACTTTTTGCTTGAATACTAGAGGTGTCGTGGGATTGAGCGGAGGAACAACCTATCCTGGGAACACAATCACCTGAGACAAGAAGTGAGAGGCAGCACTTCTCATGGAAGATCGCTGGCACCCCAAAGTTCTCTAAAGGGGCACCAATCGAGATGGATCCTGAAAGGGACCTTGCTGAGCCAAACACGTGTGCACTCCAAGAGACATTCCTGAAGCAACACCCAGTTGGAGAGCAAGAGAATGGGAACCAGGTTCAAGTCTCGGCAGGTACGCTCAACATCCTGTGATTCTGGGCAAATCACTTAATCTCCCGGTGCCTAACAAAAAATGCATGTGTCCATCTAGAACGCGACTGGTGCTTGTGTAAAGCAGTCTGATACCTTTGGGTCTAGTTTGCCTATATAAAATACCCCCCCCCCCCCCCCCAAAAGGAACCTGCTGAGGTGGTCAGCTCACAATTGTGTGATGGAGGCCAGACAACCAGGCAATCAGCCTAGTACTAGGTAATGACTAACGTCCAAAACATAACTCCTGAAGGTCGTGTCTGATGCCCTCCTGATCTGCAGAGGCCTAGTGTGATGATCAGTGGGTTGATGACTTTCTTTAAAGTTTTGCATGAGGTAATCTTGATAATTGTGGAAGGTAAGTTATTGAACTCAGTGGCAAGAGTCTGCCCATTGTTAATTAGGGCCAGAGGATGTAGCATTATGGCTAGAGCGGTCGATCTCGAAGCTAGGGAACCGGGTTCGAGTCTCGGCAATGTGTCCTTCTGTAACGAAACTGGTGCTCATGTAAAGCGCTCTGATACCCGATGTCTCGGGTCTAGTATGCGCTATATAAAACTCAAATTAAAAAAAATAAAAAAATAGGTTATTGTTATGCTACTTTTAGGGATTATGGGCAGTCTATTAAGGTTGATGCCACGATGCATCCAAATGTCCATGAGTGACAGATGTTTCTGGGATGAAAGAATGGGGTGGGGGCCATGGGGAAGTTTGTGGAAAAGATTTTTGTTGCATGGTGATTTGGAGTATGACACTAGAGGTTTGATACCGACTTTATGCTGGTAATATCGGGAGTCACGTAGATTTTGTGTGTTGACATGTAATTTCAATGATTTTACATGACAAAATCAAGCAAAGGACACGGCTGCAATTTATAAAAATGATGGCATGGAATGCTGCCCCTGTAATTGCCACAGGTTGAGATGAAATCAAGAATTCCACCTATCACCTTTTTGTATGTCTTCAGTGTAGTTACCTAAGTGTTGTGGCTATGTCCATGCTCGAGTCCTGTCTCACTGTGCCACTGGAGCCAAATTGCACCCTACTAAAGAGGCCAACTAGGACAAAACTGGCCTGGAGCTGATTGTGTAGTGGTACAGAATGGGCCTGGCCGTTCTGGCCCGACTGCCCCTATTGGAGCAGGACAAAGATTAATTTGGATGTAGCTGGGTCCTGTCTGAGGTGGACAAAAAAATTAAGAACTGTTTGATTGGTTCAGATGCTCCGTCCCTCACCACCCCCTTTTGTACCGCTTTGTTCGCCATAAGTTGGCAGGGTATGCTCAGACGTGAGCCCCTTGCTCACTTTGCCACTGGATTCAAGCAAGCCTGGCTGAAGACGGCTGGAATGCCAGAAACCGTTCCTAGGAAGCTTGTTTCCGGTCCAGGGAAGGCATGGCTTGTCAGTTCGGGCTGGACTGTTCCCATGTGGCACAGGGTCAGACTGATTTGCATATGGCCATGTCTGAACTGGGGTGGCAGAGTGGGCTAAAGAACGGTGATGGATTAAACCCAGATCTGTTGACTGGGTGTGAGTGTTTGATTGGTTCAGATGCTCCGTCCATCACCACCCCCTTTTGTACGACTAAGTAATTCAGACACGGCCGGCACAGGTAAGAGCGGTTAGGCAGGCGGGGGAAGTCAACAGACGACGGGATAGGTAAAATTAAATAAAACAAATAATAAAACCACTTACCTTGCACTCGACACATCGTGGCGATGCAGCGAGCACAAGGTAAGTGGTTGTAATTATTTTTTTATTTACTTTTTCCTATCCTGTCGTCTGTCGACTACTCCCGCCGCCGCCCACCACTCTTACCTGTGCCGGCCGTGCCTGAAGTAATTAAAGATGGCTGAGTTTAATTCAAGCCTTCCACCCATCACTCTTTTGTGTTTTTCAGTGCAATTTATAAAGAGGCTGGACCCTGAGATGATCCTCTTAGAGGAGACGCACTTCCTGGGCTCTAACTATGGTTTCCTGGCCAGACACAGATACATAAGTGTTCTACTCATGGGCTTCAGCAGAAGCTCAAGGGGCATGGCCATTCTTCTAAAAAAATGATTCCCTTATTGTTGACCCCATAGACAAGCAAGAGAGATATTTTGTAGTTTCAGGGGCCCTTCAGAGAACCCAAGGAAACTGAATTAATGTGTTTGCTCCCTCCCACACACTGGTAAAGAAAGATGACTATACTATCACAGTGTAAGCTGCATATTAAAACACTTCCCAGAGATGCACTATTATGTGATGACTTTAATGTTATTATATAAAGTGATTTGAATGTTATATTATTAGCAGTTTATATCATGATAGTGAATGAATGGCCATGCAGCCATAGGTACAGCCCAACCTTCCATCTGGATCATGACTTGTTTGCATAGCAGACCTAGCAGGGGAGTTTCTTCAGACACAAACAGCACGAGCACTCGCTTAGCCACACGGGCAATGCTTTGTTGGTGACTGAAAAAAATAGGTAAAGTGACTAAAAAAATGCCTTACTGGGAGCCAACATGTTGGCCCAAGTGGTCGTACTGCTTGCTGGCCTTCCATACTTGGAATCTGGGAGGTATCTCTAGCCCACGAGATGTATGAGAAAGCAATCCCATGAACTTATTTGAGGATCCTGCATCTGAATTTAACCTCCACAAGCCACAATTCTATAAGTATAAAATAGACACGCCTTAGGGTCACACTTCCCGAGCACTGACGCGAGAACCCTGATTTGCGCCCACTGGAAGTGGTGTTCCAGGCCGCCAGTAGTAAAAGCCCTACACATACGTCAGTGAATTCTGGTGACTGGGCCTCTCCTATATTGATCCTTGCAGTGACAACATCACTGTCGTCACCATTCACGCAATGGCGGTTGTGCGCGACGGATACATTGTTTTTGCAGGTGGATAGTTTGATCCCAATAAAGTGGTATAATAGGCATGTGCACATGCAGCACACTTATCATGATGCCGTGGTCATTTACAAAAAAAGATATGCAAATAAGGTTATTTTGGTGTGATCGTCTCCCTTTATTAAACTATGTGAATTATTTGACTGCGAGTATTCGGACCTGCATCCTCAATTAATATAGGACAGGCCCTATCATTAAATGCCAGCCATATACATCTCAAAATCGTTTTCATGCTTCATTCCCACAGATTGTCTCAAATACGCATAGGGAATATATATATTTCCCGATTATCACCATCAACTATAAGGTATACTATCACAAGGGTTGGAAGTATTCCTGATGTCTACATGGACCCCCTTGTGACCGGCTCAAAAGCTTCAATATGTTTTCCAAAAGGTTTGTGATGTACTTTTTGTTTTCAAAATGAGCAGAAATCAAATTCTAGATTTAATGGGCGTAAATAGCCACATCTCACTTTGAGTAAAAAAGGATGGATGCCAACTAGTTCAGCCTCAAAGGCTACATTACAGAGTGCCATGGGAATTTCCTCCCCACTGCACAGCCTAATCCCTTTCTACAATACCCCCAGCCTAAGAAAGGCCTAACCAAAACACAAGCACACTATTTGATTTCAATCAGTCCATAAACATGTTGCCTCATTACTAGGGAGAGTAACTACTTCATCAGGTCATTGAAAAAATAAAAATTCTGAATGCAAGAAAACATTCCTTAGTTGCCATAGGAGTAAATATGACACTAAACCAACCGACTCATGCCTCCCTCCCTAAAATAAACCTGGTTACAAAGCATCTAAAACATGCATACCAAGTCTAAATTGGAAACCCCATGTGCCATGTTCATGCAGCAAAACACCACCTATTCAAGGTAAGCTATAATTAAAAAGTGGGTGAATGTCCACAAAATAATCAGAATCAAACAGGTCTGTACCATCAAAACTGATTATTAGTGTGTGTAGTCCACCCATTTTAGGTTGGCAACAGAAGGTAATACACACACCAGGGAGGCAGTTCTCAGGTATAGAACGCCTTACAGCTAAACCTCCAGAATGAAAGAGACATCAGCCTTCCCACCAAACCTCCAAACTTAAAGAGACAGCCTACATTTCAGAAAACATTCAAATCTGTCATTCGCCGACCACCATACATACCAGATCACTAGGTACACAACCTGCTCATTGAAATCAAAACTATTGGAAGTACTTGAAAAAGATTGTGCGCAAAAATATAAAAAGAAATATATCCGAGACGTTTTAAGCCATGGGCGAATTTGTCAAATGCCCCAGTGCGCCCACCTTCCAAGGGGCCCCTAGGAAAGTAAACTTTTTCTCTATTTTACATTTCTCTATTTCTCTAGCTCAGCCTTCCACATATGATTACATTTTGTTTGCCATCATGGAGCTTGGTGGGAAAACATGGGGATACAAATGCCAAGAGACCTCTATGAGAACGAAACCCTGTTGACATTTCAGGCCTTACAGCATAAATATGACCTCCCGTGTGGTGATTATGTGCTGCATTCAGGGCTTACCTCAGCAGTACATGGGGGGTGGGTCTGTCGGAACCGCTGACTTCAATGGTATGCCAGTATGTGGTAATGGCAGCGGGAACTGTTAAAGCTATTACGTGCCTTTACAGACGCATGATGGCGGAGGCTCTGGAGCCATTGAGTGCGTTGCAAGGGAAGCGGGAAATGGACCTTGACAGGGGAATCCCAGAAAAAACGTGGGCTCAATTGGTCAGAAGGGCTTGGAAGAGCACGAGGAATGCTAGATTTCAATTGGTTCAGTTCTATGTCCTGCACAGGGCGTACCTGACACCGGCCAATCTTAATCAATATTTCAGTGCAGCGTCCGCTCAATGCCCAAGATGTAGACTGGAGGGAGCTGACTTCCAACATATGATGTGGGGATTATGATTTTGGGTACATACTGAAAAGAGGTGCTGGAACTACTGTGCAATATAACTGATCGTAAGATAGAACTGGACCAGGGCGCTTGTTTGTTGCATTGGTTCCCGCATACAGCTAAAACGAAAGTGACAAGTACATTTATAGATCTGGGTCTCGTATTAGCTAAGAGGGAAATCACTATACATTGGAAGTCAGGGAGGGGGCCGGGTGTGGAGCAATGGAGGGCGGAACTGCTTAAGTGGGCTCAGAGCAAAGGTACACTTAGGCTACAGCAGGCCCTTCATGCTAATAATGACAAGGCACACGAAACAGCAAGGGCGTGGGAGGCCTTAGTTGCAATATTACAGGCTCCAGAGACGGGTACAGAGGAGGGATCGGATTTGGAGGACCGACAGGAACCAGTTGGCACTCTAGCACAGGGAGAAGGACCCAGTGTGCAATCAATGGGATAAATGGTGATCTTTCAGGCATATATCAGCCCTGTACTGTACTACTGTTGTTCACGATTACTATTGTATTGGATACTGATGCACCCTAATTGTATCGCATGCATTCTCTTGAGGTGCACCGGTGGAGGGAGCAGGGAGGTGAGTGGGGGGACACTGCGAGAAGCGAATTGTAATTTAGCAACTGTCACTTATCCGCTTGTTACTGTAATGATTCTCGAAGATATTGGGAGTTTGAAAATCAATAAAACATATATATTTTTTAAAAATCATGGAGCTTGCATCAGCAGAAAATGGTAATAAAATTCAAAGTTATTTTAAATAGGGACCCCAAAATGTTTTTGCCCGGGGCCCCCAAAATACTTAAGACAACAGTGAAATATATATATAAACATCCTGTGATTCTGGTCAAATCACCTAGGGCCTAATTAGGATGTTGGCCCGGAAAGCCTCCAATCGCAGGTCGGAGGCTTTCCGACCGACATCCTTGGTTTGAAATTTCGTCCACCGTATTACAATTACAATGGTCAAAATTCAAATCAGCCAGTCATTCCGACTGGCTTCTGACAGGCTCAAGGAGCCTGTTGGACCATTCGGAACAGCCACCATAATCCCATCCAAACGGCGTTTCCGCCGTCGGGTGTATGATGTTGGTTTCCGACAGGCTTTTTATGTTGGCATTTGACATTGAAAGCCTGTCGGAAAGCGACTTTTGGGGCCCTAGCACGGCCCCCCTCTCTCAGCGGCTTCCAGTTGGAGACCGAGGGAATACCTATGGTGCACCCCTGTAATTCCCTGCACCATGTGGCAGGCAACGTGAGGTGCCTGCCACACAGTGCAGGGATTTACAGTGACTCTCATTTCTCTATCGTAGCTTGTGTGGCCAGTTTATGTCTGCTGGGTAAGCTCCCATTGGGAAATGGAAATCTGCGACTGCACATGTGCAGTCGCATTGTAATTGCGGTTTTGGACCGCCGACCCGAGATCGGTCAGTCTTGAAACCAAAGAAATGTCAGTCGGGAAAACTCTGACCAACATCCTAATAAGCCCCTTAATATCCTGGTGGCTTAAAAAAAATAATGTGTCCATCTGTAATGCAACTGGAGTATGAGCTATATAAAACTGCAAAACAAAAGCAGTCTGGCTAATTTCTCTTCAATACCAGGGAAACACAACAACACATACGGTAACAGCACCATGATGAAGGAAACTGCTGATGCTGAGCTGATCACACCACTTAATAGTAAAAACCCATCAGGTTTTCCATCAAAACTGCATACATTTGCATTGGATTTTGATATTCGGAGGGGCGATTCATCCAGCCATACTTTCTACAAAAGACAGTATTGGGGTGTGAAAAAGTGACAGGGCTTTAAGTGGGCAGGGTCCTGCCGGTGCTCAGCACCAGCAGTTCTAAAAAGCAGGGGGTCGTTTGCTGTGTGTGTTCCTGCTGCCGCTGGGAGACCAATTTTACTACTTGCGGAACCCGCTTCGCGGGTCCCGCTGCGCTGTTGCCGCCACCGGAGCCCAGGAGTCACAGGAGCCAGCTGGGTGAGAGAGCGTGCGACAGGGCTGCGAGCGAAGGAACCGGGACTCGCTTTCCCAGGAGTCCCGGCAATCCTCCGGCCTATCACCTGGCCCGCTCTCCCTGACCGCCCCGCCCAGCTCACCTTTTTAAAAATCCCCGCCTCCTACTGACATTGGGGTCGTTTGCTGTGTGTGTTCCTGCTGCCGCTGGGAGACCAATTTTACTACTTGCGGAACCCGCTTCGCGGGTCCCGCTGCGCTGTTGCCGCCACCGGAGCCCAGGAGTCACAGGAGCCAGCTGGGTGAGAGAGCGTGCGACAGGGCTGCGAGCGAAGGAACCGGGACTCGCTTTCCCAGGAGTCCCGGCAATCCTCCGGCCTATCACCTGGCCCGCTCTCCCTGACCGCCCCGCCCAGCTCACCTTTTTAAAAATCCCCGCCTCCTACTGACATTGGGGTCGTTTGCTGTGTGTGTTCCTGCTGCCGCTGGGAGACCAATTTTACTACTTGCGGAACCCGCTTCGCGGGTCCCGCTGCGCTGTTGCCGCCACCGGAGCCCAGGAGTCACAGGAGCCAGCTGGGTGAGAGAGCGTGCGACAGGGCTGCGAGCGAAGGAACCGGGACTCGCTTTCCCAGGAGTCCCGGCAATCCTCCGGCCTATCACCTGGCCCGCTCTCCCTGACCGCCCCGCCCAGCTCACCTTTTTAAAAATCCCCGCCTCCTACTGACATTGGGGTCGTTTGCTGTGTGTGTTCCTGCTGCCGCTGGGAGACCAATTTTACTACTTGCGGAACCCGCTTCGCGGGTCCCGCTGCGCTGTTGCCGCCACCGGAGCCCAGGAGTCACAGGAGCCAGCTGGGTGAGAGAGCGTGCGACAGGGCTGCGAGCGAAGGAACCGGGACTCGCTTTCCCAGGAGTCCCGGCAATCCTCCGGCCTATCACCTGGCCCGCTCTCCCTGACCGCCCCGCCCAGCTCACCTTTTTAAAAATCCCCGCCTCCTACTGACATTGGGGTCGTTTGCTGTGTGTGTTCCTGCTGCCGCTGGGAGACCAATTTTACTACTTGCGGAACCCGCTTCGCGGGTCCCGCTGCGCTGTTGCCGCCACCGGAGCCCAGGAGTCACAGGAGCCAGCTGGGTGAGAGAGCGTGCGACAGGGCTGCGAGCGAAGGAACCGGGACTCGCTTTCCCAGGAGTCCCGGCAATCCTCCGGCCTATCACCTGGCCCGCTCTCCCTGACCGCCCCGCCCAGCTTATTCAAGCCTTAGGCCCATATAAACCTTCGTAACCCGCTGCGCGGGAGCGCCCGGGGCGAAGCCCGGGCAAAGGGCGGGCCCTCTGAGGCCCTCGTAGGCCAGAGCAGGCCGGGCTGGGCCCACTCTCTAAAACCCACTCCGTGGGCTCGTGTTACAGGTTAGTTAATGGCTACCCTGCCTGATGGGGGGTCACCTGGGAGGAAGGGCAAACTTCGCAATGGGTCACTAGACAATTACTTCCCCAAGGTACTGCCCGAGGGGGAGAAGGAATTGATCATGGCTGAACGCAGGGCTGAGCGGAGGCGTTCAATCGAAAGCTTGAAAAACAGATCCTTTATTGACTCTGCGTCTGTATCCTTGTTCACCGAGGGGGACTTAATCGATCTTGGGAGGGAAACCGTTAGTCAAGAAGGCTTCCCACTTTTACTGCGTGACTGCACTTCTTCGCCTGGTATGTCCCTTGATCCTATTGTGATTGACCCCCCTACCCAGATCCCATGCCACCCTGCTGCTCCCCTGAAGCTTAAATCATTGAAATCCAAGCAACTAGTGGTTGCACAGATACACGGACCACCACCAAATAAAAAAAGGAGGAAATTAAGGGCGGGACAAGGCAAAGTTAAAATTTCCCATCTAGACTTTGGCAAAGGCCCTAAATTATCTTCACCGCATGTAAGGGCTACCATGGAAGTTGCAACTACTGTAACACCCGAGGCAACTCCAATGGTGGCTACTCCGCTTGTTGAGGTCCCCAATATAGCAGTTTTAGATAACAGTCAGGGGCCCTTATTTTCAAACTCATCGACTCCTCCTCCACCTGTAGGGGATTTCGAACTTTTACTGAGGTCTCTGTTGCTACCCGTGATTGAGAGTCTTAGGAAAGTCGAAAATAGATTGACCTTAGTAGAGGCTGCCTTAAATAGTATGGCCACGGTGACCAGGGCTCAGGGGAGTGGGGGAACACAACCACCACCTTGTACTGGGGTCTCGTTTAGCGAGACCGTAAAACCCCCAGTAGCTACCCCCTCTGCACTACTCCAGCCGTCTAAACAGTCGTCTCAGCATCAGGGAAAGGCGGTGCCTGCTATACATAAAGAAAATCCTACAATGAACCCGATCATTTCTGTAGCTGGGACAGAAGGTGGCCCCCAAAGGCCAATGACAAAGGCTCCCCCAGTACACAGAAGCGAGAGACAGGGGGAAGGGGGACGCACCAGAGGTCCTTTTACTAGGGTACCTCAAGTGGAAATTCCACCTCAGGCGGTGCCCTATGTAGTAGTCATGACCGGGGTTCCTCCACTAGCAGACAATAAGAAGGAAGGTTATGGCCAATTGAAAAATAAAATAATTCATTGGTTGAGGACATTCAGGCCTATAGCCCCAAATGTGGATGGAGATATTGTACATGTCAGAAGGATCCCGTGGTTGGGTAACACTAGGAAAGATATTGACGGGGATCTAGTGGTGGTCAATTTTAGAGACCCCCGTGCAGTGGACTACATTTTAAACTGGCCATATGCAGGAGGAGGAAACTCTATTACACCTAGGCCCTTAACCTACTTTTACCCGAGGCCGGTTCCTTACCCCCCCAAACATAGGGAAGAGTCTTATGCCCCATGGCCCAAGCAGTTTGGTTACAATAGTACTCATCAGGTATTTGGCCAGCATCAGCTTTACCCTAATGGTCAGTCTGGTTGGTTTACGGTTCCACAGAGACATCACCTAAGCCACAATGGTGCAATGGAGCATCTTAGACCCTTCACCCCCTTAGATACTTTCAATAGGTTTTCGCAGCTTAGTGGCATGGAGGACTGCGATTGATGCTTACAGCCTATGGAGGAGGGAGGCGGTGGACATGGAGTGGATCCCCAGCAAGGAGGAATTATTTGTGACAATTCCCAGGAGGTAACCATAGATGTCTCTAATGTCATCCACTCGAACATGCCTCATTTTGATGCCCCGGGTATGTCTATTATTGTTGATTGTTCTGAACCCGACAGGCAATCTTGTTGTGTGAGTAACAGCCACCAATCTAGAGGTGTGGGAATGGAGCCGGGGGGGGTGATCACGGAAGGGTTCTCTCTAGTGCACAAGGGTTCTAGGGTAATAAACCTGATTTCCTGGAATGTAGCCGGGCTAAAAAGGAAGTTAGACATTCCTGAATGGCATGAATTCATCGAGAAGTTCGATGTCTGCCTGTTTCAAGAAACTTGGTGCTTGATACCAATTGATAAATCTGGCTACACTACCTTCTTTTCCCCAGCGATAAGTAGAGGGAAAGGTAGACCAGCAGGAGGTCTTTTAGTCTGGATAAGAACTGACCTAGATTGGGACATGGCCTCTAATGACACCCAGTGTAATGATTTAATGCACCTTTCTTCCAGGGGTCATATCGAGGGGATTAGGCTTGAACTTTTTAATGTGTACGCTAGAGGGGCTGCGGGGGATAATACTTCGGCAACCATATCGAGCCTTGATTCTGCTCTAGCTAATTGCCCTCCCACAGCCAGAATTATGGTGGGTGGCGATTTTAATTGTACGTTCGAACCTCTTCTTGGTGATGATCCACTAGGTACTGAGGAGGACGACTCCAGGTGGTCTATCCCCCCCTTGACGGTACCCCCCATCCGGAAATGGTCTGCTAGGGCAATCCAACTGAACGCCCTCACTAGGGAGCACAAATTAAGAGCCCTTAATGGCAGGACCCGGTCTGATATATCAGGTGCAATGACTTTTAACAGGCTATCGGCCCCGTCCAGAATTGACTATATTTTAATGAGTGTTAGTATGTGGATGGACCTTATTGATATGGAGGTGGTACCCACCCAGGATAGCGACCATAATCCGCTTTGCTGCAAGTTTAAATGGGGCAAAATTAAAGAGAAAGGGATGAGTGCACCGTTGAAATTAACCAAAGAGATCATCCCCTACGAAAACAATCGTAGATTGAAGTGGGACAAGGCTCAGTTAAATGCAGACCAACTAGAGACCATTAAATTTACCATCGAAGCCCTGTACAGGGACTTGGAAGCAATGGATCGGGTGGTTGCTAGTCCTCCGTGCCTTTCTTTACAACTAGATTCTGCATATAAAGGCACGATAGATCAAGTGAGTCTTTATTTCACCACTAAAGGGAAAACCCCCAGATCAAATAGGACTCCCCCCATATCCAGCAACCCATGGTATTCAGCGGACTGCAGGGGGAAGAGGAAAAGTTTGTCAGTTGCCTTGCTCTCAAGGAATCCTACTCTGGTTAGAGCGGCCAGGAGGGAGTACTTGAGAGCAATTGCTCTGGCAAAGCGCGAGTGGGAGGAGGAGCACTGGAGGGAAATAACAGACGCCGTCAGCAGGAGGGACTCGACGTTATTCTGGGATTTAATCAATAGAGCTAGGCAGGGTAAAACCCAGCCTTTAGCAACCCATATAACCAGCCTGCAATGGTTCAATCACTTCTCATCTCTGTATGGCGGCAGTGAAGATACATCTGGCCCTTTGGTTGCTTGTGGGGAGGGAAGGGATCCTGGCGGGGAGACGGAGTGCTTATTTATGGCCTCCGAAGTAGTGGCAGCAATTAAACATTTGACGCCCAAAAAGGCAGCTGGGCCGGATGGGATCCCTGGAGACCTTTTGATTGCTGAACCCCTAGCCTGGGCAAATTTAATAGCCACCATAATGAATTTGTTAGTAAAGGGACACTCCGTGCCAGATTCATGGAAGGGTGCCGAGGTGGTCACAGTGTACAAGAAGGGGGCAAGAGATGACCCTGCCAACTACAGACCGATTAGTCTGATAGACATAATCCAGAAAGTGGTTGGCAGGGTCATTATCGCCAGGACGGGCGACTGGATGGAGGAGGAAGGCATTCTCTCTCATCTGCAGGCCGGATTTCGCCAAAGGGTGGGCACGATGGACCAGGTCTTTCGGCTGTTTGGGATCTATTGGAAGGCAGTTACCATCAAGAAGGGGAGCCTATATATGGCCTTCATAGATCTCAAGACGGCCTTCGACCTGGTCCCCCGTGCTAAACTGTGGGAGATTCTGAAAAGTTTGGGCTTCCCTGGCTCACTCTTAAGATTAATTGTAAGACTCCACGAGGGGACATACGCCAGGATCAGATGGGGTACACAGGGCCAACTGACAGATAGGGTACCTGTGAGGAGTGGAGTCCGTCAAGGGTGTGTTATGGCTCCGATTCTCTTCTCCTTGTTTGTGAATGGAGTGGTGGACCATCTGAGAGGAGAAGAGACGGATGCCCCAACCCTGGCGGGGGAAAAGATTCAGACCCTGCTCTTTGCTGACGATACCTTACTGATAGCTAAATCCCCGATAGGCCTGCACAAACTCCTGCAGCGTTTCTCCTCCTTTTGTACAGAGAGAGGCCTAACCATCAACACCACCAAAACCAAATTGATGGCCTTTTCACCCGCCAAAAATTTTAAAAACAATCTTCTGCTTAATGGGACTCCCTTGGAGTTGGTCGAGGCATTCGACTATTTAGGGGTCCGGATAAATAGCCGAATGACCTGGAAGGATCACTTAGCGAAAATGCTATTGGGCCACAAAAGAGTGTCGGGGTGATCTTACGAGAGTACCGGGCATCAATTAGTAAACCAGTGTCCCCGGTAATGGCCATCTATGATGGCCAGATACTCCCGGCTGCATTGTACGGCTCCGAATTATGGGGGTTCGACAATGTTAATGAGCTAACCTTAGCAGAAAATAAGTTTTTGAGAGATGTGGTGGCACTCCCTGTTTCCACCCCGCTGATCCCCTTGCGGTTAGACCTTGGTAGACGTGCCCTAAAGGATATAGTGAGGCTGCGACCATTGCTTTTTTGGGTCCGCCTGAGAAGGACTAAGGAGTTGGCCAAATATGCTGAAGTACTGGACGAGCTAATTTTACTAGACTCTGGGTGTAAAATTGGCTGGTTGAAAAATTTGAGGCTATTGGTCTCCCAATTGGGTTTGAGAGATATTTGGGAGTCTCAAGCGCCCCCGCCCAAAATGGTGATCAAGAAACTATATTGGGATTGGGTTCAGGCCGAAGCATCACGTGGTATAACAGGGGGTTCACTTACAGAGTCTTTTCTGGAGTGTAAGTGTGTAAGGAAACTTGAACCCTTCCTTGACTTGATAACCAAGCCTCTAGACAGGGCCCTCTTTTTAAAATTAAGGTACGGTACCCTCCCGGTACACGAATTTACTTCAAAATGGTCCAACCAGGGCGGCCCCTTGCGATCTTGTCCTGGCTGTGCGGCCCCTAAAGAGTCCGTGGCCCATCTTCTTTTTGCCTGCCCCGCGTATAAAGTGGCGCGGAAAAACTGGTTGAAACCAGTATGTAAAGGTTTGGGGATGAGGTGCCATCGCTCGGCCTTACGAGTGATTACATCGGATCTATCATCTACCCCATTGATATGCGGGGTGGCAAAGTTTTTAGGTAGTGCCTGGATTATTAGATCAAGATCTCTGGGAATGATTGCAAGGCCTCTACCTACCCAGAGTGGAGTTATTTGAAGCTGCTAATTCTGAGTGCCTGGAGTATTTTTTGTCCGTGGTTTTATTAATTATGATAGTGCTCAGTCGTATTTTAAGTATGGTCAACCCTTGTTGTTGCTAGTATAATTTTGATGGAATGTATTTTAAAATGTATATTGTTGTCTTTTATGGTGATCAATTTTACCGAATAAAGATTTATACTGCAAAAGCAGGTGCTGAGACGGGTCCCTGTCAGGCTCTGCATTTTTGCCCTCATCCTCTTTTTTTTTAAGGGTCTTTATTAATTTTATTAACCAAGAGTATACAGCATATAAAGACGTAAGAATGCATCATATTCCCACCCGCTTTCCCCCAAGAATCATCCAATCCCCCCACCCTGGCTAGTCCTTGAAAGGCAAGAAAGAAAGAAAGAGAGAAGAAAAAAGAAAAACAAAAGATATATATTCATGTACTGGCATGAAGAAAGAGAGAAAAAAGAAAAGAAACAGAGAAGAGAAAATTAAAGGAAGAGGTGCTATCCGGAAATAAAACGTAGCTTTGCCCATGTTAACAAACAAGCTGGGCCATGCACAATATACATATATACTTATACTTTATCACCCAATCCCCTCTGCTTTGCTGTCTTCTGACCATCTAATCAAAGGGGCCCAAATGTCCATCCCCTTGGCTCTAGCTCTCTGCCCCCTTCTCGCATATACTGCCGTCTCTGGACTGATACCACCAAAAATCTCCTCAGCCATTGTTGTCCCGTAGGAGGAACAGCATCAAGCCAATGGGTGCCTAAGCAGAGTCGAAATACTATTATTGCAATAAAGAGAATGGTTTGTACCCGAGCTGGTAGTCGAGAACTGCAAACTCCCAATACTATCAACTGTGATGTCATTTCTATATGCTGTCCCAGATGGGATTCATGAATGGCTCCAACCTCCATTTTAATTAAATCTAAATTGGGGCAGGATGCAAACATATGTACGAAGTCTGCTGCTGTAAACCTACAGCGTGGACATGTTCCCGCACCTCCTCCCCATTTGGAAATCTGCTCCGGTGTTATATAAATATTGAACCAGGTCTTGAAACATTACAGTTGGAGGTTAGTAGCAATACAAGAAGTTTGGGCCATATTGAGTGAGTCTTCAACCTCTCCCGCTTCAATCTGTAACCGCTCTTGCCAACGTTCACAGTGTTTGTGTAAATCATCATTCATCGTCTCATTTAGTTTTTTATAGATCCCACCTAGTGTAACTGATCCTTTAAGCAGCATCTCGACCAACATCACCCGGGCAAAACCACTGCTCCCCCAGATTTTCTCCCTAAAAAATCTCTTATCTGGAGATATTTAAAGAATTGACTATTGCTGACCCCAAAAGTTTCCTTGATCCTGTCAAAGAAGATCACCCCAGTATCGCCCATAATGTTCCCAACCATCCTAACACCTTTACCGTGCCAAATTTTCATAAGGCCATCATTAAAAATACTAGGGAACGATTTGTTTACCATACAATGGGGTGTAAGCATGGATGAGGCCAAGACCAAGCTTTTTTCGAGCTGCAAACCAAATTTTGAAAGCACACATTAGCATCTTGATCTTCACTCTTTTGTAATACTTAAAATCAGTGTAATGCAGAAGACACCCCCTAACCCCTGACTCCAACAGTAAATCATAAATTGATGCGGGAGCCGCCTCCTGCCCTTGATCAGGTTCATCCCTAATTAGAATTCCTATTTTTAACAATATGGCCACCCAGTGGTATAACTGAAGATTAGGGACGGCCCATCCTCCTCTGTCCCTATGTAGCATCAAAAACGTTAGCGCTCTCTGGGGGGCGGTGATTGGCCCAAGACATTTAGTAAACAACTGGTTCATAGCTTTAAACCAAGTATTACCAATAGCCAGCGGAATTGCCCTAATAAATTATAAAAAATTTGGCAGAAACACCGTCTTCATAACGTTACACCTCCCCACAAAGCTTAACTTAAGATTGTCTATGCGATTTAACTCTGTTTTGAATTTTGGAAGTAGTGGTTCCAAATTAGTTTCTACAATCTTAGACACATCTGCCATTATCACGACCCCAAGATATGTTGCCTTTCGTACAACCCGTGGGTCATTAAACTGGAGTCCCTTGCCGACTACCAAAAGAGTTTTGTTGGAATTGAGTCAATATCCCGAGATATGTCCGAAAGTCTCTGCCCCCTTATCAATTTCGGCTAGTGCACCAAAAGGGTTGGGGGTAGTGATAGCTAAATCGTCAGTGTATGCCAGGATCTTGGAGCTCCCCCCATTACTATGTATAGCTAAAATCTCATCATTATCTATAATTTTTCGGACCAGAGGGTCGATATACAGGGCAAATAACAGAGGGGAGCATGGGCAGCCCTGACGTGTCCCCCTTCTAATCGACACAGGATCTGACAGCTCCCCCATTATAGCAATTCTAGCCAGCGGGTTGTTATACATTATTGAGATAGCCTTGATGAAACCAGTACTAAAACCTCTGCTCTCAAGAGTGGCCCATAGAAACGGCCAGGAGACCCTATCAAAGGCTTTCTTCGCATCTAGCAGGATTAGCCCCATAGGGTCTCCCGTGATCTCTGCCGCATTAAAGAGAGCAATCGCTCTCTGAATATGATCGATTGTGCTCCTACCCGGAACAAACCCATGTTGGGTGGGGGAAACCAATTTTTGGACGACTGTGGCTAACCGATTTGCCAGAATCTTGGCATAAACCTTTACATCGCGGATGTATGTCAGTACAACGTGATCTTTTAGATCGCTGTACTTTACAACGCTGCCATTACAATGCAAGTTGTTACAAGGACTTGCGTTGGAGGGCACGGATTGTGGCATATTATAATTTTATATTCCAACACCAGTCCACGTAACAGTAGGGAAGGTGTTTTGGAATATAAAATTACAATATTCCTTAACCAACAGCGCCATCAAGCGCAAGTCGTAGTAACGACTTACATTGTAATGGCAGCGTTGTTAAGGTAGTGCGGTGTAAACACCGCGTTGTAAACGATGTTTGCCTTACATCGCTATTAATTTGCGTTATAGGCCGATAAGACCCGAGCTTCTTGACCGACTTCCCTTTTTTGGGGAAAACCACAATGTTGGCCGATCCCCATGACTCAGGCGCCCTCTGACCAGACTGGCTTTTAGAAAAACTTCAACCATAATTTCCAGTAAGCAGGGAGCAAATTTTTTTTAGAATTCCCCTGGGATAAAATCATTGCCCACTGCCTTCCCGTTAGCCAAGGAGCTGATGACATCGGCTACCTCTTCAGCCGTAATGGGTACCTCTAAGGTTTCTGTTTGCTCCCTAGTTAGCCTTTCTCCTGGAAGCTCTGCTAGATAATCCCACATTTCCTTCTCACTTCCCATAGTTTCCTCAGTATAGAGTAGTTGGTAAAAACGCTGGAAAACAGCCCTAATGTCTATGGCCTCAGAGACTAGCCCAGCTTGAGGGTCGTTGATTGCGAGGATTGCTCCCTGTGTCAACCTTTGTCTAGTACATACTGCAAGCAAATGTTCCACTTTCTCACTGCATTCATACATTTTGGATCTCCATGCTGCGTATTTCCCTGCCGCTTTTTTTGTTGAGACTTCAAGAATTTGGGATTTGGCTAATGTGACCTGAGTTTGTACCTGGCCCACATCACCCCCGTTCATAATAGCTTCAACCAATTGCGTCTCTGCATCGCCTAATTTATCATAGAGTTCCTGTTGGTAGATTTTACCCCCTTTCTGAGACCGTCAGCCGTACCTTGAAGTTTCCCCTTTATCCCAACTTTCAGAGCGTCCCATGCAATATCCACCCGGGTGCTACCCCTGTTCTCGGATATAAATCTAGGAATCCATGCTATCATATGTGTTAAGTACTCTTGGTCATACAGGAGTGCTCTATCAAAAGTCCACCACGGTACCTCCTTCTTTAAGGCCGGAAGTGGGATCTCTAGGACTAGCAGATTGTGATCAGACATGACCCTAGGAAATTTGAAGATCCAGCAGTTAGTAGAGAGACCCTGAGACACAAAGAAATAATCCAGCCTGGCATGTATCTGATGTGGTGCTAAAAAGAAGGTAATGGCATAGTCATTGGGTTCTTGGGAGGCCCAAGCATCAATTAGTCCATGAGTCAAGCATAAATTCAACAAAGCTTTAAAGACTTTAGGTTTACGGCCTCTATATAAGCTAGTCCCGAGCTTCGTAGTATTAGCTCTCAGATTTAAATTAAAGTCGACACTTGATAATTAAAGGCAATGGCCACCCAACAAGTTCCATGTTCAACCAGTTAAAAAGAGCTGGATCATCGAGCACTGACCCATAAATAGAGCAGAGCGTAAAGGAGTGATTATTCGCATTACATAGAGTAAGGACCCATCTGCCCAGGTGATCTGCCTTAGAGTGTAAGAAATTAAACCTTTTTCTGCGAGCCATAATGGCTACCCCTTTTGTGTATGTGCCTTGAGTTGTGAAGGAAACTAGCTGATACCCTGCTTATTCTGCCACCTTTTGTCTCCCTGCTTCAATATGTGTCTCTTGTAGAATACTATATCTGCATTCAAATGCTGGATATCTTCATTGACCCTGTGTTTTTTGTGCGGACAGTTCAACCCACATATGTTAACCGATGCAATTCTTAGCTTACCCCTTGTCATTTTCTACATTCTCACTTGTCCTAGATGAAAAGGTGCCCATAATTCCATATAATCTCTATGCCAATACATATACTTCAAACCAATGGACCAGCCGTACCCCCAGAGGGGTCCCTACCCCCATCCCTCCGCCACCCTACCTTGCGGCAAAAAAGGTCCGAAGACCCTTGTGATGCCTCCTGCATGATGCTACTTTCCACCACCACTCATCAAGCTCCCCTATATACACAACAAAAGACTACATACAGTTATTGTCCGAGTACCTCAGCCTAGAGAGTCTTTATGGCCTGGCTCCTGATAACTCCCGTAGAAAATCCTGTGCTTGTATCTAAGATGAAAAGACCTTTGTGTTCCCCCGGTAGATGACCTTGAGGCTAGGAGGACTCAGCAGATACACCTCACAGCCAACCTTTTCGAAGGGAGTAATGAGCTGGCGTAACCTCCGCCTCCTTTCCACAGTAGCATGGCAGAAGTCCAGCCTGACAAAAAAGGAGTGGCCCTTCGCCAAGCGCCTTGCTTTAGGGCGTGCTTTGTCAAAGATTGCTTGTCGTAGCAAAAAGTTGCCAAAAAAAGATTAATATAGCTCTGGGTTTGTCGTCCCCACCCGCCTGCCCCTTCCTTTTCTTCAGCATGAGTGGAAACCGATGTGCCCTCATCCTCAGGGTGAAAAAAAAATCTTAACTCTGCAGCAGTGCCACCGTTCACTGCCTTTGAGGCAACTTCAAAGAGACTCCTTATAGTTCTTTGATAGTCTCATAATTTCAGAACTGATGACTTTTCAATGTTATACAAAACAAAGGCAAAGTTGTTCCTTATTTAGCTTATGCAACTAACAACCACTGACAAAGCCAATAGCCTTGGCTTGTTGTATGTGTAATGTCACTTGTTGTATCTGGATGCAATGACAGAAGGAGCAAATTTACCAATTGGGCGGCACACTATGCTAAGCACAGAGGGCCTCATTTATGAGGTTTTGCCGTAGGGAAGCGCAGAGGTGTGGCGCCGCGGCCAGGGCGACTGACGCTGGAATCTGGGGACCACGGTTCGATCCCTGGCTCCGGCGGCAGGTTAGCCCAGCACCATGTGACTCTGGGCAATAGCTCGCTTAATCTTCCCGACGGCCCCCAGCGCCTAGAGACCCTTACGGGTGATTGTGCGCTATACAAATGTGGACTTTACTTTACTTCCTGCTGCACTTCCCTACGGCAAAAGAAAAGGGGAGGAATGCGCCGTATCTATAAGATACGGCGCAATCCTGTCCTTTTCCCCTGCACCGGCGCACAGTGGACTGCCGAGTGCCAACGCAGGCATCTTCGCACAATGGTGCAAGGGTGCCTGCCTTGCGTGGATGATTATTTTTGTACAAGAAGGGAAACCTCTCTGTACAAAAATAATCACAAGAGGCTTTTCCTCTTTCTACGTGTGCTGCAGAATGCAGCACACATAGAAAAGGGAAAAACAAGGAGAAATAAAGATATTTCTACCCGTTGCGCCTCTTGTACCACTCCCGTGGGGAGGCGTAAGCTTTTGGTACTGCCTCAGATTTACGATTTCTCGTAAATCTGGGGCAGTATCAAAAGGCCCTGGATGTTGCTGGGAACGCCCCCAGCAACACCCATTGCACGCCCCTTTAACACAGAACACTGCGTTAAAGGGACTGAAATTTATCAGGCAGCATTAAGCCATAAAAAGTGGCTTAGTGCTGCCTGATAAATATCACGCAGGCTTCTGTGCCACGGAACGTCACAAAAAGTGACGTACCAATGGCGTAAGCCTCATAAATGATGCCCAGATTGTTTAACTTATGTGTTTTTACGCCACACCCTTAATTACATTGGCCACGCCCCTTTGAGAGAACCCTCCCCCCCCCTAGTTTTTTCATCCCACTCAAAGCCCTGGTTAAATTAACCTGATGGCTCGCTTGTGAAAGCGTGGTGTACGCTTATGGCAGAAACCCACGTGGAAGAGAGAAAATATGTATATTGATTGCATTCATTTGTAGGAACTTTCTGAGTTATTTCAGCCCATCCAGACAATGCGTGTGTGGCATGATGCTGTCTTTTGATGCTGGGAAGTGCAGGATTGACAGGGCACATTTCTAAACTATGTCGTAGGTGGAGGCAGTAGAGGTGAGCTTTCAGTGGTGCCTCAAATTCATGAGGATAGGGGTACTGTGCATGTTTAGGGAGCAGCTACTCCATCAGTAGCGTGGTCCACAGACCAAGAGGCGTTTGTCTTCTCTGCTTTTGCAGTTGGCCCTGGGGACCATTTTAATAGGCTTACCTGGTAAAGACTTCAGCAACCCGGGCCATATCATAAATATTGTGTTCGAAGCTTCAAACAAATTCCAAATACACCCCCACCCCCCAGTGCGCTCGGTTACACCTGAAGACAGACTTTTCTGTCATAACAAATGTTTCTAAACAGGTTCTGATTGACACCCAGCAGGTACATTCGTTTTCGAAGTGAACATGTGTTGCTTTCCCCTCTCTCTCCATTTAAAAGTGCAGAGTTTCTGAGTTTGGAGCAATACGTTTTATAGATGTGATGTGATGCAGGAATTTTTTATAAACTGTCCTGGGATTGGATATTTATTTATCTTTCTGTCAGGCCGAAACACACCTTTCTTCCACATTGTTATGGTAGGCTTACAAGCGCTATATCTAAACTCTTCTAAAGACACAAAAAAATCAAAAGCACAAAGGTAACATAACTTTAATACACAAGGAAAAAAGAAATCAATTTTTTTTACAAATCTACTATCTATTAAGCTCTAATCTTGGGTTCCAGAGAGGCGCGCTACTCACTGCAAATGCTTCAATGTCTGATCAGGGGTAGGAAGCCCTGTATAAATACAATATACAATTTATACCATTATTTCGTCACTAATTAAAAGAAAGTTTCCTGATATCCACATTTTCACATATAAACGTAGAAAATAGTTGACTCCTTACTTTAGGAGCCTGAGAATACAATATACAATGCAAGGTAAGGCTACAACTAGTGGAATCCCCTTAAAACGTTTCAACATATTACGCCTCTTTCGGTAGTCCACATTCACATGAAACCAAGGACTCTTTGACCAATCGTGTTGCTCTGATATTAGGTGCCTCTGCTATTGCACCAATCATGTTGCTCTTGCAGTGCAAGCTCACTGCTGTTAGGCCAACCCTGCTGCTTTTACAGTTCAATGCCCAGGGTAGGGAGACAAGAGTTTGATAGAACCAGGGACACTCTATAGACATAGAGGTAGGACTACCATTTTGCATCAACCATGAGATACGAAATAAATGAATTACCTGACAGCGAAGACCAACAAAGAGTAAACAGACATTATGGCATGATGGAGGACTATCCTGCAAATCTGGGATGCCTGGTCACCCCAAGTATATTAACTACACTTACTGTAACGGCAGTGCTACAATGTAACATCCCACAAACCTATGAGGCAGAGTATGTATTAGGAAGGCAAACAAGATCAGTGTTTTAGAGTTTGTGGCTTTTCTCTAGTTCAGGAAGCCGAGCCAAAGGAAGATATTACAGAGACGGGGCTTCTTTTTATAAATTTTTATTTGTATTTACAGATTACAAAATACAATATGACATTTAACAAGTATCTGGTTTCGCGGGCATTCGCGTTCGGGCAATAATCTTGTGGCTATGGCAGTTATCCACTACTCAGGTGTTGGCGGGCTGTAGGGTTTTAGGTCTTCGTGTGCTTGCCCTTTAGCTTGGGCTCATATAACACATAACATTGAACAACAAGGGTAATTGCACTTGGTTGCGTGTCTGGTTGGTACATATAACATAACATATGCACCCTTCGTTCTCCAGCTGGGCTGGGTAAGAGATCCCTCTCTTCCTCCATGAGTCTATGTCTGTGGATTTTCCCTTTATTTGATCTTGGGGTTTGTCCAGAGTGATTCCCAGTATGAGTTGTTAGGTCTCGGCTAAGCGCGCGGAAGCGCGTCTCCGCTGAGAACCTATTGTCGGCGTGTGTGCTTTCCAGGAGACAATCCTGGCCGCGCGCATCGCCTTGGAGGCGATTTCAAACTGACACGCGCACAAGTACGAGCGCTGTTGCAAGTTTCTTGCAATGCGCGCAGCTCCACTACAACACATGCATGCGCATACACATAAACACACACACAAAGGCACACGCACGCACATACATACAGAGACACACCCCCCCACACATACACCCACGCGCGCACACACAAGTGCACTCCCCCTCCCCCGCCGCCACCGTCACCGTCGCACACATACATACACACACGAGCATACACACACACACACACGAGTGCACCAAGCCCGCCCAGCCCTTTGGAACTTACCTGGCCAATCTCAGGGGACTCTGCTCTCAACACGCGGCGCGCAACCTCCTGCTGGCGGCCCCGGGGCTCTCCACCGCTCACAGGAGCCCCGGGCCGCGAGACACATTGACTCCGCCTGCCTCCTCTTCCGGTCCGGACGTGGCCCTGCCCCCGTGTCAGGCGACCTTGCCTGACTTCCGGTGCGGCCGCGGCGGGATTCCGGGGGCATTTTCTGACAATCTCATCACAGAGACGTAACTGGTATGCCCGTCTCATAATAGTGTCACGCAACGTGTCACATTTTATCTAACACAAGGCATTGATATTTCACACAGTGGCACTACTACAATAACAGAAATGCCACAACTACGAAATATGTAAACGTGGCCATATTATACAGGAGCAAACAACTGCCAGGTCACGGGTGGGTTAAAAAAATGATGCGTGAGTAACTAGAATTACAGTTCACCTAGTGCAACTCATTAAGCAATACCCAAAAGGCCGTTTATGGTGCAGAAGTGCCGCTGGATGAACAGCGTCATTCCAAAGCAAACACCATCAAGGTGGTGTTTTATACACATGGCTCGGCCATGTTCAAATTTCAAGTTTTTACTTTATGTCAAACAGCAAACGTTTATTAACTTACTTATGTAGCACATTTTCTAGGAAAGGTTTTCTACCGACGTCTTAAGTACATTCTCGCTAATAAATTCGAAATATTTTTCTTACAACTAATGTATTTAGTATATTTATAGCCAGACAACCAATTTATATACGGATGTCTTTCTTTATTAAATCGTGCCATGAGTTGTAAGCTTGTAAAGAGAGAGTCTTCAATATTCGCACGCGTTTCCCATTATATGAAACTAACAGTATCTCCAGGAAGCGCACATGTTTTTTTCAAGAGGAAGCCGAGTGACCGCTAATTACGTCTGTCTTTTATTTCTATAACAGCTGCCTCCATGGCTCCCAGAGTAAACAAAACCCGTCTGACTTTTGACCTGCTCCCGTAGTAGCTTGACCAATCAGAGAGCGCCCTGTTGGCTCTGCAGGATTTCCCCATGTCCCCTCCTGTACCTAGGTCTACGTCAGCAGAGCCAAGATGGCGGTATCCATGAAGCGGCTTCAGCTCTCTCCCGTAGCCCGGGGACTGTCATTAGTTCTATTGTTCTGCCTCCACCTGAGCTCCGCTGAACAGGGCACTGATACCCCCTCAGTCCCGCATCGCAGATTTGAATATAAGTACGGTTTCAAGGGACCGCACCTTGTGCACAGCGATGGAAGCGTGCCTTTCTGGATCCACAGTGGAAGTGAGTATGCCAGAAACATACTTTTCAAAGAGTTGGTGAAAAGATAGACTGCCTATATAAATAGCAAAGCGACTGTCTATGTGCGCTTTATCTGGCACCGAGAGCCTTGACCAGGGCGAATGTTTTGCGCACTGCGGTTATTCATAAACGGTTTACTTCACTGCATCTTTATTATGTCACTGTGCTATTCTGGGAAGTAAAGATGTGATAACAAAAAAGCGAGTGTGTGTATGTTTTCCGGGGAAAGACCAACATCTTATTTACATGCATTCACCTGCCTCTTCTGAGTTATTAGCAGATGTGCCACTACAGAGGGTTAATCAGTTAAAACCAAAAGCATTGCAGAGTGTAAATGTGCACGATAGGTAACCTCGCAGGATTAGTCCTTGTGTCTCCAGAATCTACCTTTTGTACTATCATTTTATAACTCACAGAATGACCTTGCCATGTGCTAGCAAATGATAGAGGGGCATTGGTATGTGGGTCAAACTGATTGCTAGCACTTGTTCCAATAGAAATGCGAAGCGACTTCCTCAGGAAGCTAAATGATGGGCCCATTAGACTGTATCTGAGCCCGTTAGACTACGTGTACTCAGGCTGTGCTCCAGAATTTTGGATATAGCAAGATCATGGCAAGGCATGGGTGGGCCAAGAAGATGTGCTGTCAATATGCACAACTGTGTGCCTGGTTTATCCCTTTCTGCATGTGTCAATGAGTTAAAGTCAGCAAGGACACGAAGTGGGTGGAGGGTACTGCTGGCCTGGTGGTGGCGGTTGTCAATTCGGGGTGGGCATGCTGGGCACGGAAGAAAGACGGGCTGCAAGAGATGGGTGGAGAGGTGCGCAACCTGCGGCGGTGGACAGGAACTTTTGTATAGAAGGCTTCTTGATATATCCAGGCAAGATCGCACCCTTTTTTTTTTTCTAAAGCTTTGACTGGTGCCAAAAACCCCGCTGGTAGTGGTCTCCAGAAGGCACCACGCTCCAAAAGTGAAATCCGTATCCTAATACGAGCATACAAGAGGATTTGATCCCAGCCCCGTGCCCCTAATCCCCCAGACCAACAAATCTGTAGCAGAATACACAAATATAGTCTGCCTATCCTCATTCAGGAATTAATGTATGCTAATCCTGAGCCAAGAGTACTTGTGTGGGAGGTACACTGTAGCCATCAAGAGCGCTCAGGGGCACCACTCCGGGGCACCACCACATCACTCGGGGACACCACCACATCACTCAGGGACACCACCACATCACTTGGGGACACCACCACATCACTCAGGGACACCACCACATCACTCAGGGACACCACCACATCACTCGGGGACACCACCACATCACTCGGGGACACCACCACATATCACTCGGGGACACCACCACTCATCACTCGGGGACACCACCACTCATCACTCGGGGACACCACCACTCATCACTCGGGGACACCACCACATCACTCGGGGACACCACCACATCACTCGGGGACACAACCACATCACTCAGGGCCACCACCACATCACTCAGGGGCACCACTCGGGGGCACCACCACATCACTCGGGGACACCACCACATCACTCGGGGACACCACCGCATCACTAGGGGACACCACCGCATTACTCGGGGACACCACCGCATTACTCGGGGACACCACCACATCAGTCGGGAACACCACCTCATCACTCTGAGACACCACCACATCACTCGGGGACACCACCACATCACTCTGGGACACCACAAATAAAACAATTACAGTTAATTGCGTTTGTGCCTGGGTGTTAATGGATTTTATTGTCTATGGCCTGGCAGCCCCATTCCTAGAAGGAGATGGTGAATGGTCTTTTCTTTTTGCACATTATTTATGGTCTGGTGGACGTGGTACAGGTAGGCTTTTTTTTATTTATTTATTAGTTTTCACTTTTATATGGCGCAAACTTTACCCGCAGGTATCAGAGGGCTTTAATCAGCATGCTTCTAACAAGCAAGACTAGCACTCTATATGACTGCCAACGTTGCTTAGCATAAGCAACAGCTAACCATTCACAAACAATGTTTATATACCAATTGAAAATTAAAGAAAAAAAATTAATGCAAAGCATTGTCATTTACAATGCCAGTAACTCAAACTTTAATGCTGCGAGACCTATTGCATTGCAAATGCTTGTTGATGCTGTGCTCGAGCTTCTTCTCCACCTTGAGCAATAGCATTATGGGCCGTCGAGCAGAGCAGTTCACTGGGCCCTGCCTACACAACAACTCACAGGAATTAAAATGTTTAGCAGAAAATTAGTGTTAAATTCTGGTCTGCCCGGGGCCCCCAGGCTTGTGGGACCGCTGGCCAACTGCCCAGCGTGCCCATGCGTTAAGATGGCACTGTTACAGAGGTCTTGTGTTGCCCCATGATCCTTCCCCTTCTCTCCCTCAAGCTGTAGTGAAAAAGGATAGGGCTCATGAGCTTGGGGGTCAGCGGAAGGTCTCATAAGACGCTAGTTGCATGCCACTGTGACGCTGCTGCACAGTAGGGGAGTCCACTGGAGTCTTTTAAACAAGGGTCAAAAAATGTACTTCAGTCCTGCAGTTATACAACAGGTAAAGGCTGCAGGAAATGTGAGCATGCACTCAATTTAAAATCAAATGTGCATGCTCCCCAACTCGCTCCCCAAAACTGGGACATGTATTGGTTTCATTTAAAATTGTCGCGATGATGGGACAGACTAAGGAAAACCAGGACTGTCCAGAGAAATCTGGAAAATTTGGTCACCCTAGACCAGGGTTGTTAGACCAAATTTGTTGTTTGATCAGTAGAAGCTCTCAGCTTTAAACAACTTGTGGTTTTGGAAGCTGTACATTAAAAAATGTATTAAGTAAGTTCATCAATTGTTTTATAACGCAGCAGCTTCATAACTATTGCCAAAGGGAGCCTTAAAGTATAAGAATGGCCACTGGAATTATGCAATTCTACAGCTATGTGTTATCTGCATAGTTACGATTTGTCGCCCATGCCTCATAATTTATCATCTGCTGCATAATTTGCAAATTTTAATAAAAATAATTATTTATAACTTAAATAGATCAAAAGGGTCTAAATAAAGCAGCAACATGGTTGCCGCGGAGTCAAATACCTTTCTCAGAGGTTGACCATTCACCAGTTTGTTGCTGTATTTGGGTGTTAAAGTGGTATTATTTAGGCGTTAAGACAGTGTTAACATGGGTAAAAAAGGGGAAATAATGAAGTAATACTATCAAAACATGTGCCAGATAACACTATATAATTTGCATTTACTTTCCACATTCTTTGGTCCTTCCCTGTCATATAATTCTAGTGGACCTGTGGACAGGAACCATTGAGAGGTCTTAAGTTGTGCAAGGTAGGAAAGCAATACGGAGATTAGGAGTTCTCTCAGCCGCTTTGGGGTTTCAGGTGGGGGTGTTGACAGGGGCATGCAGGAGATCCTGTGAAAAGGTTGTTAGCCCTTTCGAAGAACAGCCTATAGATGGGTCTGGTGGCTCAGTCAACTAATGTTTCCACTACAGGGGCCTGTGATCAACCTCATCATCACGGGTTCAAATCCCGGCGGGTCCACTCAGCCATTCATCCATCTGTTTAAATATTTTCATTAGGGTTTTGCATTTCAGAGTCCCATGTGGGGGCATTATACCAACCATATGTCAGTTGTTACACACATAGAAGGGTTACATAAAGTCCACAAATATAACTCAACTTCAACATATGGGTTCCACTCCGCCCGGTGGGATTGTACATACTCGCTCGTGGATTTGCAAGTAAGTAAACTGATTGTACAATAGTGTGTCTCGCTGTGTCTTGTCCCTTAGACTACGTACTGGCGAAGGCAGGCATGAATATCATTCCCGTGTTTGCCTATATGACCCCTTACTATATATAGTTGTAACAAAGGAGGGAGGGAGAGAAAAGTGGATTCAGTCACCCCGGGTATGTTTCATAAACAAAGTGGAATCCTTACTATATAGTCAGTTACTAGCCTTCAATGGCCTTTCATCCATCTGGAGTTGATAAAATGATTACTATTGAGTTGGGTAACAATGAACATCTGTTATTCAGTGGCAAGATACCTACGGGTGAACGGGCGCTTTACAATGACACGTATGTTATATTCCAACAATGCTCTCCCTCACTTTTCACCTCTAGTAGGAATTTGCTACAGGGGCAAAGAACACCCAGTACAGCCAGTGCCGTACAATAGGGTGGAGTACAAACAATATCCTGTCCTATTTCTGCAGACAGGTATGGTTGGTTTCAAACAGATGGCTCCCTGTGATGAAATTAGCTGCACCACAGTGACGTCAGAGTACAGGCTCAAAGGTCCAATGTGATTGAGGAGGAGTTGATTTTAATTTCGATCTGCGCTAACTCAACCATAGGACACTGTGGTGACGTCGTCTTATTTTATTTTGCTTTGATTTAAGGTAAAATTGCACAGCAATGAAAAATATCACAGACCAAATCTAGAGCAGATACCTGACACCTTAGGTCGCTTTCAAATTAAACTTTGTATGATTACAAATTTAGTGTGAGTGTCATTCTGATCCAGATTATAAATTAGGAACAGGGGGCCTCATTTATGAGAAATGACGCATCGCTGCGTGAAAGCAGCGATGCGTCACTTCTCAGTGCGCACTCCTTGCGACATACATGATGCGTCATATTTAATGTATGACGCATCATGTCGCAAGGAGTTACAGATACGTCAGTATTTCTGACGTATCTGTAAGCGCAAAAGTGACGCATTGCTGGAGTGTGTCACAAAAGTGACGCAACTCCAGCAATGCTTCCTTTCACATGGGGCAAGCCCCATGTGAAAGGGCCTGCGTCAGTCTTACGCCTGCTGTGAGGCAGGCGCAAGATTTTGACGCAACTGTGTCCTAGAAGTGACGCAGTGAAATCTCATAGATTTCACTGCATCACTTCTACGACCCTTTCTTGCGTCAATACGCCCCCTTTGCATACATTATACCTGGCGCAGGTATAATGTGGCGCAGGGGTTTACAAAGTGACGCATCTACCTAGATGCGTCACTTTGTAAATATGGCGCAACAAGGCGCATTGTTTACGCCACTGGTGCGTCACAAAAAGTGACGCACCGGCGGCGTAAAAGTGACGCAAGGGCTCATAAATGAGGCCCACAGTAAGGGTACACCTGGACATTAGTTTGCTTAGGAACTTTCTCCACCATTTACCGGTTTAGGACGCAGCTCCAAATTCGGCCTGTAGTATTTTTATTTGTGCCCTAATGGGAGGGAATGCTATAGTCAGGGCCACTGGAATCATCAATTTTGCAGCCACCCGTTTCCATATAATTATGGATTTGCCGCATTTGTCACATAATACATCATCTACTGCATAATCTTCAGATTTCAGCCCAAAAAAACATTTTGTTTCTAGCTCAAACAGATCAAAAGTTACAAAAAATACGAAAGCACATGTTGGTGCACAGTGGAAGGCCCTTTGTAAAAGCTGATTGGCAGTGGTGGATGCTACTAAATGGGGTGGTGGGCGGGTAAGTTGGGGGAAGGAATTAAAACAAACATTGGTAATGCATCGGTTTCGCCTATGTGAGGAATGATAAGCTGTTTTCATCAATCACTGTCCGGTACGAAAAAAAAGAGCACCCTTACAAGTAGTACAGGATTAGAGAGGATATGGCGCAGCAGTCAGAGCTGCCGACTCGAGAGCGGGGGGGGGGGTCCCGGTTCTAGTCCCTGCAGCACAACATCCTGTGATTCTGGGCAAATCACGTAATTAATCTCTCAGGATGATAAATTGCACCCTCAGTGTATAATTTTCTCTTTAATCATTTCTTTTTGTGTTGCTGCCCTAACATCCCCAATCAAATTGCAAAATACTATACATATATAGAGAACAAATAGAAAGTAAAATCATTACACTGAACTAGACTTAATCATGCTCAATGTCAGAGTTATGTCCTTAAGTGAAGGAGTTACAAAGAAGTGAAATTATTGTTAGATAAAACAAGCTGAGAAGAAAAAAAGTTCTTCTTGCTGTTTGCACAGTTATTTTTAATATTCTCCATGGCTTGCAACACATTTGTGCTCCTTTGCAAATAAAAAAACAATCCTGTTTGGCCACAGTCCACGCTATCAGAGCAGGGCCTGGTGTGACTGCAGGGAATTGAAGTGCCGGTAAGTCAGTGTAAGACCAACTTTAGCAGTTGTCATACTTCCTAAGAAGTCAAGTGTGTGACTCGTGCTTCCGTCCTGTACATTTCTCCTAATACAGAAGTCTGAAATTACCATACTTAACAAGCATCACAGGAGTGGAGAGGATGTGGAGCAGGGGCTAGAGCTGCTGATTTGAGACCCGAGGAGTCCTGTTCGAGTCTCGGCGCAACATCCTGTGATTCTGAGCAAATCACTTAATCTCTCGGGTGATAAATTGCCCTACATAAAACCGCTGCTCGATGAAAAAGTGGAAAGAGGCAAAGCTTCATCAATAAATAATTCCACCAAAGCGGATATTAACAGTATTTCAGCCATGGGAAACTGATAAGAGAAGCAGATTAGAAACAAGCATTGGTAAATGCAGGGAAATATGATACAGCCAATAGAAATGGAGAAAAAGTAAATGGCAAGCACAGGAACCAATAAAAAGCCAGGAAAAAGAGGAGACGAAATGTGAGCCCCTTTTAAGTTTATATTAAAAACAATAGATATCACAAGCACAGCGCAAGCGCTGTACAGGCGAAACTTAAAACTATAAATCACTTACCTGGTACGATCACCACTTCTCCTCGTCCTCCTCTCTTCTGAGTTCCAGTCCGAAGTAGGAATCACACAGGCTCCACTAAGGCAATCATGATGTTGCAGTCACTATGATAGCAGCGCTGTGATTGGTCTGAGCGCCGTGGTTCATTGGTCAGACAGGGCATGGTAGCCTGTGCATGTTCTCCAACCCAGGCTGTGCAATACAGCCGGGTGGAGAACATGCAAAGTGCGCATAACAGTTTGGCCGGCCCAAGAGAGCCAGCCAAGTCATCATGAGCACTTAGAGAGCGCCCCCCACTTCTCCCCCTGCTTTGCACAGCGCTTCTTCACCCCGCCCCTAGAACTGAGCCAGTTCAGAAAAAAAAATGATAATAACATTGCGTTATTGTCATTATATTTTTCCTTTTTTAACTGCTCAGATAGCAGGGGGGTGACGCTCCACCGCCTTAGCGAAGGAGCCTCCACTGTTGATTGGTCACTTTTTTGTTGTTTATTTCAATATTTGAGTGTCAAAGTTGTAGTAATAAAGTGAAACTTTTTCCCCAAATGTATTAACCTGTTTAAAATTGCCAAAATGCAGCCCCAGTTTGCGGGCACTACACCTCTTCCTGATATAATAAGGGGCTTCCCTCCTCGGGGGGGGTTTCGGGGAGCCCCCCTCACATGTGAAATCTCTCGCGTGGGACGTGGGAGTCAGTCTCCGCGACCCCCCTTGTCCACACAGCAGACAATAGGCTTATGTGTTTTCATGGGATATGGTTGGGTTCTTTATTCTTTTCGTTTCCTTCTTTTCTTTTCCTTCTTTTCTTCTTACTTATTCACGGGTAGTTTGCTTCACTATAAATGTAAATGTTCGTATATTGTAGAACTTGGCTTTTCAGAGATGCTCACGGGGGAAATCCGACCCTTGTTACAAAACTGTACCGATACTATAGCTAACTTATGCATGGATTTTGCTCCCGTGAAAAATGACTGAACGTACTATGATGTTTGCAAAATATTTGTAACATATGGATACATTTCAATAAACAGATTTTGACCCCTCCCAAAAAAAATGCTAAAATAAGGAAGTAGTAATACCCAAAATGTGATGCATTATGCTTCTTAATTTGCCTTTTCCTGCCACATACCTTAGTCTACCCTGCTACACAATTTGGTCCTCCCCTGCAGCATGTTTACAGTGGCCTTGGGTGCCGGCTATTCAAACTATGTTCCTTTCACTCCTTCTTAATTTCTGTATGAGGTAAAACTGCACCACTCCAGAGGAGTAAAGATGGATGCAAACTATGGGGCATATTGATAATTATCGCTGGCCGCCCCCAGCGTGGAAATATTTATCGCCGGCTATCGCTGATAATTATCGCATAGCGCAATTGCGATAGTTATCCCAGTGATAGCGATGTTTTCCATGGAACATCGCTGGTTTTCCAGCGATGTTCCATGGAAAACGGAGATAACCTTGCTGATACGACCCTGTGATCATATCAGCGTAATCCAACCACACTGATATGTATAGCTAAGTCTGCAGTTTGGCAGACGTTAGTTTTTTACAAAAACAGAGGTTTTGTCCAAATACTAATGTCTGCTAAAATGCGTGGGCAGCCGTGTAAATATCACGATGTGCACATCAGCGATATTTACAAGGTTGTACTGCCCAGTGACGCCCACTTTGCATCGCATTAGAGATGCAAAGAAAGGCATCAGGTAGAAGGGTGGGAGGAGTTGGCCTAACGGCTAGGGCGCTTGACCTTGGACCTGGGGATCTGGGTTTGAGTCTCGGTAACGATGCCAAAAACCTCCTGTGATTCTGGGCAAATCACTTAATCTCCCTGTGCCTAAAGTGAATGCGTGTCCTCATGTAACGTAGCTGGTGCTATGTAAAGCGCTCTGATACCTGATTCAGTTCAGGTCTAGTTCGCGCTATATAAAACTCTGCAAGAAAAAAAAACGTGCTGATGCATGTTATCACCCTCTTGTAAATAGGGCAATATTTTTATCTCCGTTTTTTTGGCTTTGAAAGCCAAAAAAGCGGAGATATGGCCCTTGCTAATATGCCCCAAGGGCATGCTCTCCCGTTGTTTAATAAATAGGCGCCATTGGGCTGGGGCAGGCATCTCAGTGAAGTAGATTGACTACCCAAGGATAAGATAGGTAAGGAAAGGGAGCCACAGCTAAGAACACAAGCAGGGGAGTCCCTAAAAGGAGTACACCAAAATACGAACCATGTGGCACCATGTAACTTACCTGAAGTTAGACCTATAGATACCCAAACATCCAGTGAGCCCATCATGACCGCTGGGTCTGCCACCAGTGGTCATTGGAGCACCCTTGAATTAGTGTCCTGGAACGAGGCGGGTCTATCAGCCAAATTCCAAAACACTGAGTGGTTGGACTATATCAACAGATTTAATATAATCTGTGTCCAGGAAACCTGGGAAGTGGAACCGACTAATTTCAGTTTGGTCGGGTTTAAATCCTTTGGTGTCCCAGCGGGTAGGTCCACGGCAGGCAGAGCAAAGGGTGGTCTCCTAATAAGGGTTCATTTGAGTTTGGATGGGGTCTGGAAGGACTTAAATTGGAAATCGGACTGTATGATAGCTGTACAGTTCAAAAGTAAGGACCTCAACTTAATTTTAGTCAACTTTTATAATGCGGGAGGATGTAGAGCTGGTGAGCTGGAGAAAAAGACTGGGGTCACAGAGAGAGCGGGATCAGGGTGCTACGGCCCCATTGATTTTAATAGCAGGGGATTTTAACTGTCATTTGTGTCTGAAACTGATACCGTTCACGAAAGACTGGACATCTTGCAATGTAGAAGAGGGAGCCCATTTTGAGCACACGGTGGAAGGAAGGGAATTAAGTAGGGTGATGAAAAGTTACAGTATGGAACACTCAATGGATCTGTTACCCATTAATCTTAATAAGCAGATTAACCCTACTTTCAAAGGAAGAGGCCATAGTTCATATATTGGTTTTATACTTGTATCCCAAGTGTCAAAACAGCGAATTTGGGGTTTTAGCATTGATTGTAGTGGTTTCAGTGATCATAACCTACTAACAGTGACGGTGGCAGTGTCAAGGGTTAGTAAGGTAATAAGGAGGGAGGCAGAAGGTATTAGGGAGACGGTTACGGACCAAGATCGGCGTCTAAAATGGTTCAAACTTAATGGAGATAGTTTTTATAAATCACTTTTGGAAGAGGGGAAACAGCACCTAGAGGTGTGCTTAAACCTAGAAGTCAATGGGCCCCCGCTCGTCGAGGCATTTGAAGAGATAGGGCGGTTAGTAGATAGCCTAATGCATACGACGGGACGGGGAAAGAAAAAGATCGAGCCCAAATGGTTTGATAGAGGGTGTTCCCTAGCCCAAAAGAATCTAAGAGCTGCTCTCAAATACAATCCAAGAGACAACCAAGGGGTTATGCACTGTAGACTAACTTATAAACAGGCAGTAAAGCGCCGGAAGAACGCGCTCCAAACCCAAACGTGGCAAGATCTTAGAGGAGCCGCAGAAAGAAGAGATCTTTCCACTTTTTGGTCGATAGTCAACAGCCCTTGCTATCAACATGGAAATAGCCCACAGATAGCGTCTAATGTGCTCCCTGAACAGTGGGTGGAACACTTTAGAGGATTATATAATAGGGGGACCACCGAGACTGAGGAGCACGAGGCGAATGGGGGGTGGGATAGAGATGTCAGAATTTACATTAGAGGAGATTGCGGGGGGCATCAAGGGCCTTACCCGAAATAAAGCCCAGGCCCGCATGGGATACCGCCGGACCCCTTCCTGAGTAAAGTGGAACTGTGGGGTCCAGTTTTAACAAGAGTGATAAATGCGGCCATAGTTTCTGGGCTACCCCGCTCATGGTCAATGGCCACAATAGTGCCCATTTTTAAAAAGGGGAATAGGGATAGCCCCCAGTGCTATCGCCCTATCTCTTTGATAGATGTAACAGCTAAAGTAATGGGCAGGGTTGTCTTGAATCGCCTTATGAGTTGGGAAGAGGAACACCACATTCTTACTGATGTCCAATATGGTTTCGGGCCTGCAGATCCACGACCGACCAATGCCTAAACCTATATCTATTGGTGACAAAATATACAGTAGCCAATAAGGAAAAGGTTTATTTAGCATTCATGGACCTAGCAGCAGCCTTTGATTGTGCGAACAGGGAGAAGTTGTGGGCCATAATGTCTAATTTAGGGGTAGATGCTGGTCTTATCAAAATTTTGAGAGCCCTTCACTGGAACACATCTGCAAAAGTGAGATACAATTTGGAGGGAGGGAACACCAAATCCTTCAAGTGTACCAGCGGGGTCAGGCAGGGGTGCATTTTGGCCCCCTTTCTGTTCTCTCTATATATTAATGGCCTAGAACAATTTTTAACTAAACTAAAAGTGGACTCACCCAAAATAGGAAGCCGACCGATACCTGTCCTGCTTTACACAGATGATGCGGTTTTGCTGGCACGTACCCCACTTGGACTGCAGCGTCTGATAGACGGGTTTGTAGATTTCATGAACAGCTTAGATTTATCTGCCAACTTGACTAAATCGTATGTTATGGAGGTGGGACCAAAAAATCTGGGAAAAAATGTTAACTACAAAATAGGCACAGTGAGCTTAGCGAAGGTACAGACCTTTTCATACCTGGGAATTTTATTTGATAGGGGCTTACATTTTAAATCATTGATTGAGGAACGCTGTAATAAGTTAGTATCAAGCTCAGGGGCAATAATTAATTTTGGTCGCAGATTGGGGCGATGGTCTCCTGAGCAGATGTTGATCTTATGATCTGTTATGCAAAAGTGGCATATGGGGCAGAATTGTGGGGGATGGTGGAGGCATCTAAATTGCAAATAGAGGAAAATAAATACATAAGAAGGCTCCTCAAAGTCCCCCCGTGTGTATACTCCCACATTCTACATAAAGAACTGGGCTGTGAGTACTTAGAGCATAGCTTTCCAAACTGTGTGTCCCGACACAGTACTGTGTCGCCTGCAAATGGTGGGTGTGTCGCAGAATGACACCAGTATTAAGGGCACTTAGCACATAACTGCTGATAATTAGGAGGAATTCCTTTAAAAGTGTCTAGGAGTCCGCAGGAGGGATACAGAGGGATGGATACAGAGGGACAGATACAGAGGGAAGGATACATAGAGCGGGAGGGAGACAGACGGATACAGAGGGACGGATACAGAGGGACGGATACAGAGGGACGGATACAGAGGGAAGGATACAGAGAGCGGGAGGGAGGGACACAGACGGATACAGCGGGACGGATACAGAGAGCGGGAGGGACGGATACAGAGGTACAGATACAGAGGGACGGATACAGAGAGCGGGAGGGAGGGAGACAGACGGATACAGAGGGACGGATACAGAGGGACGGATACAGAGGGACGGATACAGAGAGAGGGAGGGACGGATACAGAGTGCGGGAGGGAGGGAGACAGATGGATACAGAGGGACGGATACAGAGGGAAGGATACAGAGGGAAGGATACAGAGAGCAGGAGGGAGGGGGACAGACGGATACAGAGGGACGGATACAGAGGGACGGATACAGAGGACAGATACAGAGAGCGGGAGGGAGGGAGACAGACGGATACAGAGGGACGGATACAGAGAGCGGGAGGGAGGGACGGAGACGGATACAGAGGGACGGATACAGAGAGCGGGAGGTACAGATACAGAGAGCGGGAGGGAGGGAGACAGATGGATACAGAGCGACTGATACAGAGGGAGTCAGACAGAGGGAGTCAGAGTGACAGAGGGAGTCAGAGTGACAGAGGGAGTCAGGGTGACAGAGGGAGTCAGGGTGACAGAGGGAGGAGGGTGACAGAGGGAGGATGGTGACAGAGGGAGTCAGTTAGACAGAGGGAGTCAGAGTGACAGAGGGAGTCAGTCAGACAGAGGGAGTCAGAGTGACAGAGGGAGTCAGAGTGACAGAGGGAGTCAGAGTGACAGAGGGAGGAGGGTGACAGAGGGAGTCAGAGTGACAGAGGGAGTCAGAGTGACAGAGGGAGTCAGAGTGACAGAGGGAGGTGGGTGACAGAGGGAGCAAGAGAGACAGAGAGAGACAGCGGGAGGTAGACAGACAGAGGGAGACAGATTCATACAGACAGAGGGAGACAGAAGGAGGGAGACAGTAAGAGAGGGAGAGAGAGAGAGAGATGGAGACAGACAGAGTGAGTGAGCACCCCCCCCCCGAATCCATCTTAGGTGGGTCGGGCTCGCAATGCTACGCTTGCCCGCTACACTGCCTTACTGTGTCCCAAAATGATGCATCTACAAAAAGTGTGTCCCCAACATGAAAAGTTTGGAAAGCTGTAACTTAGAGGATGGAGGAGGAGTAGGCCCCTCGTTGCTTGGCTAAAGATTTGGGTCAACCCAGAAGCCAGTCTGACAAAACAGATAATTATTGACTGCCTGGGGAGGGAGAAGGGAATGTCCATCCCATGGCTCAAGTATGTGAAGGATGGCTTGGAAAGCATCGGGTGTTAGGATCTTTTTCTGACGCCAGCCTGTATAATTAAACTGGATCAGATCAGAGTAAAGGAGATGTTTTTCAAGCACAAAGCCATAGCACGAGACGTGAAGGCTAGAGATAAACAGTCAGTAAAGGCACTTGCTGTAGTGATGTCCTGCAGTGGTCTGGAGCCCTACCTCGCCCTTATACATAACGCCCAGGGTAGATTTTTATTTACTCGTTTTAGGCTCAACCTTTTACATCATTTATTAGCCGAGCCGGCGGGATTTACCAACTCAATTGAGTCAAAGGGGCCCTGCGGCTGCGATCATCGATCTCCGCAGGATACCCTTCATTTTGTATTAATATGCCCATTTTATTTTATTTCTCAGGCGTCGCTTTTTAATATGTTTGCTTAAAAAGGCCAATCTTAGACATGTGAAAGAAGCTCTCGTATTTTTACAAATGGCCCTAGATCCCCTGACTTTATTATGTATGATAAACTTTTTAAGAGCATCAGCTAAATTAAGAGACACTAGAGGAATTTGCTGAACAAAGCCTATCACAATTCTGATAGAAAGGTGGAGGGGTGAATGTTTGTCTCTCATATGATTTGTGTACGAATAGAACTGTATCTCTTCTGATGTTTTTTTTTTTACCTATACATGTTTGTATCTTTTTTATACTGTACTTTTATGGTGTTAATGAAAAATGCTGAATAAAGAACTACTGAGACTAATATGCCCCAATGAGTTTACATAGAATGTGTTCACCTCAATATGCTAACAAGTGGCCTCATTCAATCAGGACTAAAATGATATGTTCCAAGAACATCAATTACAGCTGGAATAGAATCAATTGTTGTTATGGGTGAAATATTCCCAGCCTATTAATATCATGAAAGTCCTTTAAATGAAATCACCTCATCCTGATGAAGAGCCAATGGTAAACTTCCAAACAAGAGCACTGAAACAGAAGTTTATGTGCATATGGCCCACTGATTTGATCTTGATTAGATGTGGAAATACCCAGAGCCCCCTACAGCACCCCAGTGACCAAATGTGCAACTGTCCCATTGTGCATTCAGGAAAGACAAGTGCGCTTCAAAATTTCACATTTAAGGTTTTGACCAGATTCCTATCAGGGTATGCCGACACTCAAGTGTGCAGACTGCCTGCTTTTGCATTGTGGCACACAACATGGTGGTGCTGTAGGCATGGTTTGGGCCTAGGGACACACATCCCTCTTTCTCAAAGTGATGCACTGTCACTGTAGGGAGATCCTGACTGATGGCTTTCACGCGTGCTGAGTCCCACTTGGTACAACAGAAACCATAAACAGGCCGGATATGAGGCAGTGTTGACCCCTTTGTGTTGTGATAAAGTTGCAATTGTGAGTGGGGTCGCACACTATATATGTGTTTATTATTTAATAGTTGTAATTTTAGGGGTACAATCATTTCCAACCTGAAAACAAATGTTGCTTAAATGAGCATTGGCGTCCGCAGAAATGTTTTCGAGAGGGGGGGGCATAATTTTAATGTTATGTAGTACTTATCTGTACCCCACTTAAATACATTGTTTTCAACAGTGTGGACACTTCCTCCATGTATGCAACTCCAGGTGTAAAATATCCCCTACCAAATCTATATAGCAGGCCTTTCTTCCTTTGAATGAGATTTTCCCTAGTCGCCCCCGATTGCATGAAAGTTCCCAATGTAAGACATTATGTTGCAGGTGTAAGGCGCTAGTTTCATTGTTCCGTGCCCCTTCCCCAGTATTTCACGGACTCTACCCAAAGGTACATGCCAGTCCCCAGAGAGCAACCATTGCGTGCGTGCGAATAATTTAAATAAAGAAACAAACTTTTTAATGTGGCCCGAAAAGAAAGCAGCCCTCGCGCATTTTACAAAGTTTTATTTTTAATTGTTTATATTCCCACTGGTTAAAAAGACACGCTTACTCACTCATAAGTGCACCATTCAAGTACAACTGCAAGTTATTTTCCCACAGGTATACAGTTAGCATTTTGCCTGGTCTCTCGTATCTCCGGTCCTTTCACGGTCCCTTTCCTCATTAGAAAATCACGGTCTGGTGACGTTCCTACATACCCTAGCTTTAAAGAATGCACCACCACTTCCACCACCACGTCCAGCACCACGTACACCAACCACCACCATGTCCACCACCAACATGTCCACCACCACCACGTCCACCACCATGTCCACCACCACCACGTCCACCACCACCCCATCCACCATGTCCACCAACACCACCACGCTCACCACCACTTCCACCACCACTTCTACCACCACGTCCATCACCACCATGTCCACCACCACCACGTCCACCACCACCACCATGATCACCACCACGTCCACCAGGTCCACCACTACATCCACCACCACGTCCACCACCATCATGTCTGCCACATCCACCACCACCACCACGTCCACCACCATGTCCACCACAATGTCCACGTCCAGCATCACCATGTCCACCACCATCACCATGTCCAGCACCAATACGTCCACCACCACTACGTCCACCACCACCACAGCCACCACCACCATGGCCGCCGCCACCCTGGCCACCACAGCCAACACCACATCCACCATCACCACGTCCACCGACACCTCCGCGCTCACCCCCACTTCCGCGCTCACCCCCACTTCCACCACCACATCAACCACCACTTCTACCACCACGTCCATCACCACCACGTGCCACCACCACGTCCATCACCACCACATCCACCACCACTACCATGACCACCACCACGTCCACCACCACCACCAGGTCCACCACCACGTCCACCACAACGTCCACCACCACATCCACTAAAACGTCCACATCTACCACCACCACATCTGACACCACCACGTCCACCACCACTGACGCGCAGCGGTCACGCGCAGCTGGGACGCCGGACTTCCGCCGGAGTTACGCCAGAGTTCAGCCCGTCTGCGCCCGTCCGCGCTGAGGATGGGCTGGACGCTGGACCCCCTGGTTATTTTCCACAGGTAACTTGTAGCTATACCTTCCGGGAGTTATTGGCTTATAAACCTTCTTCTTTGCCTTGTCATCACAGATTCTCTCCGGAGGGTATATTACACTCTTCAATCTGTCATACCTGTAAATTGGCTTTTCTGCAAGTAGCTACCCGTGAGAGTAGCTATGAGAACCCGTCGACGTCACCTGGGGCCCCCCCTCCAGGAAGGGATTTTTGATCAACGCCAGGTCTCTCGTTAAAAACAACATCGCTTTTCACGAGTTTGTGTCGAACAGACAACCCGATTGGGTGTTCGTGACGGAAACGTGGGCCTCTGAGTCGTCAGGTCACGATCTACTCCTTGCCATTCCTGAGGGCTTTAAACTGTTGAGGCAGGATAGATTTAAACGCAGAGGGGGAGGGCTAGCTATTCTATGTAAAGCCTCGCTTCCTTGTACTATCAAAGCTTTGTCTGAGGCCTCGGATCCTTTTGAGGCACTGTATTTTTCTATTCTATGTGCTCCCTCGGTCTCCTTCACAGGTATCCTTATCTGCCGGCCACCCGGCCCGAGGGCCAACTTTAGTGGTGACTTGCTGAGGATTCTTGAACCCTATTTTGGTAAATCCCACCTTTCCATATTAGGGGACTTGAACTTCCATCTGGATAATCCAGGGGATATCGACACCGCTAGGCTGGTGGATTCACTTGGGGCATGTGGTTGTACCCAATTGGTTAATAGCCCCACCCATCGGGCGGGTCACATCTTAGATGGTGTGTTCACTAATGACCCGAGACTTTCAGCGGGTCTTCCGGTGCCTTTAGTCTGGTCAGACCACTTGGCAGTACCCCTTGAACTGGCATCTGGCTTGGCAGAGCTGCAGGTTCGGACGGCCCCCACTAGAGGCCCAAAAAGGTGCTACAAGAATATCACTAACGACGCCCTTGCTCCATATATAAAGACCTGCGAATATTCGCTCTTGAGAGAAGCGGATGAAGCCGCTCAAGAGTTTGCCCACTCTATCGCCAAAGCTGTTGACGAATTAGCCCCTGCATCCTATCGATATTCAGCACGGCGTAAACCCTCTGCCTCCTGGTTCTCAGAGCCGTTAAGACTCTTGAGACAGAGGTGCAGAAGACAGGAGAGGAGATGGAGGAAGGCATGGGACCCCTTAGAAAGAGACGCACATAAGCGCCTGCTGAGAGAATATAAGGCGAGCGTAATCAAGGAAAAACAGGAGTTTTTCTCAAACCTTACTACTTCCTTGACCTCGTCTAGAGAACTTTTCAAAATCGTGGATTCTCTCTGTTCCCTCCAAATGCCCGATCCGGTTGTGGGCTCGCAGGAGCTGTGTAACAATATCTCAGAGTTTTTTCATAAAAAGATCGAGGATATATATGTTGCCTTGGAATCGCAGAGGAACACTTTGGGGGTCTCTTCCTCCCAAACCCTAGCCAACCTAGAATCCTGGTCTAGAGATCCCACCAGGATCTTTTCCCATTTCCCTCCACTCTCCCCTGACGAGCTCGACCTCTTGTTGGATCGGACAAAATCGGCCTCACCCTTGGACCCATGCCCCTTGAAGACTCTGAAAGACTGTAGGCACACGCTTTTGCCGCCTCTTCTTGAAGTGATGAATGGGGCCATGGTGCAAGGCACCTTCCCCTCGGTGTGGAAAAGGGCAATAGTGAAGCCCCTCCTGAAGAAACCCACCCTGGACCCAGAACAGCTTAAGAACTTTAGGCCCATTTCCTTGTTACCTGCCCCCCGCAAAAATGCTCGAATCACACCTGAACGTACATCTGTCTGCCTTTATGGATTCCTCTGGGTTCTTGGATGGTTCCCAGCATGGATTCAGAAAGGCCCATAGTACAGAATCTGCACTGACTATGGTTGTGAATAACATCCGTATGGAGGTGGATTCGGGCCAAACCACTGTGTTGGTACTGCTTGACCTCACAGCAGCATTTGACACCCTGTCTCCCTCTACGCTAACATCGCGTCTGAGGGAGGCGGGCATTGCGGGCCCGGCCTTGAGCCTTCTGCACTCTTTTTTACATCTGAGAGAGCAGAGAGTCATTCTTGGAGAATTCCTCTCCCCTGCTAAATCCTTGCAGTATTGGGTGCCACAAGGGTCGGCATTGAGTCCGACCCTATTCAACATCTATGTGGCTCCCCTTGCCAGGCTAGTAAAATCGCAGGGGATGGAGGTTGTGTCATACGCCGATGACACGCAAATTATGGTGTCCCTGGCCCACTCTGTTACCACTTCCGCCGCCAACTTTAGGACTTGTATGCAGACAGTCTCGGAGTGGATGATTCAAAACTCCCTAAAGTTGAAAGGCGATAAAACTGAGATCCTGGTCTTTGGTAAAGACCAAAATATCTGGTCCAGTGAGTGGTGGCCTTCATCTTTGGGAACGTGTCCTTCTCCCTCCCAATCGGCCAGAAATCTCGGCGTTATATTTGACACATCTCTGTCCATGACATTACAGGTCAATCGAACAGTGGCCACTTGCTGGGAGTTATCAAGATCCTTAAAAAAATCCTCCACTATCTCTCTCCCCAAGCACGCAAGCAGACAGTGGTCGCATTAGTGGGTTCCAGGTTGGATTACTGCAATTCTCTCTATGCAGATGCCAACAAGGGACTCACTCAGCGCCTTCAGGTTGTTCAGAACGCTGCCGCGCGCTTCGTCCTAGCCTTACCTAACGCATCCTCCGCTACAATGGCCAGAAAGAGCCTGCACTGGCTTCCCATACAACAGAGGATTTCTTTTAAGATCCTGTGCCTGGCCTTTAGCGCTCTTGCGTCTGACTCTGTAAGCCCTCTGGGCTCCCTGTTAACCCGCCATGTGCCCAGTAGAACCCTCAGATCATCGGAAATGAATCTGATAGTGGTCCCTAGGATTAGGAAGGTCCGCTGGGGCAGTAGAGCATTCTCTATTGTGGCCCCTAGGTTGTGGAACTCACTCCCATTGGAGATTAAAGCCCAACCCTCCCTGTCTCTTTTTAAAAAAGCGCTCAAAACTTGGTTTTTCATCAAGGCCTACCTGTAATAGTGCATTTTTGCTCCAGCTAGTTCTTTGGTTAGGCGCCTTGATGCCCTTTGGGCTTAGTAGCGCTATATAAATCTATTTTCATTTCATTTCATGTCCACCACCACTACGTCCACCACCACCATGGCCACCACCACCACAGCCACCACCACCACATCCACCACCACTGCATCCAACACCACCGCGTCCACCACCACCATGTCCACCACCACCATGTCCACCACCACCATGTCCCCACAACCACGTCCACAACCACCACGTCCTCCACCATGTCCACCACCATGTCCACCACGAGCACGTTCACCACCACCACCATGTCCACCAACAACTTGTCCACCACCACCACCTCCACCACATCTACCACCACCACCACATCAATATCCACAACCACCACCATGTCCACCACCATGTCCACCACCACCACCACATCCACCATAAGTATTACACCAAACCCAAGATACATTTTGAAGAGGCGCAATGTCACAGGGGCTCCTGTAAAAGCACTCGCAGCATCTCTACCTCACAGTGGCATACTGACACAAAACAACCTTATAAGTGTTTAGCCATGCAACGCTTGATGTTGTTGCACCAAGGATATTGTGCTGGATAACTGAACACTTATAAGGTCCCAAAGGCGAGACCTATTGGCTATGCCAATGCTTGTTTATGACTGTCACCTCCCCCTCGCAAGACCTCCCGCCGCTCTCAGTCTCCCTCACTGTCTACACATGTCCCGCACTCCAAACTCAAGCGCGTGCCCAGGCTGTCACTTACTACCTGAAGCTGCCGTCTGGGCAAGCGTGAAAGCTTGACGTCGCGAGTTTATTCATTATTCAGGAGAGGCAGAGTCGTGATGGGCAGGGCCAGGCGCCTTGGTATCTTCATCTTGTTTTCAATATAAAGGAGGGGTTAGGGCTATGGTTGAGTAGGTGCGGCTTCTCGCAAGTGAATGAAACACACTGCAGAACTAGAAGTGAGGATGCAGCATGGCATTGAGGGAGATACCACAGTCTGACAAGGAGGACTTGTCTTTTGCATTCTCTTCTATTCTGCACTCCATCAATCAGTTGAGTATCTTTTGGATAATTCTCGAATTGTAGTGGTAAAATGTCACTATTATTGGGCAAGAGAAAAACCCAGGAGGGACAAGCGCCCCCCATTGCCTCCTCCTGCGGACGCCCATGTAAATTAGCACGATGGGGTTGTTTAAGCTAGTCTGGATGAATCTGCACTCTACTCTCTCAATGATGGAAGATTATCTCCAGAAGGCCACTGTTTCCATGCCATGCAGATTACCAACTATGAATCAGCTGGCTACTTTTTACTTATTCACTCTGGGGGCCATGATAGCCTATGCACTCGCCTGCCTTGCAATGTGCAGGTTCTCTTTGCGGAGTTGAGGACCTGCCCATTGCGCACAGCTTGTGAAGGCTTCATGAAATTTGACCCAACAGTACAGCAGATCAACAGTCTCATGTCCGTCTGACGATCGCCATTATCAGGTGTGCATTAGTACATGGTCTTCCGCCATTGTGTAAATTGGAATCGCTGGCCCTTTTACTACGCTAGTTAAATTGCCCTGACTCAGTACTTGACTACTTCTTCTTTACTTCTCAGGATTTGGGACACCTGGACATCTTCACTATTCCCTTCTCCACTATTCACTGTCCTGATGAAGACCCACCTATCCTTCAGTGTTGAAACTTTGCAATAATCACATCTGTGCCCTACAAATGATTTATTCACTTTCTGTAATTCACAAAACGTTCTACTACCTTACAAGAACCATACAAGGTCATATGTTTTGTTCTCCCCTTTTTCCACACGTATTGATATGACAAATTTCACATGTAAATCACCTTTCAGCACCAAGTACTTTACCGCATTTATCACTAATCCCCATTAAATAATGTTTGTAATAAACTTATTTATGTTGTTCAGCATGCTGTACCTGTGAAAATTAATTGTGACCTTTTCCATAATTTTGCAATATCTTCTCCTGGATAATTTCTGAAAGTTAATTTCAAATGTTTGCGAAGTAATTACTTCTTGTGCCTTAACAGGAACCATTGTTGTCTCTATATAGTTACTGCCCTAGGTTCTTGGTTGACTCCTTGAGCTCATCCTTGTTTTTTAATACAATGCTAAAACCAGGGGCATACAAAACAGACCCCACTATCCCAAAGCTCAGGCTCATACCAAATGCAGACTCCAACTGCCATACATGTACAACACATTCCCTACAAAGACATGAAAACCACTTTAATGCTTTTCTCCACTTTAAATGTAAGGAGAAATAAAAAGATTTCTTCGGCGTTATGCCTGCATCGTGAAGGCATAATGTTTTGCATAAATCTCTGTCTACAATAGTTAGTAGATAGGGATTTGCATAAATCTTCTTGTTTGATAACTTTATTTTGGTCGCAACGGACCATAAAAGTACATGATAAAAATACACACAACACTATATTACAGAGAATAAATAGCGTAAAACAAATCAAGAACAATCACAATCATATATATACACCTACAATACACAGATAAAACCATCACATGTTAAAATCGGATTAAACCATAGAAAGTAGTTATCAGAAATATACTTTTGATTTCATAAAAATACCTAAATTCAAAATTTAATTCATTAAAAAATTTCTACGCTTAAGCCACATCCCGTTTAGAAATCAGAAGACGGCAAATACGATAGGTGAGTGCGTATCGTATTTTAGTACTCTAAAGGCCTTATTACATTCTCTGATCCAAGATTCCTACAGATAGGTTTCACCCAGTGTTTACGTGCAGCCTGGTATTGGGGACAGATGAAAAGGACATGGATTTCATTTTCAAAATGATATTTGCATGCTGGACACTCAGTATTTTTATTTAAGTCAATTTGCTAGTAAAAGACATGAGCGGCAGACTACCCATCCTAAATTGCATATACAACTTCCTTGCCGATGCTGGGTAGATCAGGTCAAGGAAGTCCTCCTTTTTATAATCCTCTTTTATTAAGTGGAACTGGGATGTCAGTCTACCAACTGTGGAGCTCACGTGAAGAGACAATAGATTATGGTGCCTGTAGCGTTGTACCAGATCGGCCCTCGATAATACCAGACACGATACTTCTGGTGTTCCCCAAAGCTCGGGTAAACCGATCCTAGTACAGAGTTCCTTGATGTGAATTAACCACGGGATTTTCTTATTTCTAATTTCGACCCATACATCCCTGAACTCATTTCTGTAAGGAGCCAGTTCAGGTACTGACCAAAGTCTCCTCCAATAAGTAAGTGGCCTTAGGGCCACTTCCTCCTCATTAGGGAGTAGTCCTAGGTCCAACCGGAGAGGTACTAGCGGGGTGCTAACTGGCAGTCCCAACAAGTTCCTCATAAATGAGTGCTCTACCCTTGTAAGGCTCAAGGGCCTGTGGTGCCCCCACAACTCTGCCCCGTACATGGAAGCCGCTCTAGCCTGTACTTTATAAATTTCTATGACTGGAGCAGTAGGCTTATACACAGATACTCTGTGCATTTGCATAAATACCCATGGGTGGTGGTGGTTGCATGGTAACACCCATGTACCACCCATGGAATGCCCGCTTGAAGCAAAGTAGCAAATAGTAGCACAACCAAGGCGATACTTTGTGTTACTTTGACCAACTTTCCAAATGTCTTGAAAAGTCAATGCCACCACAACACTATGGGCTGGCTTTATGTTACAAAAGTAACACAAACCAGGTGTAAAATCTCAGTCAATCTGGGTGGAGATGTCAGCGCAAGGTTTTGGGGTTCACATAACAGTTGAACTTTACATGGGAACGGTAAGTAGGCCTTGCTCCCTCTGAGACAGAGAAAAAGGTCTGGTCACGCTAAAAATTCACAAAACATGGTAAGCTGCCACCACCCCTTAATTTATATGACCCCAGGTATGAACAGTAGCCCTGTGTTCACTCTAAGGGCACGCTTGGTGCACCCCTCTAGGTAACAGAACAGGTCTGGAGCTCACATTATCAGGGACAGTCCAAAGCAGTGCTTAATTTTTTGAGCCGGTCTGTTGTGGGTGGGGCCCACCGGCAGTCATTTTTGAAGACTGGCATTCATTTTTCCTCGTTAGCAATCAATGAGAACTAGCTTTGGTTTAAATTGTTTGTATGTCTGCGGGTGGAGTAAAACCATTAGGTTTTATGAAGGCCCTCACCCACCAACCTAGTTGGTGGCATGCTTCATCATCGAGCCCCACCCAAGGTAACGAGTGTGCCTCAGGTGTGCTTCGACGCCAGATTACTGCGGAGCGGGTTTTTTGGTTCGTGAGGGTGCTGTAAGTGTGCTCTGAGTGAGGTTTAAAATACTGTCCTGGATGTCCCAAAGACTGTTTTAATGGTGGGCCCCAGGCAGTCAATAAAAACACAGGCTTTCGGACGTGCACGGTAGGCTTATGGCCTCTGACGTCCTGTGCAGTCAACTAGTTTCAGCCAGGCCTTTTCTTCTACTGGCTTTTGTCAGGACCTTATATGTGTAGGGTGTTACAGGGGTTTGTATGAGTTTGTCGGTGCCCTGTGTGTAAAGCACACGCTACGGTCCTCATCAGATTTGACCCATAGCAAGATAGAAACCACAAAAGGGGAAAAGAAGGATGAAGTGAAATGCGGAAAAACAGTGAGAATAAATAATGCAAGGGAGAGATAAAGGTGACTGTGGTGAAAGAGGTATGAGATGGAATCAAGAGTACATAGCCTTGGTATTTGGTATCCCAGACTTAGATAGCATCGACTACAGGCTTCTGAGAAAAATACTGGGCCCGGCACTTATTTTATCACAGATTAAGCACTGGCCCTAGGCCTCAGTGCACACACTGGAATAACGTGTCTTTAGGGCCAAACAAAAGTCAGAATTCCAATTTCAAATGTAATCGGGCCCGCATGGCAACGGTATATTATTGTTTACTATGCAGGGAACAGTCTCATCCCAACAACAAGGCTTCTTCATTTTTCCAACTTTAACTCTTCTCTGTTTACCTCAACCTCTCTCTCCTCTTTTTCTCTTGCACACTTTTTTGTGGCCACATCTCTTCTTCTTCAACTTCAAGATGAAAACTCCTCCCTTTGGCTCAGTCTCTTTAATCTTGTATGTAACCTCCATTAATATTTTTGCTGTATCTCATTGGATATTGTGCACATACTCCTTTTTCAACACCGATCTCTTTGTTCATACTGTATTTACACTTTATACTTATAATACTGTGCCTTTCATTTAAAGCACCGTGTTTGTCTACGGGGTCTTTTATGTGTGATATAAACTTCATAACTAACTAAACAAACATTGTCAAAGTCAATAGGCCTGGCATTGGCAACCAACGTTTGTCTTTGACAATGTTTGGGAATGTTTTCTGTGAAACTTTACAAGTGAACTACTTTTTCTGTGTAAGTGTACTCTATGCAGGAGCAGAACACCATCAATCACAGAGAATAAGCCAATGGCTCAAGTGGGCTGACCATGGGTTCCACGCTGCACGCTGTGGTTGGCAGGACAAAAATGTGACAGATCAATGGATGGAGAGAGCTGCCAGAAAGCCCCTATAGGTAAGTATAATATGCATAAAATATTAATAAAATCAAAAGGTCTTGGCAAATGCAAGACTTATTTTTAAAAACTTGCACTGAAGAAAACCTGGAGACGCCTGAAGCATTTTTGTGATTCCTGCTAAATCTTTATAATGCACTTTAGTTAATCAGTGAATACATTTTGCACACCAGCATCTCTAAGATGTCTAGGGCATAATCGTATCAGGTGAACTGCACATCTTACTGAACAGGACAAAGGACTCCTGGCATTCGTGTCATATGCTCTCGGCAAACTCCTTGTGTAGTACTCCCTCCCTCCTGTCCCACCCACATTTACTTCTAAAACATATACTTCAGTGTGCAGAGAACTTTGAGAAAGATCTGTGAACATCTACAAAATGCACATCTCCAGCAAAACAGCACTCAAAACCAGGCCTTCTGAGCCTAAAACAAAACCCAGCCTTTCTTACTCAAATCATTCTCTAACCAGAAAAACACTTTATTTCTCTCGAACACACTCAGGTGTCATTATTTTACAACACCCCTCTGATTTTCTACTTTTCCATTTTCTTTCTTTTCTGTGTTTCTCGCTTCCCTGTGTTGTGTTTTGTTGTATTCCTTATTTTTCACTTCTCTTCTTACTCTCACGTTAGTTCTTCCTGTCGTTTATCTTTCATATATTCTTTCTTCCTTTTGAATTTCATTTCGCCTTTTTCTCTCACTAACACTCCATTTCGTTCCTTCCTTCATCTCCTTTCTGTATCTTTATTTCCCCCTTCCTCCTCCTTTATTTTACTGTCGAAAAACCCACTGACATTTCTTCCTCGTGCACTTACCCGTCTTTTCAGCTGTGCAGCCGTGCAGTTGTATGTTTACGTTCGTTTCCTCTGACGCAGATGAGCTGGTGATTGGCTATCTCAGCAGACCTCCGTTGCCCACCCTCACGGTTGTCTCCATTCTGCCGCATCAGGACCGCGCAGTTACCATTGTTATAATCTCACACATGCTGGAGCTAACAGGCAAGCCTATTCCGGAGATAAAGATAGACCATAATGGAATCTTTGCTAATCTCCTCCCCCTCCCCCCACCACCCAAGAATCTACATAAGCTCTCACAAAAAGGAAGTAGAACATGTCCCTTTCAAAACCGCTGCTCAAAAAAAAACCTTCCAAACACGAGCTCACGTGAGCTACTTCCTTTCTTGTCGACTTCCCAGCGCGCAACGTGCAATTTGAGATAAATTGAACGCAGGGAGCAAGAAAGCCTGTAATCAGAAAGTGTCAGTGGTACAAGAGAGCGTAATTGAGGTTGAAAGGTGCAGAAATGACATACCCTCAAGAGCCAGGAGGGATCCAGGGCACCCAGGCTGCAGAGCCACCACCCCGCGCGCGTGCCGCCGTGACAGGAAACTCGCACACCACTGTGTCGTCGTAACCCCAGGGTTGCTTAAGAGGAAGGCAACAAGTCACTGAGGAGAATGCTGGTAAACCTAAAAGTGGCACTGGTCACGTCATGCCCCACACGATTCAGCATGGGGCAGGAGGGAGGGCGGGCTCGCAGTGGGCGGTGGCAAAAGTCAGCTGGGGTGGGTTAATTTTCAAAGAGAGCAGCCATATTCCTGTTGTGTCAAATGCAAAATTGTATTTTACGACCGCTTCACTCCTCCAGCCAGCCAGTGCTTGGTTTGTAGAAGTGGAAAGGCCCAATGTTTTTCTCAGGAGCCCACCATTAAGGGTGCCTTATACCAGGATTGCCAAATTCCAAGGTTGCCCAGTCTTGATTTCACCTCATGCATCCTTCTTCCACCACCGCGTGCTCCTTTCATTGACCTATTTGGCGAGTCAGGCCTCAAACTATTTGAGACCCTTAAAAGGGAATGCAGCATGCATGGAATGGAGAAAAAACATGAACATCAGATATGTCATATGACTGTGCACTTAACAGTTAAACTTTTTTGACCACACTTGAGAAATGGCTCCTTACAAAAGATGGATAAAGGAAATGTATTGTGGCATGAATGCTTCTTGACCATGTAGAGGACTCGCATCTCTTAAATACCTTAGGGTCCTGAAAATGATCTTTTCAGATCTTTCACAGCAACCCCAGACTTGGAGAGCATTCTATGTGAGGGTTAGATGTCTAGGGGTGCACTATATAACAATGCTGCGTTTAGGGAATGAGGCTGGATGAAATGGGATTCCTGATGAAGCTTCAGAAAGAGGGAGAGGTATGTGATAAATGGTCCAGATGTATTTGTTTTATTTACAGCTCTTGCAGGCCGGTGGCTGTAGGTGAGGATATGTCTTTGATAAAACTCTAATATAGTTTGACCCATAAATATTTACTGTCTCCTTTTCAGTTTTAAATATCACAGACCAGCTTGATGGGTCTCAGAGTGCTTTACGTAAGAACGTTAGTGTACATAACACCAGTTATGGTTCATTACATAGGAACACATTTGTTTGGATGCATTATACATGGGCTAAGTTTCAGGATGCAAATATGCTCATTATTTTTCAATTTACCAGCAGAAATCATGAGTTCTGTTCAATTCCCAGTGGATTCTGGAGTTTTGAGGGTATCTAAATATATAGTCTGCCCTGGCTATGGAGGGATAATTACAACTCAGAGTGCATCCGGGCTGCAGTAGCTGTTGGACTAGCAAAAATGTGGCCCATATTGTGGCCACAGTGTAATAGGAGGACTCTACATTGTTACCACCACATGTGTGGCTCCAAATTGTCATCTGAGCAGTTTATGTGGACTAGGAGTTGGTGTTGCATCCCCCAGCTACAGAGCTTCAGTCATATTGTAGAGCTTTTCACCAGAAGGCAGACTTGGAGTATAGGAGCATTTCCATCTTATGTCATTACATTCATCTCAAATAATAAGAAATGTAAAAGGCTTATGCACCGGTGAGTTATGCAGGGCCTTGCAGCCCCTGCGCGAAGTGGGGCCCAAAACCCTTCAAGGAGCCACCAAATCATCAGGAGCCCCCCATTTAGCCCAAGACCAATATTTATGTGTGAGATATGGGAAACTCAGTGCCCCCCAATACATTCCGCAGGGTGGCCTTATCATTTTGTGTTACACCGCTGCTCACGTGAATATGTTGAGACGTGAATTCGCATGGTATTACAATCTAAACAACACAAACACTCACACGTCAATATAAACATTCAACTTAAATTCATAGTATGGTAGTATTCTCAAAAATACAAATATATGGGTTCAGCGGAGTGCATGGTTTAATTGAATCTGCCAATTTTCAACCCTTTCTGGTTTAGAGAATTGCTCAGGATTCTCACTTTTATTTTCCTCATCCATTATGGCGACTCTATATTTTAATTTCCAAGCATGAAGGGTAGCTGCCTATTGCAAAATTGCCTCTTTGAGATAAACACAGCTGCCCTGTGTAGATGTAAAACGCGGTGTATAGCATTATGAAGGCGAGAACTCAGCATATCTCTGAAGAAAGGATGAGGAACCGAGGCATTTCCTGATGACATAGCACACCCAACGCCCCTTCACGTAGGAGATATACATTCATCACATGCCCTCATTGTGTCCCAGGCACCCTTGCCATAAAAGCCCAGATTAACAAGCATTTTGCCCTGGTTTGCGTCACAAAAGAGACACAAACCTGCACAAAATGTTTTTTTTATTTATTTTCCAGTGCAAAACAACAACGGACTTGGGTGGCTGGGGCGGGCTGAACTGTGATGCCGAATGGCAAACGCACTGTCGAATGCATCTTCAGAAGCTTCAGTGTTTGTTGGATAAAATTATGACACAGGTGCCATCCCGTGCAAGGTACACCATCTCGAAGGAATGAGAGGCTGAGGGAGAGGAACCTTCTTGCTCCGGTTTCCAGCACAGTGCGTCTAGATGAAAAGTGCGTGCTCCCATCACATCTAGATCATACCAAGGATTCGAACTGACTCTCTGAAATCTGTGCGAATTGGAACCTACCATAGGTGTTCAATGAAAGCTCGATGTGACTACACATCCCAGCATGCTGTATGAAGAAATCAAATATGTAATTGAACCCATGAGGGGTTTTTAAACCAATCAGAATTCAGTATAAAGAGCGCTCCTATGCGTACAGGAGAAATGCTTCTGATGAAGTAGTACGTTGGCCACAGAAACGGATCAGGCAGTAGAACGAACTTGGATGGCTGGGGCGGGCTGAACCGTGATGCCGAATGGCAGACGCACTGTCGAGTGCATCTTGAGAAGCTTCGACGTTTGTTGGATAAAAAAAAAAGAAAAAAAAATATATATATATATGTACATTTTTTTATCATTTTAAAATTATAAAATAAATTAAAATTAATAGTTTATTAATTGTCTCAAAGTAAATATATGTATAGATATATTAATTATTATGTATGTGTGTAGAACTTTTTTTAATTTCCTTTGTTATATTTGTTACAATGTATATTAAATCTAATTTATTTTGTTAAAATTTGTTTTAATATTTAATATTTTTAATATTTATTATTTTATTATACAGATATATACAAATCGATATGGTGTACAGCTATGTTATTTCCATCTATATTTTTGTATTTACCTGTTTAAATACATGGAGTATATATTTTTGTAATCTATATTTTTACATCGATAATTTTTCCATCAATATTTTTTAGGTCAATGTTGTGTCAGTAAACCATTCTCGATATCTTATAGCCTCCCATATTTACAGGCTGGTCAGGGTGGTGGGGGTCCAAAGTTATTCTTAACTCATGTTGCTGGGGACACCCGATCAACTATCCTCCTTTTTTGGCAACATATATGTTGTATAGATTTTGATGAGGCAAATACCCAATTTCTGCTTCAAAGTAACCAATTACACCTATTGTTTTCCTTCCGTAAGTCATTAGCTTGATGTCTGATTATATTCAAGTTTTCACCTTAGTATACCTGTACCATGTCCTCCCCAATTACTGTGTATCATGTGCCAAAATCAATATAACCCTAACAGCCGGACCATTCTGTGTGTCTTATTCAGAGATAAGACCATGATAATCCCACTGTACTAGTGCATGTATGTACTAATTACAGAAGGGTCTATGCAATAAAGCCCATGAGTGACATCATTTACCACAAGCGCCCGCTTCACCCCTGCTCTCGACAGATGGCACACCTCCTGTTATATGAACTGCAGAGGATCAGACATCTGTGCATGATTTTATTCCAATTGTGGTTCTACTGCTTCCTTTTCCTCCTCATTCCTGTCACTCTCCTCCTGTTGGAGAGTGCTTTCAAACCAACAGATTTCTGGGCAGGAATTTTGGATAACAAGAAAGGAATGAGAGGTGGGGGACAATACAGTAAAAAGCATAGGACAGAAACAGAAATTAGGAGCATAGATAATATGAAAGTCAACTGCATGCTAAAAATAAGGGGGTGGAGTTTGAGGAAAGGACCTGGAGACATGGTCTAAACAAACTATGGTTGTGAAACACTAGCAATACAATAGCCGCTATTTCACTACTCCCTTTTACAATTGAAAGTGGAAAAATTGATAATATAAAGACTGATCAGCAATGTGCTAACAAATGGTGGTATGCTTGTGTATCCACGCCTAGGGAAGTATGATGATTGACTGAGGCATTGTTGTATATGGGGATTGTATACAAAAGTGTGTAGTTCAACCATGAAATGACAGTGTGAGAACATGAAAACGTAGAATTTGAATCCCAGTGAGAATTTGACATTTTAAAAGAGCGAGTCAAGTGGGAAAAAATAAAGCCTGTTCTAATTTCTTTATTTTCAAATTGCCACAGAGTCCTGGCAACACAACAGTTATTTGAAGGCTCTGCCCTTATGCGAAAGAAAGACCACAATATTAATATTAATATTTCTTAAAGCAGAAACGTTAAACAGCTTTTAGATTTTGTTCCACTAATACACATTTAAATGCTCTGGTTATTTTAACGGCTGAATATTTTACAATTTCTGTCCCAAAAGTTACTTTTTGCATTTGCTTACAATATCATTCAGAAATTCAGAACATTAAAAAATGTGAGTATCTAATACATTCATGACACAATGCATAAGCTTTGTAAACCACTTTTGTGCCTTTTTCACATGGAAGTGGATCAATGATCAAAAGGGTAAAATTGGCTTATGTGGATATTTATATTCAAGAAAAAAGCGTATGATCATTTAGCCATTCGTGTGCTGCAAGGTGGAAAGTGCACACAATGGGCTTTTTAAATGCAAAGAACCATGGGAAGAGGCAGGAGCGGCCTGTGCAGGTAAGAGTGGTGAGGCGGGGTGGGGGTGGGATTCAACAGACGAACACGAGGTAAAATGAAATAAATAATGAATTTTCCCTTGTCTCTATCGAGTCGTCCCCCCCCCCCCCCCCCCCCCCCACCACCACTCTTATCTGCACAGCCGCTCCTGGTAAGAGGAAGGAGTTGTGTGTGTGTCTGTGGCTCGGAAAGAGGCTTTTTTATTTGTTATTTATTTATTTATTTAATGTGTTTTTATATAGTTCGGCTGTTGAACAGATACACAGCTGCTTCTCATACAATGTTTCTCTCTCCATGAGAACCAATTGTTGTAGAAATGCCTTTACCTCTGAAACAGATATGTAGATTTTTTTTAAATTATTTTTTATTGAAATATTAAACAGAACAAATAACAAACTACACAAGGCATAAATACGGTAAATACACGGTCATGGGTCCATGCGGTCGGCGCTCCAGCGCTGCCTCATATATAATACATTCGATATCCGTAGTGGGGGGGGGGTAGCGAGGAAACCATCAGCAATACAGTAAAAGGTTAATATCAATTAAGGGGGACAGGGTAACATCGGGAAGCAAATCATGTGGGGGGGGTGCATATATTCCCACGATATGAGTTCCATTGTGACCAAATTCTACTCCATTTCTTGGGCCTGCCCCGTGACAGATACACAGTTTTCTCCCTAAACATGCACCAATCCATGTTCTCCTCCCATAATGATACAGTGGGCGGCCTATGGGAACCCCAGAGCTGTGCAATATCCCTTTTTGCGATCATATTACCAAGGGTCGCCCAGGTGACCTGCGCCATATTGTAATCATTGGGTTCCCAGACATTCAGGAGACAGCGCCTGGCTTCGGGCAATAGCGCCACACCAGTGACCCTTTCCATTACGACATGCACACGGGACCAAAACTCAACCACCTTCCTCCACATTCTATGGCATTCCCATAGAATGTGGAGGAAGGTGCCAGTCATGCCACAACCACGCTTACACAAATCATCCAAGGAGTAACCCATGCGAACCAGACTCGGACCAGTGACGTACACACGATGGAGGATCTTAAGTTGAACAAATATAAGGCGAGCAGGTATGGCGACCTCCTTGGGCGAGGACAGGGCGGTTTGCCAGTCCTCAGCATCCAATTCTAGACCGTCGGCGGTCCACGAAGCCCTTAGGCGTACAAGCAGATCAGCCCTATTATTTATCAGCTTCTTGTAAATCAAGGAAATTGTGCTATCGGGCACATGTCCATCCAGGATACGATCCTCAAGAGGTGAGGACTCAGGAATATCTGTACCCACAGCAAAAACCGACAATAGGGCATGACGGACCTGGGCGTACCTGAAGAATTCCCTGTCACCGAGTTCGTATTCCGCCTTTAGCACCGCAAAGGTCTTAACGTCGCCTTTAGACCAGAGATCCCCCACCTTGCTAATACCAATCATATCCCATTTATCAAAACCTTTAGAGCGCCACAAATTACCCAAACCTTCAGATGCATACAAAGGGGTCGCGCGGGTAAGTCTATCACTCCATCCAAGAGCCGCATTTGCGCCGTGCCACACATGTACAGCAATTTTAGTGGGACCAGCCAGTGTTTTACAAAGCCTCTTGGAATACAGCACCCTGTTGATGTTCCCCCCCGGCAGAAGGTGTTTATCCATTGCAAAGGCCTGGGCAGGACCGGGAGCATATGTTGCGTGATTAACCGCACTTAATTGAGAAGCCCAGTAGTAACGCCTGATGTCAGGGAGGGCAATGCCCCCGTCATACCACGGAAGCGTGAGTTTAGACAGGGCGATATGTGCACGTCCATCCCAGACCAGTCGCCTTTGTAAACTCTACACCTCTCGAAAGTAACCCGAAGGAACGGGGTCAAATGAGTTCTGGAGAGCAAACAAAAATCTAGGCAGCGACATCATTTTAAAAAGAGCCGCACGACCGAGCGGCGACAGTGGAAGCCGACGCCAACGTGCAACATCAAGCTTCAGCCTCTAGAGAGGGGGTAGCAAATTACGCTCATAGCGAATGGTGGAATCCAAGGAGACATAGATCCCCAGGTATTTAAAACCAGTCTCAGTTACTTGAATTGGAAATCTACGAGGCAATGGGGGGAGACAACCAGCCAAGACGTAGACACAGGATTTAGTCCAATTAATAATGAGACCCGAGTATTTTCCGAAAGAAGTCAGAACATCGAAGAGCACATTAAGGGATTTCTGAGGGGAGGTAAGATATAGGAGGATGTCATCTGCGTATAGCGAGATACGATCCTCAAAATCGGGAGCCCACCGAATGCCCTTTATAGAAGGCTCCCAATGGAGCCATTCAGCCAACGGTTCTAAAGCGAGGGCGAAGAGCAGCGGAGACAGCGGGCAGCCCTGTCGAGTGCCTCGCCCGAGTGTAAAAACACCGGACACCTTCCCGTTAACCACCACCTGAGCAAGGGGCTTCTCATAAAGAAGTTTCACCCAAGCGATAAACACCGGGCCGAATCCAAACTTTGAGAGGGCCGCCCAAAGGTAGGGCCATTCGATGGTGTCGAAAGCCATGGTAGCGTCAAGGGAAGCTAAAATGGCCGGCTCAGTGAGCGTCTCAGCTCCCGCGAGAACTCCGTGGAGTCTCCGAAGATTAAGGGCGGTGTTTCGATGTGGGATGAAACCCGACTGATCCGAATGGACCAAGTCCCCGATCACCTTGATCAAGCGATTAGCTAACAATTTAGCCAGAATTTTGGGTTCGGCGTTAAGCAGTGAGATAGGTCTGTACGAGGCACAGCGATCATGCGGCTTACCCTCCTTATGGATGACCACGATGGTGGCGAGTCGCTGGTCGGCAGGAAGGGAACCCAAAGCCTCAAGGAACATCCCCCTCAAGTAGGGCGCCATTTTGTCGGGTCGCAGTTTATAAAGTTCAATGGGTAAGCCATTGGGGCCCATTGCTTTGCCAGAGCGGAGAGAACGTATGGCCACCGCGACTTCATCAACCGTAAGGGGTGCGTCCATAAGGTCTCTGTCATCATCGGAAAGGCAGGGTAACGCAATGTCCCGAAGCAACAACCGGGAGTCATCCTCGTCTCTATCACAGACCAAGGCATACACGGTTTTAAAGTGGTCAACAAAGCACTCAACAATCCCGACTGGGTCAGTAACACTCTCACCATCAGGCCTCTCAATCACAGGGACAACACGATTCACTCTTTCTTTCTTATCCAGCCATGCAATCAGTTTACCAGCCTTGTTCCCCACGTCATACAACCTGCCCTGTTGCTCTCTGCCCATCACCGTAGCCGCATCAGTGACGAGGGCTCTGTAATCGGCCTGTTTCAGACTGAGGGAATGCAATTTTAAACGTGTTACTCCGGAATCAAGATCATTCTCATGTGCAGTTATGTCAGTTTCAAGGCACACAAGTTCCTCATCTCTAGCCTTCTTGGCAGCAGCTATCAGTGACAGAGAATGCCCACGAATAACCGTCTTGAAAGCTTCCCACAGTGAAACAGAAGAAGAAACAGACCCCACATTGTCATTGAAGTAATGGTCCATAGCTTTCACAAGTTCAGAACGGGTTTTAGGATTACGAAAATACCAGGGGTTAATGGGAGCCACTCTACCAGCAGTGCCTACCCCAACCTCAAACCGAAGCCACAAGGGGGAATGATCAGAGATACCCCTAGGAAAATGACGAACCTCACTGATGGAGGGGGATTGGGCCGATGGCATTAAAAAATTGTCTATCCTGGAGAGACTACCATGTGCCCCAGAATGGAAGGTGTATTGAAGCTGTGTAGGGTGCATCAACCTCCAGCTATCTATCAGCCCAAAAGTTTCCAGTAGGTCACTCAGCCACATATGAGATCTAGCCAGATCCCGGGGGGGAAAACGGTCAGCAGTGCCAGAAAACAACGGAGTTAAAGTCCCCACCAAGGATAAGGGGACCCTCAGGCAGCCCTAGTATAACCCTACCCAGATCAGCATAGGTGGAGGCCTGTAGGCCCGGAGGGATATATATCGCGAGTATGGACAGTGTTTTCCCCTCCCATCTACCTGTGAGCGCTGCGTAGCGCCCTCTGTCGTCAAGTATTACTTCATCAATTTCAAAGGGGAGAGAAGACCGGATGAGAATGCCAACCCCCCTGGAACCAGAAGTGAAACCAGAATGAGCGACTAGTCGGTATCCACGCCTGTTCATGGCTTGACAGGTGTTACCTAGCTAATGCGTCTCCTGCAGAAGAACAATATTGGGGGAATGGCGTCTGAGGAACTGCAACACTACCCCTCGCTTTATCCTGTCTCCCAACCCAATAACATTCCAGGATAGCAGTCTCAACTCACCACCCCCCATCCCCGAGAAGGAAGCAGAGCACCCCACACACGAAACCCAGAGACCTGAGCAGTTAGAAAAAACAATACAATGCCTTGTGAAAAGAAACAGTCACACACACCCCCCCCACAACCCCCAACTGAATCCCGTTACAACGCCCCCCACCCTGCACCCCTGCGTACGACTCAAAAGCCACCCCAACTTGCAGTGTGCCTGTCGCCCCGTCATAAAACTACTCTACACAAAGAACCCAGGAGGAGGAAGAGTCCCTATTCACCCCCGCCACCCTCAGGCCAATCTAAAACAAGAACAAAAGAACCATTGTCCAGACTCAGCTGAATAGTTGGAAAGTTCAGACGTCAGGGCCCACAATGTCACTCCTGCTCCAGCGAGCCGCCGGCGCCGGCGCCAGGGTGCTCAGTTCGATCACCCCTTTTTGGCAAAGAATCAAGCCAGTCACTGACACTGTCCGGGCGGTCAAAGAAAAACATTCGTTCCTCATACTCGATACGAAGTCTGGTCGGAAACAACATGGCGTACTTAAGGCCCAGGCCCCGCAGCCGTCTCTTGACTCCCTGAAACCCCATTCTCTGCCTTTGAACCAGCGGGGTAAAGTCAGGGTAAAAGTTCACGGTGGTATTTTCAAACTCCACAGGGCCCTTGTCCCGGGAGGCTTGCAGGATAGCGTCCCTATCCCTAAAGTGGAATAGTCTAGCAATAATGGGTCTCGGGGGGGCACCCGGCTTAACCTTCCCGCCTGGAACTCGATGTGCCCGCTCGACCGCAAAGAATTTAGTAAGTCCGGCGGGAGCAAGATAGTTCGAGACCAGATCTTCCACAAGGAGGTCGGTTGCAGAGGTCTCGGGATTTTCAGGGACCCCGATAATGCGCACGTTGTTGCGACGGGCCCTATTTTCATAATCCTCCAGACGACGGGCCATCATGTCATGAGAAGAACGCAAGTTCCCGATCTCAGTCTGAACGTCCGTAACATCTGTAGTCAGGCTGGAAGTCTTCAGATCCAACGCCTTGACCCTCTCGTTGGTCTTTGCCAGGTCCGCTCTAATCAGCGTAACATCAACGGCCACCGTATAGATCTTGGAGGCAAGTGCCTCATATTCCTGTCCCATGGAGGCCTTCATACTGGCGATGGCGCTCATGACATCTTGCAACAATACTTCCGAGGTCGCATCAGAAACAGCCTTAGGATCGTCAGGCATACGGCCTGCAGCACTGGGGGACCCCTTGAAGTGGGAGTAGTGATCCATAATATTCATCTGGGTTTGTCCCTCACGGGGTGTCTTAGTCTTGCGTTTCTCCGCATCTGGTTTGGTGGCCATATTGGAAAAAGGACCCCGGAGGGGCCCGCGCGACCTGGTGAAAATGGCCGGTCGTGATGCGACCAAAGAACAACGAAACTGGGCCAAAGCAGCGAAAATGCCAATAATGCTGAGAACAAAGCGATCCACTAGGAAGGCACACAGCAGTGTGGTAACACCAAGCAGGATCAAGGGTAGATCCGAGCAGCGTTTCAGTCGATTCGAGCCGGGAGTAGGAAAGCGAAACTGAAAGTTAGGCAGAGGCCGTCTGGGGGAGAAACCCCTCCGGCCGTTGTGGTTCAACTACTCTTCGACCTGCAGAGCAACCGGGCCCCCGGTCACGTCTCGGGACGGGCCGCAAAAGTTTAAGACGATGTAAAAGTGGATCCCAACGTCCGAATTCGATTCTTCAAAGAATATTGGGATCAGCCCGAGTCTGTCTTCAAAAGCCCATATTCAAAATCAGGATGTAGTAAGGATATCTGCGAAGGGCGGCGCGGGTCTCCGGAGCTCTGTGCTCACGCGACCATCTTGTATGCCCGCGAAGCTCCTCCTCCAGATGTGTAGATTTTTTTCTCTGGCTTCTAACTGTGGCCTAGGAACACACCTATGCGTTTATGTCCTAGCAAGGAGCCAGCTCTGTTTGAAGTTTTTGGTAGTCTAAGAAACACCCAAACAACTTTTAGCTCCATGGGGCACACAGCTCTTTCCTCTACAAAGTTCCACTTTCAGTGAGAAGCAATATGATAAGGAAGATATGTATGCCTGTGCCAAACAAGGAGCCATTTTTTAGTTTAACAAAAGGGGGTAGTGATGGACGGAGCATCTGAACCAATCAAACACTCACACCCAGTCAAAAGATCTGGGTTTGATCCATCACCGTTCTTTAGCCCACTCTGCCACCCCAGTTCCGACATGGCTATATGCAAATCAGTCTGACCCTGTGCCTCATGGGAACAGTCCAGCCCGAACTGCCAAGCCATGCCTTCCCTGGAACGGAAACAAGCTTCCGAGGACCGGTTTCTGGCATTCCAGCCGTCTTCAGCCCGGCTTGCTTGAATCCAGTGGAAAAGTGAGCAAGGGACTCACGTCTGAGCATACCCTGCCACACTTATGGCGGCCAAAGCGGTACAATAAAAAACCGCAGAATGGAGTTGAGAGTGTGACAAGTGAAGGAAGCAATACTAAATATGTCAGTGTAACGATAGCAATGTACAAATATAGGTGTTCCCCTGACAATGAATGAAGTTCCTAAGTCAGGGACAAAAGAGCAATTGTCTTAAAAAATACTTCGGCAACTATAGGTTTAAATGTACTAATAAACAAGGGGGGCTTCAAACCTTTAATGACCAGAGACGACCCAAATACTAAAATTAATTGAGTATGTTTATTGTATCAAAAAAAGAATAAATACATATTTATCACTCTATCTTTAGTGTATAATGCATGTGATTTAAAAGTATCTTATCATTGCTAATAATCAGTCAAACCCATTCATACATCCTCATTCATACTACATTGAATAATTCATTGTGTAGTATTACAATATTATATCCACATTATAACATGCTATTCCTTAATTAGTATGTTAGCATTTAAACATTTTTGTCATTTATTAGAAAAAAAGGAAAACAATGTAATAAGAACTGGTAACTGTCCAAACTAAAACCTAGGTAGATAACATACCTCCAAAAAAGCAGCAATACCCCGCACAGACAGGCTGTGGAGAAAACCGATGTAGAAATATAAAGGTTCCCCTGACAATGATAAGTCAGAGACAAAAGAGCAATTGTCTTAAAAAATACTTAGGCAACTATGTAGTGATAAACAAGGGGACTTCAAACCTTTAATGACCAGAGACGTCCCAAATACTAAAATAAATGTAGTATGTTTATTGTATCAAAAAAAGAAGAAATACATATTTATCACTCTATCTATAGTGTATTATGCATGCGATTTAAGAATATCTTATCATTGCTAATAATCAGTCAAACCCATTCATACATCCTCATTCATACTGCATTGAATAATTTATTGTGTAGTATTACAATATTATATCCTCATTATAACAAGCTATTACTTCATTAGTGTGTTAGCATTTAAACATTTTGTCATTTATTAGAAAAATTGTAAAAAAGGGAAAAAATTTAATTAGAACTGGTAACTGTCCAAACTAAAACCTGGGTAGATAATCTACCGACAAAAAGCATCAATACACCGCACTGGCTGTTGAGAAAACCAATGTACATATATAGGGGTTCCACTGACAATTAATTAATTGAAATTAATGAAACATTACATTGTTTTCCTTTTTTCCTTTTTTCTAATAAATGACAAAAATGTTTAAATGCTAACATACTAACTAAGGAATAGCATGTTTTAATGAGGATATACCATTGTAATACTACACAATGAAGTATTCAATGTAGTATGAATGAGGATGTATGAATGGGTTTGACTGATTATTAGCAATGATGAGATACTTTTAAATCACATGCATTATACACTATAGATAGAGTGATAAATACGTATTTATTCTTTTTTTGATACAATAAACATACTAAATTTATTTTAGTATTTGGGTTGTCTCTGGTCATTAAAGGTTTGACGTCCCCCTTGTTTATTAGTACATTTAAATGTATAGTTGCCTAAGTATTTTTTAAGACAAGTGTAACTATAGCAGCCAGTAATAAAGATGCTAGAAAGAACACCACCTTTGGGACAAGAGCTAGATCAGGCTTGACAAAAGAAGGAACTGTGTGGTCCACAATGAACCAGGATGACAAGATGAAAACCAGGACTGGAACAACTGTGGAGCAAGGTGTGATGTGTGCTGGAGAGCATACTGCCATGAGCAGGTCTAAAGGCAGGAACTTATAGGGCTTACATGAGTGCCACCTAGTGGCCGTATGACGGAATCCCCAGAATCCTGACAATACTATGATGTCCATCAGACTCTACCAATCAAAGCGTATATATATTACATAGTATTTAGTGGTGTTCGGTATATTTAAGGCTAATAAACATGCCCTCATTTACATTGTTTTTCCAATGTATACCTACCATGCATCAATTGATAATGAGTAATCTAATTAACATAAATTGAGGGTTAAAGAAAGCTAAGCATTTTTATAATCCACCCAAGATTCCCAAGTTCTGGAGTACCCATAATGCTACATAATTCTGAGGAAGTATTTTTCAAAAAGTGTTTTTGAGAACACTGACTTACAATAGTAAGCCACATATATAGACATCCCCGACAGGTGGGTGCAGTCATTGTCTGAAATTTTGATAGAACATTGTTTATGCAGACTCACTACAGACAGCTTCAGCTCTCTAACAGACAGCATTGCTTACAAACTTCATAGAGTGGACTTTGGTTTAGCCCCTTATTCCTTATTGCATGACTTTGCTGCATATCTTTGTTCCCTCCTCTTTATTTTATGACTTTCCTACTTATTCCTGTGTTTTTCTTGCTCATGAAGAATGTCTTCTTTTCCCTCATGTTTGAGTGTTCATTGTACCTTTCCACTGCTGATGTTATGAAACTATTTTTTTCTTTTGCTTTCACTCTTATTTAAAACTCCTCAAGGGTTTACGTTATGCTCCTTGCGCTCTCTGCCTATAGAGCACAATTGCCCTCTTTTCCCTTGCTCCCCACTGCCCTCTTCTCTCCATCTTTCCACCTATATGTCCCACTTCTTTCTCTCTGTGTTTTTTTAAGCCGGGGCGGGTAACTACGCTCCGCCATCGGAGTTTACGTACTTTTGCATACTCTGGGTTCCGTTGCAAATGCAGAGTTTAGGCAAAACTACCATAATGTGGCAGAGCGTAGTTAGCCGGCCCCTCCACTCTCCCAAAGTAATATAAAGTAAGAAAAAAGACACGTATCTGCCGTGGCTGCCTCCTCCTTGCCATGGCCGCTTTCCTTCCTCGTCCTCACCATCCTTCTTCTTTGCTAACCCCTACATTGTATGTCTTGCGAGTGTGCATGTGCAAGACGTACAACGTAGGGCTTAGCAAAGAAGGACGGCGAGGACGAGGAAGGAGAGCGGCTATGGCGAGGAGGAGGCAGCCAGGGCAGAGAAGTGCCTTTTTTATACTTTATATTACTTTGGGAGAGGGGAGTGAGTGGAGCGGAGTTCCACCAAGTTTTTTTTGCAACTCTGTGGAACTCCGCGTAAAGGCACTATGCCTGCTCCACCCAGACTTAGTTTTTTTCTTATTCTTTTTCTTGTTTTGGGCATGCATAAGCATGTTTACCCTCAGTCGTAAACCCCTTCTTTCTTTGCTTTCCCACACCATGGTAAAGTTTTTCCCGTCTTCAACACAGAGCACAGTTTTAGCTCACTGTCAGACTCTCTGTCACGTCCTTCACTTCTCTACCCATATTTCTTTCTCCCCATCCTGCCATTCTTCCCCTACCTATCTCATTTGCCCTCACCCGCCACTTGCCACTCACCCCCAACTGCCCTTCACTTTTGCCTTTGCCATTCCTGGATCCTTTCCAAATTGCGACAGCATTAGAAAAGCCAAATGCTGCACACAACCATCTTCAAACATGTCGCAACATGACAGCCATCTTAATAGCATAGAAATCACATTTTGTAAACTTTCAGGTTGGCCACCATGTTGCATGATGCAACGCGACACACCATAGCAGCCATCTTGAAAGTATAAAAAATAGACTTTCAAAGTGGCAGGTTGGTATTTTGTCCCCCTCCCCACAATTGAATTTGCTAATGTCGGTCCAAATGAAAAGCATTCTATGTTGGTAAAGCAAGACCAAATGGCTTTGCCAATGCTTATTACCTCTGGTTTCAGGTTACCCAAAATGCATGTATATTTCGTGTTGGCTACTGTTTTTTATCAGGGATACATTAGTCAAAACAATAAAATTCTACACAATTATTGAAACTAAATGAAGATAAAAAATGACATTTCAAAACAACAGATATCCCTTAATTGAAAATGTAGGGTAGGTTAAGCAGTACTGGAAAAGGTAGTAATTGAACTGCATGTCACATGTTATGCAAATCCAAATGGGCTTATTTACAAGCCCATTGCGCCGCTGGCACATCACTTCTTTTGACGCCCCAGCGGTGCAGTGTGTCTACCCATATACACAAGGCCACGAAAAGCTACTCTGCGTGGCTTTTCATTGCCTTCTAAGTATGGCCCCCTTTCACACATTACTCTGCATGAAAGGGCCTTCCATGGGTTTCACTGTGGGTGTTACCACACAACATCCGTGGAACCTGACGTATTCCCAGATTTACAAGGTTTTGTAAGCCTGTTAATGCGTCAGATTCCTACGTAAGGAAGAGCCAAACAAGGAGAAATACCTTTATTTCTCCTCATTTTTCCTCGTTTCTCCATTTTCCATGTGTGCTGCATTCTGCAGCACACATTTAAAGAGGAAAACACCTTGTGATTGTTTTTGTACAGGAAGTTGTTTCTTTCTGCACAAAAACATTCACCCCTACAACACAGACACCTTGCACCATGGCGCAAGGGGGCCTGCGTTGGCGTATGGCAGCCCATTGGGCACCAGCGCAGGGTAGAAGGACAGGAATGTGCTGTATCTTATAGATATTACACATTCCTACCCTTTTCCTGTGACGCAAGGCAGCACAGCAGGAAGGCTTGCGGTGCTGCTGTGCATCAAAATATTGTAGATGAGGCCCATAATATTTAAAGGCTGAGGCATAACAAAACATGCGGTTAAATACTGAACTTATTTCACCCCATGTTTCTCCAGATTTTGTATTACTGTCAGAGTACAGGAAAGGCAGTTGTAGAACTTTCATATATCAGGGGGGGAAAAGTAATCCTAACATTAAAACGACTGTTTTAAGCTTCAAAAGGAGCCAAAACCTTTGTAAATAACTAACTGGCTTAAGAAAGTCGAGAATGTCTTAAATTTGAACAATCCCTTAGTATTTCTGACCCATTGTGCTTTAGTATCTAGATGCAATTCCTGTGTGAAATGCACTTCCGCTTAGAAATGTTGCTGAGAGTTAAGGAACATGCGCCTAGACTGGTTACAAAACAGAGAAACAAATTTAAAAAAACATAAGCTTCTGCGTTCTCAGCAGGATATGAGGAAAATTAAGAGCTAAAAGTCCATCTAGCTGTTTAAAAAAAAGCACACAAGCAAAACTGACTCCATGACTCATGACTATTGCTTGGGAAGGGGGGCTGAGAGCACGCATTTGGACAGCCCCTTTCCATAGTGTTTCACAGCCTAACGCTTACTAGAAACATCTTTAAGCCTTGCCTTTGTCAGCAGTGCATAGGCAGGCAGAACTCCTCTGGAAAATTAAATAAATTATGTTAACAGTGACCATTATATTTTCGTTCCCTGGTTTTGAAAGTACCACTTCCCCACGGGTTTTGTGTAGATTCTTTCGCAGCAGAGACATTGCCATCTGGGCATTTTGCACAGTTGTTGAGGATTTATGTCTATGTATATTTTTATCTACAGAATGTCGTTTTACTCTCGATTACACTTGCACACACTAATATAATGCTATTCGTTTTCAAACACATTTTCTTTGACATGCAGAGAGCTTTGTTTTCCTGGTTCTTGGTAACTTTAGGCCTTAATTTAGGCCTGGCAGCCATGTTTTCTAAAATGGAGGTCTTTCTCTCTTTCCCCCTGCACATTTCACAGTTTATTTCAGCAGCACACAGGCAAGCAGAGTCATGTTTGTTTGATTCCACTGGCATTGTTCCTGTTGTTCTTTAAGCAATCTTCCTAGTTTGATCACAAAACTGTAACTTATGTCAAGGTCCGTCTGTTAGTTCACTGTGCCTTATTCATTCATAATAGCTTGTTGTTGTTCACGTGTCTAGTTTGTTCTACTATCTGTAGATGGTATTAGCATATAGTGGGCAGTGTCAATATTTATGTACTTGGATAGTGCTTTGGTGCTAAGGCAAGATGACTCTTAATAAACCTGCAATCTGATTTTCTAATAAGATGATACATTTCCTCACACCATGATGAATATGTATTTTCTATTCAGTTCTATGAGAATATTGCCTGTATAAACCCCCAATTTTATTAGTGAGCCAAAACGTGCTCAAAGACTTTCCAGTTCTTCAATGAATGTTGTCCTTTTCTCTATTGATTTTGCTGCTCCCTTAGGACTTAGAATAGTTTTTGATTTTGCACTTCTCTATAATATTCTATTTGCTGAGAGCCTTCATTGCAGTTATTCTGTACCACAACTTTTTAATTTTGTAACAAAACCCTTCAAGTCATTTCGCTGATCTAGAACTCGGTTATTGAGTTGGCCCTTTTATTTAATTATATTTCTAAAATTTTGATGTATTGGGAGGTGCGTTACTCGAGGACACATTGCCTCATAAAATTGAGGTTTAGCACTGTCTCCAAATCATCAATCCGTGGGTGTTCTGTTGAGGTACATTTTTGGAGTGCAAGAATTGTGGGGGACCACACATAGCCGTCACAAGTGGAGTGCAGGGAAGGGCGACAAAGCCCCAGGAACTGCATTTTATGAAGGCCCCACCCAGCTGCTTCGAAAATTAATGTCTATTCCTTTAAAGAAGCTTACCTGTTTATTAATAAAGAGGCAGCTAAACATGTCTACACCACAAGATGGCACCAAATGCTAGCAAGGCTTTATTTTCTCTTTTCCCAGGAGCAGACTTTTGATATATATTTAGAAGCAAGGTGCCATCACTGCTTAATTTGAGCTGGTAGTTGCAGGTGGCACCCACTGGCACGTATTTTTGGGCACCTGCACTTATTTTTACTCATCAGACTCAGACTCAGATCCAGAGCCAGAAACAGAAAAGCAACAAGCATTTGCAATGCAATAGGTCTCGCAGTGACCCAAGTTTAAGCTATTGGCATTCTAAATTACAATGCCATTTTATGTTTTTCAAAAAGAAAACAAAAAGAAAATGCATTGTTATTTGCAATGCTAATAGCTCAAACTCGTGTCAATGCGAGACCTATTGCATTGCAAATGCTTTTTAGGGCTCGGGCTCTGGGTACACTGCGCATGCAGTGTCGCGCAGCGAGAGTCCTATTCCGGGCGTTTTGAAAATGGACCTTGAAATTCCACATAGCTCGTGCGTGTGGATTTCCAAGGTCCATTTTCATTGGCCTATGCGTGCATGCTGTTTTTAAACAGAACACACAATAGGCCATAGATGGTCGCCTAGCTCCGCCTATGGCCTATTGGTGTCTGTTACGTGCACCAGAGGTGATATGGTTTGAATTATCGCTGCTTGACAGCTGCGATAATTGAAAACATATGCTCGCAGTGGTGCGCGCGCGCGCACCACTCTCGACCTTCTTTCATTTTTTGGGGGGATCCATTTCACGGGAAAGCTCTCCCTGTCAGCACCTCTTCTCTGTGTCTCCGCGCCCTGTTTTCAACATGGGTTTTCTTGAATGTTGGATATATCACTAGAAACATCTGCCACACGTGTGCCAGCAGACATCTGACACGAGAATTCTGCACATTCCAATGCTTATTTAAAGTGCTGAGGCCCAAAGTTTTGTGTGTGTTTTTTTTGGTTGTTAAAGAGGCCGCCCCCGTGCCTCCAAATGTCAAGTACGCCGAATACCGAGCCTTGCCTAGTCCCAATTCGACGTCATGCCTCTTTCTTTCACCAGACTACACTTCCTGTTTGTCTCACCTTGTTTCTTTTTCTTTGAGCACACCATAGGGGCGCGTGTTTTTCTCTCTCTCTTTCTCTCGTGGTGCTCCCCCTCACATCCCGGCCTGCCCTGTACTCAACGGGTTGCTCCCCATCCCTCACAGCTCATCCTTAAAAGCACAGCAACAAGTATATTTTTGCAGGGTTTGACTGAAGAGTAGACTTCTGAATGTTGGTTCCTTTTATCACCTGCATTCCACATGTTTCACGAAAGCCTTGGCCATTGCAAACAAAGCCAGCATTTACAGCCCGGGGAACAGGGCCGGTGGAGGGGATGGGGGGGGGGCGGGGGCTTGGAGGGGGTTAGGCTGCTGCACTCAGCCAGTGTTTGAGGCAGAATAGTGACTGAAAAAATGTTTCTTCTCCCGGAGGCCCATAAATCTGTTACCTGGACTGCCGCAGGCACCAAAAGACTACAGCTTTTGCTCAAGTTCGTAGTAGCTTGGAAAGTACATGACAAGGAGTTTCCTTTTACATTCCGACAGCTGTTATCAGACAGCTGGTACCCTCCTTTAAGTATCTTCAACTAATCCTCTGAGTTATTTTTTAGGCCTGGATCATGCGCAATAGGGATTTTAAACTCAGTTCAGGGTTTTCTTAAGTGAAATCTCAAAAACAAACAATGTCATACGCTTTGCCTATACTTGTTTAAATTGCCCACTGGGGGCCACTACTAATACTAAGAAACTGATTCAAGATGGCAGTAATCAAAACAAGACACCGAACATGGTGGTGCTGCAACACTGTACACAGTGCCTTCTTTTACCTCCATATAAAAGTCCACCCTCTAATATGTGTTTCAAGGGTTTCTTGCATAAATCATCTGGCAGTCTTAGCAGCAATTGGCACAGATTAATGGTACAAATTAATTTTCTAAGAAGAGGTATTTATATATTTTGTTATTTTATACAGCACTAGGCATCATCTTGCAACACACTGTCAAAAAGGTCTTGTATCACAACCCATCTCACTGTAAGAAGGTGTTAAATGACAGTACATTATCACCGGCGTACAAAGAGAACGTCTCACTCTCCCTCGCTGATAGCACTTTATTACATCATTCATCAGCTCGAATGTTCTATTGCTGTATCATTGCTATTACCCCAACCTATTGTAATCATAAGCTAGGTAGTGACAAATAGTCCCCAGGTTCAAGGTGCAACTCTAGGTAGACCGGTTACCAATGGGTTTCGCTTTTTTCATTTGTGATCCTTTTGTTTTGTACATTTGCCTTTATTTATCCTGGCTGGAAAAAGATAGGATGGATTGACGGAGTGTCCCTTGGCAAATCTGTTATCAGATGTGAGAAGTGCTCAGGAAACGGGCAAAGTAGTGGTTTGCACCCCTAGCAATGGCATGCGAGTTGCCTCCAACTGCATCAGATTTACTCAGACCGAATTCCAGGAGAACCAAAACCCGAGAGGTAACGGGGAGAGTGGCAGTGACTCCATGCATGCAACGCTCATTACCGACCTGGAGCCCTCTTTGTGCGTCAGTCCTCGGGAGAGTGAGGACCACTAGTCTGGTCATGCAGAGAGTTCTTAATGGATGGAAATGAAGGTGAAAAGAAGGAAAAGACGAAAACTCAAAAGGTATAGGAGACCACTGAGGGCTAAATGGAAGTAGACGTGAGGAAGAGAGCCATCAGCCCTGGAATCTTCTCCGCAATGAAATTCTCTCATCACTTGTCTTCCTGCTAGACTGTGCCACCTGCTGCGCGCATCTATGTTCACCTTACACATTTGTTTGTGATATGTGAATTCTAAACTCCTTTCAGGCAACCTGTGCCCCAAAATAATAAGTCAGCTGTGCACGGATTGCACCTACATGAGTCAAATTTCCACCAAAACTAGTAACTCGCTAACTACTCAGACTTGACCCACATATTCATTCCATTTCATCTAGTCCACAGAGCTTCAGGCTGGGTGCTCTACACTAACAAGCATCGAACACACACAGATGTTTCACTGCTATTACGATGCAGACTTCCTTTTGCTTCTGTCACGGACATCTTCGGTCAACGCACCCAAGGCCAGGCCAGATGATTCTGACAAAACAGCGCCCCAGATCGTTTCCACGGAGAATACCACATTTCGCAACTGGTCTGCCCCATACACCATTCAAGTCCATGACCATAACAAGCAATGTGTCTTTTGAACATTTTCTTCCCCTTAATGCTGCTTGCTACACGGCAATACAATGGGTCAGCAAGCACTGTCATTAAAACATTTTTAAAGCAACAAACAACCAGGGGGTGCGGGTTCCAATAGACAACGACGCTCTAGATGAGCTGGCAGGCTTCAATTACGCTAGCTTTGCTAGAAACTTCAGCGTCATTGCGTCATCCGGCTCAGTGACGGTGGCATGTGCGTGCCACACGGCAAACTTTTTAACTGCGCCACAGTACCATAAACGAGACACAGGAAGCCAGGCTGTACTGCCCGGGACTGCCTGCTTGAGGGCGGGGCCACCAGCACAGACAGGAAGCGGACGGGAGCCTACCCCGCGATCCTGTGACGAGGAGGGAGCCAGCGTGTGACCCAGCGGGGCTCCCGTGCTAAGGCAGAGCCCCGCCTGCTGCTGGGCCTGGACCGCTGCCGCGAGGAGTCTGGGGAGAGAAGCGGAGGGGGCTCGAGGCACATTGCCGGGGCCTGCCCCCGCCGCCTACCAACCCCGTGCAGCCGCCACCACCGCGGGACGAGAGGAGTCCGACAGACCCGGTGAGTGGGGGGTGGGGGAGGCGTGTGTGTGCGTGTGTGTGTGTTATCCACTTGCTGGGAATCTGGGACAGGAGATGTGCACGGCGCGTGGGTGAACGTGCGCGCACACATGGTGAAATCGCCGAGGGCTCTTCGCGTACCCATCCCCTGTCCCATTTTCCCAGCAAGTGGATAACAAAAGACGCTTTGCCCTGCTTACACCAGCTCGACCTAAAAAAGAGAAAGGGAGACAGAGGCAGAAAAATTGTTATAAAGAAAGAAAGCAGAGATGAAGAAGAACTTGCAATAGCTAGATAAAGGGGCAGAGAGTATCTGGCGATGATTAAAGAGGCATGAGGTGGAATCAAGACTACACAGCCTTGCTGTTCGGGATCCCCTCTATTGGGCAGCACCAATTGTGGACCTCAGAGCAAAACTTTGGGCCCTGCCACTTATTATTGAACAAATGAGGCACTAGGTGCCGTGGGCCCCTAAAGCGTTTGACATGCCTCCACTCTATGCACCTAGCTAAAGGTGATTTTTCATGCGCCTACTGCCCATTTAGGCTCTGCCCGGCTTTGGAATCGCAGCTAGATGTACATGCCCTTCACATTTATAAAATGTTTTCTCTGAACTATAGGTCTCTGTCTAAACACTCGGTTGAACTAAACTTATTTTTAGCAGATGAACAACCAGATGTATTATTTTTAACAGAAACCTGGATTCACAAGGACTCTGCACCTGATGTGGTTTAAACTCTTCCTCTTGGGTATAATATCCAGTGCAAAGATCATGAGAGGAAGAAAAAGAGTGGCTTTGCAATAATCTCAAAAGACTCCTTTAAATGTCGATTGAGTCCAATCCTGTTTCCGACTGTGAAAGCGTATTCTTTTCTACCTCACTCTCCGCAATGCTTACTTTCTCAGGAATCCTTATATATCGACCTCCGGGGGTGGGTGGACACTTTTTCAACTCTCTTCCTGAAGTGGCAGCCTCATTGACAAGCTCATCCACAAACTTCATGCTTTTAGGAGATTTGAATTTACACTTTGATGACCTAAGTAAAATAGATGCCTTGGAGCTCACCCACGGCCTATCAGCAATTCAATCAACACAAAAAGTCATAGGCCCCACACACATTAAAGGCCATACCTTAGACCCCGTGTTTACCAATAAGCGGTCAGTGGGTCACACATCCCCCTGCCTTGGTGGAATCACTCATTGATCCCTATTTTCTTAAAATCCCTGATTCAACGTAATCCCACAGAACCTAGCACCAGGAAAGTCCGCCCCAGGCCCAAAATCCCCATTGAGTCCTGGTCTACTGTGCTCAATAACTCTAAACCTACTCTAGACTCCAGTTCTGTTTTATCATCTGAAAAACTCAAACACTGGTTAGAGTCTTCACTGGACACAGTTGTTTCTGCTAAAGCTAGCCACCGTAGGATAAGAGAGATAATCTCTCCGTGGTACTCGTCCAAGCTTAGGCTGCTTAAACAGCCCTGTAAACGGATCGAAAGGAAATGGAGGAAGGACTATAGTAAGACCAGTAAAATGAAATACAGAGAGTCCATAAAATGCTATCAAGCTGAAATTTAAAAATGTCAGGTGCTTTATTACGAAGTAAAAATGAACCCAGCAGCTAATGCTCTAAGAGAAATCTTCCACATTGCGAAGACCCGCTTAGAGCCCCCGTCCCCCGATACCTCCACGGCAATATCCCCCGATTGCTGCAGTGAACGTGCAGAATATTTCCAGGGAAACATTCTGAATATATATAACACGTTCTTAGATTATCCATGTCCCAGTAACCTCCATGTCCCAGTGACCAGTGACCTCCTTATCATGAGCAGGCCTCCAGATCACATTAAGCACACTCTGGAGGAATTTCCTCTCCTGGACCTGGACACCCTTCCCCACCTTTTGTGCAAGGTTAATGAGGTGGTGCTACCGGTTATACTGGATGTAATAAATCTCTCTATCACCAATGGCCATGTTCCACCTTTTTGGAAGCACGCCATGGTGAAAGCTCTATTGAAAAAGCCAAACTTAAACCCTGACGTCCTGAGTAACTATCGTCCCATTTCTCTGCTGCCTATGGTCTGTAAGGTCCTGGAAAAGCATGTCAATTCCATTCTCTCCGACTTTCTAGAAACTCATGATCTTTTACACCACTCTCAAACCGGCTTTCGTCTCCATCATGGAACTGAACCCACACTTATTGCCGTTGTCGAAGAATTGAAAAAGATCATCGATCAGGGGGGAGCAGTAGCCATTATCCTCCTTGACCTGAGCGCCGCTTTTGACACAGTTAATTTCAACATTCTCCTTAACAGGCTTAGGAGTGCCGGGGTGTCAGGGGGAGCCATCCTGGATCCAATCCTACCTGAATAGTAGAACATTCCAGGTCTTCGCGGGAGAATCTACCTCAAGGTGTCTACCTCTCAGCTATGGAGTACCTCAGAGATTATCTCTGAGTCCTACGCTGTTCAATGTGTACCTGAGGCCGCAGGCTGATATCATCCTGCCATATGGGATCAAAATTGTCACATATGCAGATGATACTCAGCTGGTAGTATCTCTAAACCACCTGCATAATGCTCCATCCGATCTGGAATCCTGCTTGGAAAAGGTGGCAACCTGGATGCGACACTCATGTCTCATACTCAATGGAGAAAAAAACAAAATAATGTATCTAGGCAATATACCCAATGTGGATCTCAAACTACCATGGCCAACCTGTCTGGGACCCACACCGATTCAAAAGTCCAAGATTAAAAGCTTGGGCGTCTGGCTTGACAAGTCACTCAAATTTGACCAACAAGCAGTGGAAGTGAAAGGTGCCTGGTATTGTATCCTTAGAATGCTGCAGAAAGTTCTCCCCCTCCTCCCTATGGTGGCTAGGAGAACTATGGTCCAGGCCCTTGTACTTTCGTGCCTGGACTACGGTAACTCCTTGTATCTGGGAGCACCTATATCCACTACAGGGAAACTTTGAGTTGTCCAGAACTGTGCCGCTCGGTTGATGCTTGGCGCACCTAGAACTCAATCGGCCAAGCCTTTCTTGAAGGCCCTACTCTGGCTGCCCATTCTGGAGAGGATTCCATTTAAATCCCTCTGCATAGCCTATAAGACCCTTATGGGAAGAGGCCCTTCCATTAACAGATCCCTTATCATCTTCTATCACCCCAGGAAACTCCTCCGCTAGGCGAGCCTGAGTTTAGCCGGCATCCCTAAAATCCAAAGGACGTAAAATGGGGGTAGTTCCTTCTCTTATACCACAGCTAGGTTTGGAACGCCATTCCAATGCACCTGCGCTCAGAGACTCACCATCTCACCTTCCAAAAGTGTCTTAAAACCTGGCTGTTCCAGAACACTAACTTGTGAGCTTCTTTCCCTCCCTTGTCCTGCCGCTAGCGCTGGGATGCCTTAGGGTAGCTATGCGCTTAAGAAATGCTAATTAATAATAATAATAATAACATGCCTGCTTTTGCAGTAATTTGCCAGCCTAGTAGTAGTGCCTTTGGGCTGGGGTCAGATGGGGCCAGTGTTCCATTTGGATATCTTCTGCCCCCACATCCCCCATTTCGCACCACATCTCCATGGCAGTCAGTATTCCCAGGCAGACTGCTGAGGGTACCCAAGCTGTAGCGTGGCGCATTATGAAAGAAAACAGACATCCACAGAAGTCAGACATCTCATTTTAGTGCCGTGTGTGACACAGAAACAGTCTGAGATGTCTGACGAGTTACACAGTCTTTAATGAAAGTGTGACGCAAACATTATTCTTATTTACTTTGTATCTTCGGTTCAAGTGGCAGTGGTCAACATGAGTCAGTCATACTTTGCCACCTGGCTGCTTCTTCTGACAACTAATTCGGATTTATTCCATGCAAAATATTAAGTGAAAATGAAAAAGTAAAACAATTGTGATTATGTAGCAGAGCTGCAAGGGCCCTAATGAAAAAGAGGAAATAGGGCCCTGCTATCCTCGAGTTTGGTAGTTGATACAGTCTCTAATTACTGTGCAGTGGTCCCCTCACACCTGTAGGTCTGGTTGCCACTGCACCTGCTTCACCATTGATAACAACAACCCTGTAAGGTAGTCATTCACAAAGCAAATACCAGCTAAGTCTCCTTCTCACCTTTCAAGGAGATTCACAGTGGTCATCTAACTTCAAGTAGTCATTTTCCTAGCGTAGTACTAAGAATTTCTGGGGCATATTTACAAGTCCTTTGCGCTGCCGGTTCATCACTTTTTGTGAAACACCGTCAGTGCAGTTTGGTGCTCCATATTTACAAGGACAAGTAAAGCCACTCTGCGTTGCTTTTCGTGTCCTTGTAAATACGGCCCCTTTACATGCAGCACTTTGCGTGAAAGGAGAATTCCATAGGAATTGCCGTGGGTGAACCCACACCACACCCATGGATTCCGCTGCATTCCCAGGTTTACTCTGCCGCATTCTCAGATTTATGTTTCGTAAACCTGGGAATGTGTCAGAATCCTATGGACTAAGGAAGCGCAACAAGGATAAATAGTTTTATTTCTCCTTGTTTTTCCCTCTTTCTATGCATGCTGCATTCTGCGCTGCGTTACTTCTTGTAAATATGGCCCTCTGTTTCCTTTGTAAAGTCCAACCATAGCTTTTCCCTTCATTCATAGAATTTTCTATTTTTTAGAAAGTGATATTGGGTTGTGATTACGTTATTTCTCCTGGCTCCAAAAATGGAGGACATAAAATCACATACAGGAACATTTTAAGAGTACCTGTCAAGAATGTCCCTTTTACATCTATATTTTTTATCCAATTTCCTGAGCAAATATGCAATAAAAAGTAAAACATTTTCGTCATTTTTTTTAACATTTCCAATGAGCAGACTCTGCAAACCACTCGTGGGAAGACTTGATCTCACTTGCTTTACTCGTTCTCTTGTTATAATGGATCAAAGGCAATTAAACCTCACCGCTGCTAAATCTGACCAGCCAGCAACAATTTTATGGGGTTTAAATTTGAGGGCCTGAAGGAAGTGACCCGATCAGGCTCACCCAGGTCACTCGCGACCACCTCTCAGCCTTCAATACAAATAAAGAGTTGGTCAGACAGTAGAGAATACAAACCAAATACATTTTATTTCAGGTACACTTGAGTGGAGTCTGGTCTGACCAGCCTCCTTGGATTGCTGCAGAGGGACTGACTTCAGCAGGCATGGCGATACATAATTTACAATTCAGAACCAATAAAGACACGCCCTCACTGGAAATTTCCAGTTGGTAGCTGGTGAACAAAGGAGATACAGAAGGATGGGTACATGCTATCTCATCGCCAAGGTCACTCTGCCTGTGCCCGCTGGTCCTAAGGGTGGGAGCAGGTCTATCTAAGGGGAAAGATATGTACTGACAAGAACAGTTTATTAATTAGCACAGAGAAGCCCAACCTTGGAGAAGCAAAAACTATTGCAGCTGCTTTCAGCTGGGGCAGAGAGAGAGAGAGTGAGACAGAAGTTAGTTTCGATCATGGCTCAAGATGGTAGCTGAATATAAAATGATGCTGCGAATGCTAACTTAAGACATACAATGCATGGAGAACTCAAAACAGTTGCAAAACCATTTTATTACTACCAAGAAACAAATAACATCTTATAGAAGATAAGAGCTACCACTACAAGCTGATATGTGCATTGTCAATATTGAAAGATGCCTTCATCAATCAAGATACGGTCATTAATATATTTCATCATCATGATCGTGGCATTACTGTCATGGACTGATATCTTTGACTTAGGCGCCAGAGTATGTACATATTAGGCACAAAATACAGGGAGGCAGTGTATGCAAAGATAACATGTAAAGAAAATACCAGCAATTGCAACCAGAAAGATAAGAATCTTCCAACCCCAGGACATGAACATACCCCAAAACCATTCAGTGAGAGTCCAAGTACCATTTTCTTAGTGTATGTCAGATGAAAGCCTATGCAACTTCTGTATGGCAGCATATATATTGGGGTGTGGTCTGGGATGTACACACAGCAGCTACTGCCAATAACGCGACAGGCCCCTGACCGATCAGCAAGGATGGCATCTAACACCATCCTGTTTTATAAGGTGATGAGCCTCGTAGCCTGGAGCTCAGCAGTGATATTGGTCAGTATCCCTGCTGTTGTATTAATAACCCCTTCTACAACTCTTGTGAGCCGACAAATGTTAAGGCTATTGGACATGGGGCCCCAAAAGGGCACAATACCTTTCATGGCATCATCAAACAATTGCCAAGTGGTATTTGTCTGATCTATATCTTCTGTGTCAATAACCCTTCTAACTCCGGGCAAATGTATTATTATTATTATTATTATTAAATGAAATTTGTAGAGCGCGCTGACACCATGGGTTTCCTGGCGCTATAGAACAGAGGTGAAGACGCAGGCTGGAAGTTACAGGATTTAGCAGGGTGGGGGGAAGAGGAAGGAGGTAAGCTGCTTCCTAAAATGAAGGAGGGAGCTGCTGGATTTAATAGTCAGGGGAAGAGGATTCCAAAACTTCGGGGCCAAGAGGGCAAACCTTCGCCCACCGAATTTATTGGTTCTGGTTTTGGGCACAACAAGCATGTGAAGATGGGCAGAGCGTAAATTGCGATTTGGGCAGTAAGGATGGATGAGTGAGGTTAGGAAGGCGGGGCTGGTGCCGTGAAGAGTTTTGAACGTGAGGAAGCCCAACTTGAAGGCCACTCTTTGCTCTATAGGCAGCCAGTGCAGTTTGTGCAGCAAGGGTTTGGCCGATTGCCACTTGGGGGATTTGTAAATGAGGCGGGCTGCTTGGTTCTGGACTACCTGTAGGTGGTAGAGAAGTGATTTGGGAAGTCTGTGATAGAGGGAGTTGGAAAAGTCCAAGCGGTAGAGCACAAGGGAGATGCTTACTTGGATCAAAGCAGCTGGGGGGAGTACGTGGCTGACTTTGCTAATCTTACGGAGTTGGAAAGAGCAGGATGATATCACGGAGCCGACTTGAGATCGGAGGGAGAGTTCGGCGTCGATGGTCACGCCGAGGCTCTTTACAGAATTCGCGGGGGTCGGTGAAGCGCCCAGTTCAGTGGGCCAGAACTGGGTCCCCCAGAAAGTATGGCTGGAGCCCGTAAGAAGGAGCTCGGTTTTCCCAGGGTTCAATTTCAATTGGTTGGAGTTCATCCACTCCTGGATGTGGAGCATGACGGAATGGAAATTGGCTACCGCATTCTGGGAGTTAAATGGAAAGATGATCTGCAGATCATCAGCATAGTTATATACTGTAATGTCCCAGTTTCGGAGTGAGTGGAGTAGGGGCCGGAGGTAGAGGTTGAACAAAAAAGGTGACAGGGAGGAGCCCTGGGGAACTCCACATGTCGTGGAGGTTTTGGGCGCTGTGTGGGGGCCTAGACGGACGGCTTGTGTTCTACCAGTCAAGAAAGACTGTATCCAGCTGAGGGCATGGCCCTGGATACCCGCCTGTTCGACACGGTGAAGCAGGATGTTGTGGTCAACCGTGTCGAACGCGGCCGATAAATCCAGGAGTACGAGGGCCTGGGTGGTCCCTGCGTCAGCGTTCCTCCTCAGCGTGTCAAGGACAGCCAGGATGACAGCCTCGGTTGAAAAGGTAGGCCTAAAGCCCGCCTGATTAGGCTCCAGGTAGCATGAGGTCTCGATGAAGTTGGAGAGGCATCGAGTAGCATGCGCCTCGATTAATTTGGAGAAGTAGGGCAGGAGCGATATGGGGCGGTAGTTGGACAATTCTGCTGGGTCCGCGCCAGGTTTCTTCAGTAGCGGGACTAGGATGGCCTCTTTGAAAGTGCTGGGGACAGTGCCTGTGCTGAGGGAGCCGTTCAGCAGAGGTAAGATGCATTCGGGTAGAGAGTGACAGATGCTCCGTAGGATCGGGGGACGACAACCATCATTCGGGGAGCCCGATTTTATCCGGGACGTGAGCTGGGCCAGGGAAGCAGGGTCAAGGGAAGGGAAATCGGTAAAGACAGATGAATTATTGAGAGGAGTATCGGGAGTGGGAGTCTGGGGAGAGGTGGGGATCGAGGCCTTGATCTTATTGATTTTCTCAACAAAAAAGAGATTGAGAGCGTCACAAGTACCTTGGGTTGGGGTTTGACCTGGGAGAGTTCTGTCATCGGAGGTAAGTTCGTTCATGATTCTAAACACTTCTTTAGATTTGTTGTCCGAAGATGAGATTCGGTTAGAGAAGTGAGATGATTTAGCTGAGGAGATTGCGATTTTGTAGTCTCTACGGGCTAAGGTGTATTGCAATCTATCTGATTCGGAGTAGTTACGTCTCCATGTCCTTTCCAACTGGCGTACTTTCAGTTTGATTTTTTTGAGGTCGTCCGTGAACCATCTGTGGGAGTTGTGATGTCTGGTCGGGGGGAATTTGATTAGGGGGGCAAATTGGTCACTGGCTGACTTCAGCCAGGTGCCGATGTCACTGTCCAGCTTGTCGATGTTGGTTAGCGGATTGAGGGCAGGCCGGGTGTCGAAAAGGGTCGCAAGAAAGCCTTGGGAGTCGTAGGAACTCCATTTGCGAGAGAAGCCGCCGGCCATCAGTGGGATGGGGATTCTACCTCTGACAGTGAGAATGGTATCGATTAAGTGGTGGTCTGATCAGGTGCAGGGGGAGACGGATGGAGGAGAGAGAGTTAGATTTTGAGTCCATATCTGGTCCAAGATGTGGCCCTTAATGTGAGTAGGCGAGGTGATTTGTTGAATCAGGTTGAGGCTGGTGAGGGCCTCAAAGACCTCGGAGGCATGGGGCTCGGCGTTAGCATCGTTGAACCAGTAGTTGATGTCGCCGAAGAGGGCGAATCTGGGGTTGGAGGTGAGTAGGGTGATCAACTGGTCGGTCAGAGTGGCCGCGAATTTACACTCCGACACCTCAGACGATGGTCTTTGTGCTAATTCGATGGAGCTATATAATACACAGGGAAAAGGAGAAAGAAAGATAAAACTTGCCCGACCATCCCTCCGGGAGTCAGACATAACCTTGGGATCCACAAAAAAAATAGACATTAGGGTGTGATATTAAGGGCGGACTATCAGCCGTTCGTAACCTATATGTGGAATTGCATCTACTCTCCCCCACTTTTATCTTCCTAGTCCCCTGGACACAGAAACTAGCTGTTGTGTTGACCACTGACACCGGTATTGGCTTTTCCTCAGTACCATTACGAGCCTGGAGATACTGGAAATACTCTTACGTGTTAAACCCATGGAAATCTGCTATTTCCATTCGAGACCACGTTCCATTCTTTAATCCCTTGTAGGCATGCATATAGGAACTCAAGATCAATTTACCAAACGGCTCTTGGCCTGTCAAATGGCCTGGGGGAGCCCTGTGCTGGAAATGTACATTCTGTACCATAGTGCGAGAATCAGCACATGTTCTATCCAGAGCATCTAATTGGGGATGGGGGCGCACATACTGAGCAAGGCAAACCAACCCTCGCAACTATTGATGTTTGACAGTGGCATGAACAACAGGTTATCCCTTTACTGAGTCACTGAGGGAAGTAGTCAACACACCCAACAATTAGTTGTATTGGACATCTCATGAGCCTGATGCAACATTTGTATAAATACATTATCCGTATAAGACTTTCGGTGCTCTCCTTTGTGAGGGGCCAACGTGACAAAAATGTGTTCAGGAGGAATCAATGTTGTTCCAACCATGGAACCCACAGGATGCTCCTCTTCCAGAAAATAGGATATCCCTAATACAATGATTAGTGCAATGAAAACTATTGATGCAAAAACAATTTTTCCTTTTGTGGACCAACCCCGCTCTGGACACGGAGGTGCAAATGGCTGTTCTTCCTCAGTCATGGGCCGAACAAACAGATACATGATGAGCAAAGAAAAGGGAATGCAGTAAAACTGATGACCAAAAGGGGTAAGTGTTCCCAGTGTCCTTCTGAGCCTTACTGGTAGACTCCTATTGTTCATCAACGTTGGCGCTCTTGAGCACCTGCAGTGGAGTTGCTCAGTCCACCCTCGTGATGATTCCCACATCATCCAGGATAGTGTACTCCCCTCCAAGGGAGCAGATTCGATTTATCCTGTCCAATGTCTGAACAATACAATTGCCTCGCCCTAAACTAACACTGTTAGTAATATAGGCAAAGGACACCCTGACTTGTACAGTCCATCCCTACTAATCTGACCTCTCCTTTGGTGCACTGTTCTTTCCTCGAGGGCGCAAATTGTACTGGTGACTCCAGGCACAGAGGAGTCAGTAAAAAGGGGCTCAGGCACAGAAAGGTCAGCGGAAAGGGGCTCCTGAATTGCTCTGATCTCCGGGGGTGTTGCCGTATTTAGTACTTCATTATTTTCGGCATCCATTATGGTCCACGTGAGCTTGGCATCAGAAAAAGGGACGAACCATGGAACTCTCTTACACTCTGAGTCCCCGATACCATCCCTCACCCACTGGTCGTAGGGTAAAGGCAGGGGTACTCTGCGGCAATGATGCGTATGAATCCAGTGCCTTCGGCCAGCGACCTTTATGGCTGTGCGAGTGGCGAGGAGGACCTGGATAGGTCCCTTCCAGCGGGGCTCCAAACTCTTTTTGCGCTGGAAATTCTTCACCAGGACATAATCACCAGGCCGAATATCATGTCCGGGCCCCCGGGTACAGGTGGGAAACACTCATATATCTGTTGGTGAATAGAACGCGGACTTTTAGTTAACTCACATAGGTAATCGGTCAACAAAGGATACTCAATTTCTAAAAATGTTCGTGGTCGCAGGACGCCCCAGACATTCGCCGGGCATCTGAACACGACCTCATCAGGTGACAATCCTGTCTTAGAATGTGCTGTTGTTCTTGTGGACAAAAGGGCTAATGGTAAAGTATCTGGCCACTGCAACCCTTTGGTCTCCTGAATCTTTGTCAATTTCAGGTTTAGAGTATGATTGTACTTCTCAAACAAATCTGCTGATTGGGGGTGATTCACAGCATGGAACATCTGTCTGATGTGTAGTCCCTCGCAAACTAGCTGTATAAACTTGGCATTGAAATGACTTCCGTTATCACTCCAGATCAAACGGGGCAAGCCGAAGCGAGGAAAGAACTCCTCCAGGAGTATCTTTGCAGTCGCAATGGCTGTATTTTCCTAAGTAGGGTTGGCCTCAACCCATTTACTGAATGCACAGACGATCACCAACACATACTTCAAATTAATTGACCCTGTCCGTGTCATTAAAATCCATCTGGAGGACCTCAAATGGGAAAGTGGGGGGTGCACAATTACCAGGTGGTGTAGGTGTACCCTTGCCAGGATTGTGCATCATGCACACCAAGTAGTATTTTACCAAATGGGCAGCTGTCTCGGAGATATTGTCATTCTGCCCTACGGGGTCAAACAACTTGCAAATACCCTTAGCACTGATGTGAGCTGGCAACATCCATTACTGCTTCCTTGACTTATCAATCCAACATCCCTCATCATTCAAATTTGCTGTACTCTCTTGCACAGTGCTAATTTCTCCATCGTGGCCTCACTCTGGATTTCTTTAACATTCTTGAGTGTATCCTCAAGCATGGGGAACTCTGGCACCCACTTAGCGGGACCTGATTCAAACATTCTTTTCATCTTAGTTCGAGCTGTCTGCTTAGCTGTCTGATCTGAAAAAGCATTCCCCTCACCCACCTTGTCAGTAACCTTCTTATGAGCGCTGCACTTCACAATCACCAATTTATTAGGGAGTGTCAGGGTGGCTAGAAGCCCAAAATGCTGAATGCATGTCCCGTTGGGAGTAAGGAACCCTCTCTCTGCCCAGAGCCACCCGAAATTATGGGCGACCCCAAAGGCATACTGGCTGTCAGTATAAATATTAACAACCAGTCCCTCGCTCAACTCCCATGCTCGAATAAGGGGGAGCTCTTCTGCCTGTGCGAACTGATAGGGAACTTCTGAGGTCTCAACAACAGTGTGCAGCGTAGTAATTGTGCATGCTGCAGTGGTGGTTCCATCTGGTAATTTGAAACAAGAGCCAAAGACATATAGTTCCGCTTGGGGTTCAGATAAGGGAACATCTGTCAGATCTGCCTGTCCCTTCGTCGCTTCCTCTGTCCAAAAAATGCCATCAAGTATATCTATCTCCTCATTCTCAGACGGTAGGTGTATTAACATGGCAGGATTCAGAGTGGCACTGCGTTTGATCGTAATGTGCTTTTGAAAGCGCGTCAGCTCGTAACCAGTCAGATGTGCACCGGTGAGGTGCTGAGTCTTTGTCCTATTTAAAAGTGTATCCACAGTATGGGGTACCTGTAGTAGTCACCAATGAGGCGAGGGAGGCAATGGCAAGTAAATAGAAGTATTTATTAAATACTAAAGTAAGAGGTACAACACACGACCTCAGCCACCGCTGAAGCCTAGCCGCCGCACAGCTGGTCAGGAGTCACTGCCGGCGCTCACCTTGGAACCCTCGCAGTGGTGACATTCCATGTGATGTCACCACGGAGCGTTCCACGGCATGACCTGGGACAGGAGGGTGGTGGCAGCACAGATGGACAATACCACACATCCCCCTTCCCTACATAGCAAAATACATTAGTTAAAATGAACATTATCAAAGACAACCTACATTATTTAGTCACATATTGCTCCAAATGTCTGGGCGGCCTGGCCACTCTCTGGCTGGTTCTGCTGGCATGGCGAGATACTACAACCCGCTTCCTAGGAGGCAGATCTCTTCTCACCTGGGGTTTATATTCTCTCTCTTCCCCACTGCCATTGCTTTCACTAGGATAATACCTCACTACTCTTCCAAGTTCCAAATCTTTCCCTCCTGGGTTTTCACGGCATTTCTGAATAGTTTTACAATCTTGGTGGGTCTGCTGAACTCCGACCAACTCGCTCTGCCTGTGGGTGCCCTGATTTTTATATCATCTCCCACCCTGAACCCCGCATCACGAGTGGAGTGCAATCTATCGAACCTTTCCTTCCTTTCTAACATGACCTTGCTCTGTCTGTCTAGTCCTATACTCTCCCTAGAGTGATCTGTCCATCCTTTGTGCCACCCCATCCATCCCGGTGATAGTTTGGTGTTAGGTCTTCTCGCTCTGAGTAATTCAAAAGGTGTTGCCCCCGTCGTCTGGTGAGGGGTCAAACGGTAGGCTTCCAAATGTTTAGTGATTTCTTCCCTCCAGTTCAGTCCATTGGTTTTAGCTAACTGGATGCTCTCTTTTAGGGTCTTATTGAACCGTTCTACCATTCCGTTGGTTTCGGGGTGGTAAAGCGCGCAGCGCTTATGTTCAATCCCATACTTCTCGAGAAAGTCCTTCATTTTCTTTGAGCATAGCTGCACTCCGTTGTCCGTTAGCAGACTGCTAGGTAGTCCTTCTCTGAGGAATATCTCCTGTAAGAACTCAATGACTGTTTTCGTGGTGGTTTCAGGTACTACCTTCACCTCTGGCCATCTTGAATACAAATCCACAAGAACGAGGATGTATGGTGTGCGTAATTCTCCCGTCAGTGGGCCTATTATGTCCAGCGCTACTTCATCCCATGGTCCTGAATGGGGTGGTCTGCAGATCATGGGTGGCGTGTGTTGTTTCAGGACCTTGTCACTAACCGTACAGGGGATACAATCTCTTACTTTCCTTTCAATGGTATGATCCATGCACGGCCACTAGTAGTCTTCCCGCATCCTCTGCTTGGTCTTGGTGATGCCCAAATGTCCATCATGGGCTAAGTCCACCAAGTGTGCTCTCAACGTCTTGGGCGGGATCAGCCTCGTTCTTCTGAACAGACACCCGTCAATGACTGACAGTTCTTGTCTGACCATTCAGAATGGGCATAGTGTTTCGCTTTGTTTGTCTTCATGTCTCTACTTCCCTTTTACTCTCTCACACACACTCATAAGTAGGTCGTCTGCCTTCAGGGCATCTTTCCAGGATTCTTCTCTGATGGCCCCTTGAGTAATCACGTACACGTTTTCAGTTTGGTAGTGTTCCTTGTCTTCAACATTCTTGTCTTTAGATTCGTCTTCACCCCTTTCTTCCACCAACCTCGAGAGGGAGTCTGCGGCTAGATTCCTCGCACCAGGCACGTACTCGACACAGGATTTGTATTCCTGTAGGTTTACCACCCATCGCCTGATTCTGCTTGAGATAGCATCTAGTCCTTTTTTTGTTAAACACTTCCACTAGAGGCTTGTGGTCGGTACGAAGGGTGAACTTTGTACCCCAGATGAAGTCTCTGAACCTGCTCATGGCCCAGTGTACCGCCAACGCCTCCTTCTCTATTGCGGAGTAGTTTCCCTCGGACTTCTGTAGCGACCTCGACGCAAACGCTATTGTTTCTTCTCCACACACCCCTACATGAGTAAGAACTGCTCCGAGTCCTTTCGAGCTCGCGTCGGTTGTCACCACCGTCTTCCTGTTTGGTATGAACGCTTTCAGGCTGGGTGCTTCTGCCAGTGCTCTCTTCACATCCTCAAATTCTTTCTAGCATTCTCCGTCCCAACTGAACCCTACATCTTTCTTGAGTAGGCGTCGTATTGCGAACGTTCTGCCGGCGAAGTTCTTTACGAATTTGCTGTAGAATTCCAGCATTCCCATAAATGACTTTATTTCTTCTTTGTTCTTCGGAGGCATCAAGTTTGTTATAGTGTTCTGTAGTTCGGCTTTCGGACGGATCCCTCCTGGGGTCACCTTGTGCCCCAAAAAGTCTAGCTCCTTGTACCCAATTCTGCACTTCTCCCTCTTCACCGTGAGACCTTGTTCCATAAACCTCATCAACACTTGCCTCAACCTTCTGTCATGTTGTTCGTCATCATTGCCAAACACAAGTACGTCGTCCTGGTAACATAAGACGCCGGGAATTCCTCTTAGTATGCTTCCCATGATTCTCTGGAATACTGCCGCGGCAGAGACCAACCCGAAGGGCATTCTCTTGAACTTGAATGCACCCATGGGTGTCACGAACGATGTAAGTTCCTGTGAGTCCTCATGGTGCTTGATTTGGAAGTAGGCTGAGGTCAGATCCAGTGTGGAGAATACTCTTGCACCTTCCAGCATACTCATCATTTGTGCGATGTTTGGCAGAGGGAATTTGTCCACGACCACCTCCTTGTTCAGTGCCCTAAGGTCGATGCACAAACGGACCGATCCATCCTTTTTCCTTGCTGCGACGATCGGCGCCAGCCATTCTGTTGCTTCCACTGGTTCAATGACTCCTAGGTTGCACAATCTTTCTATTTCGTCTCCGACTGCCTCCTGAATTGCTATAGGAAGGTTCTTAACCTTGGCTCCCACCGGTACTGCGTGCTCTTTCAGTTTTATCTTGTGTAAATAGTTCTTCAGGCACCCTAATTCGTCATTGAACACTCCTTTGAATTCTGTCTCTATGCTGTCCCTGGTTCCTTTCACTTCCTGTACCAGAATTTGAGAGGTTCTGTTAGGGTCGAGGTATATGCCTAAATCCTTTTGGGCTTGCCATCCCAGAATGTTGTCTCCCTTGGAGGATACGTACACCTTAGACACTGTAAGTCTATCTTTGTATTCTACTGTGCCCCACAAGTAACCCTTCATGCTAATGGGCTGACCACTATACCCCCTTGGCCTAACATCCATCCTGCTCAATTTGATTTTACCCTTCGCACCCTTTCAAATTCTTTGGCATTAATAATCGTGATCTTGGAGCACGAGTCGAACATAGCCTCTATTCCTGTCCCCTCAATCGTTATAGTGTCTTTAGGACTACTGACTTGACCACTCTGAACTTGCAGGACAATTTCGTCACACACTCTATTTGTGTTCTCTCTGGTTTGCTTCTTGATGCCCTGACCACTTCTACAGTACTGTCTAAAATGGCCCTTCCTACCACACCTGTTGCATGTGTACTTGAGCGCGGGGCAATCCTTATCGTTCGCCATATGCCCTTGCTTACCACACCTATAGCAATTTCCTTTAAAGGACCATCCCACTTTGCTTTCCTTCTGCTCTTTTTGTCCCATCCTCTGTCCTTTGACTTCCAACACACTTTCGCCTTCTGTTACCACTTCACTCACCTTGACCTTGCCCTCACCGTCTTTGTTCTCACTATCCTGTTTTATTTCACCCACACATTGCATCATGTGTTCCACCTGCTTGGCAACTATAAGTACTTCTCTTAGCGGTGGATCATCTTTTAACCACAACTCCTCACGTACTCGTTCCGTCCTGCACGCTAACACACACTGGTCCCTGATTCTCTCTTCACTTGAACCCCCAAATTTGCACGTTGCGGCACGCTTCCACAAATCAGACACAAAGTCTTCTACCGATACACCTTCCTTCTGTCCTCTTTTCCCAAAGTGGTATCTTTCCATAATGGTGCTAGTTTTAGGGAGATAGTGTAGGTCTAGTTTTTTATGCTTATCTCGAATTCATTCATCCCTCTAGCCTCATGTGCGCCCAGCTCTGGGAGATGCTCTAATACTTCTTCTCCCTCCGCCCCCAAATAATACACTAATAAGGCCACCTTTCTCTCTAAACCCAGATTTGGCCCGCATACAACAGCATAGTTCATAAACATTTTCTTCAATTTCTTCCATTGTATTGTGGGGTCCCCTGGACACACAAGAAACAAAGGGGGTGGCGTCACGTTCTGCATACTTCTAACAGGGGATGTTCTACAACAAACTCTATCGAAATTAAAAAAGATTTCTACTACATCTGTTAGATACACTAGAAAGACAATACACAGTTCTGTCTACTTCCCAAAACACATTTTCATCAATATAGATAAATAAGTGAGTGCAATGTGCTTTGGAGCCCACAAGATGGCACTGTTGTTCTTAGAGCTCACTTTCAGTCAGGCTTCCCTCTTATAGATTTCCAGCAAGATCAAATCTCTTTTCCGTGTGGCAGGAAATGTACTCAAAGGAATGATGAGAAAGATTGCTCTACATAAATCAGTCACGAAACAATCCCTCAAGGAACTTGTTCCCCGTGCTTCACCACAGCTGTAGATTCCCAGCGAGTCATACGCGATGGTTTGATCCTCCAGCAGGCTTGTACGGATACGTTTCTACTATTTTCAGCAATCTACAATTACTCTGCTTATTCTCTCATTTAGTGCCACACTAAAACGGCTCAGTCCAGCTACACTTTCCCACGTTCTTTTCTGCCTCCCATGCCGCGATCTTCGGATGGTGTTTTCTGCGCCACACGATCACACAGGCAGGCTGATTATTTCCTTCGCTTGCTCCGCAGCACCCTACCTGCGCCAAATCAGGCCGTCACTCGCTCTGTACGTTTCCTCACGACACTCTGCCCGCAATGCCAACTCAGCGTAATTCTTCAGATGGGTGTTAGGCAACTCACTGCTCCTTCAGTATTCGCAAAGTTTCCCTACACGCTTCCGATATTGTGTTTCAAACAGTCACGCAGCCCTTCGCATAGCTCTCCCTCAAGATGCCACATGCGTGGACTATACCTTCATATAGGCACACTGAAGGTTATGAATGCTGTAGGTTCTCCCTGCGCCACACTTTGCCAACAGTACCTTCCGTTACAGGTGGCGCTTCACTTCGATAATTCTTCTTTCTGTACTGGATAATTTCCGGACCTTCTATTTTCTTTTCCCTATTTCTTCGTTCTGCTCCGTGTTGAGGTTGTGTTCAGAATGATCCACGTCCTCGTCGGCAGTGTAGTAGTCACCAATGAGGCGAGGGAGGCGATGGCAAGTAAATAGAAGTATTTATTAAATACTAAAGTAAGAGGTACAACACACGACCTCAGCCACCGCTGAAGCCTAGCCGCCACACAGCTGGTCAGGAGTCACTGCCGGCGCTCGCCTTGGAACCCTCGCAGTGGTGACATTCCATGTGATGTCACCACGGAGCGTTCCACGGCATGACCTGGGACAGGAGGGTGGTGGCGGTACAGATGGAAGATACCACAGTACCGTAACTATGAGTTTAGTATCAAGTACGAGTCCAGCCGATTGTCTTATTGAGGAGGCCACCGCCGCGATAGCTATTAGACAGCTCAGGAGGGATTGGGCGACAGGGTCAAGCACAGCAGAGAAATAATCACATGGTTGTTGCTTATCCCCAACCACCCAGCTCATGGACATACAGCACAAAGCATTTCGAATAGTTCTGGGTACCAAGCACTGGAGCTGAGCAAAGCACAGTTTTCAATTGTTTAAAAGACTGTTGACACTCTGGCATCCAAGGCAGGTGCTCATGTACATCTTTAGTGTTAAGGCAAGCAAGGACGTAATAAGCAGTGAGTAGCCAGGTATCCACTGCCTGCAATAGGAAGTGATACCTATGAAAGAATGAACGTCTTTCTGAGTTTGCCGGACAGACATTTTAACAACGGTACTGATGGCCTCAGGGGTCAATCTCCTACCCTCCTCCGACAGTAGGTGACCTAAGTAGGTGACATCCAGTTGACAATACTGAAATTTGGAAAGGGATACCTTATGACCATGGTCAGCTAAGTGGAGCAACAGTTTAACCGTACTGTCTCTGCAACCCCGTTCTGTGTCTGAGGCCATGAGCAGGTCATCAACATATCGGAGTGAAACATTACCTGTGGGAAGCGCCAAAGAATTCAACTGACTTTTCAACGCCTGACTATAGATACTGGGACTCTCCGTATAGCCTTGAGGAGCGCGACAGAATCTAAAGCTCCTAACAGCTAGGGTGAACCCGAACAGATACCTGCTGTCAGGATTAATTGGGATGCTGAAAAAGGCATTTTTCAAGTCAATGACAGAATTTTATTTAGCAGAAGTAAGACTCATCGTCAATAGAGTCGTAATGTCAGGGACCACTGGAAACTGGGGAATCATTATTTTGTTAACTTCACGCAAATCAATCACAAAGTGATAAACATCTTTGTGATACTCAGAGGGACCCGAAAGCGTCCGTTTGAGGATGGAAGAATAGGGCTGTTACAAACATTAGCAGACAACTTCTCAACCACTCCTTTCTCAATCGAATCGTGCACAATTTGAATCAAAGCTCGTTCACCTCCCTGAGGTATCTTATACTGAGGAATACGGGATAAAATAGCACCTTCCTTTAAACGAATCGAAACAGGCGATATCTGCAACAAACCCACATCTGTGTCGCCCATTGCCCACAGTGTGGATGGCACATCCTTAAATTCGGCAGGTGCATCTTTGGACAGGCACTGCGTAGCACACAAAACATTCAGACCCACTGTCATGTAGACACCCTCCTGGAAGCAAATCATTGTGGCATGCAGTTTCTTCAAGAGATCCAAACCCATCAAATTCTCCCCACAATTGGACGTCAGCAAGAATGGCGAATCCAGAGTGAAAGAACCAAGAGTCAACACAAGAGGTTTGGAAATGGGGCTCACAGCCGGTACACCAGAAAAACCTACCGAAACATTATTATTGCCAGACAGAGCTGCACCAGGGACCAAGGAAAGGGAAATGGAGATGTTTGTTGCACCTGTAACCACCAAAAACTCCTTAGTCGAACCAAGCACATCCGCACTAACGTACGGACCACGTTGATCCACAGGTATCAGAACTGGTCCCTCACTCTGTCCCTGGCTGTCCTAACTGTAAGACATCCCTTTCACCTCATCTATATCATTATCATCATGATAATTCTGTTTGCCCCCGGGGTCGTCAAAGTAAGTTTGCTCAGTTTGGCCCTTCGATGTCTCTGCTGTCTGAGTTTTGTCCTGGCCACCATACCCACGACCCCATCCACGAAACCCCGTCCTCTGGGGCCCGCCACCTTCTGCAAAAGCACAGGACACTTGTTGCACCAGTGTCCCTCCTCCTCACAGTACACACCCTGGTTTGGTCCTACAGGCGTAGTATTCCTGCCAGTATGAGGATGCTGTTGGGCCATACCACCATGTCCTCTACCATTCTCTCGAGTAGCCTGCTGAAACAACATCTTCGTCTTCAATTCTTTATGCTTTTTCTCCAACTTCTCCTTCTCCTCATTTTCCTGTGCTCCTAATACTGCGCCATAATCAAGAAAGCAGAAGGAGAAGATGTGAACAAAGTACTTCTGGAAGCCTGTAATCGTGTTGCAATCTCGCTGAGCAAATTAGAAGCAAATCTACTAACAAACAAACGCACACCACCTTCAATCGACAAGTCCGGTCCACTATAATCCAGAAACGCACTTTGAAACCGAGTGAAAAAATTAGACACACTCTCGTCTTTCTTCTGGCAAAAAGCCGATAACTTGTCCCAATCAATCTTTTGGGGTGGGATAAGGGAATGCATATACGTGATTATTCGGTTAGGCAAAGCTACTATCTCTGCATTAGGCTTCTCACCAGGCTTCCTCTCCTGGTTCCATGCTTTAATCTGGTCCCAGGTACCACCCACTTCCATGACCTGGTCCTGTGCGTGTACCTGTTTCCAAATATCAATGGGCACCAACAAACCAAAGAATATTTCGCTGTCCGCAAGCGTCATCACTGTCGATGAAGTGGCCTCAGTCAATTCTTTATAATGTGCAGTAGTATTTTAACTAGGGTCCGGTAACTGAGTCTTAAGGGACAAAACCTCACACATTTTCCATGGGGTATAAACCCACTGTTCTGTTTTTGGAAATGGGCCGCTACCCCTGGTCTAGGAACAACATTGTGATGATCCCAGAGCACTGGTATTTCAGTGTGATATATGGGGTGGACCTCCCCCATCGGAAACTGAGACACCATCTTCGGGCTCTTCTCAAGCAGCCTACTCCGATAAGCAACCAACTTCACAACATTAAACAAAAACCTGATCAGGCGCCATATCAGCTACGGGTACATGATCCTTAATATCATAGATAACCTGTAGTGCTGCCCCATTGAGACACTGCTCCCAAGCCCAATCACAGTAGCCAACATGTGTTTAAAGGCATGCTGCTGCACAAAAGGCTCATAATCTTTCATCACATTCCACACATCCTCCACACCATGAATGGGATTCTGGGCCCACTGCACAGCCTGATTAGCTACTTCCTGTTTTTCAGCCTCCCCCACATCATATTGTATCAGGGTTCGCTCTAATCGACCCTTGAATTTTGTCCAGTCTCTATCTTCAGGGCCACGTGCTGGTGTCCCAATACTCTGCAATGTCAGGGAATGGAGGAAAACAGTGGGAGTGATAACAGAGGTAGTAGGCATTAATGTCGCTGCTTGCTGGGTCATGGGTGTAAGAGCTGGTGAAACGGATGCCGAAGCAGTAGGTGTTGCCAGAATGCTGACAGCCTTGTTGCCACAGACGGCGAAGAAAGAGAAAGGACAAGAAGTGCAGTGACCAAGGCAGAATGAGAAACAGTATCAAAGACAGAGACAGCAGAGGTAGAAGAACCGGGCAGCTGGGTCTGTGGGGAAAGAATGGGATATACCCTCTGCGGGGCATATGGAGGTGGGGGTCGAGCATCTAGCAATTCTTCGACAAAGCATCATTGTCCTCTCGAGCTACATAATATTAATCAATGTTCAGTCACAACCTCCTATCTTCACTTTCAATTCCTATCTCCTGCTTCTCTCTATCATGTGCTACAGCTTTCTGAGTCAATGTCTGCATTCTCCCTTTCCGAGCCTCTTTCTCTGCTTTCATTCGCCTCTGTTTAGCCTCCTTTTGCCATGTTCTAAGGGAGTCAAACATCGACTACCTACTCCTTTTCGCAAACAATTTCTTCTGTAAAAAAATTAATTTTCTGTTTATCAAAAGTGCCCGTCAACAGCCACTGCAACTCAGCATTGCCCCTCGTATATTTGTACCATAACGTACTAAACATAATAGGGCCAAGGCTATGTTTTGTAAAGATATAAAAATTTGGAGTGCCTTCCGGAGGCGCCGGCTGACTTTCTTCCAGTGGAGCATCAGCAGAACAACAACGACAACAAGAAACCAAGAAGGGACTTAGGCAAAGCATTTCCAAAAGTGGGCCAAATTCATTATGTTGCCTAACGAATTGTTCAGAAACACTACGTATCCAAAGCGGTCTTTAGACCGTACCAAAGACAATTCAAAATCGGTCCTCAGATCGTACCAAATACAAACCAAAATGGTACCATATCCACAAAGAACCAAAGCAAACTCACCTGGTGCACACAGGTCAAGCAAATGTATTCTCCACTGCCGACTCTTCAGACCAAAAGGTCAGATTCAAGGGTTTTGCCGTTCAGGACCCCAGTCGGGATGATCGCTGGGCGAGGCACCAACTGGTCAGACAGACGGGGCAGCTGCGAGTTCAAGACTCTCTCATGCAGGGATCCCTGATCCGCCCGTCAGACCCGACGTGGCTCCGACCTCCCCACTCGTCCGCGGGCGAAGATGGGTCACCCAATGGGGTCCCTGTTTGACGCCAACTGAAAGAAGTGACCCGATTAGGGTCACCCAGGTCACTCACGACCACCTCTCAGCCTTCCACAGAATTGAAGATTCAGTCAGACAGTAGAGAATACAAACCAAATACATTTTATTTCAGGCAAACTCGAGTGGAGTCCGGTCTGAAAAGCCTCCTTGGATTGCTGAAGAGGAACTTACTTCACCAAGCATGGCGATACATAATGTACAATTCAGAACCAATAAAGACACACCCTCACTGCAAATTTCCAGTTGGTAGCTGGTGAACAAAGAATATACAGAAGGATGGGTTTAGATTCTGAGAACAGGTACATGCTATCTCAGCGCCATGGTCACTGTGCCTGTGCCCGCCGCTCTAAGAGTGGGAGCAGGGCTATCTAAGGGGAAAGGTATGTACTGACAAGAACAGTGTATTCATTAGCACAGAAAAGCCCAACCTTGGAGAAGCAAAAACAATTCCAGCTGCTTTCAGCTGCGGCAGAGCGAGAGAGTGAGACAGAAGTTTGTTTCGATCATGGCTCAAGATGGCGGCTGAATATAAAATGGTGCCGCGATTGCTAACCTAAGACATACAATGTATGGGGAACTCAGCTAAAACATTTTTATTCCAACAGGCCAGGGGGTGGTGTCTTGTTAACTCCCCCTATCCCCAACCTCACTCTGACACCTCTCTTTTATTTCAGGCCTGCACACTCTCTAAAGAAACCTGCTTTGTTGGTCATTGGATCATTTATTAGCGTTTGTAGGCATTATATTTACACTACAGGCTGGCAGCTTTAAAGCACCAGAAGCAAAAACATAGGTAAACACTAAGGCCCTCATTATGAGTTAAGTTCTGGTGGGGTGGAAATTCTCCACCCATAATTACTGGTACGGTGCAGTCACATCCCACCAGTAATATACAATTACAAGTTAAACCCCATGGAATGGGAAATAACTGTGCAGACCTGGTATTACCAGGCGTAAAATCACGTTGAAATCCCTGTTCCATGGCGCTTTATGTTCACATTTACCACCTGCTTTGAGCGGGTGGTAAATATGAGCCATAGTGGGAGGTGCTGGACAATGACAGAGGGAGAGGTGTTGAGAGGGGAAGGCGAGGGGGCAAGTAGGTACCTGGGTGGGGAGAAGGTTCATGTAGCTCTCCATCTTGAAGAGAAAGAAACTCAGCAGAGATGGGAACAGAGGCTTAGTCAAAGCCAGGAAGGTGATAGCGGAAGTCAACCTTCAGGGAATTACTGCAGGTAGAGCAGCCTTATTGATAACTTCTGCTGGTTACACCTAGGCTCCTGTAGAACCTTCAGCTCATCATACAGATGACTCAGCATCTCTTTAAGCTCTTCTTCTCTCTTTCATTTCTTCCCAGTTCTCTTTTTCACCGATTCTCTTCCCTTACACTTTGATCGACTCCTTCCATTTATCCCTCTAAATCCACTTCATATACAGCAATGAGCAGATAGCTAAGATAGCAAATATTAAAATGGGTCAAAACAGTCCTCATTATCAACCAATCAATCAATCACTGCATTTCTAAAGCGCGCTACATACCCGTGAGGGTCTCAAGGTGCTGGGGGGCGCTACTGATCGAAGAGCCAGGTCTTGAGAAGTCTTCTGAAGTCCAGCAGGTCCTGAGTCTGTCGTAGGCTGGTAGGGAGTGAGTTCGAGGTCTTGGTGGTGAGGTAGGAGAAGGATCTGCCGGCAGCGGTGGTTTTCCGGATGCGAGGAACTGTGGCGAGGGCGCGGTTGGCTGAGCGGAGGCTTCCGGTGGGGGTGTGGAAGCTGAGTCGGTTGTTGAGGTATGTGGGTCCGGTGTTGTGTAGTGCTTTGTGTGCGTGGATGAGGAGTTTGAAGGTGATCCTCTTGTTGACGGGGAGCCAGTGCAGGCCTCTCAGGTGGGGTGTGATGTGGCTGCGTCGGGGAACGCCAAGGATCATATGTGCCGAGGCGTTCTAGATTCGTTGTAGTCGTCTCAGGAGCTTGGTTGTTGTTCCTGAGTAGAGGGCATTCCCATAGTCGAGTCTGCTGGTGATGAGGGCCTGGGTGATGGTTTTCCTCGTGTCGAGAGGGATCCATTTGAAGATCATGCGGAGCATTCGGAGGGTGTTGAAGCAGGACGCAGAGACGGCGTTGACTTGCCTGGTCATGGAGAGGGTGGAGTCGAGGATGACTCCCAGGTTGCGTGCGTGGTCTGTGGGTTCCGGGGCTGTGCCTAGCGATGTGGGCCACCAAGAGTCGTCCCAGGCTGATGGGGTGGGTCCGAGAATGAGGACCTCCGTCTTGTCTGAATTCAGCTTCAGTCTGCTGTCCTTCATCCAGTCGGCTACGGCCTTCATTCCTCTGTGGAGGTTGGCTTTGGCGGTGTGGGGGTCTTCGGTGAGGGATATGATCAGCTGGGTGTCGTCGGCGTAGGAGATGATGTTGAGGTTGTGTTGTCGTGCGACGTGGGCGAGCGGTGCCATGTAGATATTGAACAGCGTCGGGCTGAGGGAGGATCCCTGTGGGACGCCGCAGATGATCTCTGTGGTTTTCGAGCGGAAGGGTGGTAGGCGGACGCTCTGGGTTCTGCCGGAGAGGAAGGATGTGGTCCAGGCTAGAGCCTTCTCTTGGATTCCGGCGTCATGTAAGTGTGCTGATAGGGTGCGGTGGCAGACGGTGTCAAAGGCAGCTGATAGGTCCAGAAGGATGAGGGTGGCTGTTTCTCCTTTGTCCATCAGGCTCCTGATGTCGTCAGTGGCGGCGATGAGGGCGGTCTCGTTGCTGTGGTTGCTGCGGAAACCGGATTGGGAAGGGTCCAGGATGTTGTTGTCTTCGAGGTTGCGGGTTAGCTGTTTGTTGACAATCTTCTCTGTCACTTTTGCCGGGAACGGGAGCAGGGAGATGGGCCGGAAGTTCTTGAGGTCCTTGGGGTCCGCCTTGGGCTTCTTCAGAAGGGTGTTGATCTTGGCGTGCTTCCAGCTTTCCGGGAAGGTTGCTGTCTAGAAGGAGCTGTTGATTGTTTTCCGGAGGCGGGGCGCGATGGTTGTGCAGGCTTTGTTGATGACGTGGTGAGGGCAGGGGTCAGATGGGGATCCGGAGTGGATGGAGTTCATGGTTTTGACGGTGTCTTCGTCGCTGACGTTGGACCAGGCAGTCAGGCAGCTGGTGCGGGTAGTGGTCGCAGGGATGGTGGACTTGGTGGTGGGTGCGGGGGTCTCGGAGTTGAAGCTGTCGTGGATGTCGGTGATCTTGCGGTGAAAGAAGGTGGCCAGGGAGTCGCACAGGTCCTGTGATGGTGGGATGTTGTTGGTGTTGGAGCTGGGGTTGGAGAGTTCTTTCACGATGCTGAAGAGCTCTTTGGTGTTGTGTGCGTTGTTGTTTAGGTGGTCCTTGAAGGCGGTCCTCTTGGCGGTCCTGATGACTTGGTGGTGTCTGCGGGTGGCGCTCTTGTGGGCTGTGTGGCTGTCTGGTGTGCGGTCGTGGAGCCATTTCTTCTCCAGCTTCCGACACGTGCGCTTGGAGATCCGGAGGTCTTCGGTGAACCAGGTGGCTTTCTTGTTGGTGCGGTTGGTTGTGGGGGTCTTGAGAGGGGCGAGGGTGTTGGCGCAGTCATTGATCCACTGTTTGAGGTTGGTCGCGGCGGTGTCAGGGTCGGTGGGGTCGGCGGGTGGTCTCAGGGCGAGTGATCACGGGCTTCAGAAGAGACCACACCCGTGATGCTCACCAGACCTCCACCCGCCCTCACCTTCATACCAAGGGGCCCTTTAGAGAAGCAGTCGATCAAAAACAATATATCTACCAAATGCATGCTCATTAACTGTAGATCTGCTCCTAAGCATGCAACAGAACTTGCTGAAGCCATCCTCTCTCAGGACTTAGACATTGCGTTCATCACGGAGACTTGGCTAAAGGAGTGCTCCCCACCTTGCTTCGACATGTTAGTGCCCCCTGGTTGCAAACTCATCAATAAAGACAGAATAGACAAACGCGGAGGAGGTGTAGCCATCATCCATAAAGATGATATTGCCATTACGGTAATGGACACGTGCCAATATAGCTCCTTTGAATGCTTATCGGTCACCATTAAGCTTAAGGACAACAGCCCGTTAGTAGGTCACCTTCTTTACCACCCACCCGGCAACACCTCTACCTTTGGCGAACATCTTTCCGACATGATTGCCCACTGCGCACTCAAAAACACTAACCACATAATTCTGGGTGATCTCAACCTACGTTGGAATGAATCCAACAACACATTAATCCAATCGCTCAATACTCTCCTTTGTGACAATAACCTTTCCCAACATTGCTCCAAAGAAATTCACAACAAAGGAGCGACCCTGGATGCCATCATTGCCCAACAAGACACAATTACAATTGACAACATCCTCCCAGTAGACTGGTCAGATCATCACATGATCCTATTCCACATCAACCAAAGAGTCTTATCCCTGCCTCCTGTGCAAGATCCCCCCAAATGGTCCAGAAATCTCTCCCAGATTCCCTTGGAAGTCATGGAAGATAGGCTAAAGCTCCTCCTACCTAGCGACAAAGATCTATCCACAACCGATCTTACCTCACTCTATAACACTAATATGGTAAACCTTCTCGACCAACTAGCACCACTGAAACAAAGAAAAAACCGAGCCATTCCGTCCAGATCCTGGTTCGACTCTGACACTAATGAAGAAAGGAGACAACTAAGAGCTGCAGAAAGACAATGGAGAAACGTGCCCACTATCTTCCACCGAGACAAACTCAGAACTATCCAGAAGAAGTATAATAACCATATTAAGAACAAGAAATCCATGTATTTCCGCTCTGCTCTTGACAGAGCAAAAAACAGACCCAGGGAGCTCTTCAGTATTATTAGACAACAAACTTCCAAACCGGATTCCTCCCTAGGGCTGGCCTCCAAAGAACGCTGCGACAACTTTGCCAACTTCTTCAATGACAAGGTCTCCAAGATCGAGCGCTCTCTGGTCATCAACTGCTCTCCCCGGTCCCATTGCAGCATGGGGGGAGGGGGGGTGCTTGGTTGCGCTCCACCACCAACTACTAAACCATGGTCACTCTTCCAGCCCATTCTAGAAGAGGAAATAGTTAAACTTATCGCCACCTCCAAACCTTCATCTCATACCCTAGACCCCCTTCCTCCTCTACTCACCAAAAAACTGAAATTCTCCCCACTACTAAAATAAACCAGGCCTTGATACAAATGACTTAAATAACTTCAGACCCGTTTCTAACCTTCCTCTCCTTTCTAAAACACTAGAAAGATGTGTTCTCCAACAAAACCTCCTTGACTCACATCAGTCAGGATTTACGAAAGGATGCAGCACGGAAACTGCAATCCTCAACATCATTGATGACATACACAAATCACTGGACTCAGACCAATGCTGCCTCCTCATTCTCCTCGACTTATCGGCAGCATTCAACACAGTTGACCATATTCTTCTCCTCAAAGCCCTTGAAGAAACGGCTGGACTAGATGATGTGGTCCTCAACTGGTTCTCCTCATTCCTGCATAATCGCTCCCAAAGAATCAAAATGAGAAGCTTTGAATCCGACCTTCAACCAGTCAAACAAGGAGTTTCACAAGGTTCAGTGCTCTTCCCTCAACTCTTCAACATTTACACGGAGCCCCTCTCTACCCTACTGAGGAAAGCTAACATCCCCTTCCACCTCTACGTGGACGATACCCAAATCTATCTGGAAATCTCCTCCGCTAAAGATATTCACAGACTCAACGAAACACTAAAGGAAGTTCAACGCTGGCTGTCAAGCAACCATCTAAACTTGAACCCTGACAAAACTGAATTACTCCTCATCTCGAACAAAGAAGAGAACCCACAAATGATCGAATGGCTAAAACATATAGACACGCTGTAATGGGGCAGGTGGTGTGGGAGTAACGGAGTCCGAGACCTTGATCAACAATTTTAAAGAAGGCTTTATTTTTATATATGCTTTCCTTCTCCTGCTCGTCAGTCTTTCTCTTGCAAACACGGCAGGGTCCGTTTTTGGATTCTTAATCGGCTCCAGGTTGAATATGCCACTCAGGTCGGGTCTTCGGTGTGGTCCGATAATCCAAAAACAAAAGAGAGAAAAGGGGAGTTACTGGGACGTCCGGGAAACTGTATCTGCGGGGCCATGAGTGAGGGAAACCAAGTGCGCGGGTGTTTGTACAGTTGTTACGATAGTGCTCAAGTGCTCGTGCGGGGAAGGGAGTTCATCGGACTGTACAACTAGTTACACGTATCTACAGGCAGGCTACTATTCGGCAGGCTGGAAACGCCGTCCCACCCAACACACTACTGTGCACCGTACCTGTGATAGCCACGCTCCTCCTGCGGGAGCGTGGCGGGGTGGCTCGTGTATACGTTGGCCTCCTGGCTTGATGTAATCGCCTGGGCTCGTCTCGTCTTCTTCCTCCGCTCTGTCCTCAAGGTTCTTCGACTGCACACTCCTTCTCCGCTCACCAACACCTTCGTCCTCCGGGGAAACGCCGTCCATTCTCTTCCGGGTTCGTCCTTCTTTTGGCTCAGTTGACTGGATGACGTCGAAAAGGGGAGGAGGCTCATCGCGTTGGACGGCACAGTTAAAGGCGACCAGTTCCTTTTCCTCCTCGTGTTCCCAAAAGTGTTCGCTTTCCTTGGGTTGCCAGTCTTTGTGAAGGTATGGGGTGCCATGCTGTTGAGAGGGGAGAGAAACGGGTGACAAGGGGACAACTGACCACCAGTCATGTTGTATGTTGTCATGTTCTTTCGAGGAACGTCCCGCCCCGTCACACACGCTCAATGAGAACCTTACCCTAGCGGACTCCGTCAAATCACTAGGCATCACACTTGACTCCAAACCAGACCTGACCAAACACATCAAGATCTCGGCAAAGAGCGCCTTCCTTAATCTGAAGCTACTAAGCAAAATAAAACCTTTCATCCCACCCAATGATCTCAAACAAGCCACCCAAGCATTGGTGCTGTCAAGACTTGACTATGGTAATGCCATCCTCTCTGGAATACCCAAAATCCATCTTGCTCCTCTGAAAACAACCCTCAATGCGGCTGCCAGAATGGTCACTGGAATAAAGAAATTTGACCACATCTCTCCGGTACTAAAAGAACTCAAATGGTTACCAATAGAATTGCGGGCGAACTTTCGAACAGCCTGCCTCACCCACAAAGCCCTTCACACTGGCAAACCTGACTATCTGGCGTCCAAACTTAAAAAAGCAGGTCAGAACAGGAACCTCCGAAGCTCTAACACCTTACTTCTGATCCCACTAAAAACTCGAAAACAAAATACCAAGGACCGGTCCTTTGCTGGTAATGCACCCAAAATTTGAAACTCTATCCCTCCCCACATCAGAACTATTCCTTCTTTCCCGAAATTCAAGTCAGCTCAAAATCCTGTTCCTTGATCGCTCCTTAACTATCAGATAGGACCAGCCTGGAATGTCTTAAGAGATTCTGCTCCCCGCTCAGATGGGGATTGCCAAAACCCTGTAATGGATCTCTCCCTCTTCCTCCTACTGCGATTCGTACCCTGAATGTCTTGTTGTACTGTACTGCATTGTGCTTTGCTTTGCTTGCTCTCTTTTGCACCGCTTTGTAATTATGTGAAGCGCTCCGATACCTTGCGTTCTGGCTAGCGCTATATAAAACTTCCTAAATAAAAAAAATAAAAAAAAGTTTGTCTTTGGTGACCTTGCCCCAGCAGCGGCATGGCAGCTGTTGGGTGCGGTGGTTTTCCTGAAGGTGAAGTGGACGCATCTGTGGTTGGTCCAGTGGGGTTCGGTGGTGTGGTTGAAGGAGACGTGGGGGCTTGTGGAGAAGATGGAGTCCAGCGTGTGTCCAGCGGCGTGGGTGGGTGTCGCCACGACCTGTTTGAGTCCGAGGTTGGCGAGGTTGTCGATCAGGGCGGTGGAGTTGGCGTCGTTGATGTTCTCGAGGTGGAAGTACAGGTCCCCGAGGAGGATGTAGTCCGTGGAGGCGAGGGCGTGGGTGCTGACGAGGTCGGCGATGGTGTCGCTGAACTGTGGTCTTGGTCCGGGTGGTCTGTAGACGAGTGTTCCTCGGAGGGTAATGTGTTGGGGTCGGTGTGGATCTGGAAGTGCATGTGCTCGGCAGTGGTGAGGGTGTCGTCGGTGTTGGTCGAGACTCTGATGGTGTCCTTGTGGATGATGGCGATTCCCCCTCCAACTCCGTTGGTGCGGTCTCTGTGGGTGATCTTGTAGCCCTGAGGGATGGCTATGGCGATGTCTGGTGCCGAGGGGGCGTTCAGCCAGGTCTCCGTCAGGAAGGCCACGTCGGGGGCGGTAGAGTCTAGGAGGTCCCAGAGTTCGATGGCGTGCTTGCGAGCGGAGCGGGTGTTGAGGAGGATGCAGCGGAGGGGGTTGGGTTCCCTGGTAGGTGGTTTGGTGGGCTGGATGCTGGTGAATCTGCAATTCTGGCAGGCGAAGGGCCCTTGGGTGTGCTTCGGGGTGGTCTCATCCGGTTTTGTGTGCCTGGAGGGTGCTGGAGTTGTAGTGCAGTCTGGCGTTGCGGGGGCACGGGGTCCAGGGTTTCTGGCGCTGGGCGTGGTCCAGGCGCGGACGGGCGCAGATGGGCTTGCCTTTGGCGCGCCTCCGCTGCACGGCCTCCATATGAGGTGAAGAGGGAGGGAGGAGCAGCTGGGAGGTGGGAGCGGGGCGGCCAATGGGGGACAGGGGGGCGGGGCCGCAGGGATGCAGCGGCGGGAAAACGGCGGGGACACGGGAGGCGGGGGAGAAGAGGGGCAAAACGGGCACAGGGGTTCAGAAGATAAAGGGTGGAAAGGATAGAAAGTGAACAAAGGATGGACACCAAATATCAGCAGACACAGCTCAGTAGCGATGCAGGCGGGTTGCAGTGGAACACGGTCACACAGGGGGCTGCATGGCGGTGAGGGGAGCGACCTGCCTGGTGACAGGGTCAGAGGTCATTATCCCACTCCCTATGCCACGAAGCCAGCTACCAACTACGGAAAACCCTTTCCCAACTCTCTCACAGATATGTGTTCCTTCCAACTCCTTCAGATCTTTCAAAACTCCAGTAATGTTTTAAGATACTTAATAATTTCTTCACTCTTGTCAGGCAGTACTGAACTCGTAATATGTGACAGACTCTGCCTTCTTTTGCCAGTAAAGTATCTACAGCAAGCCGATTCTGTAAAACCATGCCAGTAATAGCCACATGTTCTGTATGAATCGTGGAAAATGAACCAGTTGTTTTGCTGGCAAAGTGGCCCACTAGTATAGACAGCTTTCTAACTTTTAGTTCAATTGGGAAACATCTTTTACCCTGCAGTCACAACAACGACCTGTCTTTACAACTGAGAGGAACATTCACAAGGACTTATCTCCAATTTATCCCGACGGTAACGCATCAAAAGTGGAGATAGATGTAACACCCCATTCACAAGCAGGTGCAAACTGCAGACATCGCCAGAATTCCCGCGATAACTGCCCCAAAATGTATTACCACAGTGGACACCACCAACTAACCCTAATGAGAAGCAGAGTAGGCGTTCCCATGCAAAAACACACAAAAAAAACACAACACCACTTTCACAATGAACTGCCAGATCTAGAAGCGCAACAAAAACAGGTGATAAGCCAGGGTAGCACCAGGGATTTAACAAATGCCTCTGGCTGGTGCTGAACAGGACGACTACCCACATCGTGAAAAGGAGCCCAGCCAAGAGCCACAGATGCCATGTAGACAATGATCATGCAGCTCCAATACCCATGAGGGCCAAAACATCCCCCGCCATCAACCCCAGCCCCCCAACCATCCTCCGGACATACACATAACATGCACGACACTAGATCCACAAAACCGCATGATGACGCATATTGCCAAAATAAATACACACATGTGTGGCCAGAAAAACGAGAAACAGTCACACAGCACTGAAGTAACAACCAAAAACGTCATTGAAATACAATGCAAAACACCAATGCGGAAGACTCCTGTCGGGTCCATCAGGGACAATCTCGACGTCACAGCCTGGAAAATAAAGCACAAAATCAGTGTGTCAAGCGCACATCAAAGGAGCGAGACACAGAGAAACAGACAAGGAAAGTAAGCCAGAGAGAGAAAGAGAGGGAAGGAAGGGAAGGGAAGGGAGAGAGAGAGAGAGGGTGAGGGAAGCGAGAGAGAGTGAGAAGGAAAGAAAGGGAGAGAGAGAGAGAGAGAGAGAGACACTTCCGCCCCTGCGCACACAGGCCCCACTGTTCACCTGTTGCCACCGGTGTGTCCACCTGTAGGCACACTACGTGTCCATGCAAGCTCCAGGCCCCGGTCCCGCCACCATGGCATGGTCCACATCATGCGGGCCTTCCCAGCGGCCCAGCAGGTCCCACACATGCCGCTGAGTCTTGAGTCATCAATGGCAGAGACCACATCAGTGCACAAGTCATCAACGCAGGCTGCACACCCGCTCAGCTATTTCGCTGCCACTAACCCTGTGCAACGCCAGTCAGCGCCACATGGTGGTAGGCCAGGGATGGCTGCAATGCTTCGGATGCCACTAACACTGTGTAAAGCCAGTCAGCACCACGTTGTGGTAGGCACGTGACAAACGCAAGGCTTCAGGTGCCACTAACCCTGTGCGCAAAAACTCATGGGCCCTTCATGATTGAGAACCGCGGAGCGTCCATCATCCAGACACCACCGGCAGAGGGGAATGTGCCGTTGTCGGCCCCTTATATTTGCGGGGTCACATGGTCTGTGGCGCCTGTGCCAGATGGGTGTGGTGTGTGTGCAAACCTGCCCTCAGGGAGTGGCCGTGACATGCTGACAACTAGACCAGTGACCTGCACACCACCAGCGAGTACGCCTGTGACAGGTAGCTATGTGGGCTCCCCCTCGGAGCGTAAACACAGATCGTGTCCTAGCAGCAACAACGTATCCTCTAAAGGAGTTCGTTGCCTTTGAACGCTCAAGAGGATACATTGTTGCCGCTAGGACATGCCGCGATCTAGGCACAGTAGCCATATATAATGAAGCTATCAAGCGACTGCTGACATCTTTGGGATCTGTGAATAGTGGACACAGATATCGCCCTGACGAAGTTCTTTGTAAGAACGAAACGCGTTGGCTGCCCGACAAAATTTATATGAATAAAGAAGATTAAAAGAAAACGTTAAAACCATATCAACATTGGATGGACATTTCTTAATCCATTTGTATTTTTGTTACTCATGCGAGGTGGTGCAATCCACAGTGAGTAGAAGATTTGATTTTGATAATTGAGATCGCTCCTTGGGGACAACAGGGGCAGTGGAAATGCACACCATGGGAGCTAGGAGCTCATAGTCCAAGTCTTACTTTGGGAGGGCGAGCGTGTTGCCACATTAGAGGTGCATCACCCACAACTTGGTTGTGTGTAGTGTTGTGTTGTTCCATTGTTGGGTTACTCAACTTGCTTCGCTGTGGTTACTTTTGACTCATTCACCACAGATTCTGCAATTGCCTCAGACTGACGTTGAGACACTTGGGCACACTCTTCCCCCCCCTCTGGTAATTCAGTGTTCTGGGGTGTGACTCTGCACATTAGGGGTTGTAGTCATCACTTCTTCACCAGTTTCTCTCACTCTTTGGTTGTGAAAAGAATTTACCCAGTTCAGAGGGCCACCACACTTCACAGGAGTGTTTGTCACCAGGATAACTTAGAAAAGGCCACACCAGCAGGGCTCTAGAAAACTTTTCCTGCTGTGTTTCTTCACATGGATCCAGTCTCCTTTGCTTAAATCATGACTCAGTTCTTGACTCCCAAGGAGAGTTGCGGCCTCAACTTGATAGACAGGATGCATCAAGTCAGCCACTACTTTGCAGTAGTCAAAAGGCATCTGTAATATTTACAAGCTTAGTTGCAGGCATGGCAGGAAGACTGATAGGTTTCCCCTTGAGAAGTTTGTGAAGGGACATTCATGCCCTCCGGTCAGGGATTCTTATGAGGCTCATTAGCACCAGGTGAAGGGAATCAGGCCGCTTGAGAGACGTGGACGTGCACACTTTGACTAGAAGGGACTGCAGTGTCCTGTTGATCTGCTCAATGATACCAGATGCATCTGGGTTGTAACTACAATGAAGTTTTTGGTCCACTTGCTGGCTTACACACAGTATGCTCATAATATCATTATTAAAATGAGACCCACAGTTTGACTCCAAAGAAACTGGAAGGCCAAACCCAGATAACAACTCTCTCAGCAACAGCTTGGCCACAGTGAGACTGTCATTTCTCTTGGTCAGGAATTAATCCACCCAACCAGAAAAAATACACACCACTACTAAGATATAGTGGAACCTGTTGCACATAGATATCTTAACAAAATCAAATTGCATGCGATTGAGTGTGATGGAGCAAGGATTTGCATATAGGCAACTTGCTGGATTAATCCTCTCCTTTAATCATAATAAGGTATTAATAATTGTTCGTCATTCTAATTTACACAAATTTTGTACACAATGTAGAAGTGGCGGAAGCTTGCCTATGTGTCTACTAACAAGTAATTGAATGAGACTAAAATGGCCGCTGAAAAAACGTGGGAAACAAATTGCGCATGCGCCAATTGAATGATGTCATAACGCTTGGAGGGAAAGTTTGCTTCTGCGCACTAATGTACAAAATGGCTGCTTCGGAATTCACATTCTAAGCATCTGCTGCACTTAAAACTAAACTACGTATTACACTAAGTGCTAATGCATAAATAATTATTTTGATCAAATGGGATTAGAGTAGAGATAGGTGGTATACAGACTATTTTATTTGAGTCTAACTTCTTGTTTTTCAGACTTCTCTGTTAGTTCGTTATTGGGCCTAAATCGAGAGACGAGACTTAAACCCATGTGGGTAACTTGCGCTGACTCTGTAGACAGAAACCCTGGAGTCATGATCTCAAGCCTTGGAACGTGGTCAAGGACGAAATGTTCTCAGAGGGAAAAATGACGAAACATCCTGAGGACCCAATGAACAAATGTATAAATGTAATACAATGTTTTTAAATAATATGAGAAATGGGTGGGAATAAAGCTTGGGAGACACAAACTAAATGGGCGGGAACATAAGACAATGCTCCATAGAAAAGTATTTATTTTAATGTAGTGTGACGATCATTTCCCTTGGTTTGTCCCACCAGAATAAACAATTTATACAAGATTGAAACATTCAGGGGTGGAACATGCCACCAGAAGGTATAATTGGGATAGTCAGCAAATTGAAATAACCTTTTTTCTGCCATAACGCTGAGAGATAGACATGCTGTCCGATTATTGATCGATTATCTGAAGCAGACTTAGAATTTTCAAATAAAATTTAGGAACAAGATTGCGGAAGAGGACCGAGGATGCGAGGGACTAGGAACGATGTGCAGAAGAATTGTCAAGGAGGGAACTAATAACTGAGAGGGGTTTGACGCTGGTGTTGAATCCAGAAGGATGATCTCTCCTGTCTTAATCATTGTCTTGAGCAGATACCTGGTATTTCAGGGGGCCAAACTCTTGGCCAGAGGGGTCTGATCTCACACCATCCTAGGTAAATATAAATGTATTGTGTCAATGTGCTTTTCTCTCTATCCTCTCTTCCTGAGGTATTCATCATAAAAAGTTTATTAGACTAATTTAGGTATTTGAAACTTACTTTTCCAGAATGATGGGGTTAACACTGTAATTTGTATTTGATTCACTATAATATTTTTAGGTAAAAAATTATAAAACTAGAACTGAGTCTATGGCTATTTATGGAAATAAAAAGGTAAATGATTTAAGGTCATTAATTACCATCTCTAACTCAACTAAAATCAATCCATGAGTAAATAAGGGCTTAGTAATGAAAGTAGGTTCAAAATTCCTTAGGCAAACGGACATATAGGAAAGCCCTAAAATTGATTCCCAGTGAGGTGTATCAACTAGATACTGTAAGTAAGTGTGGTAAATGCGCCCGAACGTGAGTGATTTAGTTATACTTGTCCGCAGGTTGGTGTCTTGCTGTGCATTGTTTTTATTGATTAGTCTTGTGATTATTTGTTATAGATTTAAGTATTAACACATTTTGTTTGTAAATTGTTTTATGTTGTCTGGAAATTCCCGGGAAATGTATAGCGGGTGATGAATGGAAATCACACTGCAGAGAGGTTACTCGTTGATTTATAGAAATTATTCGAGAAACAGTGAGAGTAATTGATAGTGAAGAGTTTGATGTTGATATTTTGGTGTTATATCACATAGAAAGGGTAACAGTGGAAGAGTAGCAAGTTCTTCTGAGCTTGTGTGAAGAGTAAACAGAAGAGTTTTGCTTGTAGTGATTGAAGAGTAAGCGGAAAGTTTTACTCGTAGTGTAAGAAATTAGGTGTCAGATTTGCAAAATCAACAGAGCAGCGAATGTATCTATGTTATCATCTAAAACTTTTGTAAAAATTAAAAGAAAATAGGTTTTCGTATTACCTTGTAAAGGAAGGGTCAGTTGCCACAGTTGCACTGACATCACAAAGTGCCGCGCTGGGATTGGACAGCGGGTGTGGGAAAGACGACAGGGTATTGTAAAGGTGGGGTTGCTTGTCGCACTGACCTCATCAGGTGCTGCGCTGGGATTGGTCGAGACAGCAGGCGTGTGATTTACGAAAGATTTGTAAAGGAGGGTTCAGTAGTAAGGAGTGAATACTGACTTTACACTAAAAGCCGGGCTAGCATTGGTTAAACGTTTTGTATATTTAAACCTGATTGGAGTAAAAGAATAAAAGTGCTAACGAGATTGGAGGACGAAGTGTAAACAAAAGTACAAATTAATTAGAAAGAAAATAAGAATTTTATGAGGAAAAATGATCCAACCTTAAAAGGGAATCGCTAGGATAGGAGACATCTAGATTTTGTTAGACAAGCATTCATAAGAAGAACTTATAATATGTACGGAGAAAAAAGAAAAATGTCCTTTATGCAGAAAATTAAGCATTATTTCAAAAAAGATAAACCTGTTAAAACTAGAGAAGGAATTCTTAATCCACCGTCTCAGATACCAGCTTCATTTATGATGATGGGGAAGGGGTATCATACGTGTGTATGATTAAAAAAAGATGGTACATTTAATGGCAGAATCCTCTATAATTTAAGAAATAGGATGAATGAACTAGAACCCAGACCTAGATTAACCCAATACGACGCACTAGAGGAACGGGAAATGGAGGCATTTGACCGAGACAGAACTAGGAGTACTAGGGAAGATAGAGGGTTCTATCCCAAGACATTACACATAAAGCACGAAGATCGGATGAAACAATGGAGACAGGCAATGGTTGCAGAAGGATTGTATCCTGTAATAATGTCAGATGAGCAATCAGGAAGCAAGTGTACAAGGAAAACTAAACCATGACAGGTTGTGGTGAATCTGAAGATGAGTCTATGGACGAGATTTTAACAAAGAATCCTACACCATACCAGGAAAGATCCAATAATAGTATACCAAGTGCTCCAGTTTTAGAAATTCCTTTGGTTCCACAAGTATTACATCATTCATTAAATGAGAAAATTTTATAGGAAAAGGAAAGGGAAGCTATAAATAGGAATACAGAAGAATTAATAGAGAAAATAACTCAAAATCCACAGGCATTAACTATACCAGTGACTATAGGTCCCGTTGTCCCATTATATGGGGATAAAAGAATTTGTCATAATCCACCAGTTATGACCACTTCTGTTAAAGAGCCAAGAAAATAAGGTATAATAATTGAAGATCAAGGAAGAGAATGTGAGTCAGTAATATCATTAATGGACTTACCAATCAGGGAAAAAGTAAATGAAACCCCAAAGAGAGTTACACCAAATTGTTCACAAGAAATACGGATAGAACCTTCCACAGGAACTAGGAGTGCTACCCTAGTGTCACTAGAAGAATTAGAAAGATGGGCACAGGGAGTGGATAAAACAGTACCATCACCTAAAATTCTGGACATTTATAGATTAAAAATAGAACTTGAAGAAATGATAGCTGGAAATGTGGGAATAGACAGGCTAAATACATATTGTGAGGAAGAATTATTATTTGTATGCCGAAGCATAACCAGAAATGTAAAACTATTTCTTGAGAAATTAAAAGAACTTGCTTCCGAAATGGGAATTGAAATAGAAAAATCCAAGGTATTGCAAAAACCCTATAGAGCAGAGTTCACTGACAAAGATTTGGAGAATATGAATATGCCAGGAAGGAAATTACAGATCAAAGAACTGATGACTATTTTACAGAAATGGGGAGAATTAGACAGGTGGAAGGCAAGGTGGACTAAAAAGAAGGAGAAAGCTCAAGCAAATAAAACCGCATGAGAGTACGTTTTAAGAGAAACTAAAAAAGCAGAAAGATTGTGTCCTATGAGAGAAGTACCCCGAGGGGAATATGTACATGTTCCATGGACAAGGAAGGATACTTTATCATTTACAAATGATTTCCCTTATGAGGCAAGATGGCGGCCACTTGAACCGAGTGAGAGTCACTCCCTGTCCGAGGCTGTGTGAAGGAGCTGTTCATGAGCGAGAGATTTACCTGATTTTGTTGCTTTGAATCCCGGTCTATTCAACTGGCACTACGAACCGCGAGTGAGAAAACTCCATGCTGGTTCATCTTATCACGGAGAAAACCTGGCTCCGGTCAGCGCAGCTGGTAATCACCGCCTTTCGGAGCCGTGTACACCTGGGGATGTGGCGGGTGTGGCGTTCAGAGAGAACGCGGAGAACGCGGAACACCAACAGCAGGACGGCTGAATTCACCGCGATGCCTCCCCGCAGAAATGGAAATGATTTACTGGTGACCGGGAAAATGTCCGGAGAATCCCCCGCAGCTGGCGTTGCTGCGAGAAAGAACCTGTCCACCGAGAAAGCGGAGAAGGTGGAGAAAGCGGAGAAAGCGGGGAGACCTGACAAGATGGAGAAGGCTGTAGCTAAAACTGCAGCGACAGTGAGTGGTAAAAAGCCCGGGTTGGTGAAAGGAAAGCAAATAGAGAAACCAGCGGATCAAACTGTGGGGAAAGTCTCTTCCAGCGCCGCCTCCAGAACCAAAGACTCTGCACAATTGGGGGCACAGGTGGGGGCAATTAATGGCGCTGCAAGGGGGAAAGCTGTAACGGTCCCGGATATGTTTACGGGAAAATCTGCTTCTGTAAAAAATGGGACACAGGTTCCCCTTTTAACAATAACCTCCCCCGCTGATACAAGTACAATCGATAAAAAAACTGGATATAATGATAATCGAGGTATTATCCTCGAGCCAGCTAAAAACGGTAATGCGGGCGATAAGAGTGCGGCAGACCAGGAAAAAGCCATTCTAGCCGCGGAACCCGCACTTGCTGTATGTTACGAAACAAGAGATGGTGAGGGGCCCGAGGGCCTTAATAATACAGCAGTATTAAGTTCCCCTCAGAGACAGTTGCTGGAGGAGGGGGTGTCAGGTATTTTCCAGACCCCCGCAGGGGAGAAAGCTGGGGAGAAAGTGGAACCAAATGACTGTAGCCTGCCGGAGGCGGATAGCTTCTTCTCAGTGGCTGAGGAGTCTGAGGGGGAGTCCACTGGGAGCTTCATAAGTGGGGATTTGTTATCGGACGAGGAGAGTGCTAGTCCACCAAATACAGAGGATACACTTAAAAGGGCTACACCCCGCTATAGTAAAGCAAAGCTGACACTCATCCAGACTTCAGGGGATGGAGATAGTGAAGGCTCTGAAGTAAGTCACAATCTTCAGTGGGACTACGCCCCGGCTACCACTAGTCTTACAGGATCAGGGGGGTCTAGGGCCCATGGAAAAGAGAAAGACCGCAATGAAACTAACTCTCCCCCATCCAATACTCTGATCTATGCTATGCTAAAATCGATACAAAGTGAAGCTCGTCAGGAACACAAGAGGGCACAGTTGGCTACAATGAAGATCCAGGGGGCTATCCGGAAAAACACCAAAGCATGCTCCGAAGTCATTGCTAGGACGGCGGCGCTCGAGGAAAGGATTGTGGAGCTAGAGTCAGGGCTACAGAAGACTGAGACTCAAACAACGGCCAATGACGATAGACTGATAGACATAATGTGGAAGTTGGAAGACTCCGAAAATAGGCTACGAAGGAATAACCTCAGACTTTTTGGAATCGAAGAGAAAAAAGAGGGTCAAGATATCAGAGGTTTTGTGATAAAACTGTTTCAAGCCGCTTTTCCGGAGCTTTCTCAGTGGTCATGGGATACTGAGATTCAAAGAGCGCATCGCTTTCCCCTTATGCAAAAAAAGAACCCTGATCCGGGTGCAAAACCTAGGGCTATCCTGATCTTTTTCGGCAATTTTTTACAACGGCAAGCCATCCTTGAAAAAGCACGTCCTGATGCCAAAAGAACTGCTGATGGTCATACTTTTTTTGTGCGCCCTTACTTTTGCCACGCAACAGTGGCACGGAGGTGGCGGCTCCGTTCATTGATTACCCCCTTCCAAAAGAAAGGGTGCGAGGTGTTCTTAATGAACCTCGCATGGCTTAAGGTTATTTTTCGTGGCAAAATCCGGGTTTTCACTTCTGAGATACAGGCCGAGGACTACTTGAAAGAATTACCTACTGGCTAAAAGGCTCTTGGTTTATCAGTGTAAATGTAGATTTAACCTGGTGTGGTATTTGATCAAGACTTAACTAGGGAGGGAGGGGGAAAATGGCCTAGAGGGGTATACTCTGTTGGCTTATATTCTCTTGTTTTTGTTGATTTTTCCCCAGGTAGAGTTACATGGGATTCAATCTTATCTGGGCACTTTTGCTCACTCTCGTTCACTTTCGTATTTAAGGGCACATAGACAGGGAGTGACCAGGGCACACTCGGAAAGTGGGAGGCATCACACGGGTCTGAGGACCTATTTTGCCTGTGTTTGGGGGGTGGGGTTAGAGGGGTCAGGGGGGATAGGGGAGAGGGGGATCTGCTACGGGGGGCGCGAATGGTAGGATTTGAGACATTGTTTTCTGATAAGCTCTCCGTATTGAATATTATTATGAAGTGCTGGTTATATTTGCTTTCTGGAACATCTTCTCTGAGAAATGGCTAATATTAGAATTGTATCCATAAACATATGTGGGCTTAATGATCCAATTAAACGGCGAAGAGTCAGGAAAGATCTGCGATTCTTGCGGGCGGCTATTCTCTGCCTGCTGGAAACACATATTGAAGCTAGCCGCCATAAATTGCTGGAATTTGAGAGGTTTCAACTAGTTTCTTGGACTAAACTTGAGGCTAAGACCAAAGGAGTAGCAATCTTAGCAAGACAGGGGAAGGTGAATATAATTCGCTCTCTGGCTGATAGCTTGGGTCGCTGGGTAATTGTATACGGTGATTTTCAGGGCAAAAATATCACACTTTGTGTTTTATACAGCCCAGTACTGGATGACCCAGAATTGTATAAATGGCTAAGTCTGGAGCTGATAGGATGGCCATCCCCGCTTATTATCTGCGGGGATCTAAATATCAACATGGAGTGTGGACTATTGAATCAACCAGGGAGTGCATACACTGGGAGAAAACCTAAAGTGTACAAGGCTTTATGCCATCTGATAGAGTCGCATGGACTAATTGATGCTTGGGCGCTTTTTAATCGGGATGATCCTGGGTTCACTTTTTTTTCTGCACCACATAAAATTTGTTCCAGGCTTGATTATTTTTTTATATCACCAGTTTTTTAGCCAAGGCTCCAGTATTATAAGATATCCACGCGTGATGTCGGATCATAATCCGCTCGTGCTGGAGGTGAATATACAGGCATGTAGGAGTAAAAGTGATGTCTGGACGTTTAACCGTGGCCTGCTTAGTGAGAAGGAGTTTGTGGACACTATGTCCCCCTGAATTCTAAAGTTTTTAGAGGAAAATAAGGCTAGCACAGGTATTCAGAATGTTTGGGATACTCTTAAGGCTGAGATCAGGGGTGAAACTACAAGATATGGCTGGGATGCTCAAAAGAAGGAGAAGGCTAATTTACAGAGGCTGTATAAAGAACTGGAAGAAGCAGAGGTAAACCTGTCTCGCTCGATACAGATAGGTGGGGATAGCGATTCAGCCCTAACACAGATTGCTATAGTAAAATCAGTTATCACAGAACGTTCACAGGCGAAAGCACCTGGCAAATTCATTGCTTGGAGATCTAAAATGTTCGAGAGTAGTGAGAGAGCAGGGCACATGCTAGCCGCAAGAACTAAGGACAGAGAAGCAGCTATACGCATTAAGAAGATTCAAGATCCGGATCTGGGGCTCGTGTCTGATGAGAAGGTCATTGCTTTCGCCTTTCAAAAGTTCTATCAAAAACTATATTATGATGACATTTATAATAACGATGCACTTCAGGTGGAAATTCAGGAATACCTGAGGGGGATCGGGGTGGATACATTATCCTCGGAAGAACGAGAATCATTAGATGCAGAAATCAGTATTGAGGAGCTTTGGCAGGCTATAGATTCTCTCCCGCGGGGTAAAGCTGTTGGACCAGACTTTCTGCCGGGGGAGTTTTATAAGATATTTCGGCCTCAGCTTACTCCGGTCCTGCTAGAATTATTTCGTAGAGTTCAGGATGGGGAGGTTCCTCCAGAGTCTTGGCGAGGTGCCCGAATTATAACTTTTAAAAAAAAGGATAAAGATCCATCTGATCTGGGATCATATCGTCCTATTACGCTTATCAACAGTGACATTAAAATATATGCCAAGATATTTGCTAATAGGATCTCTGGGGTGATTAAGAAACTTGTATCTGCTCAACAACATGGCTTTGTGCCTGGGCGCGAAACTATAGACCATATACGCCGTGTTATTGCACTGTTTGATTTTACTAAGTTTTCAGGAGACCCTAAGGCCTTTGATAGGGTCTCCTGGCCTTTTTTATGGGCTGTGTTGAGACATTATGGCCTAGGAGAAAGAACCATAAGAGCGATACAGAGCATGTATAGACAGCCGACGGCCCAAATTTCAGTTATGGGGATCCAGACGAGTTCAATTAATATTTTAAGAGGTACACGCCAGGGTTGCCCCGGCTCCCCTTTATTATTTGCAATTTATATAGATCCCCTTATTAAAAAAAATCTTTTGAATGATTTGATTTGCCCAGTGAGATCTAGGGGTGGTAACACTAAAATATTGGGGTATGCAGACGATTTAGCCATTTTGACAGACTCTCCTCAGGCAGCACTGTCAGAAATTCAAAACCTAACATCACAGTTTGGTAAGCTGCCCGGATATCATTTGAATGACTCCAAGACCCAAATTATTTGCAATGATAAAATTGCGTTGCTGGATCCTCGGGTTATTGATAAGGCAAAGTACTTAGGAATTGTAATAAGCTCTAATCCCGAGGAAATTGTTGAGATTAATCTTAAACCACTGTTAGGCAAGATGGAAAAAGATACTAGAAAGTTTAACAACCTTCAATTAACACTGATGGGTCGTTGTAATGTTGTTAAAATGATTCTTTTACCAAAAATATTGTATCTTTTTAGAGCGATTCCTATTTTGTTTGAACAAGTATGGTTTAGGAAATTGGAACGTCTAATATCGTGGTTTGTATGGGCAGGTAGAAGACCCAGACGAGCCCATAAATATATGACGTTACCTAGGGAGAGGGGGGAGTTGGTCTTTACCAAACTTTCAGCTTTACTATTGGGCTATTACATTAAGGCATATTGCTGTATTAATGGATTCTATGGACTTAGAGGTTTCTGAGTTTTCTACGTATTGTTTAATTTATGGGGAAGAGGTGAAGGGGTTACTATTCAGGCATATTGATTTTGCGTATTTCAAACGTGTGAGGTTTAAAGTTTTACTGGCAGCCTTTAAAGTCTGGACGCCTGTGCGGAAACTATTTAAAATACGAAGGATACATATATAAACTCCGGTAATTGGTAATACCCTTATGCCAGAAATATTTGCAGACGGGTATTTCAGAGAATGGACTATACATGGAGTTACTATGTTGGGGGATCTGGTTTCAGTTCAGGGCGTGCGGACATTTGAATACATAAAACATAAATTTGGTACTAGTAATCAGCATTTTTTTAAGTTTTTACAGATTCGTGATTTTCTTTTTAGGAAATCTGTTAGCTGGATTTCTAACCCATTAGTTGAGACCATTGGGGGGGCACTCTAATATATCAATAATTTATAAAATGTTAAATGAAAGGAGGAGTGATGATCTACCTAAACACGGCGGATTGGTTTACAAGCTGGGCAGGAGGTTTGTGAAGACTCATTGTGTTTTAGCTATACTGCCACTATATCTGCTAACCTCCAGGTACAATGTTTTAAAACATGGTTCAATTTATATATAACCCCACATCGCATACAACAATTGGGTGGGATCACGGGAGTCAACTGCCCTAGGTGTGGGGAGATAGCAGTTGACAGTATCCATATGTTCTCTTCCTGCCCTAATTTAACTCCATTGATAATTAAAGTGGAACAACGGTTGGAGCAAGTGATCGGTTATCGGATACAATTATGTTCGCAAGCCATTATATTGGGGGTGGCAGATGCAAGTATGACGTTGTCAGAACGGAAGCTATTTTACATGGGAAACATCCTTTACAACGCAACTTTTACCACGCAGTGCCTTTACGACGCAACTTTTACAACGCAAACCATTACAATGCATTGCGCTGGGGGGCGCTGTAGGATAGGGAATAGGTTTAATTTACTATCCAACACCTTCCATACTATCCACGGGGACTGGAGTTGGAATAGTAAATTAAACTATTCACTATCCAGCGCCCCAAAGCACTATGCGTTGTAAAGGCATGCATTGTAAAAACAGCGTTGTAAAGGCATGTGTTGTAAAAGCATGCGTTGTAATGTCATACATCCATTTTACATAGCTATGGCTACATTTAGATTATGTTTAGCAACAGTGTGGTTAGATCCTTCCCCCCCGACAGAACATGAGTGGTTCAATAAGTTTTTGAATGTTGGGAAGTGGGAGCTGTTGGTTTACAAGAGGAGGGGTCCACGGGCTCGAAGAGAGGGTGAATCAATATGGGAGCCGGTAACTAATTGGCTGGATAATTTCAATCAGTACATTTTTTTCCCCCTTTTTTTCTTCTTGAAGAAGGAGGACAATCTGGATGAAATGTGTATGTTGTATATTATGAGATATAATGGGATTCACCTGTCTTATGACACGAGTTTATCATATCCAATTTTTATTTGGTTTTTTTTTCCCTCCTGTAGCGATCCCTAGGGGGGTGGGTTAGGGTGGGGTTCTGGTGTATAATACAAAATGGGCAGCAATGACACAGATGAAATATACTATGTATTGTATACTTTATGTTGTATTTTCTGGTTGTATCCTGAATTTGATGTCTTGCTTCTCTCTAACAAACAATTAAAAAAAAAAAATGATTTCCCAAAATTGAAGGAGAAGCCTATAGAATGGTACAGACAAGTCGAAAGGTTTGTAAAGTTTTCTAAGGTTTTGCTGAAGGATCTGGATGGTTTGTTTGACATAGCGGTACCTGTTGATCTATGGACAGAATGTAATATTTCATTAGATTGGCCTAGTGAAGAATATCCAGGAGATGAGAAAACAAGTGCACCATCAGAAGAGGTAATGAAGAAATATAATCAAGTAATTACATTTTTGAAAGGGAAAATTCCTCCAATTGAAACTGATTGGGTATAAATAGAACAACACAGGAAATAAATGAGACTGTGCATGCATATTATCAACGTTTACTGCAAGTGTTTAAACATTATAGTGGTTTTAAAAATATGGGTGATAAGAGTATGGGACATTTTGTATATCGATTTGTATCTGAACTGAGACCAGAAATTTGTCAAATGATTCAGACGCACATGTTGTGTTGGCAAATTAAGCCTGTAGATGAGGTTTGGAAATATACAAAATATTGTGGAGATGAGATAGACAATAGACGGAAAATGTTAGAAGAAAAAGTGATGGGGGCACAAGTAAAACTGGCTTAATAACAGGAATTAAAAATAAATAATGAACAAAATAAAAGATTAGGACAGAATGAAAATAATGAAGGTGTAAACCAAGAGGGAAAATTAGTAGAGAAGAAACAAAAAGAAAATGTCCTTGTCATGGGTGCGGAAATCTGGGGCATTGGAAAAACAAGTGTAAACATATACAAAATAATAATGGCCCACATGAAAATGTAAATCCACAGAAGCAGAATGAGGTGATATTGAGTAAACCACAGCTGGTTGTAACCCCACAGAATCAGTTTGTTGAGATCTCATAAAATGTATGGGGATTCAACTCAAAAAGTTCTCTTGTTAGAGTTCTGTCAAAGTCAGTTAGAGAGCACTTGAAGACTTGGATGTTGCTCTGTGCTGGAGATGCCATCAACAATAAACTACAACTAAGAAACGGTTGAAGGCTCTTCTTTTCATGGCGATGGGATTCCTGTGCAGGGGGCAGGTACCGGCATCTTCACCCCTGGAATATTTATGAGTGTTTCATGACGGACTTTCATCTACTCTCCTGTGAGTAAGCTTATTTTTTTCCTTTCGGATATTTGACCTGGGTATTTTATTGACTTAAATAGATTCCAGTTGTTGGGAGTTCAGCTCTGCTGATTACATGGATGAATTTGATATTTTCATCAAGTAACGCTGTTTGGTACAGCGCGCACCAGATTCTGCTCCTGCTACTCTAGTTTAATAGGTTACCAAGCAATTTTTGTGTCTCAAGCTCTTGAGGGCATTCGTTTTGTTGCCAAGGAATTAAGTGTTTTGGACTCCATCGCGCGCCGATCTCAAGCTTGTACACAAGATTTTTTTTAGACTATCTGCGTGAGCATCCTGAGCATGTGCATGAGATTACGTGTCCTTCACATTACAGAAGAATCTACTTGCTCACATTGTCACGTCATATACACTATCTGAATCGTCTTCCCAGCAACCTTGCAGTGCTTATTTGTAAAAAAAGAAGTGCGGGTGCTGACATTTTTCCAAGGAGGCCACAGCTCACTTCTTCCTCCAGTGAGCCCCACTTTCAACACTCTCACTGCCTCAGTCTCTATCTTCTAACCTTAATCTGTTGTCTGTCCCCTACGACTTTGCTCTAAGAGTCTATCTTCTTCTATCTTCTAACTTCTTTAATTGTTTTCTATCATCTTTGTCACACCTGGTGTGTTACCTTATTCCTTCATTTCTGATTTGCCCTCTATTCATTCTACTCCTGCCCTTTTCCTCTTCACTTTTATCCATGCTCTGCTCTCTCTCCCCTCGATCTTGGCTCTTTACGATCACGCTTCTAGCAGTGATTAGCTGTGTCTCCGTTTTATCATTTGTCTGCTTTTTCCCTCTGTCCTGTCCTCTACATCATTTTATTCTTCTTCACATCATGGCTGCTTTCTCTTTGCATCTGATTTGCTCTCCTTTACTTCTACTTAGCTCCGTCTTATCTCTCTCCTCTCCTGTTGTTTCTTTCTCCTCTTTACTCCTGCTCTCTCTCCCATCTATAACACTGCTGCTGCCTGTGACCCCTGTTGTCAGCCTGTACATATCCCTGCTATTTTGAACTCTGCGTTTTCCTGTTGTCTTTTCTAAAGAAGAGGAAGATGACATGTGTTTTACTTTCGTATGTACACCGAGGGCAAAAACAAAATGTACACCAAATGAAAATTATTTTTTTGCATATATTAATCAGTGCAGTATAACTAGGTTACTTGCAGAACAGGTAGCTGCTCGAGCACAGCAGGTGATGTCACTACTAGTGCTGCCTGTAATTAGTAGGTCCAGCGAATGCGACGGCATTGGCATCCCCTGCTCAGCTAGCTGTGTCCCTGCCTGCTACAGCACAGGCATTGTCCCTAGCCGTAATGCTGCCAATGCCGGTAAGTATGGCTGTGGTGCCTACTGAACTCACCCACACTCAGCAATTACCATGCTGGGGTGCTGCGCACAGATTCTACAGGTGACGCCATGGTGCACAAAAGTTATATTGGGCCACAGCCGCATCGAGCACGTTGAGGATAGCAGCAATGCAGGGCTGCACGATATGCTACTCTGTCTACACAGCAAGTGGAAAGTCCACACTTACTTTCGTTTATTCTTCCTCAAGAGCCCTCACTCCCAAGTTCCAAATGCACTCTCGCAGCTTCCTTGCCTCAACTCCGTTTTGAGCCAGTCCCCAGTTACAATTATCCAATGGGAGGCTTAGGCTCAAGCAGTGGCATGGTGCAGCAGACTCTGGGAATAGAAAGCAAGACCTAGTTTGTCGATGACTTCTTGGATTTGTGATCAGCGAGATGACATCATCACTAACTTGGTGATACACAATCATGCCTGCCTGGACAGGCTTATGCTGGCCTGTCTATGAACATTTACCAGCCAGAAAGCATGCAATGTATGTTATTCTTTTTATTTTGAATTTGAATAATTAATATTGAGACCACCACCTGTAGGGTCAGAAATTGTAGCCCCGGCCCTGTGAAAGAAGTGCAGGTGCAGAGCACCTGAAAGCTCCTGCTCAAATTAAGCACTGCAACCTTGTATTTCCTGCCTTTGTTTCGTTGCCCAGCAACTGTTTCAAGCTTCTGCATCAGTCTTCTGTTTTCATGAAGGATTTGTCATTTTTTTTACCAATCGGATTAAAAGTTGATGCCTGCTGCCACCATGTGGATGTAAATTGAATTGCCTCTGGTCAAAATTCATCTATATCTGGAACTGAAAATACAACTGAATACTTAAAATTATTATTGATACATGGAGTGAAATAATACTACTGCTACTACTGAGAACTACTACTGCTGCTACTGGAATATTAAGAACTACTAATACTGGAATATTAAGAACTTCGACTATTAATATAAAAAGTATAAAAGAAGGATTACACAACATCATTTTTATTTTAGATTTTTATTTTAAATTATTATTTTAAATTTGTATTTTTGTATATTTCTTTACAGGTATTATGTCTGACCAAGGTATGTCTTCTCCCCATCCCTTCTTAGCAACACCTGGTGATCCAACCATACCATGGAAACAGTGTAAGAAAATATTTATAACTTACTTATTAGCAACAGGTGGAGACAAATATGGTCCCGTGAGATGACAAGCAGCAACAGGTGGAGACAAATGTGGTCCCGTGAGATGACAAGCAATACTTCTCCACCATCTTGGTGTTGAGGGGAGGAGGGTGTATGAAGAATTACCGGAAATGTCTTTGGGAATGAGTGATAGAGAGCCTAATAATATATATGATATGTCTATCCAGATGCTAGAATTACATTTTACTCCGAAAACAAATGTCGTTAGAACGTCATACATTTTTTAGTAGGAGCCAGAGAGTAGATGAAGATATTGCTTCATATGTATCTTCAGTGCGGGGTTTAGCATTGACATGCCATTTTGAGCAATTGAATGATTCTTTAATCAGTGACCAGATAGTTAGATGCACCAGTGATAAAAAGATAAAGGAGAAATTGTTGATGAAAGAATATACCTAAGATGAGGCTGTTCGCATAGCTCAGGGAATGGAACACACCGTGTTATGGATTAAGGAAATGGAACATTCAACTATTACGAAAAGTGAAAAAGGGGAAGTTGTCGAAAGGAAACCTGAGAATAAAAAAATAGATGTTAAAATTAACAATGATTCAAAGGGGTCACAAATGGAAAAAATAAATTTTCCAGTTAGAGATATAAAATGTTTTTGCTGTAGGTCTCCAGGACACATTGCATCAAGCTTAAGATGAATGGCTAGAAGTACATTGTGCAGAAAATGTGGTGAAAGAGGACATTTTGCAAAACTATGTCATACAAAAATGCCACAAAGAAATAGAATATAAGAAATTGATTATACATGTGAAAACGTCGATGAAATTGTGTCAACAATTGATGATCTTACAAAATGTTTTGAGAATAGTACTATAGAAATGGTCAAATTAGATTCTGAGGTAAAATGAAGAGTGAAGACAAATTAGAGAAACCTCATTGTAATATCTCCTTTGAAGGGAAGGAGATAAAAGTATTAGCAGATTCTGGAAGTTTGTATACACTTATTTCGAATGCATCTTATATTCAAAATTGATCTAATGGAGATAGTCCGCCCTTATGCAATTCAGATATTCGAACTGTAGGGTATGCAGGAAAGAGGATTGAGATCAGAGGGATGTGTTGGATGATTACAAGGTTCAAGGGGGAAGCTGTCAAAGGTAGAGTTGACATTACTTATTTTGGTTCTGATCTTTCAGGATGGCGACATCAAAAAGACCTGAATATCATAATAGATCCTAACGCCAAAAAACCTGTAATGGTTTTAGAAAGAGCAGATGTGAGAGAAGTAGAAGATTGTGCTGAGTTAATGAGTAAATATCCTAAGGTTTTTAACTCTAAATTAGGTTTATTAAAAGGGTACTCACACAAAATAATTTGAAAAGAGAATGCAAAGGCCGTGGTACATAAGACAAGGAATGTTCCAAATTTGATGCTAGAACCATTGCGCCACGAAATTGAGAATTTGTTGAAACAAGACATCATTGAGCCTATCGATGCATCTGAATGGTTGGTCCCTATTGTAATTGCTCCAAAGGATGGTAGAAAAATGTGTCTTTGCATTGATTTGCGTGACTTAAACAGAAATATTTGGGTGGATAGGCAACCTCTCCCCAATATATCTGAGATGTTTTTCACTATGGGTGGGGGAAATGTATTCAGTGTTCTTGATATGTCAGTTGCGTAACATCAAATCAATTTGAATGAGGAATCAAGGAATCTGGCTTCATATGCAACTTCTTTAGGTGTGTTTAGATATAAGAGGATGCCTTTTGGGCTGAAATCGGCGTCAGTCGTTTTTTAAAAAAGTAATGGAAATATTTTAGGGAGATTTAGAAGAAGTTAAGTGTTTCCAAGATGACATTTTGATTGTGGGAAGTGATTTGTGTAGCCATGACAAAATGTTTGAAGAGGTAATGAATAGGTTGGAAAAACATGGGTTGATGATAAAAATGGAATAATGCCAAGTGAGAAGAGAACGAGTGGATTATCTAGGCCATGAATTTACTGCTAGTGGAATAAGGCCGAAAAAAGTATTATAAAAGCTGTAACTATGGCTACTGAACCATTGGATAAAGATAAACTCAGGTCATTTCTAGGGTTTGCGGAATATTATGCTAAGTACATTGACAATTTTACTGAACTGGTGGAACCTTTGAGAGTGATAATGAAAAATAATGTGGCATTTGAATGGAATGAAAACTGTAAAGGAGCATTTGGATCTATTAAAAAAGCTATATCAGGTGTACAGTTTTTGGAGCGGTTTGACATTACAGGAAAGACATATTTGACCACAGATGCTGGTGGTGTAGGAATTGGGGCAGTGTTGTCACAGATAGTAAATGGTGAGGAACGTATCATTGGTTTTGGATCCAGAAGGCTGCAAGGTGCTGAACGTTCGTATTCGGTCATCGAAAGGGAGGCTTTAGCTTGTTGCTGGGCGATCAACCACTTTAGGTTTTATGTGTGGGGTTTGCCTTTTAAGATTCGAGTGGATCATAAGCCTCTGACCTATATTTTCAAAGGAGGAAGGGGGTTGGAGGGTGGTGTGACACCCTGCATACCTAGGTGGTTGTTGTCTGTTATGGAGTTCAATTTTGAAGTTGAGTATGTAAAGAGTACAAAAAATGTGGTTGCAGATTGTTTATCGAGAATGCCATTGGAAGGAGAGTGCGATGAAAAAATCAGTGAATCTGTGGATGTGATTAATAGTGGAGAAATGGCTTTGTGTTTTGAAGAGTGGGAGGAAGCAAGAGAACAGGATTTGGTGTTAATGAGAGTAGAAACTAATATTGTTCAAGTTTGGAGTATCGAAGATAGCAGGGATCATGAATTAAGTGAGTTCTTTAAGGTAAGAGATGAGTTAAGCATATGTGAGGGTAAAGTTAGAAGAAGACCCCAGCTTGTTCCTCCCAGAAATATTCGCAAGCGTGTTTTAGATATTGTTCATGAAGGGCATCCTGGACGGAATATGTCCAAGCGTAGGGTCAGAGAGTCATTCTGTTGGCCCGGAATGGATGGTGATGTGGAAAAGATAGTAAAAGATTATCACATATGTGCCAATAGTGACTAATCTAAAGTTGTAAGGTAACCTCCTCTGTTATATACTGACTTTCCAGCTAGATCGTGGGAAAGATTGGCCATAGATTTTATTGGGCCTGTAAGTGAGTTAGGATATAAGGATAGATATATTCTTGTGTTGGTTGATTATCATTCTAAGTGGTTTGTAGTGGAGACAATGAGTGAAGTTAATAGTGGAAGGGTGGTGAAATTTTTGGAGAAGGTTTTTCTAGAGGAGGGAATACCTGCGTCTTTGGTGTCTGACAATGGAATGCAATTTGTTCCCAGGGAAATAGAAGAGTATTTGAAGAGAATGGGAATCAAACATGAGAGGGTAGCTCTTTTCAGACCACAAGCTAATAGTCTAGTGGAGAGAGTAAACCGTCTTGTAATGGACAACATCCAGCTTTCTCTTGCAAATGGGTTGTCCTGGAAAGATGAATTAGGAAAAATTATGTGGACCCATAGGATTAGTCCACATTCAGCTACTGATGTACCTCCGTTCATATTTTTTAAAGGAAGAGAACCTGGAAAGAAAGAATGTCCAGTGTGGTTGAACAAGAAAGACAGGATTTGGGGTTGATCGTGAGGAAGTCAAAGAGAGAGTTCAAAGGGGACAAGAAAGAATGGAAAGAGCATACAATTTTAAGAAAGGAGTGAAAAAAATATGGGTTCAAACAGGTGATTGAGTAGTAGTTTGGAAGAATGAGTGGATTGGGAAGGGAGAGAGTAAATATTTGGGACCATTCCAGGTTAAAGATTTTAAAGGAAGTGTCGTGAAATTGGATGATGGAACTAAATGGAGTTTAGGTGATATATGCACAGTATGTGAACCATAAGACTATATCTTTAGACATTAATTTTAGACAGTGACATGTCATGTGATGTATTATAACTATGTAAGAGGTTATATGTTAAATATTGCTTATATTCTGGCAGTTGGATTTTTATATGCATTGTGTATGTAATGTTTGCTTTCTTTATTATTGAACTTGTATTGTAATTGTGTAGTGGTATTTACTGTCATTACTATTATTGTTATTTTATTGTGTAAAAAGGGAGATATGTGGAGATGTCATAGACTGTATGGGGATTCTACTAAAAACAAATTCTCTTGTTAGAGTTCTGTCAAAGTCAGTTAGAGAGCACTTGAATACTTGTATGTTGCTCTGTGCTGGAGATGCCATCAACAATAAACTACAACTAAGAAACCTTTAAAGGCTCTTCTTTTCACAGTCACCTCCTATCCATATGCCAAATATTGTGAACAGAACAAAGTACAGTGTGGACGCCGGATTTCAAGGAGAAAGTGGTAAGCCAAATTCTATAACTTCTGAATTTCTTTTACAGAATAGTAGTTCATCAGAAGATGAATTATGACGGTGCCTGAGGAGGGGGGAAGAAAAATGCGTACTTGGCGCATCTTTACCGGTAGATCAGTCAGGTCCATACATTGATGGGAAAGTAGAAGGGAAAGATATTACCTTTTTACTGGACACTGGTGCTACCTGGTCTACTGTGAGAACAGCAGACATCCTAAACCCGCCCCTCTCAGGAGAAGCCATCCAAGTAGTTGGAGTTACCAACAGACAGATCAGAACCCCAGTTACAGGACCAACGGAAGTGTGCATTGGGAATTTCAAAGAAATGCACAAGTTTGTGGTTTGTGATTCCATTCCTGTAAACTTGTTAGGTAGGGATTTACTTTGTAAAATGAACTGCACCATTTATCGTACACCGGAGGGTGTGACAATCCAGACCCCTGATGAAGATAGTTGATGTAAGCAAAACAAGGAACAGAGATAGATGAAATGTACTCAAAGATGACAAAATATGACCTACTAAAGAACTAAAATCAGCAGTAAATCCAAAAGTATGGGATTTTACTGGAAAAGAAGTAGGAACAATGGCAGGTGTGGACCCAGTGAAAGTGACTGTGAAGGAAGGTGCTACTTACCCAAATACAAGACAATATAAAATGAGTCCAGAGGTAAAATCAGTTGTCATAGCAGATATAGAACGAATGATGTAACAATGCATTTTGAAAGAAATAATGAACAGCCCTTGTAATTCACACATAATTGACATTAAGAAACCCAACGGAAAATAGAGGATAGTACAAGACCTTAGAAAAATAAACAAAATAGTGGTACCTTGTTGTCCTATCGTGCCAAATCCTGCAGTGATTTTATATCAGATACCATGGAACGCAGGATGGTTCACAGTAATTGTTTTATGTCATACATTTTTCTCTATCCCATTACATCCAGATAGTCAATACCTTTTTTGCATTTAAATTTGAAAATCGAATTATTTGTGGAATTGTGTTCCTCAAGGGTACACTGAAAGTCCTTCAATATTTAATCAAATTCTAAAAAAGTGCCTTTAATCATTGATAATGCCCAGAAACTCAGTGCTGGTCCAGTATATTGATGATTTGTTAGTGGCCTCAAAAACACGAGAAGATTGTGTCTTGGATTCTATTGCATTGCTAAACCATCTAGCAGATGGAAGGCACAAAGTGTCAACAGAAAAATTACAGTTTTGCCAAAATAACGTAAAATACTTGGAACATCAACTAGAAAGAGGAACAAGGAGAGTGACGCCTGAATGAACAAAAATAATACAACAGATGCAGTTACCCCAGACTCAGAAAGAAGTTAGAATTTTTCTTGGTGTTGTAGGCAGTGGATCACAGGGTTTTCTGTACTGGCCAAGCCTCTGATTCAGTTAACAAAGAAACTAGCAAAAATTCCTGTAGAGTGGGATGATGAAAGCATGAAAGCTTTTGTTAAACTAAGACAATGCCTATGTGAAGCTCCTGCTTTTGGAATGACAGATTATACAAAAGAGTTTGCCTTGTTTTGTTGTGAACGAGATAAATGTGCATTGTCACTTTTGACCCAAAGACTTAGTTTTATGAGACGTCCAGTGGCATACTTTTCTGCCACCTTGGACCCAGTGGCTGCTGCATTACCTGGTTGTTTGATAGCAGTAGCTGCTACTCGCACAAGTCTTGAACAGAGTGAACCAATTGTGATGAGACATCCTGTAAAGGTGTATGTTCCACATTCAGTTGTAATTCTTTTAACCCCTTCTATTCTAATGACAAGGTCAGCTCGTCATGCAGTACCACTGGAGCTGTGCTTATGACGAGCTGACCTTGTCATGAACAATGCAAATCTGGAGCCTTCAGCACAGGAGGAAAATCTCCTGTAGCATTGAAGGTGTTAACAAGAACTCGTACTCAGTATCTAACACCAAGTCGAATGACAAAATATGAGAGAATTATTCTGGGAGCTGAAAATGTGACCGTGATCCGATGCATAGTGTTAAATCCAGATACCCTCTTACCTGACGTCTACGGAGAAGAAGTGAGAGATGATGTTGATCATGATTGTTTAATCGTAACAGAATACTGCACAAAACCTCGCCCAGATATTCAAGAAGAACCATTGATCAATTGTGAAAATGAAATATTTGTAGATGGCTCATACATGAGGCATGAAGATGGAGGATTGAGTGCTGCTTATGCTATTTGTACATTGGCTGGAATAGTCGAAGCATCCTATTTACCTGGAGAGAGGTCTGCACAAGTAGCTGAATTGACTGCGCTAATTAAAGCATGCAAAATTGGGAAAAAATGGAGAGTAACCATTTACACTGATAGTCAATATGGTTACGGGGTTGTGCATGACTTTGGATGCAAAGGGATTTCATGACTTCTTCAGGAACCCCTATCAAAAATGGACAGTATTTAAAAGAGCTTTTAGAAGCCATACAATTGCCAAAAGAAGTGGCTGTGGTCAAATGTACTGCACATCAGTCAGGAAATGACTTTGTGACTGCAGGAAATCGTTACGCTGACCAAGTTGACCAATATTGTGCTAAAACAAAAATGGCAGTAAATAAGAAAATTGAAACTACAGGAATCAGATGCTTCTTATGCTTATTTCAGCATTAGAAACATGGAAAGAAGTGAGAAATTGACAATATGAAGTAGATGTAAGTGAAAAAGTAGAATGGAAAATAGATGAATAGGATATCAAAGAAGAGAGAATGATGGTGTATGGTTTTATCCAGATGGCAGACCAGTCATGCCAGATTATTTACTTTCACAATTAGCAAGAATGTATCATGGAGACACACACATAGGTAGGGATGCTATGATTAGACTTTTCAGACAAGATTGGTATAATACGAAGTTTAGGACTGTTGCAGAGAGCCTATGTCAGAGATGTTTAATTTGTCAACAAAATAACCCAGGTAGGACGACAGTGGTCAGCTGGGGAAAGATTGGATAGGCAGAAGGACCATTTGTGAAATTGCAAATTGATTTCACTCAGTTACCACCATGTAGAGGATTAAAATACATTCTAGTCATAGTGTGCTTAGTCTCACGATGGGTGGAAGCATACCCAACCAGAAGAAATGACAGTATAACAGTTGCCAAATTGTTGTTGAGGGAGATCATACCACATTTTGGTTTTCCATTAACGGTGGAATCAGACAGAGGATCTCACTTTAATAATGAAATAATTCGATTGATCTGTGAAGCATTCAAGATTGAACAAAAGTTGCACTGTGCCTATCGTCCAGAGACTTCTGGGATAGTGGAACAGCTGAATGGTACAATAAAATCAAGGTTGGCAAAGGTGTGCGCATCCACATCACTGAATTGGCCAGATGCATTGCCTCTTGTTCTGGTGGGACTCAGAAATATTCCTGACAGAAATACTGGGTTGAGTCCCCATGAAATACTCATGGAAAGAACAATGAGATTAGCTTTCATACCTGGACACAGATTGTTAAGCATAACTGATGATCCAGGTATTGGATTATTGTAAAAGATTGGCTGACCTAGTGCATTCTGTCTCTCGCCAGGTTGGAGAAGATGCAGAGGCCAGGCAGCCGGATCAAGCACATGATCTAAACCAGGTGACTGGGTGGTAGTGAAGAATCACGTCCGTGAAACGTGTCTTGTCCCCAGGTGGAGTACACCAAAACAGGTCATATTGGTTAGAACAACCGCAGTGAAATGTGCAGGTTTGCCTATTTGGATTCATGCCAGCCATACAAATAAAGTACCAACACCTGATGAAGAAAATTAACAAGAAATTGAAGTTCAAGGTGCAGAAGGTTGTGCGCTGAAGAACCTGAAGTAACAAATTCTGAAGTAGTTGATCAAGAACAACCAAGCACTAGTCAGGAGGATTGGATACCAGCAGTTGATTTGCTTGATGCAGAAATAAGAACAAAGAGTAGAACAAAAGCGGAAAAGCTAGAAGTTGATGAATATCAGATAGAAATTGAAGATCAAGTTCAGAAAATAGAAAACAAAATTGAAGTCTTTGAACAAGAACAGATAAGAACAGAAAGGTACACGCAGACTGATTTGAGAGGTAATACTGAAAAATAAAAACGTGAAACAAGCCAAATAAAAATAGGGAATCAAAAACAGGGAGAAGAGCAGATTAGCAAAGAAACAGTACAAGGCCAGTTAAATAATGCAGAGCATGTTCAGGTGAAGAGTAGTGCTTTAAAAAGTCCTGAATTTGGTCAACTAGAATGGGATTCAGAAGACGAAGAGAATAAAATTGTGCCACAACCAAACACAAGTAAAAGAGTAATTGAAAATGACGAAGAGAGGGACATTACAGTGCAACCCAAAAGGTGATAATTGGCCCAGATATGTCAAGAGATTGAGATATCACCTTAAAACTATTGATGAAGCACCTGAACAAGTAAATGAAGTCACTAGTCTATCGGGAAAGAATAGTGAAAGACAAAAGAGAAGAAGCCAGAGACTAAGAATATTAAATAATAAATTTAAGGGACCTGAATGGACTTATATTATTCTTGAAGATCTTGAAAATTTAGATCTACTTGAAGAAAGTGATGAAGAAATAATTGCAGATCAAATTAACAAAGGAGAGGTGAGACCGCCTTGAAATCGATACGAAATTTCTGAATTTCTGAAAGAAAAGAAAATTCTTCTTAAATAATGGCTAAAAATAGAGTTACTGAAAGACCAAAATGAAACTGTTTACAGAAATGTTGTAGAATATGTATATGTAACATATTATTAGTGATTATAGTATGGTTGGGATTCACATAGCAGTACCACATTTGATGAGTGTAGAAAAGGGAAATGTTACAGGTGTAGATGGAAAAATAGCTAACATGAAAGGAAATAGAGAAGAATTAGAAGCATCAGATGAGATAGAAGTACATCACACAGTAACAGATAATAATAATACAGATCTTAATGTTATTACAAAATTATTATTTGAATATGTAGATACGATGGAGATTAGTGATTGTTATGTATGTATGAAATGACCAACTTCAGTAGCAGAAGGAGTTACATATTACCACATACCATTAACATATGGCATATCATGTGGTATGCTAACAAGTCGATTTTATAAAACAGGAAAATTACAGTATTATTACTCAAATTTAGATGTGATATTTTCAGAAGTTCCTGTTAGAAAGAATTTGAATCCAGTACACACTAGTTTAGCTGCACAGTTTATGGGAGAATTTTTCTTAACACAGAATGTAATAGATATAGCAGCAGCTCATAAACATAATTTAACATGTTTACTAAAAGAAAAAGAAAAGATTTTTTTGAATTAAGTAGAAGAAAGGAGACAAGATTTCCAGAAGAAAGCCAAAGAAAAGAAACCCAAAATTCCAACATGGGCGAAGAAAATTTGTATTCACCTGGCAATGCTCAGGCAGCAATGGCACTAGACTTTGAAAAGAAGGGGAAGATTTGTCTCCACAGGTTGAAAACTGACTATAGCAATAGCTTTATTGGTTCCAGTGAATGAGAGCACAATTTCCTGATCATTGGGGGATAGGGACTAAAAGGAGGAACAGATCCAGTATTTCCTGGAATGTATTATATATGCAGGAACAAAGCTTATTTTAAACTACCGGAAAGGTGGTATGGGAGTTGCTATTTTGGAATAGTATTTCCTAAAGTTTACCATGTAAAAAGAATCACTGTAAGCAATAAAAACAATAATGAATTAATACGTAGAAAAATAGCTAGTTTTGCAGAAATTGTAGGAGATATATTCAGTGCATTGATACCTTCAGTGGGAGTAATTCTGAATACACAAAGAATTTGTAAATTATCTACAGTAGTTGATCGCTTATCGACTGACACTGCTGGAGGGTTTCTAATGATAAATACCGAAATGGTTGCAATCAGATCTAAGGTTTTGCAAAATAGTCTTGCCCTTGATATACTACTAGCAAAAGAAGGTGGAGTCTGTAAAATATTGAACTGGCAACATTGTTGCAATTATATTCCTGACAAAAGTATAGAAATTGGGAAGTATATTAAAAATATTACAAATTTGGGAAAATAATTAAAACCACTGGAAATTATTGATGTAGGGAACAACAAGTACATAGGGGCAGATTTATGAGGCCCTTGCGCCACGTTTACGCCGCTGTTGCGTCACGCAAGGCGGCGTAAACGTGGCGCATCCCTATGACCGATTTACAACGTGACGCATCTAGGCAGATGCGTCACGTTGTAAAGCCCTGCGCCGCTTGTGGGCGTTCCGGCGCAGGGTGGGCGTTCCGGGGCAGGTGCGCCTCGCAAAAGTGGCTGAGTGAAATCTATAAGATTTCACTCAGTCACTTTCAGGGCAATGCTGCGTCAAAACCCTGCGCCTGCTTGAAGCAGGCGTAGGTCTTGACGCAGCATTGCAAAGATGGGGCACCCCCGAGCCTTGCTGGAGCTGCGTCGCGCTTGCGATGCAACTCCAGCAATGCGCCACCTTACCGGCACAGATGCGTCACGCATCTGTGCCGTTTTTGCCACATGGTGCGCCACATTGTAAATGCGGCGCACCATGGGTGGCGGAGCAGCGGTGCAAGATAACTGGCGCATCCCTGGGGATGCGCCAGTTATCATAAATCTGCCCCTTTAACTTCAATAGGGTCTTGGTTTAATAGTTTAAGTAAAGGAGTAAAAGCTCAAGTAATACTACCTATATATTACATTGATATGACTTCTAATAATGATTTGGTGCAAATGCACCAAAAGAAGAAGAAAATATGAAAGAAATAAACAGGGAAAGAAAAGAAAATATGAGGAAATTAGGCTGGAAGAATTGAAAGGTGAATAAAACAAGAAAATGAAGAATAGGGAAGGGAAGGAAGACAGAGAAATGGATAAATTAGAGAAGGGAATGGAAATATGCTAAAGTTGGCACTTGATTTGGGTATGGGTAGTTGTTGATGGCATAAATGCCATCAGAGAAGGGATTAATGGAGCAAGGGTATGCATATAGGCAACTTGCTGGATGAATCCTCTCCATTAATCATAAGGTATTAATAATTGTTTGTCATACTAATTTACACAAATTTCGTACGCAATGAAGAAGTGGGGGAAGATTGCCTATGTGTCTGCTAACAAGTAATTGAATGAGACTAAAGTGGCCGCTAAAAAGACGCAGGAAACAAATTGCGCATGCACCAATTGCATGATGTCATAACGCTTGGAGGGAAAGTTTGCTTCTGTGCACTAATGTACAAAATGGCCGCTACAGAACTCACATGCTAAGCATCTGCTTTGCGTAAAACTAAACTACGTATTACACTGTGTGCTAATGCATAAATAATTATTTTGATTAAATGGGATTAGAGTAGAGATAAGTGGTATACAGTGAGACTATTTTATTTGAGTCTTACTTCTTGTTTTTCTGACTTCTCTGTTAGTTTGTTATTGGGCCTAAATCGAGAGACGAGACTTAAACCCATGTGGGTAACTTGTGCTGACTCTATAGATAGAAACCCTGGAGTCATGATCTCAAGCCTTTGAACGTGGTCATGGACAAAGTTTTCTCAGAGGGAGAAATGACGAAACATCCTCAGGACTCAATGAACAAATGTATAAATGTAATACAATGTTTTTAAATAATATGAGAAATGGGTGGGACTAAAGCTTGGGAGACACAAATTAAATGGGTGGGAACATAAGACAATGCTCCATAAAAAAGAATTGATTTTAATATGGTGTGACGATCATCTCCCTTGGTTTGTCCAATCAGAATACACAATTTATACAAGATTGAAACATTTAGGGGTGGAACATGCCACCAGAAGGTATAATTGGGATAGTTAGCCAATTGAAATAAGCTGATTGCTGCCAGAACGCTGAGAGATAGACATGCTGTCCGATTGCTGATCGATTATCTGAAGCAGACTTAGAATTTTCAAATAAAATTTGGGAACGATAGTGCGGAAGAGGACCAAGGAGGTGAGGGACTAGGAACAGGAAGAATTGTCGAGGAGGGAACTAGTAACTGAGAGGGGTTTGACGCTGGCGTTGAATCCAGAAGGGTGGTCTGTCCGGTCTTAATCCTGTTCTGAGCAGATACCCTGGCAATTCGTAGGGTCCAAACTCTTGCTTGACCAGAGAGGTCTGATCTCACACCGTCCTAGGTAAATATAAATGTATTGTGTCAATGTTCCTTTTCTCTCTATCCTCTCTTCCTGAGGTATTCGTCATAAAAATTTTATTAAACTAATTTAGGTAATTGAAACTTACTTTTCCAGAATGATGGAGTTAACACTGTAATTTGTATTTGATTCACTATAATATTTTCAGATAAAAAAATTATAAAACTGGAACTGAGTCTGTGGCTATTTATGTAAAAAAATGGGTAAATGATGTAAGGTCCTTAATTACTATCTCTATCTCTTTTTTTTTATTTTTTTATTGTTCAGCTTGACACGATAATTGATACATGTAATTCATATCTTACGGCAATCCTTAAACAAATTAAAAACTCAACATAATTACATTTTAACAATATAGAGAAAATAGAAAGAAGAGCAAAAAGAATTGCAATATTCAATTATTCATCCACTGTATAAGTGGAGCCCATATTTTCGCCCCCCTCTCTCGCCTCCTCTTCCCCCCTCTTTGAAATACTGCTGATTCCAGATTGTAAAGGGCCAAGAACCTTCCTCTCCAATTAACAAAAAATGGGGGATAGGATTAATCCATTCAGAGGTTATAGTTAACCGAATAACAGACATCGCTATACACAAGAAAGCAGCTTCATGCGTTGATCTAGTAAACAAACAGTCATTTTCACAGCCCATTATGACTAACTCAGCAGAGATAGCCACAGAAATCTTAAGAGCGCTAGTAATAAAAAGTTGAATCTCTTGCAGAAATTGACTCAATTTCGGACATGTGAAAAACATATGTATATCATTAGCAGCTGATTGGCCACATCTTGGGCACCCATGGGCCCTAGAACCCCCCCATTTAGAGATCTTAGCCGGGGTGATATACAAATCGAAGCGAGCCATATAACTTTGAGAGCGTAAGCTCCTCGAAATTAAAACTGAGTTAGCTAACTCCAGTACTGATGGAATGTCGATGCCAATTTTACCAAACTTGTAATCCAATCTCGAATTTTAGAGAGAAAGATCGTCTGGCAGCCCTGCTAATAAATTCTGATACAAGTCACCAATGCGCTTTTTCCTGAAGATACAGTCCATAAGTGAGATTTTAACCAACGTGGTTGATGTACGCTGCTGGAGGTTACCAATATAGCTACGTACCTGTAAATATTAAAAAAAATTCATGTGTACCTAATCCATATTTTTCTATTAAAAACGAAAAAGAAGCCAAGTTACCATCAATGACTAGGTCTCCCAAAGTACAGATGCCTTGTGCTCTCCACCTAATAGTGACACAGTACTGAAAGATGGGAGGTAGCAACCTAGCAGCCGCCAGAGGTGTATAAAAATTATAATTAGGAATAGCCCATTTCCTTCGTATTTTCCTCCAGACGGAATACATAGTTTGGATTATCTTGAACTTTGTTTTTTTATAGTAACTGGGTTCCAACACAGAGAGAAGAATCCCCTTAGCGTCCTCACCCAGCTCTATCTCAAAAATAGAGGGGGAGCAAGCTGATGGAATTAAAGCTCTTGACCCGAACAGAGGTATAGCTAGATGTTGCAACAAGGCTGCCCAGTTATACAGCAGTAAATCGGGGACTGCCCCCCCCCCCCTGTTCAATGGTAAATACATCCACTTGGCCGCCCTACGAGTAGCATGATAACCCCAAAGAAATCTATTACAGCAGCTTTGTGCTCGAGTTAAGCTGGCCTTTGCAAATTCCAAGGGAATAGTCCTAAACATATACAAAAACCTAGGTAAAACAAGCATTTTCAAAACATTCCTCCTACCAAATAAAGAAAGATGCAACTTATCCAATCTAGTTAAAGTAACATTCACTGCTTGAATAATTGGCAAAATATTTATTTCTGGTAAAAGATCCACTGCTGCTACAATTCGATCCCCAAGGATTTAGCACTTTGTACCACCGGAGCATCCGAGGGACCCATATTAGTTGTTTGTATGACCTGGGTTTTCTGAACATTCAGCTTATATGCTGACAATTGACCGTAAGAATCTGCCACTCTCTGTAGAGCTATAAATGCCGATGACACGTTCGTGGTTAAAACGGCAATATCGTCGGCATACGCCAATGCTTTCAATTCATATTCATTGATTTTAACTGGAACTATATTTGGAGAGGACTCTATTTTGTTAATAAACGGATCGATATATAAAGCATAAAGCAGGGGCGAGCAGGGACACCCCTGCCTAATGCGCCTACCAATGTCAAAAGGGCTTGAGAGTAGACCTAATATAGATAGCATTCTACGTGGAGTAATATACATTGATTGTATAGCCCGTATAAAGCTTGGAGAAAAGCCCTTCCATCGCAGAAGCCTCCAAAGAAACCCCCAGGCAACCCTATCGAATGCCTTTTTGGCGTCCAATAGGATTGCCCTAAAGGAGAATCCGTGACTTGAGCCCAGTCTAATAAAGCTATAACTTTGCGGATATGATCTGCCGTATCCCTTCCCGGGATAAAGCCATGTTGATGAATTGAGACCAAAGGAGATATAATTGATGCAAGCCTAACTGCGAGGATCTTTGAAAATAGTTTGCTGTCCGTATTGATTAGCGAGATCGGACAATATGAGGCCGGGTCCAGATCTGGCTTATCTTTTTTCTTAATCAAAATAATAGTTGTCAACTGCCACGAGTCCGGAGTGATCCCCAGCTGGGCTTGTCTCAAAGTTGTTAAAAGATCTTGTTGAATCTCGGCCCGAAATATAGAGTAGAATTCTAACGGAATAAAGTCAGGTCTAGCTGCTTTACCTTTAGCCAGAGAGTTTAATGCTATTTCTACCTCATCCCACTCTATAGGAGCGGCGAGGACAGAATTCTGGGATTCAGATAGTTTTTGCGTGTTAAGATCGGCCACAAAGGTATCAAATTCCTGGCCTGTAGTAAACTCACTAACATCCTCAGTATACAAAGACTGATAAAATTCTGAAAAAACAGCTAATACCCCTTCCGGAGTGTCGTGGACCTGTCCCCTAGTGTCTTGTATCTTACCAATGCGATTGACTAAACTCCGCTGCTGAAGTCGCTTGGCGAGGACCCTACCAGATCTTTCTCCAAACTCGAACATTGTCGAGCGGTACTGTAGTTATTTAGCAGCGAGGTCCTGGCCCAAGAATTCCAGAAGGGAGGACTTAATACAAGCCACACGGGATTGGATACAATCAATGCTATCTCCATCCCTAATCGCATTCGTGAGCTGAATCTCTACCTGATGTAATTCATCAATGCGGTCGTTAGTCTGAGTCTGAATCGGTTTCTGACGATAAAATGAAACACTTTTGGTCTCGCCGCGGTGTGCGGCTTTGAATGTATCCCACAGGACCTGACTGGAAACCGAACCCCTATTAATTAAAAAAAACCTGTTATCCAGGTCCTCATATGATCAACATACAATTTATCCAACAATAATTTCCTTTCGAATGTCCATGATTTTGGAGTTCTTACTTGGGTTTTTAAGGTACACACAACTGTTAACAAATTATGATCAGAAATGATTCTAGGCATCATTGTGATTGAAGTAGAATCTGCAACTTGATCTGACAAAAGAAAATAATCTAAGCGCACCATTTTTTTATGAGGAGCTGAGAAATAGGTTGAGCCATCGAGATTCCTACAATGATGAAACCACAGGTCAACCATTGAGTGTTCTTGTACAATAGCTTGCACAGCCCAAAAGACCTTGGGTTTCAGACCCACATATTTCTGACCTTCAACCAGATTAAAACTAGTAGGTAGATTAATATTAAAATCCCCGCACAAATATACCGGGTGAGGCCATAAGGCTAGCTCTATGTTTAAGTAATCCAAAACCGTTGGGTCATCGGAATTTGAACTGTATATTGTGCATACAGTAAAAGACATACCATTCATAACCAGTTCAACCAGAGCCCATCTCCCCACAGTATCCTGTTTAGATCTTACACACATACCCACTCCACGTTTTAACAGTATTGCTACCCCCCTTATCATAGAGGATTGTTGTGAGCATGCTACTAAGTCAAACCCAGGGAAATTTAAGCAACTTCGATTATTCCATGGTACATGCGTCTCTTGTAGACACACAACCTCCAGATGAAGACCCTGAATAATTCGAGAAAGCAGAGCACGCTTCTTGCCATTATTCAGACCACAAACATTCCATGAAGATATATTTATTTTACCTAAAACCATTACAGTGCGTATGCATTTTCACCAATATAGAAAATAATTTGCTGTATTCATACATGATTGGTACATGATTGCCTAAACTAAGAGACCGGTTTTTCAAGCTGAAACTTTTTAAATGTACTATCTCTATCTCAACTAAAATCGATCCATAAGTAAGTAAGGGCTTAGTAATGAAATTAGGTTCAAAATTCCTTAGGCAAACGGACATATGGGAAAGCCCTAAAATTGATTCCCAGCGAGGTTTATCAACTGGATACTGTAATTAAGTGTGGTAAATGGGCCTGGGAGTGTGTGATTTAGTGATACTTGTTTTCAGGTTGGTGTCTCAATGGATCGAGTAAGCCACCTGATCTTACTATCTGGCTCATTGCTACCACAGTCCTTCTGCCTGCATTCTGCTGACAGGTGACACAAACTCTCAGCCATGGCAAAGAAACGAGGATTGATCCAGTGTGACTTAAACAAGCACATGATTGCATTCTTCCCTATATGGGCTGGGCCATGAAAATGCGTAGCCATAGCTGACAACATGGTGTCTGGCAAGACAGGTCTCCCATCTGCTAAAACCCAGATCTGATCCTGATTCTTTACACACCCTGCTCTGACCTAACCTTCTTGTTCATGTTCTGTGACTTCCTCCTGCAAATTCTTGATCTCTTCCCACGTGTCAGCAGCAGTCAAGTGCCTTGTAACAATATCAGTTTCAAAATAATTTGAATGGTTTCTATTAAACGAATAAGACCCAAGAGCACATCATATAGCCATCTCATCTGCATAGCGGTCACAAAATCACATCCACTCTTGTGTGCTTCACATTTCATGACCACTTTTTCAGCGGGTAATTGTTGAGCGTCAAGCAGTTTCTGGACAACCCCAAACCCATATTGACTATCTTTGTAGATGGTAACTCTTAAATTGCTAGAAATACTCCAAGCTCTGTAAGAGCAATCAGTTCTGCCACCTGTGTAGAGGTTACATTGTGCAAATATGAGGCTTCCAATATACCTTGTAAGTTGCAGATGGCATAGGCTGCTTTCAAAATCCCTCATTTATCTCTTAAACAAGAGCTGTCCACAAACAACTTACAATCCGGCTCTTCCAAATGTAAGTCTTGGATGTTGGGTCTTGGCTTGGTACAATTCTGTAACATCCAAACAATCATGGTAAACCCCATTGTCATTCTCATCAGTAACAAGTATAGGCAACAGATTTGAGACAGGAACACCCGCTGCAGCGTGATGTTCTCCGCATTGAGGATAACCTGCTCATAACGGATCAAACTACTGTTTGTCATGTATTGTGTTTGAGTACAGGTGAGCAAGATCTTACAGAAAGGGCAACCATAACTGCCAGGAGATAGCCCATAGCTATCCCTTCACAATGCTGACAACAACTGCGGCCACCACCTTTAGGCAACCCGACATTGCTGTGGCTACTGGGTCAAGAGTGGCGGAGAACTAGGTACAGGTCATTTAGAATTGCTATGGGTCTTAGTAAGCACTCAGAGGGGGGCACCCGTCCCTGTGAATGCAGGACAAAATTTAGGGCTTGATTTTGGTGGACTGGGATTTATATTTCAGCCTTATTTGATGTAAGATGAATCTCTTTTTTATATATTTTTTTGTCTATCCTTCATTGCTGTTTGAAAACAAATTTTTTAACATGATTTGATGGTTAATTAACCAAATAAAGTGATTTTGACTGACTGACAGCTGACGGGATATCTGTCACAATTGTGACGGAGTAACCCGTCCGCCAAGATCTAAATCAGTTATTTACAACAAGGGGTGGTGAGGGACAGAGTCTCTGAATTAAGCAGAATACGCTCACCCAGTCAAGAGATCAGGGCTAGATCCAACACAGTTTTTTAGCTCATTGCACCATCCCAGTTTCAGAACCTGGCTGTATGCAAATTAGTCTGTTCCTGTCCCAGTGCATGATGGGAACAGGGCAAACCAAACTACAAAAGCCAATTCTTACACTGGGAAGGAAACAAGCTTCCGGGGACCGGTTTCTGGCATTACAGCCGTCTTCGGCCCGGCTTGCTTGAATCCTGATGGTGCAATGAGCAAGGGACTCATGTCTGAGTATACCCTTCCACGCTTAGGGTGGACAAAATTATTTACAACAAGGGGTGGTGAGGGACAGAGTCTCTGAATTAAGCAGAATACTCTCACCCAGTCAAGAGATCAGGGCTAGATCCAACACCGTTTTTTAGCTCAGTGCACCATCCCAGTTTCAGAACCTGGCTGTATGCAAATTAGTCTGTTCCTGTCCCAGTGCATGATGGGAACAGGGCAAACCAAACTACAAAAGCCAATTCTTACACTGGGAAGGAAACAAGCTTCCGGGGACCGGTTTCTGGCATTACAGCCGTCTTCGGCCCGGCTTGCTTGAATCCTGATGGTGCAATGAGCAAGGGACTCATGTCTGAGTATACCCTTCCGCGCTTAGGGTGGACAAAATAATTTACAACAAGGGATGGTGAGGGACAGAGTCTCTGAAATAAGCAGCACCACCCCTTGTTGTAAATAAGATCTAAATCAGGGCCTGAGACTTTATTATAGTAAGGCATTTCCAGACCTGGGGCATGGCAGAGACTTTCTCCCAGCTCAAGAAAGGCACTCATGCAATTGTTGTTCTGAGGTTGCGGGATCAGACACAGATTTGTGTGTTAGCCTCTGGCGAGGCCTTGGCATTAGGGAATAGTTCAGTTGGGAATCCACTGAAGACAGTTGCTCACCATTTTCAGACACATTCTGACTTCTCTTTGCATTGTGGGAGGGTTCATTTTCATAATTGAGGAGATTCTCTCTTCTGGCACCGTCTTAGCTCCTTTCTCAATATGGAGTCCCAGATACAGAACTTCCTTTTGATATTATTGCCATTTGGTTGGGGACACTTGATGTCCATTTTCAGTTAGGGGATTCAATTCAATTCAATTCAATTTTCAATTCAAATTGACTTTATTTCGGATATATTGCAATCCATAAAAGTACAATACATTATACATTACATTTAAAAGCATTACAAAGATGACAAATCAATATGAGATAATACATAAGACATAACAGTTTCTTAAAATAGTGAGTGGACGAGAGCAGTACAGAAAAAGTGCAGGTTAAGCCCATGTACAGAAAAAGTGCAAAATAGTGCGTCTAGCTTAGAATCACAGTTATTCATCTAGGCATTTTCTTATTCTCACTGATAATTTTAAATATTCTAGCACCTGAAGGACACAATCAGAATGCAATAGCTGTAGATATACAAGGGCAGGTCTGATTTGTTTAAAATTTAATTTTCTTAAAAGAGTCACAAGATACCGCCTCCGGGGGTACTCATAAAATGAGCATAAAAATATAAAATGCAGCATATCCTGTGGAGACTTCCCGTCGCAGCCACAGGGTGCTGCAGGTTTTTTAAAAGTGTCCAGCTTTGGTCTAATTAAAATATGATGAAAGATGTTGAACCTGAATCGTGTCAGCAAAAATTTATCATGAGAGGAAAAGGAGCATGTTAGGTACATTTCCATGGTGTCACAGGTTTTTAACATAATGTACTTTCTAACATTTGGTTTCAGAAGCTCAACTTCATCTCTTGTGGCACTACAGTTCATAAAAAAAGCCCTCTTAATTGCTGCCACATCACCCTTAACTATATCCTTTGGATTTTCAAACAAATTTAGGCGGCCAAGCTTCAAAAATTGGGACTTCAAATATTTGAGCCAGGGTACACACATAGCATAGTCCATTGATACAAGATCTTCCAGTATCTGGTGGGTTAAGGGAATATCCTCACTTAACCATAATTTTGCCCAGCATAACAATGGTTTCAGACCAACAATATCTGAAATATACTGACAACCAAGCTCTTCATGTGCAGCTAAATTCGGTGTACTACCTGGGACACACAGCAAGCGTTTTAAAAAATTATTTTCGGCTATTTGCAGTTGTTCATTATTTTTATAGCCCCATAGCTCGCTGCCGTAGACTGCGGTAGATATAGATTTAGCATTATATAGTTGCATCATGGCCTCTGTCGGTTTTTTCCCCAATTTACTGGCAAAATTAAAGATTGATGCGTTCACTCTGATCAGTTCACCCTTCTTCCTGGCCAAATGCGGAGCCCAACTTAGCTTAGTATCAAATAAAATACCCAAATATGAAAACGTATTAGTGACAGGAATCACAACATCATTTAATTTAAAAACGAACTTCTTTTTTGGTTGACGGCCAACATGCATAATAAAAGATTTCGAATTGTTGACCATAAGGTCCCTTTCAGACATAAAATGATTAAAAGCATTCAAAAGTGCTTGGAGACCCTTCTCTGTTCGTGATATTAAAACCGCGTCATCAGCGTATAAAAGTAGTGGAATACCCCTCGCACCAGCTCTCGGGCAATCTGATTTTATCTCTTGCAATTCAGACTCTAAGTCATTTATGTAAAAATTGAAAAGAAATGGGGCCAGGATACACCCCTGTCGTACTCCTTTATTGATACAGAAATTGCTTGTGATATCCCCATTCGCTGAGAACCTCACATTGGCCCTTGTGTCATTGTGTAGGTCCGCAAGGAAATCCACAATCCCCCTGTCAACGCCTTTGTCCTTCATGGTCTGCCACAGCCTCCCTCTGTTAACACAGTCGAAGGCTGACGACAGATCCATGAAGGCTAGGTGAATTGTTCCTTTTTGTACAACAGTGTATTTATTCAAGATAAGAAACAAATTAAGGCACTGAGTTATAGTGGACCGGCCTTCACAAAACCCATATTGGGAAGCCGACATAATATTATTTTCAGTCGACCAGCTTACTAGACGTTGAAGCAAGACTCTCCCCATAATTTTAACCATTGAATCGCAATGAGGACTTCCCCTGTCGCCTATTTTAAAGACCGGGACTATGGTTGATAATCCCCACGTTCCCGGACAACCCACACTAGCCGCAGCGTTAAAAACAGCAGCCAGAATCGGAGCCCAGAAAGCTGGATCATATTTGCAAAGGTCCGGCGGAATTCCATCAGGACCAGGCGCTTTATTTGCCGTAAGGCCCATAATGGCATCCAAAACCTTGCTTTTTCCAAATGTTATACTACTGCTTCCAGCGTGGGGAACAGTTGCCCTGCTTCCAACACCCTCTGAGTGGTACAGGCTTTTAAAGTGGCTTTCCCATTCTTCTTTTGTTATGCAGCAAGCAAGTTCGTCACAAGGAGCATCGGTCAAAAAAGGTTTTTTAACCAGTGCCCAGAACTTGGTGCTGCACTTCAGGGTGGAGGGATCAAGTAGGTCCTGCCAAGCCTCCCTCCTGAGGAACTCCTTGCGGGCGACAGTAATAGCCTTATATTCTTTTCTACAAGCTTTTACCTCCTCCTGATTCCTTACTGAAGCTGACAAAGCTACCCTCAAATTGCGAGCAGCTTTGGTACAATCATGACTGAACCATTTCGGGCCTAGTTTAGGATGATTTTTGTTAGGGACAGTAAGAAGCGCTGACACCTTCTCCGACACATTTTGATAGGACTCTAACACTAGCCTGGGGTCGCCCCCCTCGGTCATGCAAACTTCAATGTCCACTGTACACTTTTCAGCAATTGTTTTGTACAGTATATCTGCAGAAACCATAGACCATTTTAGCCTCCTCCTCCCGTCAGTTGTTCCCAAACTGCCTTGACTGATGGTCTTATTTCCCTTCTTTACCAAGGGACATTTTAAACAGATTGTTAGAGGATTGTGATCACTAAATGCACTTGAAACAATGCTTAAAGAGTCTATAAAATTTTGCATCGTCCGAGAGACCAGTATATGGTCTATAAAGGTGCCCCTACCATGTCCCTTAAAGGTTGGGGTATCAAAACAATATAAAGGGTCTTTAAGAGACATGGCCAGTGAAAGGTCAAGATCATCCATTAGATCGTTGCACAGTTCCCCCTCCTTAGTGTGTTCCATATGGAGAAAACATGCACGTTCACAAAACATTTCTGGTAAGCGCTTATGTAATGGGTCTATACAAGGATGCAAATTGAAGTCCCCCATAATCATCAAGTTATGACCAAGGTCTTTCATGTTTTTAGAAACAAAAGAATTTAGGGTAGAAATATCATTCTTGGCCTCACTATCATAGATAGCATTATAGAAGTTCACTAAACCCACACGAACATTTCCACCAGATAAGGCCAAGCCCATTACACCTGTATGCTTGGCTTCAATTCTGCGTACTCCACACGGTATTAATATAGAGATGAAAATTACAAGGCCCCCCTTCGGCCTACCCCTTAAGGATGGCAAAGCTGGTACATAGAAAGCCTTATAACCTTCCAGAAAGAGGTTGCAACCCACCTCCCAAGTTTCTTGTAAACAGATGATTGAGAACTGTTTCATATAGGTCACCCAATTTACATCACACATTTTTGACGCAAGACCGGCGATGTTCCAGGAAACAACATGATATCCTTGGTTAGTGGCCGCCATGTTATCTGAATTTATATTTGTAAGTTCACCTGTAGCCACAGTATCCTGAGCCGCAGGTGCCATCCGTCAATCGCACATCTCAAGCCCAGATAATGCCTCATACCTGTTCTGTGTAATTAGATCCGGGTCATGACGGTAATGGCCAGCACTAGTACTCCTATTATGAACATTATTCAGTCCACCTGACCTACAAGGGTTCGTGATGTTATAAAAGAATTGGGTATCTTGAACAGGAGTATATGGTTCAAGCCCTCGCCTGGTTAAACTCTGTTGTGGTGTGGGTTTACAGAGGTGTGCATAGAAATAACCCAAGGGGCGAACACAGATGCTGTTTACATTATACACCAGTGAAGAAGCTCTCAAGAGAACAGTTGCCACATGCTGAGGTTGCTTGAAATTAATGACTATACAGTCTCCAGAGCCAGATTTTTTAGAAGGTCCCACCCAATTTACGCGTCTAACTGCCATTATGTGGTCAGAATATGCGATGGGAAAACCACAGTTTTTATTAAGCCACGCCACTGTCTTGTTTTTCAGGGAACTGTGTGATTCATCATAAGGAGATGCAGGATGTGTGCCACAAGGGGGAACATTTGTCAGCACTGCCACAAACGGAGCACAATCCGGTGGTAGATTTAAATAACGGTTATACTTTGGGGGTCTGGGGGTTCTACTGTTTTGGGGTGTTATAGATGGTTGTGCCTGCGAAGCCGATACCACTGGGGCATCCCGTATGTTGGGTCTATCAGGCCCTACTGGTGCGGCTACAGCAGTATTCCCCCTGCCCATGTTCCGTGTGTCATTAGCTTCAGCAGATTCTTTCCCTTTCCCCCCACAATGAGCTGTGCCACCAGATGTTACAGTTTTTTGTAATGATATCAGACCACCCAACCTTGTGACTTCCTTTGCTAAGTTATCGATCCTGTTAATTAGAGGTTTAATAAGCTCTTCTAATTTTGTTGTTAAAGAAACTTCAAGATTTTTTATAAGTGAGGCAAGTAAATCAGAATTTAAATTACCCCCACTACCATTACTGCCTGTAAAGACAAAAGGAGTTATTGCAGCAGGGCAGCTAGACTTTTTGCCATCCTTTTTATTAACCTTAGAATTATTATGTTTACCATTATTTTTTTGAGATACAGTTCTACAAGTTCTCAGGGGCCTAGCTTCAGTTTGAGTCTCATTCAATACATCGGTGTCATCAATCAACTGCACCAATGGGTCAGAATAGACATCAACACTCACTGTAATGGGTACTGGAGGATCAATGGAAGTAACATTAATGGTATTAGCATCAGAATCTATAGGTGGAGTAATGTCAGGAGACATTTCTAGTAAGTCCCCTGTCCTAGAGTCCTTCCCCAAAGATGCACGTCTACTATTGTTAATCTGGTTAACTTTCCTAACCAGAAAATTATCCATAGACGCAGGGCCTACCATCACCTTATCTGTTTTGGGTTTAGACATCATAAGTAATGAGGCTATCACCATACACACAAATACTCTCTAGTCTATACACTCACATGAAAAATAATAACACAAAAATACTAACACTTTTAAAAATAAAATCTTGCGTGCACACAGCACGATAACCTTATAGGTGAGACGAAACAGGGTCCCTGGCCCAGTCCAGTCTCCTCAGGCCTCTGAGGGCCACAGAGGGCCCGCCCTTTGCCCGGGCTTAGCCCCGGGCGCTCCCGCGCGCGTCCCGCGGGACGAGGAGGCGTGTTCTCCTTTATGCGCCTCCCGGCGCTGCCCTTCTGCGAGTGCGGCGTCCCTTAGCGCTGAGGCAGCTGGGGGTTGTAGGCGCAGCGTCCCCCTGGCGGAGCCAAGCCCGGCCGAGGACACCACGATGCAGGAAGATGTTTGCGGAGCCAAGCCCGGCCAGAGACACCACGGCGGAGCAAAGCCCGGCCGAGTGCACAGCTGCTGACAGTAGAACGCCTCCCAACGCACACAACGGCGTGCTCTCCTTTATGCGCCTCCCGGCGCTGCCCTTCTGCGAGTGCGGCGTCCCTTAGCGCTGAGGCAGCTGGGGGTTGTAGGCGCAGCGTCCCCCTGGCGGAGCCAAGCCCGGCCGAGGACACCACGATGCAGGAAGATGTTTGCGGAGCCAAGCCCGGCCAGAGACACCACGGCGGAGCAAAGCCCGGCCGAGTGCACAGCTGCTGACAGTAGAACGCCTCCCAACGCACACAACGGCGTGCTCTCCTTTATGCGCCTCCCGGCGCTGCCCTTCTGCGAGTGCGGCGTCCCTTAGCGCTGAGGCAGCTGGGGGTTGTAGGCGCAGCGTCCCCCTGGCGGAGCCAAGCCCGGCCGAGGACACCACGATGCAGGAAGATGTTTGCGGAGCCAAGCCCGGCCAGAGACACCACGGCGGAGCAAAGCCCGGCCGAGTGCACAGCTGCTGACAGTAGAACGCCTCCCAACGCACACAACGGCGTGCTCTCCTTTATGCGCCTCCCGGCGCTGCCCTTCTGCGAGTGCGGCGTCCCTTAGCGCTGAGGCAGCTGGGGGTTGTAGGCGCAGCGTCCCCCTGGCGGAGCCAAGCCCGGCCGAGGACACCACGATGCAGGAAGATGTTTGCGGAGCCAAGCCCGGCCAGAGACACCACGGCGGAGCAAAGCCCGGCCGAGTGCACAGCTGCTGACAGTAGAACGCCTCCCAACGCACACAACGGCGTGCTCTCCTTTATGCGCCTCCCGGCGCTGCCCTTCTGCGAGTGCGGCGTCCCTTAGCGCTGAGGCAGCTGGGGGTTATAGGCGCAGCGTCCCCCTGGCGGAGCCAAGCCCGGCCGAGGACACCACGATGCAGGAAGATGTTTGCGGAGCCAAGCCCGGCCAGAGACACCACGGCGGAGCAAAGCCCGGCCGAGTGCACAGCTGCTGACAGTAGAACGCCTCCCCTTAGGGGATTCAACAGGGCAATAGTGTCTTGTCTGCATGGATCTTGTGTTGTTGACGCCACCAATCGGTCGTCAATGTCCTGAACCAGGACTGAATTGCATGACAACTGCAAGGTCTCCAGATTCTCTTTCAGGATACAATTAAAGGTCAAAGGGACTATCTGTTTACATCTGAGGAACTCGTCACCATTCCAGAACTCTTTATTGGAATCAAAATGATAAGAGGAAGAGCCTGTCCTTGTGCAAAGGGATGGAAAAAATGCTAGGTACAGTTTGATGCAGGTTCTGTCTGCACCATTCTCTTCTTTTTACTCTTCATTATAGGAAAATTGCAGGGACTCTCTACTATCTCCTTTAAGATGCCTTGCTCTGACATGGACTCAGTTACAGGGATTATTGCAGCTACTGCCTCTGGTGAGAGGTTGTATTGGGGAGTTTAAGGAGACTGCATTCTGTTTGATTGTTATTCTCACTGGTTCAGCATCTTTAATCAGTCTAATATATTTACTAGTATAATCCCAGACTTCCTCCTTCAGAGAGTCCTTTATGTCATGGGGTAAGTTTTCCTTTGTCATGACCGGGAATACTCCAACATTTGACTTTTGTGTGCCCAGTTAAACTCTGCATCCTCATCATGTGTCTGAAGCTCAACACCATCTAGTGTACAATATATCACACTATTTATGCTGTAGAGTAGATCCCTGCCAAAAAGATTGACTGGACTTTAATCACATATCTCAAACTGATGATCCTCTTCAAGGCGACCTATCTTCACGAGGACTTAAGCTGAAACAGGATTCATAATCTGCTTATTAGAGATGCCTAGAGATTGGACTTGTCTTCCTAAGGGGGGTAGGTTTGTGACCTCTACATTTCCAACAGTAAAGCAGGTAGCTCCTGTTGCAATCAAATACAACATGAGGTAGCCATTGATCTATCGTCCACATATGAGCCACTTTGGTCTGCCACAAAGACTGCGGCAAGCAAGCGATCTTCCTCCCCTCACAGGTACAGTCATTGTGATTGATCAGAACCTGAATCTCCGAAATTGTGGAAGACCAGGTACTGTTGAAAACTGTCAGGGCTTGTGAAAGTATTTTGTTGAACACTGTAGCTCAGATTGACATTAAAGCTAAGACCAATAACATGTGGCTGCATTAACAGGGCTTGGGGCATGTTAGCATTCTTAGGCCTTTGCATTTGAGCATTTGGCATCAGCATTACACTTGTGTTTGAGAGAAGCTGTTATCATTCTACATTCAAATTATATTCAGTCTATACTCCTATTTTTAGTGGCTGACTTTGTTACAATAATGACACTGAGTAGTCTTTTACAACATTGTTATATCCATCCACTGACATTCCCCGTCCCCTACATAGTAGGACACCATTCACATTCTGTATCATCTGACTACCACCTTGATGGCCAACTCCCTGCATTTCTGCACCAACGCCAGAACCGGAATTTGCCACATATGGGCTATTCTGAAATCCTTTCTGTGCTAACTTTGTGCCAACATAAATTTGTCTTTAATCCCCTTCTGTGTCACCTCCAAATCATCACTACAATACTTAGCATAGAGAAAAATTGCATCCAAATTCTTTGATTGTCAGAAATGCCTGCAGTAAATGCTCACAGTAAACATGGACAGACTCTTTAGACTCTTGGGTAGTTATGGCAATTTTCATTGACTCAATCTCTTTCTGCAGAATCTTGGTTTTCAAACGTTTTCACTTGATTATATTTATCCATAACAGTAGGCAAAGGGGCATTTGTTTGGGTCACTCTCGGCAGCTCCTTGTCGGCCAATGCACTGACACTTTGAACTAAGCCCATGTTAGACCTGGCACCATTGGCGTGGGTTTCCCTTGTCGTTTTTTCCTTTGCCTCCTGTGTTTTTACTGTGTGTTGGACTTCGTTCTGCTGGTCTAGATGCTTTGAGCACTTTGCCACTGCTGTTCATTGCCAAAGTGCAAGTGCTTCCTTTGTAAATTGTTGTTATGTATTGGTGATTCCATGGTTGGCTTATTTGATTTACTAATCAGTCCCTAGTACAGTGCACTGTGTGTGCCCAGGGCCTGTAAATCAAATGCTGGTAGTGGGCCTGCAGGACTGGTTGTGCCACCCACATAAGCAGCCAGTAAATGGAACTCAGATCCGCCACTGCAGTGTCTGTGTGCAGTCTAGTACTGCCATGTCGACTTGGCAAGTGCACCCGCTTGCCAGGCTTTCCCCTTCCCTTTTCTTACATGTGAGTCACCCCTTGTAACACACATGTAATGTTGTAGTAATGATATGCTTTATGTGCTTTTATGATTGCTTGTCAACAACCGAATAAAGCTTACTTTTGACTTTGACTTTGAGTCACCCCTAAGGTAGGCCCAAGGTAACCCTGTGGGCAGGGATGCAGTGTCTGTGAAAGGTAAGACACGTTGTGATGTGTGTAACATGTCCTGATAGTGAAATACTGGCAATTTTTTCCCACTATTGTAAGGCTATCAGTCCCCATTGGATAGAATGGAAGTTTGTTTATAACACAATATAAACATAACTGCCCATGGGAACCAGATAGGAAAATAAAGCTTGATATGCCTGAACTCAGAATGTTAATATACATCTTTAAGGGGCATATGTATGAAAATCCCTGTTTGCGATTCTCAAATAGCGATTTTTTGAGAATCGCTATTTGAGGATTGCAAAACGGGATGTATGTTAAAAAAAATGTGCGATTTCTTAGTATTCCTTAATTGCCAGGAGGCCCATAGCAATGAATGGTAAGTCATTCTCAATTTGCGATTCGCAATTTAAGAATCGCAAATTGAGAATAATTTCAAGGGTGCAAGGGTCTCATAAGGACACCCTGATGCACCCCTGAAATGAACATGTGGGCGCATATGGCGCACATACATGCCCTAAGGGCATGTATGTGCGCCACATGGCACCTTCACAAATGCCAAAAAGTGCATTTGTGAAAGAAATCGCAAATTACCACCAACTTGAAGTTGGTGATAATTTGCGATTTCTTAAGGAGGAATCACAAAACTTGAGTGCTTGTTGCATAGCATTTAAGGAATCGCAATTTGCGATTCCTTAAATGCTTACGCAAAATTAAGGAATCGCAAATTTTGCGATGCGATTTTCCTAATACATCCCGTTTTCCGAATTTTTAGTCGCAAATGCTGCTCTTTAGCGATTCGCAGTGTTTGCGACTAAAAATTCTGTTCATACAAATGCCCCTTAGTGAGGGTGATTCTGGACATTCTGGGTTTGAAAATACCACTTTTAGAAAGTGGGTATTTTCTTGCTTAGCCATCCAGTGTACCTCTGCTAGGGTTGCTATTGCATGTCCGTCTTTGGAATTACAGGGGCTGGGGATGAGCAGTGACTCCAGAGAGTCTGGATGAGTCAGGGCTGGGCTGAATAGACCTGGACTGCATTTAGAGTAGGGGTAGGAGGTTTCCTTTCACCTGAATGGGCCTGGTCTGCCTCTGACAATCATCTCTCCACCTCTTGCCAGGAAGCTGCACCAGAGATGACAGAACTGGTTCTGGCTGGTCAAAGACACTTTCTGCACTAAATAACAACGATATTTAGTGTATAAAAAGAGGTGTCCAGATCCCAGATTTTTAGATCACTTCTGGGAATCAGGAGGAACCTTTGCCAAGGAGAAGAGCCGGAGAAACTGGAGAGGAATACTGCCCCTGGGCTGTTTGCTGTCTGGGGTTGGCCTGAAGTTGCTGTTTTTGCCAAGGAAAGGACAAGGACTTTGCTGTGTGCTGTGTCCCCTGCTTGAGGAAGATCTCCAAGGGCTTGAAATAGAGCTTGCCTCCTGTTCCAAAGTCTCAGGGACACAAAGACTTCACCACCTGCTCCCCTGAACTTCCTTGATGGGAGTTCTAACCTGCTAAGAGGTGCCTGCTGCTATTTGTACCTCTGGAGGCTGTTTGCGCTAGGAGCTCAAAAAGTAATGCAACTTCGAGTAGCGCGAAGCATCCGTACCTGTTTCCGACACAACCGATGTAAGTGCCTGCCCTCTGCACTAGAAATCGTTGGAGGACCCATCGAGGGGAAACATCCTTTACAACGAAACTTTTACAACGCACTACCATTACGACGCAACTTTTACAACGCAAACCATTACAACGCATAGCACTGGGGGGTGCTCTAGGATAGGGAATGTATTTAATATACTATCCAACACCTTCCCTACTATCCACGGGGACTGGAGTTGGAATAGTAAATTAAATAAATCACTATCCATCGCCTAAAAGCACTATGCGTTGTAATGGTATGCGATGTAAAAACCGCGTTGTAAAGGTAGGCGTTGTAAAAGTATGCGTTGTAACGTCATACATCCCGCATCGAGTGCATCGATCTACGAAGGTCGAGATCACTGCACCGATTCTGATGCAGGCCTGGCAATGCAGCTGCAACAACCAACGATTCGTTGGACCACGGCTGAAGAAACCAACGCAAGCGCCGTTGCTGACCCGCGTCGAAAACTGATGCATCCCCGATCCTCACGCTTCGCACCTGGGTGCCACACTGGCAAGAACACCAAGGTGAAACCACAAAGAAACCCCGGTGACGACCGGAGGAGGGAACAAGAGGCAATAGAGCTCTAGAAGTAGGTCAGCCTCCAATTAAATCATATATCACACAAAAAGACCACTTCTAGAAATTAACCAAGTGAAATGTGGATAGCCGAGCAGTACTATGGGCATCTCACAAAAAGTGATGGACTGGCATCACACACCACCAGGTGTCATGCTTCATCATCTGCCAGTCCTCGCCCTCCAGAAACCCCGTTTGGTGGAGGACGGGCATGCACCTGACGACAGGGATGCACTTTACTAAAGTGAGTGGGGGCCCTAAGGGAATTGTGAATTAAAAAGCCATCAAGAGTTCCTCAATGTAACTTTATTTAGTAAGGGAACCATGTGGGGTTTAAAAACAAAAAGTGCGGTGAATATGTAAACAATTATCCAATCACCGCTGTGTGAGTTTTTATATAAAGGTCAACATGTTTCAGCCATAGTGTCCCTAAGGTACATGGCTTTCGTCAGGACCAAAAGGGGCTCCAATCTTACCAGGCTGTACAGGTAAACCCGCTCTGGGGATAGGACCTATAGTCCTAATCCATCAAAAAGGTCCAATGACCTGTGAAGATATAAAAGAAAAGAACAGACATGCAATCAGCTCAATGGAAGTGCAAATGATGTTCAAAACGTACTTGCTATGATGTATGAGATACTGACACCCATTGGGGTCATGATCATCAATACAGATTGTGTACATAGTAATGTTTACTAGACACCAAGCTACAAGAGCAGTCAAATATTCTTACCCTTAAGTAGGGAGCGACTGGCCCCATGGGAGGCGAGGGTTAGGGATACCCCGAGTTCACACGCACTGGAGGAGAAGAGCAGAAAAATGAAGTGTAAACACCAAGGTCACAGTAATAAACCGATGCATCACGCCCCGGCGCAGTAAGAAACCAACGCATCACCTCCCCTTTAGTAAGGAACGATGCCTCACCGCCCCTGCATGGCAGTAAAGCACCAACGCATCACCTCGTCTGAAGTAAGGAACCAAAGCATCACCTTCCCTGGGCATAGGGAACCGACGCATCACCTTCTCTGCAACAGTATTTGTTTGTGTGCATGACGCATCCAAGGTACTTTGTGTGAAAAGTGTTTCAACTGCAATTTGCTTTGAACTGAACTATTTTTACCCTTTAAAATTCATATTTTGATAACTATATTGTTGATTTTTGTCGTTTTAGTCTTCTTTGGTTTAGATAAAGATTACTTATTTTTCTACACTGATGTGGTGTCCATTTGTAGTGTTTTCACTATATTACTGTATGTGTTCACAAACGCTTCACACATTGCCTCTGCGATAAGCCTGTCTGCTTGTGCCTAGCTACCAAGGGGGTGAGCAGGGGTTATTTTAGAAGTGTATCCCCCTTACCCTGACTAGGAAGAAGGGTCCCTACTTGGACAAAGGTATCTACCTTTGCCAACTAGAGATCCCTATTTCTAACAGCCCACAAACCATCAGGACTGGCAATCTCAAAGAAGGTATTTACATTTTCTCAAAGCACCTTTGATATCTTAGCAAACCGTTCATTCGGAGCATGCCAAAGATCAGGAAGTTTTCTCAGTTTTAAAATTGATTTATACTTGTGAAAAGATTACTGCGACTCCAAGGTATACGTATATATCCACCCATGCACCTCTCTCAGTAGGTATGCCGTGACTTCTGTATCACTTAGTACACCCTCCCCATCTGGTCTTCCAGTATCATTTTTCTTTCTCTTTCTCTTTTCTTTCTGAGCCCACTGATTTTTAATCTTTTGAACATTCCTCCACCTTTGGATGTTACCAACTAACTTCCTCAGGCATAACTTAATTCCAGGCATCTGCATATTCTTGAGAAACTCCTCGCATATGAACATCACACAATTTTTCTTAAATTATGACTATTAGACAAATTAACCCAAAATTCCATGGCTATTCCTTTTAGAGTCTCATGAGTGGCTTTTTTGAACAGTAATAAGAGTTTTGCCTTGTTGTACCCATCTATAAATCCCAACTCTAGATTTCATTTAATAATTTCCTCAAATTCTTCCTTTGTTCGTAAAATATCCAACACTCTTATTGGATAATTCTCTTCTGGGGCATCCGACTCAGGGCTTTCCTAACCTCTACAACAGACACACTCAAGACGGGGGTGTTGCTCCTATAATGGGTTGTGCTCCAAAATCTAAGGTAGCACCAGTGCTTGGAATAGCAGGCACTGTCATAACTGTTGATGCAGCTGAGGCTGGGGCAATGACAATGGTACTTGGGGCTCCTGATTGCGGAGCTTTTGCAACAAGCCTTCCTCAGAGAGAATCTGATCGACAGGCACACTCGCTCCTCGATATACAGATGGTGGGTTCCCTCCAGGCTGTGGATTCCCTCCAGCCAGATGGACAAAATTATAGGGATTTGTTTGGGAAGCTAGTAAATCGTATAAAAAGTTATCGATAAAGTCACTATCACTCATCTCATCTTTCTTTTCATGAATTCCACCAATTCCATGTACTTTCTTCCTCTCTGTTCTGTCTCTTGTTAATGCAGGATACACTCTTATACCACTGATCACATTCACCCGCCATTGTTGCTGCTCTGCATCTATCCTCACTTCCAGTCAACTACGAACCTTATACATTTTTGTGGTGTGATATTTATCCTTCAATTTCACATGTGTGACACTCTCCCAGGCATTCAAAGCTGCATAAAGAGCAGGTCTGGGTGGTTGGTTAATCTTGTACACCACTCATCTTAAATTCTCAATCATTCTCAAATAACTATGTGGGGGAAACTGCAAAGACCCTTAGTTTTCTGTGAACAAATTCCATTGTTTGATCCAGATACATCTATGTAACCCGATTTTGGCTGCCATGTAATGAGCTGATATGACCTCCGGAGGGGCCTCCTCACACTCATGGATAGGTTTTCTCACATCATCACTGAACAAAGCTCTGAATTTCTTGAAAAATGTCATCTTTACTCTAAATGCGGCCAAGCACAGAATAAATAGACTTCAACTGAAAATAACCTGTAGTTCTCAACAAATCACAATGCACACACAGCAATGCTAGCATCCAATCTCAGAGATACATCACTAAACTGACCACTCACAGCACAACACTTTCTGATGTAATATCCAATCCCAGCGCAGCACACACAGTAACGAACAAAAAAAAACAGCCCTCACAGAGCTCTCACTCAGCCACAATCAGTTTTGCAATAGCAAATTATTGATAACCAAAAACAAAACAAAACACCTTGTCTTTTCCACTAAAGACAATTCAAAGTTCACAATCACTCTAGGGGAATCAAGAAATAATACTTGGAGAACATTATCACCTACCCGTTGTGAAATATCGACCAGCGAGAAATCACCCTGACTAATGTGGTCTGCAAAAAAGTATTAACCAAACTTCAATCTCAGTTAGGACACCCTAACAATAGAAGTTTATTAAGTCCCTATATTTTTGTGTGGCTGATAGCACTTCATAGTCCTACACCACAAACCTTAACATACAAATTATAACTTAATATACTTAATATCTTTCTTGGGATCTTAGACTTCGGCGATTCCAATAACCAATACCTCAACTCTTTGCAGCAAGCGTGTTTCTCTGCATAAGCACAAGTAATATGCATGAAGCAGCTTTCTGGTTCTCAGTTTCAACACAGAGCTCTCCTAAGTGGAAATTGACACCATACCTTGCACACACTACCTCATCAAAAACTGCAAACACTACAATTCTCGACAATAAACAATCAAAGACTCATAACACTAATATACGCACACTATTAGGACACCGCAACCTCTTCAGGAACTCCAATCTGAACCATAGGACCCTAGGGACGGGAACAGGGCTGGCGCAGATACTAACTAACTCTGGGGCAAATTCTAGCTCTTTAAAAATCAGCGGGAACCATCCTCAGCCACCAAAATTGTTTCAGCAGTGTTATATTCCATACAGGTTCTATAATATAGGCCTCAGTACCTTGTTACCCTTCACCTATATTCTCTCCCTACATTACACTTGTCACGGTTTACAGGGACTGACCTTTTACGTAGATATTAAACTACATTCAGAACGCTGGTTTCCCCTAGTTCAAAATCTCATACATTATGCATGAGAGTTCTTGGAAGCACGGCAGGACTGCCATCTCCTGTATAAAATCTTTGTACAAAGTTCATGCCCAACGTCATCCTTAGGCCGATACAGTAATACAGTAAGGTAGGACCCCTGGGGAGACCTTTGGGTATATATACATCACATCTTTCTAAGATAGCTAGAGGAGACCACGACTTCCCGGCCGACACACTGACCAGAGACGCTGAGGTTCCTGCATGCAGACACTCCAGCTGGCAGTGGTCTGAAAACATCCCTTGCGGGGTGTACAAATCGAGACTAGGACGGGGTCCCATAGTCTCACTTAAGGTAATGGGGCTGACTAGATCATAGAGGGATTCTTGGCTTAACACCTACGCCCATGCTAGGTACACCTAGGTATATCTAGTTAGGGAGGCATTGTAGGAGTACGCATCTTTTATCATGTGTTTTATATACTTGAATGTATTCATGATTTTAGTAAGATAGCAGAACTATACCATCCTTTTACTTTTATAGTACTGTTAATTATATCTTATACTGCCTAGCGGCTGTTGCAGCACATCTATTCTACACCAGAATAACAACTGTTCAAAAAATGATTATTGAAAACACTGCTGCTGTCAAGGGCAGTTTTTTGTGCTCATTTGGTTTTCCCGCTGCCTGTTTGCCCACTCCTCGCGGCCCCCGCTTCGCGGGAGCCGCTCGAGGAAATTACTTCACCGGTCTCCCTGATCTTGGAGAGGAGACGTCGAGGAGCCGTCGAGGGGCGCCAACACCTTCTCGGGACTGCGAGGACCAGCGGGCGCTGCGCTCTGAGATTCGCCGCAGCTGGTCCTCTTCCCGCCCCCTCCTGCTATTTAGAGACAGCCCCAGACGCGCTAGCGGGGACGCGCTAGCGGGGACGCGCGCGGGGCAAAGCGCGGGGCTAAGCCCGGGCAAAGGGCGGGCCCTCTGAGGCCCTCAGAGGCCTGAAGAGACTGGACTGGGCACTAGATGCTGGTGCTCTTGGTACTTGGGACTCTTGATAGCCAGGTACTGTCAATGACAATTCTTGTTATATATATTTAGGACAAGGGCAAGGGCGTGGGCGCTGAGTGTTGTAGCTTTGTTGTCTTGTTTTGATATTATTATTCATTTTAACTATTTGTAATATTGTTTCAGAATCTGTTTAATTTTAAGCTAGCAAAATGTATAAGGAGAAATTAGATAAAGGGCCTATGGATAATTATCTAATTCAAAAAATTACCCAGATTAATTCTAATAGACGTGCCTCTCTTGGCCAGGGGAATCTTTCTCTGACCCAGGAGGAGGCGCTCCTAATTGATATATCTTCGCCTAAAAAACCTCCTATTTCCTGTGGTAAAGTAGTTACTGCGACAGCACAGGTCCATGTTATAAAATTTTCCGATTATCCAGATATCGTGGAAAAACAAAAACATACCCCACCTGTAAGAATATTCAAAAAGGCAAAAACACGAAAGAGAAGGGGGAAGCAAACGCACAAAGTACAAGTACCTAAAAAAAGCACACAAGTGGTTAATATGATAAATAAAAGTACTTGTGTGGGCTATACAGGGTCAGCCCCATCGGTATCGCATATACATAGCAGTGTGGAAGAAATTAGGTCATCCAACTTAGGAGACAGGGAAGATAAAGTTGGAGTATCAGATTATTCCACAACTGAGATCTCCATTTTAACAACTCCTGTCAGTTTGAAAGCACACCACATGAGTCTATGTAGTACCTATGTTGATGAAGGGCTATCAGACTCCCCCAGATTTTCTCCTGCACCACTTACTAATTTTACCCAGATGTCACCGCCGAAAACTATTACTAATATTACTAAAAAAAGATGTCCCATGACGACTAGGGAAGCTAAACTACAGAAGAGGAGTTTGACTCCAGTAGTGACTGATGCGGCTACCTTACCACCCCTCCCAATATTACCTCAAACGATAACTGATTCTTGTTCTTGGGGTGAGACTGGTTTATTAGTAAAACTAGAAAGTTTTCTAAAAGGGCTAATTCAGCCCCGGTTGGAAAAAATTAATTTGTGTAATACCAGATTTGATCAGCTAGATAAAAAAGTAGGGAAAAATACACAATTACTAGCTGATCTGATACAGGGGGTGAATCTCATGAAATCTAGTGGTTTATCCGTGCCAATGACGACTGCTCCCAAACTAGCATCACCTTGCCCAGTCCCCTCTACAAAAATTGCCCAAGAAGGGATAAAATTGACTGGCCCTATACCAAAAAGCGTTCCACCTGTATCTCTGTTAAAAAAGAAGCCTGACAATAAACCTGTGAGTACAGTAGGCGGCCAAGGCGGGGAAAAAATGCTGGTAGAAGAAAGGCCACAGATACTCGAATCTAAGGCCATTAAGGAGAATGGTACAGCAAATCCTTATAACAGAAAACGGTACCAACAGAGAACTGTTGACCTACCGCCTGAAGCTGCCCCTTACACAATAGTCATGGCAGGTGTCCCGAGTTACTTATGGACGCTAGGGAAGATCACCATGCATTAAGAAACAAAGTAACACACTGGCTATACAATAATAGACCCTTGCCAGCGCATATCAATGGAGAAATCCTGACTGTGAGGCGATCAGTGTGGGTGGGTTCTAGACCCAAAGACAAGAAAGGGGATGTTATCATTGTAAATTTCAAAGACCATAGATCGGTCCGCCATATAGGAGATTGGTATGAGTCAAAAGGCAGCGACTCTATCACTACTCACTATCTTAGTTACTTTTATCCGTATTGCCCAGGGCAAAACCCTGGAGATAGGGATAGAATAAGGCATCCTGTAGATTGGTTTTCCTCAAACCAATGTGGATATGGTATGATTCCATTATCCCAAACTGGGAGACAGTTTGGTATTAATCGGAGGCAATTTCTTCCAACAACGCCTGGATTAGATTATAGGAATAATAACTTTTTCTGGGAGAATAGAGATTTTTCCCGCCCAGCCTATAATCTACCAACCTACAATAGATTCGATGTATTTTCGGGCCTTGATTATGTCGATTGACAAAAAAAGGCTGCCGATCGGACAAACACTCAGAGTCTAGAAGAGGTGGCTGTCCCTAAAAAGAACCTCATAAAGTCCACCATAGGGGAGGGATGTCAAACAATTCTATCTTCAGAATCGCCCTAAATATAAATTTTGGTGACGTTGATGAGCCTCCTTCTAATATTGTCATCACCCAGAAGGTAGAGGTTGGGGATAACAGTGGAAGAGTAAGTCCCCCATGTAAGGAGACAGCTTGTCATACCCCCACGGTAGAATAGGAAGTAAGTAACAAAAAAGGGAATTCCTGTACATTCCTATCCTGGAATGTAGCAGGCTTAAAGAATAAGATAAATAATCCATCCTGGGAGATAATCCTAAATGAGCGGGATGTCATGGTCCTTCAAGAAACTTGGACCACGGAACCGGTGTATTTAAGTGGGTACAGAACCTTCTTCACTTCAGCTGAGGGGGGTCAACATGGACGTGCGAAGGGAGGCCTAATAACACTTCTTTCTAATAAGCTTAAATACGAGAAAGTATGTTTTAAATCCAATTCAAATTATTACCAACTAATAACCATAAGCACAAAGGGAACTATTGTAATTTTGATTAATTTCTACAATAATATCCCGAAAGATGAAATATCGAATACCTTAAGAACACTTAGGGAAAATATACAACATGAAATAGATAAATCAAATAAGGAAAAGGTAATTTTATGGGGGGGAGATTTTAACTGTCCACTCTGTACAAAGGGAAAAAAGGGGATTTGTGGCCTAATGTTAGAACAAGATATAAACCTAACACACTTTGATCATTCCTTGATCGGGGATTTACTTAATGAACTAATATTTATGTATCATTTGGGTTTTGTAAATGAAATAGCTCAGAACCCTACTCCTTTTCAACCTACATTTATTGGCAGAGGAGCCATGTCCACTATTGATTTTATTCTTGTATCAAATAGTTATAGTTATAGGATCAATATCTTAGAGATTTTAGAGTTACCCCTAAGTGATCATTTGCCCTTATCATTAGAGGTTGAGAATCCTTTCTATGAACATTCTGAACATACTCTCACCCCATATATTGCCTCTGATTTGATTTTGGGAAGGCAAAATGGGTATACACTAAAATGGGGCATGGTCACACCAGAAATGTTTCTTGCAAAGCTGTTAAATACCTGTTCAGATAGTTTCTCTATTTGCCTAGGGGAGACGTCTTGCTCCAATCAGATCTTAGAGCATTTTGATAGAATAGCTCTCGAAATTAAGAAAAGTCTGTGGGTGGAGCTAAAAAATAAGACTAGGCGTACTAAAAGCTGGTTTGATACCGCTTGTACCAGGGCTTTAAGTGACTTGAAATATGCTATCCATAGGTCTCCCCGGGATCACTTAGCAATAAGAGGGTTAAGGAAAACCTATAACAAGGCCCTGAAAAGTAGGAAAAATGCCATAAAAAAGGAGGCCCTTGAGGCACTCTGCGAGGCTGCACAGTCTAAGGATGCATCCGCTTTTTGGAGGGCAGTTAACACCCCCTTCCTCTTTGATAGTCATAAGGCTCGTATAGAGACGGCGATTACCGAAGAGGAATGGGTGGAACACTTTTCAACTTTATATAGCTCGCAGGATGCTCCTTACTCTACAAATGTTTTTAAATTTGTGAACGGTGCAATGGGTGAGGAAAAGTTGGTGATATCCCTGGAGGAAGTTTTAATCGGGTTGAAGGCAACGAAGGGTGGCAAGGCTGCTGGCCCAGACGGGATCCCTGCAGATTTATATAAAGCAAACATAGAGATTTGGGGTCCCATGTTGGTACAGCTTTTTAATGCCGCTCTTGCAAATGGTCTGCATTCATCCTGGTTTACCTCGATAATTGTGCCGATTTACAAGAAGGGTGAGAGACAAAATTGTGCTTGTTATAGGCCAATCTCCCTTCTTGATTCATCTGTAAAAATTCTCGGTAGAATAATTTTGGCAAGACTCCAGAACTGGGCAGAGGAAAATGAAATAATGAGCGACCTACAGTATGGTTTCCAGAAAGGTATGGGTACCGTCGAACAATGTTTAAATTTAATGATTATCCAACAAAAATATACAAGGGTTAAAGGGGAACGGTTATATCTTATGTTCGTTGATTTGTCTTCGGCATTCGATTGTGTATCGCATACTAAATTGTGGGATATTTTGAAAGGGCTAGGCGTCGATGATGCCATAATTCGCTTCCTGAGAGATTTATACTCAGGTGCCACAGCATCAGTTCGATACGGCCGTGGGGGAGAATGTACTAGAAGATTTGGAGTGGGACGCGGAGTACGCCAGGGCTGTGTTCTTGCCCCGTTTCTATTTCTTCTTTACATTAATGGACTTGAACATCGTCTCCTGCAGGAGTGCAGGGATGTGCCTAGAGTGGGGAAGAGGTCGATCCCTGCGCTCATGTACGCGGACGATGCCGTTCTAATGTCTCGAACCCCCTTGGCCTTACAGAAATTGTTATTATCCTTTGAAAAGTTCATGTCGAGCTTAGACCTGAAAATTAACTGTGGTAAAACATACTCCATGAACTGCGGTACAAAATCTGGAAAAAAGTTGAAAAGTATGTTTTTAAATAACGTTCCCTTGGAAAATATTTCGTTTTTCCCCTATTTGGGTATTTTGTTTCATGAATGGGGGGGATGGTTAAGTGCTATAAAGGCTAGAACTCTTTTTTTCCGGGCTGTGATACAGGATATATTGAATATGGAAAATACGGGCAATGTCGAATGGCTAGCATACATTAAGCAATTTATGTCTGATATTGGACACTGCGAATATTATGAGGATCCATCATCTATGGGAACTATACCCAGAAGATCTTTGAAAAAAACTGAGTTTGGAATACCTCAAGGATAAAAGCAGAAGAGCAGAAGCCAGTAAAAAGACAGTTGGTTCGCATAATTTAATATTGACTGGAGTAAAAGTACAGCCCTATTTGACCCTGTTGATGTCAAATCATAATCGATTTCTTTTAACCCGCTTTAGATTGAATCTTGTTTTTAGACTTCTGTCCTTCCCAAAAATGAACTTATGGTCGCAAAATTTATCAACCTGCCCCTGTGATGATTCCTCGTCCCAATCCGATATTCACATTTTATTTTTATGTAAATTTTATATTACTCCCCGCCGAAAATTCTTAATCCCCTTTCTTAAAGATATGAATTTAAACAGATGCCGTTTAGCTTTCCTAGAATGTCAGAGAATGGATACTGTTTTTACTGTTGTGGTACTTTTAAGCTATTTTAAACATGTTCTGAAATTACGGAAAACTATTACTGTAAATGAAATATAATGATAATGTGTGTTTTAATTTAGCTTTTGTATATAGTGTATTGTTCATGTTGTTACTTTCATGGTTAATGATTTTAATCGAATAAAGTACTTTCTGATTCTGATTCTGATTATTGAAAACACCCAGCTTGTTTTCGGTGTATCTCCCTGAGACAGACTAAGTAAGCACGAGTGACTGAGCGAAAAGTAGTATATTGTTTCCACGGTCCTGAGGGATCAGGGTTGTCATATTCGATGGTTGTAGGAACCATTCTCTCCTTGGTAAAAGGAGATTCTAGTGGCACTGTGAGCTAGTTGGTACAAGAAGGCCAGCATACCCAGTAGGGGTTGATCAGAGTTCGTCCGACACCAATCCTACAGTGTATGTTGTCTAAACACACAGATCCTGTATATTTTCTATAGGAACTACATGACAGCAGAAGATGATATTTGCACCATGCTGATTATTGGTGCAAACTCAAGTAAAAGCTGCACTTGAGGTGATTAACCTTTCGTCCCAGAATAAGGTTTGATATCAACAAATCAATAATAATTCAATTATAGTGAAGCCGATTGGGCCCTACAAGGATGACAGAGAGTAGTACATTTGCAAACCATGATTGTTTATTAGCAGATTAGAAAGTTACAAATTCAAATCATTCAAAATAGTCATAAATCTTCAGATAAATGGCAATGTTCAGTATAATTCAAACTGAATTAAAAGTTCTCATATGCAAATCGAGTAAATTTCAGTTTCACCTGAAGGGAAAGTCCCTAATGCTAAGCTTAGAAATCCAAAGAATGGGGAGGTGGAGCAGAAGGTGTCAGCAAATAAAGCCTCCAAAAGGCAGAATCAAGTGAAGATCCAGTCAAGTAAGAGAGACTTGATTTGCTTATGAGTCTAACCCGGGGCGTAGCTTCAAGGGGGTGTTTGGGGTGTGACACTCCCCCAAATAGATGCATTCTTGGCTTGAGAGTTGGGTCTGGGGGCCCTGAGTCAGCTTGTCTATGCCTTTGTTGTTTTTTCTCATTGTCTTCCTCTGAAATGGAGCAGCTACTTTCAAGCAAGTGTGGAAGCAGCTCTGAATCCAACTAGTTAAGCAATACACAATTAAAATACATACCATTCAGTACAGTGAAAGACAACTCCCTACAGTTCTATCAGAGAGAACCAATCAGAATCGAAATTTGCCTAGCTTACGTAACGGTAAGTTTCAATTCTATTAAGAACACGGAGGCGAGGATTATACTTTTCTTCCTTCGCTTTATTACACATACAAAAAACACAGCAGCCTTAGAAAAGCTCCAATCCATGTTTAAACTGCAGAAAAACTCAGAAACAAACGACTTTCCAAACTTTGTAAGTCCAGGACGAACTACAACTCCCATGAGCCTTCCAACACTAGTCCTTCCATTATGTCCACTCCAGGTATGATAGCCAGTCCTTCCTCAACCTTCCTCCTCTTTCTTCGCGCTGGTTACGCACATTCCTCATTGTTCTTGCTTGGAACCGTCATTTCCTAGCGGAATAAACTACAGCGTAAGTGAAGCATCAGGACCCCACTGACCGCATGCAAACTGAGGACATCATCAAGACTGGCATCAGAACATGTACAAAGCAAAGATGGAAAACAGTTTACTTACTGGCATACGGGCGGGTTCGCAACGTCGAACTCCAGGGTGGGATAATCCTCGCCTCCGTGTCCTTAATAGAATTGAAACTTACAGTTACGTAAGCTAGGCAAATTTCGATTCTATGTCAGGACCAGAGGCTTCGGATTATGCTAGTTCAAAGCATACTCACCACCAATTGAGCCAGATCCACCACCGGTTTAAAATAAAACCTCTTAAAGGTGGAATCCGAGGACCAATCTGCTGCTCGCATTAAATCCTCCAAACGAGCTCCCACCGAAAACGCCTTAGAAGCCATGGCTCCCCTGGCAGAGTGAGCTCCAAAACGTTTAGTATCAATGCCCGCCTCCTGCATGACCCAACGCACCCACCTTGCAATGGTGGGGGAAGAGACTGCTCTGTGTGGTTTTCGCAGGGCAATTAGCAATTGTTGTTCACCCGGAGGGCGGATATCCAACGTCATGTCCTCATAAGCCTTCAAGCACTGCACGACGCACAACTTGGGAGTGTCCACAAATGCCGGGTATGAGATAGTACGTGACGCGGACTTTGTGCGACGTCCCACCATAAAAGTTACCCCGTCAGGGGAAAAGACTCGCGCCGAAACGTCTAAGGTGCGCACATCCGACACACACCGGCAAGAAACCAAACACAGAAGCATAGCCAACTTAGCTGAAAGCTCCTTCAGGGACAAATATGCGTTAGACTGCCAGGACAGAAACAGGTTCAGGACTACATTGACGTCCCAAAGGACCAAATACCGGGGCTCCGGAGGTAAAGAGAGACGAACACCTCGCAAGAGCCTGCAAACAAAGGGATGTTCTCCCACCGGGGAACCCTCCACAGGTTGGTGACCCGCTGAGATTGCGGAACGCATAGCATTAATTGTCCTATAAGCCAGGCCCTTAGTTGCCAACTCAGCTAAAAAAATTAAGATTGGAACGAGTCCTGCGACCACGGGATCCAGGTCCCTTCGAAGTCACCAACGCATCCCTTTAAGCCAAGCGGATTTGTAGCGCTTCGCCGTGCTATCAGCCCAGGCTTTGGAGAACAGGCCCTCAGCCGATCCCGAAAGGCCCGGGAGCGACCAACGTCTCCGGAAAGCCTCCATGCCATGAGGCGGAGAGAGCCCTGAATGATGAGGGGATGTGGCTCCGGATCCGGATTGAGCAAGAGGTGAGGAAACTGGGGGAGTAGGATTGGAAAATCCCAAGAAAGTTCCAGAAGAACCAGAAACCAGACTTGAGACCTCCAGAGCGGTGTAACCAACACCATCTCCTCCTCCTGACGGCGAACCTGGGCCGCCGTCCGCACCACCATCGAGAATGAAGGAAATGCAAAGGGCTTCTCCTGACTCCAATCCTGGAGGAAAGCGTCCATGGCCTCCGCGAGCGGGTCCGGCCTCCAACTGAAAAACCTTGGGAGTTGGTGGTCCAGCCGGGACGCAAACAGATCCACCGAAAACGGATCCCAGCGGGCGCTCAGCCATTGGAAGACCGGGATGTCCAGCATCCACTGACTGGCATGCCTGGAGTGCCAGTCCGCCACCTGATTGGCCCGCCCGGCAAATATTCCGCCGTCACCGATATGTGATGTGAGAGGCAATAGTCCAAGAACTCCTTCGCCAGATCCACCAGAGCTCGAGAGCGAGGACCTCCCAGGTGATTGACGTATCGAACCGCCGAGATATTGTCCATCTTTAAGAGAACGCAGGACTTCACGGAATCCTTGGTCCAGCAGCGGACCGCGAAAGACCTTGCTAGAAGCTCCAAACAGTTTATATGCAACTGTTGTTCGTCGGATGACCAAGCGCCGCCAGTGGAGAACTCCCCGCAACGGGCACCCCAACCTGACCTGCTGGCATCGGACTCTATCACAAGGTCCGGAACCGACCCGAAGATCGCCCGACCATTCCATGCTTCCATGTGTGAGAGCCACCAGGACATCTCCTTTTTCACGTCCGCTGAGAGGGGCACCAACTGGTCATAGGACATGCCCCTTCGGAGATGTTGGGCCTTGAGGCGCTGGAGCGCTCTGTAGTGCAATGGCCCCGGGAAAATTTCCTGAATGGAGGACGACAGAAGTCCTTCCACTCTGGCCACCTGTCGCAAAGAGATCCGGTCTTTTGAAACCGTCTGTCGTAACGTATGCCTGATCTTGGCTATCTTCCTCGAGGGTAGACTGAGAGAGGCTCCTACGGAGTCTATGAAAAAAATAGAAACTTAATTTTCTGACACAGAACCAGGACTGACTTGGATCCGTTGATGATGAAACCCAGCCTCTGGAGAAGCAGAACCGCCTGCTGAAGTTGACCAGTCAAGACCATTGGACACTGGGCCATCAAAAGGATGTTGTCCAGGTAAACGATCATCCGAATACCCTGCCCCCGCAGGAACTCCACCACCGGGTGCAGCACCTTCGTGAAGCACCAAGGGGCCGAGGAAAGACCGAAGGGAAGGGCGGTGAACTCGAACACTCTGTCCTTCCAGCAAAACTGAAGGAAACGCTGATGCGGAGGGTGGATGGGCACTACCAAATAGGCGTCTTTTAGATCCAGCCTCACCATCCATTCCCGTGGGAGGAGCACATCCCGAAGGAGGTGAATCCCCTCCATCTTGAAATGCCGGTAGACCAACCAACCGTTGAACTCCTTGAGGTTGATCACCGGACGCTTGCCTCCATCCGTCTTGTCTACTAGGAAGACATTGCTGAGGAAACCGGCGGGATGCTGCGTTGATAGGCGGATGGCTCCTTTTTGGAGTAACTCCGAGACCTCCCCGTCTATCAAGCGCGAGTCGGACTCGGAAAAAATTATCGGCCGTGGCGAAAACTCCTGAATGGGCAGGTCGTAGAACTCTATGTGGAACCCCCGCACGGTTTGCAAAACCCAGGCGTCCGCAGTAAGCGACGCCCACTCCTCGTAAAAGGCCGCTAACCTGCCTCCCAGGAGACCCTGGTCCGAAGAAAGGACACTTACCATTGGAATTGTTGGGTCCAGGGTTCTTGCGGTAGCCTCGTGGGGTAAAAGTTGTTGAAGTTTGCTGAGGTCTGGTATTGGCCTCTGCCAGAGCCTTGCCCTCTATTATTGGCATGCTGCCCTGCTCGGCCGGTCGGGCGGCCCCTGCCCCGACCGGCCCCTTGGGAAAAACGCTGCTGGAACACACGCTTAATGCTGGACTGCGCCTTATCCAGCGAAGTGAAGGTGGATACAAAGTTGCCGAGCTCTTTAATGAAGGGCTCCCCAAAGAGGCCGCCCTGGGCAACCGCCCCCGCTTCCGAAGAAGCCAAATCTCCCAACTTCGGATCCAGCTTAATAAGCAGGGATCTCCTTCGTTCGGTGGACAGGGCGCAGTTGGCGTTCCCCCAAAAAATTATTACTCGCTGAGCCCAGTTAGACAAAACCTCAGGGGAAATAACCGTGCCGTTGGCCTTCGCCTCTTCCGCCATGTCGAGGATCTTCGTGGCGGGCCCAACCGCGTCCAACAATTTATCTTGGCACGACCGCCAGGAACGGTCAATGCCCTTACGCAGGTCCTTCATAAACTTTGAGAGGAAGGTGGCCATTTTTTAGTCTAGCTCGGGCGTCAGGGCCACCTTACCCTCCAATGTAGACCTCGGACACTTCCCTCGCAGGCATCCCCTGGCTTCCTTCTCCAAAGACTTACGCAGGCGACCTGCCACGAACTTCACCACCGTGTCTCCCGGCGTCCAGGCGGCGGACCGCGGATGCATAATCTCATCCGGGTCCGACATGCCGGAACTGTCCCGGGGCAACTCCGCGGCCGAGCTCGAGGGGCGCCAAGAGCGCACCGACTCCCCATCGTCATCCGTGTCGGGGGAATCCACCCCCGGAGACGGGGGTGCGGTCTCCGAAACCACTGAAGGCTCAGGACCCGAAAGTGGCGCAGAGGGGACAGCAGTCGCCGTGGCTAAAAAAGCGTCTCTGAGACACTCAAAGGCGCCTCTGTCCACCCCTTGCCCCCCTTCCAGAGCCCCTTCCCTGTAGGGTTTCTTCGGGGCAGGAGGGCCCTCACCTGAGGGGCCCGGGAAACCAGTAGGAGCTCCCAAATGGGCCTGCGCAAGTTTGGCGCATTCCTCGACAATGCGCACTGACAGGCGGTCCTCCATGGGGCCCACCACCTCAGTCACTCAGCGATAGATAGAGCTGTCGACTGCCTGATAAAACTCCTCATCCTGTAAGTAGGAGTGGGGCTCCTCCTCAAAATAATCGCCTTGTTCCATGGCTGCCAAGCTAAGAACTGAACTTGCCGCAAGACTGCGCTTTTAGTCTTACCCCCTTGCAGAGGGTGTCAGGTAATAAGATATGGGCAGGCGAGTCGGCTGCAATAACTTTTTGGGCCAAATTGTAGTGTAGTTCCTATATTCCCAATAGGCTCTGCGCATTGGAATAATATATTCAGCAGTGTAGACGTAGGACTGAGGTTATCTAGGTCTCTACTGACTATATTAGACTTAAGGTTTGCCAGCTAGCTCAGAGGTCACTAGAAACTTTCTCGAATAAACGAGGAGGAGTTTAACCTCCCTGGATAGACAAGAAGGGATTAGCTTCTGACAACCATAAAACATGACAACTTTGCTCTCCCTGAATAAGAGTGTATCTCTAGAGTCGTGTGAAAACAATAGATAGCTATTTCACTCAGTCAAATGTGCGTACTTAGTTTCACCAGAATGCAGAGAAAAGAGAGACGGCCGTTTTCAATAAAAGGTGTTATTTATTGAGCAGTCTTCTTCCTCATACAAGAGAAATGAATTGCCACGATTGTAATACTCATGGTAAAGTAAAGTGCGTACAGTAAAAGGAGGATTATAAAATAATACTGTAAAAGCATTGATATGGTTTCTTAGCCATATGATACTTTAAAATAGATAAAATATATACATACATATATACATTGACTAATCGTACTCAACTGGTGCTTCTAAATACGCCTACCCCGGTGTACCTGGCCTAAGCCTATTACGTGGGAAGGAGTAAGTAAGTAGCAGTTTAAGTTAAGTTTGTTTTGCCAAGAATCTGACTCAAGAATTCTCTGTAAGGGTTTAGTCAGTTCCGTACCTGGGTAATAGAAAGCAGGAGGTCTTGTATCTCTTTCTCAGGACTCGATATCCCAGTAACCCGCGAAGGTATCTGGAAACACCGGAGCTGGATTTCTCGGCAGGAGAAAAGACAGCGTCTCTCTCAGTGCGTCAAAGAGGAGGGGCAGCGTCCGTGGGCTTTCGCATCAGCTGGGCTCTCGGGCAAGTAGATAGCTGCTCTGCTCCAGAATCACCACCGTGTGTTTGCTTAAGGCAACGTTGGTATATTTATACCTGAAAGGTGCCTGGGTTTGACGTAAGGTTGGACATAAGACGTCAATAAAGATGTCACTAAGAACTGGCCGTTCTTACAGTGCTTTACAAGAGTTCTAGGACGAAATCAAAACAAAAGCAACGGGGATTTCCCAGGTTGCTGGAGGCTTGGTTTCGTTTAGAGAACTCGGTGTGCTTACTAGGGGGCCGGAGAAGTAGGCTTGCCTAATGTGACAGCATGTGCTACGACTCGATTATGGATATGATTATTATGCCGTTGTATGGACATTATTGATTATAACCGGACAAGGGCATAAAATAGGAATATCGATTCAGGTTCCTAGATAAAACACTACACCCACTCCACGAATTAATGTCCATCATTACTAAAACTTAAGCAATAGTAAACATAAAAGGTGCATGTGTATACCAACCCATCCCAAAATACATTTTTGCATTTGAAATGGTGTATGCGAAATACATGAAAAATGATTATAGGTACTGTACGCTTTTCAAGCATTGTAATCATTCATTAAAAAAGGATGCATATATATATCGGCATGAATGATTTGCGAAATTTACACATGAAATGGCTCTTAATACAGAAAAAAGGGTCGAGACCATTCCATCACATATAACTACAGTTGCTGTAAATGTGCTAGAGGCTGACGTGATATATTGTCTTTAGAGTTCCTAAAATAGAAGCTCTGTTCTCTAAGAATAGTTCTACTTCAAGCAGAGTACATGTGCCGGAAAAAAGGTAAATATTTTGGAATCGGGAAAAAAAAAATTTCGCTTTCAGGGGAGAGAGAAAAAATATAGTTCCAAATATGTTCAGTAGCTTTTGTTTATCAAAGCCGAAGGCCGAATTCAGAGTTCAGGGAACGCTGTGTACTAGTTTGCTTAAAATTTATTCTTTCTGTTCGGGGGAAAACATAATTTCAGACAGACTTTCAAAAAAGTGGTTTACCGCTTCAGGTGAAAGTTCGACCAAGTTGGAAAATGCCGCAACTGTGCAGTCGTGAGAATGATTGCTATCATCGATGTCAGGATCAGCAATGCTCACAGAAGGTCGAAGCTGGGTGATGTTGCTCTCATCTCTTACTTCACTACCCTTTAATCGCAGTGGTGAAGTCTCAACGAATGCCGTCATCAGGATTGGTAACCGCTGGGGACAACGCGATGCATGAGCTGTTACAGGACTTAGCAAAGTATCTGTATCCAATGGTACTGCTGATTGTAGTGTAAGACAGACGTCCAACGCGCATTCTTCTCCGCATAGCATACACCGAAGCACAGGTAAGATACAATTCTGTCAGATGGGTCTGAATGAAAGAAACCAGGTCATATTCAGATCTCTTAGCCGGGCTAATCCAAGGACTTTAGTTATGCGGTCCCGATAGCGTATAGCTAGGATCGTTTCTTCCATCGTGGCTGGAGTCTTGTCTGTGTTTTGGCTTGCCATAACGAAGCAGAAGTATCCAAAATAAAATGCCTGCCACGAGTCCCAACAGGAGTGGTAGGCCGCCATAGACAGAATGGACAAAATTAGGAAAAATGCCCCGAACTTTTGTGAAGGGTGTTAACGTCCCGAAAAAATTGTCTTAAATACATGTGGGATACCGCTGGTATCAGACATATTTAGGATTTGGCTTAATATTTCTGCGAAATGTAGGGGGCAATTTGTTGATAAAAGGCTATGTATCTCTGCCGTTGTCCTTGCGACTTGCAGATCATACGTTTCTTTTGATGACGTCAAGGGCACAGTTGTCTGTAAAAGAACAGACTTCCTTCTGCTTAAAGTATCAATTCGAATAGAAGATATATTCAAAAATGGCCACATTTTTGCCTCCCTGTCTGGAGTGCTGTTTGGAAACAATACTTGCATACAGCAAGTGACCATGGAACTAACGCTCACGAGATAAGATTTTCCTGGCACCATGCCACAACATCTGTGGTCCACTATTAGAATATAGCTCCCGTTAGAAAGCAGTCTAAAGAATGGCTCTATCCGAGTTGCAGGTATGCCATGCTGGTGACATGAAAGGTTATTTGAAGTCCCCTCACAGGCCCCATGCAGGTTAATACCTTGACACAGAAGTATACCACTTAGTGACCTTTTACAATTATTACCACTAAGAAATACATTCTGTTTCTTTTCACTATAACATGTGTGTGTGTAAGGTAATTTCCATGATGACTTAATGTACCCTTTACCCAACCTTTCATACTGGCCTGCTGGTATATACTCTTGACAGAATTTAAATTGGAAAGTTGTTATCGGAATAGTTATTATTCCGTGTATTATCCATTCAATGACAGGTCGTTCTGACATTGTCAATGGTAATCTCTCAAGTTTTTCAATGCTCAGAATTGTATATTCTGCTCCTTTCTGTGCCAAGCTGATTTGTGTATCAGTAAGGTTAAAGATAGAGAATAATGAAGTTGTGTTGATTAAACGCCAAGGCACGTAGCCTGAACACAGATTTTGTAACGTCCAGCCAAGCTGTACAATAGAACGTAATTGGGACTGACCGTGTTGTAACATAAGCAAGTCCTGCTCTATTATATCTATAGCAGATGATACAATACTGTCCAGTGAATATATTCTGGAAGACAGAGTCATTAACCCATTGTCCACAACAGAAAGTGATTTTTCCAAATTAATACGGTCAATTTCCCGTATTTTTTCTGCTATTTCAATTTGCGTTTCTTTCCAAGCTTTGTTGTAAGCTGCATATATACCGGCCTCTATGAAACGTTTTGGACGCTGTTTGCGTGGTCCCATTATGAAATCACGCAAGTCAGCACCGTCTTTAAGTAAAGTCAAGTGTTGCTTAATTTCTGCCAGTGTGGATTTCTGTAGCCATTCGAGGCAGAGTTTTCCTACACTGTATGTTGTAACTATCCCTGGATGTTGTCTCTGGGAGTTGCTAGCGTCTGGCCTGGTCAATTTGAACCCCTGTATTTTGTTCAGGAATCTATCTTGACAGTTATTTGTGTCTGTGGGCCAGATCAACCATTTTTTCCAATCAGGATGTGTTCTGTTTTGGTTAAAAATATCGGATACGTCTATCTCAACATCTGTAGTGCTATTATTGTCAGGTGTTGGCTTTGGAATAGACGGTTTGTTTAAGTCTTTAATTTTGGCTAGGCCAAGACAGGTTGTCTGTTGAATGGTATCATTCAAGAATATAATTTGTTCTGGGATCATGCAGGCTCTAAATAATGATTCTATACCTTGGACCTGCCAATCTTTGGTACCCCAGATGGTTTTTGTTTCAATATTGTTTTTCCAAAAATCAAAACCAAATGTAGTCATTTGTTCATAAAATGCTTCTGAATAGATTAATTTAGTGTTTGTCAGCATTGTTTTCATTCTTGTCTTATTTAACATTTTGAAATAAAAGGATTCTGCTTCACTTGTGTTAAACCCTGAGAAGTATGGGAATTTCTCATAAAATGTTTTTGAACTGCCTTTTGGTGGAGTTGCACAATGTTCCCATTGATTATAATTTAAAACATTTCTAGGTTGAGCAGATTTATGCAAATAGTGATGTGCAAAGTGGTTGTAGCAGTACAATTCTTCATAATTAGATGAACCCTGCAAGTAATCATGTTCTGTAAATTTTGCTGACATTACTAAATCTGACATCATATCATTAATACTTTCAAAGTCCCAATCATCAGAGAATGTGCATGGTTTTACAAAGTCACTCAATGAAATTTTAAACTGATGTGGATACTTCAAGAGCTCGACCGGGCCATAGATTTTGTAATCTGTTTTGTCCCAAGCTACCCCACCGTGTATTGGATTGGCTGTGACATTCACGGATGATAGTTCTCTTTTCTCTATGCGAGATGACTTGTGTGGCTTTAGGACCAAGTTGATGTTCTGACTTGCTGTGTCCATTGTACTATATTTTCCCTCTATGAATTTTCCCAAACAAAGAACCATGATAAGCCAAAGCAGGAGGAAAAGTACACCTAACACAATCCAAAATGCAATCCATGGAGAAATCATATAGGTTTCTTTGAGTTGATGAAAGAGTTCTGTTACTTTGTTTTTAACAGATTTAGTTGTTGGCTGTTCCTCAGGCTCGCTTGGATCCTCAGAAAAGTCATTGAAATTGATGAAGTAGCCAGATGCAGTTCTGTCAATTGTTGGAATCGCTTCCGGATTTTTATTTGCTTTTGGAATTTTCTTTGTTTCATTAGCATAGTCTGTGGCTACATCGTTGTAGACAGGTGTTTCTTGATGAACGCTTGCAATTTGGGTTTCAAGAGGCACAAGTTCCATGGCATTATTGCATAGTCCTTTTTTAATCACTGTAGGTTTATCAAATGTGATTAGTCTCTCAGTTTGAACCTCTTGTATTGTAGCAAACTTTGGTGTTCTGCTGTTTTTTGGGAGTCCACTGGGCCTACTACTTATTATCGGCCACATGATTGTGGTTTTACCAGGTCGATGGATACAACTCGGTTCTCCTTTTTACCAGCAAGGGGCGGTAGTACAACTGATCTTGTTCCGTTGACAGCTAAGACAGGTACTGCTTTTCTGTAAGAAGGCACAAATTCCTTCTTCACCGCGATCTTCTCTCTGACCAGATGCCCAATCTTTGGGATCCAGACAGGCCTTGGTGGGACAGGTGGTTTCGCTTCAGTGGCTGTTGGCTGCTGTTTTAGCTTTACGTTGCTCAGGTCTTTTCTTGTTTCATTTAAGTCCTGTAAAATAGCCAAACGATCTTTGATATCAAAGCATTTTTCTTCTACCACTGAAGTCTGACTATCGAGGTCCTGAATGTGCATTCTAGTCCCGAACAATAGTTCATACGGACTGAAACCTTTTAGAGAATTTCTTGGCAGATTGTTAAGACTACGTTGGACACTTGTTAAATGTTGGACCCACCCATCACCCGTACCTAATACCCTTGCCGTTATAGATTGCTTTATGTCTCATTTTGTTTTCCACAATCCCGTTTCCCTCAGGATGGAAGGGACAAGAGTACCGCAATGCAATGCCCATGCTGGTCATGGCCTCCTTATAAGCTCGAGAGCTAAAAGCAGGTCCCTGGTCAGAATGTAGCATGCCAATTGCGTATGTGCCGATATAGACTCGCAAATCTTTTATAACAGTTCTGGCGTCAGCCAAGCGCTGGTGTCTACATTTTAAGTAAATCTAGTCTTAAATAATATACATTGGGACGCATGTTTCCTGTTTAATCATGCGTATAGATCGCCTTATGCTTTCTATTAGGTGTTCTGGCACTACTTCGGCCGGTTCGCCACTGCGATCTCTGTTGCAGTTTTCACAATTTTTTGCAAATTTGAGATTATCCAAGCTCATTCCCGGCCACCAGTATTCTGATTGTAATTCTGTCAGAGATTCTTTGATCATCTGATGCCTTAGACCTAATTCCATATGTGCTTCTTGTATTAAGAAGATTCTCCTGTTCGTGTTTGGAATTACTCTATCCCCCACTCCAGGGATTCGAGCAAAAGGAACGGAGTTTGCATCGATTATGTATGTATAATTGAGTGGATAGTTCACGGGTAATGCTGCACAGTCGCCTTTTGAAGACGTTTTTACCGCCAGCATGGTTTCCCCGTCTATGTATTTTTCTGAACGCTTTTTTGTGGCTACGGAAGCCGGATGAGTTGCTTCCACTGTGGCTGTCTTAGCCAATGAATCCCCTGCAGCGTGAACGCCATCACGCTGATGACTCAGTGTATGTATCACGTGAGTCTTTTGTAGTTCTTTCTGCAAAAGAACTACTTGTTCCCAAAGCTTTTTATGCTTTATTGTGGCACCTGTGTCATCTTTGTAACCGTTTTGAACCCATTTCTGCAATTCATTATTGTATGATTTGATGCAGGAATGCGAATCTCACACTATTAGTGTCGGGAATTCGCGATCGGCAATGTCGAGCGCCATTTTTAAAGCTATTAATTCAGTTTGGTGAGATGAATTGTCTTTTACAGATTGTGACATTGTTACCAGTGGTCTCAATTTACCTCCGTTCCACCGGCATTTGACAACCTCGCACGTAGCGTTATAAGCTTGTTTTCCCCAAACTGAGGGTTGTGCATATCCGTCTGTATATATTACACAGGCGTAAAGTTGTATGGGCAGAATTTCGATTGGCAGAGGATATTCTCTTTCATATCTTAGATATTTCAATTTTTTCATTTCCGGGTCAAAATAGTATTTCACTTTTTCTGTAGCAAGAGAATTCTCCCATTGTATCCATTTTGGATCTAATGCCACGGTAGTTAAATTGCGTGGGCTTGTTAATGCCTCGAAGGCTTTTTTCTGCTGTTAAAACAGTAACCTCTCTGCCTAGGGCCTGGGCTCTTTCTTTTGCTACAGCTGTTTGAACCGCATTTACGTAAAAAAATAGAGTCCCCTTTGGACCAATTATAATCAGTCAAACAAACTTACATTTATCACCATACTAATCAATACATTCATACAAATTTGAGCAACACTAAAGATGATGCGAAAAATAGTCAGAAATCATAAAAAAGTACACAATTTATTATACTAAAAAATGTTTTCACATTAAAAAAGGGATAACACTATATCCTGATACAGTACATGCAGGTAATAATCACAGAGTGGGAACAAAACAACACACTGGTTAAAAAATGGAAAGGGATACTGTGGTCCAATTTCAGTAAATCATATTCTAATTTTGTAAGTATATCTATCAAATTGGAAACGTTGTATAGTCCACTGATATAGTGTATCCCAGTACACAAAGGCATCGACGCGTTTCAGTTTTGGCAAATTAAATTCCAGGCCAACACCTTCATCAGGATAACATTTTTAACATTCCCACAATATAAGGAAAATCTCGTTCAATTGATAATACCAGGTCGCTTTTGGTCCTTCCAGTATTTGATATCAAGGTAGGGAATAGGTAAACGTACCACCCACTGCTGCCGCCCGTAAGGACTTTGGTATGTAATCCGTCTCTCGGGCTTAGCCAATAATACAATTGTAAAGTTTTTTTCTTAAGTCTTAAAATATTCGTGATCGCACATGGGTTGGCGATCGGAACCCCATATGTAGGAAGGCATGCTACGTGAGAGCAGACTGCAGGCGGTCTAGCGTCCCGGGTGGAAGCTTTGTCGGAAAAGAGAAGCTCCCTTGATTAAACGCCAACCCATGTGCGATCACGAATATTAGTAATAATAGTAAAAAAAAAAATTATTATAATAAATTGTGTACTTTTTTATGATTTCTGACTATTTTTCGCATCATCTTTAGTGTTGCTCAAATTTGTATGAATGTATTGATTAGTATGGTGATAAATGTAAGTTTGTTTGACTGATTATAATTGGTCGAAAGGGGACTCTATTTTTTGATATACTGTCTTTTGGAACCCTACCCCTTTGGTGTTTGGGGTCCCTCTCTTTAATTAGAGATCAACCGCATTTACAACATTTTTCGCAAGACTGAATGTTTTTTCAGCTTGTGAGTACAAGTGTGATTTGTATGCTATTGGTACATTTTCTCCCTCATTAGAGGTCAGGTACGTGAATCCGCATCTTCCTGGGATTACAAGGTTGCGTGTTTTATCGCGAGTTTGCAATTTTTTTTCCGCTAACATGTCTGTTTGCAATGATCTCAACATTTCTGTGTGTTTTTGAGTCCAATTGATTGGTTTAAAATCAGGTTTTATTAATTCATAGAAAGGTTTAACCCTCTCTGCATAATTTAGAATGTATGTTCTTCCGAAATTCAGGAAACCTAGTATTGATTGTAAGTTCCTCAGCGTTTTTGGTGCTTGGAGTACAGCACACTTCTCTAAGAAATTGTCTGCTAGGCTTTTGCCTTCACTTGATAATTCATATCCTAAAAACAGGACAGTCAGATGGGCAATTCGTGATTTTTTAAAGTTGAATTTGTAACCCTCTGCTGCGAACCCAAGTAGTATGGTGTTCACTCTTTTCAAGTGAGTATCCAAGTCATCATCTGTCAGATAGATGTCATCGACATAAGATAATGCCTCATCATCATACATTTGTAGTAACTCTGTTACTCTTGCTGAGAATGATCCTGGGCTATTCTTGAACCCCTGTGGGAGTCGACAGAAATGTTGCTGCGAGCCCATTATTGAGAAAGCGGTCAAATACCTGCTTTCAGGTGCAATGTTTTGACAAAAGAATCCATTAGAGATGTCTAATATTGTTTTGTATTTTTTGCGCACGATGTTATTCATTAGTGCTGCACTGTGTGAGTTTTGTACTGCAAATGTCTTGCAACATGAGTTAAGGTGTCTGTAGTCCAAAACTAGGCGATATGAATCGTCTGGCTTGGAGACAGGAAACAAATGATTGTTCATTTGTGAGGTGCATGTTTCAATCACCCCCTGGTAATCAAGTTGATCTAAGATCGCCCTGACCTGTTTTTTAGCTTCTTGCTTAATTGGGTACTGCCTTTGTGCAGTTGGTTGACATTTTAATTGGATTTTGTGAGGAGGAGAGTCCTCATCCCATCCTACATGATTTTTATATAATGCAGGAGCTTGGGCTACTGCCCACTTTCTTGCAAGTGTATATTTTTTGTGAATTGGAATGTGATTTGAGAAGGCAGGCATAATCATTTCTTCGCCATGAGGGCACTCCCTGACAAACTCTGGTGGCCAGTCCTTTTCAGCTAAAAGGATGTCATAGCCTTTGGAAAGGTTATCCCAAAATAGACCCCTTACTTTCCTAGTCTTATCTCCCTCTATACGTAATGTTATCTCGTATATTTTATGAGGTTTGCTAACTCTGCTGTCTGCAGTTTCCACTTGAATGTATTCATTCGTGTCCACTGTCTCCAGATGATTCATCAGGATCTTGCGAGCTATGGTCACTTCTGCTGCACTGTCTAGCACTGTCTGGGCCCACTCTCCGTTTTTCAGCTGTGTCCTCAGTATCCTCGGCATGTTTGATTATTTTAATGCTGGCTACCTTCTTTCTTGGAAATTGTAATTTTTTACTTTGAAGAGCAGGTACTTTGTCTTTGGACTTGACGTGCTCTTCCCTTTGTTCTGACCGTCCTCTTCTTTCCGATTTCTGCGAGGAAGTCTGAAAAGATCGAGAGGGACGTATATCAATATCTTGATATCTATCAGGTTTCTTTAGATTATCCCTATTTCTAAGGTTGTATCTTTTCTCAGAGGGCTCCCTCTGGGGAGACTTGTGTCCTTGGTCCGGAGATCTTTCTCTCCGCCTAGGAGACCTCCCTCTGGACTGGAATCTTTTTTCTTTGGGAGTGGATTGTTTATTTCCATCCCAGCTCTTTTTTGGAGTGTTTAGATTATTTTTAATGAATATTTTTTCAGGATTTTCAGTTAGTTGGGGTTTTACTGGTTTCCCACCCAAACTATCTCTTCCTAGTTCTTCATAGGATTTTTCTATGATTCTGGCAAGTTCAAATGGTTGTTCTGTTATATCTGTCTCTTTCAATTTCTGGAGGAATGTTATATCCTCCGTTGCCAATTGAACCAACTCTCTATATGCCTTTGTTAATTCTTTTATTTTAACTAAGAGTTCTTCACTTGACATTTTTTCAATGTCGGGATGTGGTGTGTAGCTGGCTAGAACCGGCCACGTTGCTCCTGGTCTACTTAGTGGACCGAGCCTGGTGATGTGATTATTATGTTTTAGGGCGCCTTAAACAGAGCAAGTGCTCTTGGTATTTTAATGGGATTTCCACCTCCTCGAAAGGAGTGTATTCATCCGGTGGTTCCTCTATTTTGTAATAGTGGAATTTGTGTGTGACAGCGTTTGCTGCTGGAAAGTTTATCCATGAATAGAATACCTCTGTCTCCCGATATTCATGTGCCTCAATTACGAATATGACTGTACCACCTCTCGATGTTAGTCCATTTTCTATAAGTTTAAGAGTTATAGTTTTTCTTATGTTGACCGGAATGAGTATTGCATTCGGGTCATTCTGTAGGAGACTCGTGTCATCCTCTAGTAGTTGAGCTGCTATTCTAGCTGTCTCCCTTTCGTCTTCATTTTCTGACCTTTTTGCTGACAGAAAGGTTTTTGTTGCAGATCAAGTTTCAATCAATCAATCAATCAATCAAGTCATTTATAGAGCGCACTACTCACCCGTAGGGTCTCAAGGCGCTGGGATGGATGGGGGGGGCCGTTACTGCTCGAACAGCCAGGTCTTGAGCTTCTTCCTGAAGGAGAGGTGGTCTTGGGTCAGGCGCAGGTCGGTCGGGAGTGAGTTCCAGGTCTTGGCGGCCAGGTAGGAGAAGGACCTTCCTCCTGTTGTCGCTCTTCGGATGCGGGGGACGGCGGCGAGGGCGTGGCTGGTTGATCTGAGGAGGCGCTTGGGAGTGTAGAAGTTGATCCGTTTGTTGAGGTAGCTCGGGCCTTGGTCGTGTAGGGCTTTGTGCGCGTGGGTGAGGAGACGGAAGGTGATTCTCTTGTTGACCGGGAGCCAATGCAGATCTCTCAGGTGTCCGGAGATGTGGCTGCGTCGGGGGATGTCGAGGATGAGTCTGGCCGAGGCGTTCTGGATCCGCTGGAGTCTCTTCTGGAGCTTGGCGGTGGTTCCGGCGTAGAGGGCGTTGCCGTAGTCCAGTCGGCTGGTGACGAGGGCCTGGGTGACCGTCTTCCTCGTCTCGGTGGGGATCCACCGGAAGATCTTACGTAGCATGCGCAGGATGTTGAAGCAAGACGAGGAGACGGCGTTTACTTGTCTGGTCATGGAGAGGGAGGAGTCCAGGATGAAGCCCAGGTTGCGTGCGTGGTCCGTCGGTTTGGGTGCGGTGCCCAGGGCGGGGGGCCACCAGGAGTCATCCCAGGCGGAGGGCGAGGAGCCCAGGATGAGGACCTCCGTCTTGTCCGAGTTCAGTTTCAGGCGGCTGGTCGTCATCCATTCGGCTACATCTCTCATCCCTTCGTGCAGGTTGGCTCTGGCGGTGGTGGGGTCGTTGGTCAGGGAGAGGATCAGCTGGGTGTCGTCGGCGTAGGAGATTATGTTGAGGTTGTGTTGGCGTGCGATGGCCGCGAGGGGGCTCATGTAGACGTTGAAGAGGGTGGGGCTCAGTGAGGATCCTTGAGGGACGCCGCAGATGACTTTGGTGGCCTCTGACTTGTACGGTGGTAGGCGGACTCTCTGTGTTCTTCCGTCGAGGAAGGAGGTGATCCATTCCAGTGCCTTGTCCTGGATTCCGATGTTGCCGAGGCGCTGTACTAGGGTTTCAAGGAAACAAAGATTAGGTGCACAATATTTTTGGAACACTGTATCCTTCAACGTTGACTAAACTAAAAACTATACATAGAAATCTCTTCCTACTAAGTTCCGGCGGATTTTAACCTTTTACCCACTCCAGAAGTCTTTTGGAGTATTTACGGGAAAAAGGGTCTGTGTGAAAAAGCACGACTGAGTTACTCTAACGTCTTGCGTTAGATTTATCGCCTTACCAAACGTTGGGCGCCATGTAGTGTAGTTCCTATATTCCCAATAGGCTCTGCGCATTGGAATAATATATTCAGCAGTGTAGACGTAGGACTGAGGTTATCTAGGTCTCTACTGACTATATTAGACTTAAGGTTTGCCAGCTAGCTCAGAGGTCACTAGAAACTTTCTCGAATAAACGAGGAGGAGTTTAACCTCCCTGGATAGACAAGGAGGGATTAGCTTCTGACAACCATAAAACATGACAACTTTGCTCTCTCTGAATAAGAGTGTATCTCTAGAGTCGTGTGAAAACAATAGACAGCTATTTCACTCAGTCAAATGTACATACTTAGTTTCACCAGAATGCAGAGAAAAGAGAGACGGGCATTTTCAATAAAAGGTGTTATTTATTGAGCAGTCTTCTTCCTCATACAAGAGAAATGAATTGCCACGATTGTAATACTCATGGTAAAGTAAAGTGCGTACAGTAAAAGGAGGATTATAAAATAATACTGTAAAAGCATTGATATGGTTTCTTAGCCATATGATACTTTAAAATAGATAAAATATATACATACATATATACATTGACTAATCGTACTCAACTGGTGCTTCTAAATACGCCTACCCCGGTGTACCTGGCCTAAGCCTAATACGTGGGAAGGAGTAAGTAAGTAGCAGTTTAAATTAAGTTTGTTTTGCCAAGAATCCGACTCAAGAATTCTCTGTAAGGGTTTAGTCAGTTCCGTACCTGGGTAATAGAAAGCAGGAGGTCTTGTATCTCTTTCTCAGGACTCGATATCCCAGTAACCCGCGAAGGTATCTGGAAACACCGGAGCTGGATTTCTCGGCAGGAGAAAAGACAGCGTCTCTCTCAGTGCATCAAAGAGGAGGGGCAGCGTCCGTGGGCTCTCGCATCAGCTGGGCTCTCAGGCAAGTAGATAGCTGCTCTGCTCCAGAATCACTGTGTGTTTGCTTAAGGCAACGTTGGTATATTTATACCTGAAAGGTGCCTGGGTTTGACGTAAGGTTGGACATAAGACGTCAATAAAGATGTCACTAAGAACTGGCCGTTCTTACAGTGCTTTACAGGAGTTCTAGGACGAAATCAAAACAAAAGCAAGGGGGATTTCCCAGGTTGCTGGAGGCTTGGTTTTGTTTAGAGAACTCGGTGTGCTTACTAGGGGGCCGGAGAAGTAGCCTTGCTTAATGGGACAGCATGTGCTACGACTGAATTATGGATATGATTAATATGCCGTTGTATGGACATTATTGATTATAACCGGACAAGGGCATAAAATAGGAATATCGATTCAGGTTCCTAGATAAAACACTACAAAATGACTGGCAAGGTAGGGCTGCACGAACCCCCCAACGCGCTGACCCTCCACACAGGGATCGGGCCTGTCCACCCCCAATGCGCGTCCAGCCACACAAGCAAACAAATGCGCACACTCGCCTACCGGCGTTCACCGCGGTCTCTGCCGCCAAATACAGACCCCAGAGGGCTTAAGGTAGGGTAATTAGGGCCAAATACGGACCCGGAGCACCGGGCGTAAGAAGGGTGGAGAGGGCAAAGCTCCGTTGCAGACCGTCTCCTCAGCGCGGCACCCCAGAATGAAGGGAAGCGCGCCGAGGAGCAGGCGAGACGTTCGAGCGCCCTCTGGCGGGTGCTTCAATCACCGCACCGCCGCCGGGACAAGAGCCACAACTGGGGGCTCTGTAGGGAGAAAACCACAAATGAATCACAATCAGAGCCCAAGATACCCCCGCCAATCCTGTAGATGAGAAATACAGTGCAATAGACCCTTAAAACGAGAACCAGAAAAATCACTTAACTGACTGCTGCGTGAACAGCGAAGAAAGAGGAGGAAGGACTGGCTATCATACCTGGAGTGGGCATAATGGAAGGACTAGTGTTGGAAGGCTCATGGGAGTTGTAGTTCGTCCTGGACTTACAAAGTTTGGAAAGTCGTTTGTTTCTGAGTTTTTCTGCAGTTTAAACATGGATTGGAGCTTTTCTAAGGCTGCTGTGTTTTTGTATGTGTAATAAAGCGAAGGAAGAAAAGCATAATCCGAAGCCTCCGGTCCTGACATAGAATCTAACATTTTGTGATAACACATTAGGAGACTTCTTGCCAGTCATTACACAATGGACAATTTCATCTGTGAGGAGGGGGGAGGAAATGTAAAGAAAATTAAAAACTCACCTTATGGCCGTCACGTCGCTCCTCCGTATCAGGACTCAGGAAGCAGCCAGGTTCCTCTGACCAATCACAATGCTTCAATACATCGTTGTGATTGGTCTGAGCGTCGTGGTTCGGCGCTCAGCCAGGAAGAGGGAGCCTAGGCATGTTCTCCACTGAGGCTGTACTGCAGCCTGCATGGAGAACAGAGGAAGTGCGCATGACTGTTTTGGGCTGCCCAAGAGGGCCGACCTAACAGTCATGTGCAGTGAGGAGTGGGCAAACCACTCCTCCCCTGCCCTGCTCAGAGAGCAGAGCAGCCCCGCCCGCATGAACAAATAAAATGATAAGAACATTCTGTTATTATCATTTTATGTTTCCTTTAGTTGCACTGCTTAAAAGCAGTTGGACAATGCTGCTCCACCATAACGTTGGAGCCGCCACTGCTTGGAGGATTTCAGACTGGTGCAAAGCATGCACACGCCACAGGATCACAAGACATGGCTAGCTGTCCCTCTAGAGCTAAATTCAGATACTTGGAGATTCTTTTACAAAGTTGCAGTGCCACAAGTTGTTTCTAGATATCTGTCCTGAGTTAGGAACAAGTCCTTGAAAATTCTTTTTATAAAGGTCCAGTAATAAGAGCTGTTACTAAATATCACTCCTAGTTTCTGACACAAGTCCATGTTGTACCGCGCTGTAGTACCTTGGTTGGTTACTAGAAGTCCCATAGTCATCCACAGTAAATACAAACGCCACTGCCCCTCAATCTCTGAATACCAAGGCATTATAAACACAACAACCCTTTGAACTTTTCCTTTTGATGTAAGTGGAATGAAGCGATGGAAAATACACTTTAATGTGTTTTTGAGCAAGGAAACCCATGGAGATGGGGTAGCTTTAACATATACATTTGCATATACATTTTTGCTAGTCTAATGATTTATGTTCCTTTTTAAAGGACTAAATAATATACCAATTCTAGATATTAGGGCTAGTCGTTTGTGTACGTCGGAGTGCACGCCCTGTGTATTCCAGAAGAAGTAGGAGAAGATACCCTAATATTTACAGGAATTGCCATGTATTTATTTCTAAATAAGTGCCTTTATTTTGGCCATCCAATTGATTTTTGTTTGTTGAAGATGTTGAGAGTTCAAAACTAAAATAGCAGTTGCTTTATATTTTGATGAGACATCTACAATTGATTAAGAGATACTACATTGTTAAACAAAACGCCAATGCAGAATCTACTGAGAAAAAGATGTGAAGAATGTTTCACAAAGTGAGTGTGCTCCTATTACTCGATGTCCATCATGAGGAAGACACAAGTTAGAGAATTGTCTGTATATTGCAGAAGCCGCACATAGACCACCCAATTGTTTTTAAAGGTTGTATTAGTCATTAGTACTTTGAAAGCATCTCTGCTCTTAGCATTAAACATTTGAAGCTGCTGGGAGATCAAACATTTAATTTGCTTAATAGTTTTATGAGGATGCACTGTCCCTCTTCCCGCTGCACTAATTACTCTCCCTGTATTTGAAATCACCCTAATATAATCAATCAGAGTACCTGTAAAGTGCGCTACTTACCCGTGAGGAATCAAGGCGCTGAGGGGAGGGGGTGCCGCTACTGCTCGAAGAACCAGGTCTTGAGGAGCCTTCTGAAGGCGAGTAGGTCTGGGGTCTGCCGTAGGTGGGTAGGGAGGGTGTTCCAGGTCTTGGCGGCGAGGTAGGAGAAGGATCTGCCGCCGGAGGTTGTTTGTTGGATGCGGGGGACAGCAGCGAGGGCGAGGCTGGCGGAGCGGACCTGGCGGGTGAGGGTGTAGAAGCTGAGTCTGCTGTTCAGGTAGGCTGATCCGGCGTTGTGGAGTGCTTTGTATGCATGGATGAGGAGCTTGAAGGTGATCCTCTTGTCGATGGGGAGCCAGTGTAGGTCTCTCAGGTGGAGGGGGATGTGGCTGCGGCGGGGGACGTTGATGATCAGGCGGGTGGAGGGGTTTTGGATGCGTTGTAGTCGTTGTAGGTGTTTGGCTGGGATTCCTGCGTAGAGTGCATTGCCATAGTCCAGTCTGCTGCTAACGAGGGCCTGTGTCACCGTTCTTCTTGTTTCGTTCGGGATCCACTTGTATATCCTGCGGAGCATGCGGAGGGTGTTGTAGCAGGAGGAGGAGACGGCGTTGACCTGTTTAGACATGGAGAGGGAGGAGTCGAGGATGAATCCTAGGTTGCGTGCATGGTCGGTGGGTGTCGGTGCTGGTCCCAGTGTGGTCGGCAACCAGGAGTCGTCCCAGGCTGAGGGGGTGGGTCCGAGGATGAGTACCTCCGTCTTGTCTGAGTTCAGCTTCAGACGGCAGTTCCTCATCCAGTCGGCGACGGCCTTCATTCCCTCATGGAGGTTGGTTTTGGTGGTGTGCGGGTCCTTGGTGAGGGAGAGGATGAGCTGGGTGTTCTCAGCGTAGGAGATGATGTTGAGGTCGTGTTGGCGGGCCACTTGTGCGAGGGGGTCATGTAGACGTTGAACAGCGTCGGGCTGAGGGATTAGCCCTGGGGGACGCCGCAGATGATGTCGGTGGCCTCGGATCGGAAGGGTGGGAGGTGGACGCTCTGGGTTCTGCCGGAGAGGAAGGACGTGGTCCATTCAAGGGCCTTCTCTTGGATTCCGGCTTCTAGGAGGGGTGTCTTTCGAGTGCGATGGCAGACAGGTCCAGGAGGATGAGGACTGATGTTTCGCCGTTGTCTAGTTGGCGCCTGATGTCATCTGTGGCAGGGATGAGGGCTGTCTCGGTGCTGTGGTTTCATCTGAACCCGGACTGGGACGGGTCCAAGATGTTGTTGTCTTCCAGGTGGCGGGCCAGTTGCATGTTGACGATTTTCTGGATGACCTTCGCTGGGAGCACGGAGATGGGCCGGAAGTTTTTGAGGTCTTTGGGGTCCGCCTTGGGCTTCTTGAGGAGGGCGTTGATTTTGGCGTGTTTTCAGCTTTCCGGGAATGTCGCTGTTTTGAAGGAGATGTTGAAGACCTTCCGTAGTTGGGGTGCGATGGCAGCATCTGCTTTGTTGAATACGTGGTGTGGGCACGGGTCTGACGGAGATCCTCCGTATATTTGCTGTTTTGTGTATGATGCATGTTTATATGAAGCTGCTCTCTGCATGTTAGGGACTTTGTATTAAATGTAGATGGATAGGAACATACTGATTCTAAAATGGTTACTTCAAATTCTTGTGAGATTATGGCTTCTGGGGAGCAATTTTGAGGTCAGGCTAACCCAATGTGCAAAACGAAAATCAATTATTGGGCTATCTTAGGATCTGGCTTGCTCTCAAGTGTTGGCCAATTTATGACAAAACAGCATTTCAAGCATGGAAAGACAAATGGTATGCTTTAACCCACTGGGATGTTTTAATGGAGGTGTTATGAATACATGCCAAAGAAAACCTAGGAGAATTATTGTGTTTTAGTGAATTGACTCCACATGCAACATATCATGCTCACATATGACATGCAAAACTCTTCAAGAAAGTATTGGGCCTGGGAGAAATGACCAAAAAGCTCTACAGGCTAGGAAGAGTTCTGCAAGCTGTGGAGTGCATTTGGTCATACAGTTTGCATTGATTTTCAGCTCTGGGTGCTTCTACTGTGCTGTAAAATAAGCACAAACTGCACTATGAACTGCGCAAGAGGGCATTGCTTCTTTTCTTGCTGGTCGAGTAGATTTTCCACCCGAGCGGCTGCTTTCTCAATGTGAACCGAAGGTACTTCAAAGCGAGCAGTCACGCCCATCCGCGTCCGCCTGCGTTGAAAAATCTCGCCGGGAGATGGGTTTTCCTTGCTTCCTCAAATGAGGAAAAAACTCTGCTACTCATAGCGGAGATTTTCTGAACTCCACGTGCCCTGTGAAGTGGGGAAAACTCCACAAACTCTGCAAATGAAGTGGAGTTCACCACCCAGGCCTAGAAAGTATATTTGGATATGCTATACAATAACACATCACTTATTGACACGGAAAAGGTCAACCATGTCCTTATGTATTAATAAATAAATGATACTTTAGGGTATTTTATGTCCTGTTTGCTTTTCATTTATATTTTTGGTAGCCTCTTGCTCAAATAATGTACTGGCGAATACAATAAAACGGCCATTTATATTGCCCCAAAAGGACAAGAATGAGTCAAATAGAGGAGATGTAGGGATCCCCCTTATGTGATGGATTTCTAGGTTTGCATGGATGGAGCCTACATTTAGAGAGGAGGATTCATGGCCCCTCTCATTTCTAGTCTTCTCAGTATACTTGCTCTTTGTATGGTGGTGTGTGGTTCCTATGCGGCGCAGATTTGCCCGCCTCTCCGTTACCCCCTGCAAGCCCTTCAATGGGGTAGCCGTCACCTGCCAGAGCCTGCTCCTGCCTTGCTGGGAAGACTCAACCAGTTTAGAGACCAGCTCTGAAGGCTCCCACATGGCTACCTATTTAGAGGAAAGGTCTTGGTGATACAGGAGTTGCTGGGGAGGTAAGCTGGCATATTCTACTATGCGCTATTTGGATGTATGACGTTACAACGCAGGCTATTACAACGCCTGCCTTTACAATGGGGTTTTTACATTGCATACCATTACAATGCATAGCGCTTTTGGGTGCTGGATAGTGAATAGTTTAATTTACTATTCCTACTCCAGTCCCCGTGGACACTAGGGAAGGTGTTGGATAGTAAATTAAACTTATTCCCTATCCTAGAGCGCCCCTCAGCGCAATGCGTTGTAATGGTTTGCGTTGGAATGACCGCGTTGTAATGGTAGTGCGTTGTAAAAGTTTCGTTGTAAGTGATGTTTACCGCGCTATTTCTCTCATTTTCTGGCTCCTCCATAGCGTGACTACCTATCTGTATTTTTCGCAGGCTATTCAGTTTTGAGTGTCTTATCAGGGTAGGCTAGAGTCACCCTTTATCGCTGTCGCTTGTTAGACATCTTGTGGAAAATTTTGTCTGATGGGACTGCTAGCGAGGACATCTTCAATGTCGAGATGCGCTGTAGGCCACAGTGGATAGCACGACAGCTGTTTTCTGGGCAGAGATGATGCGTACATTCTTGTTGTCAGGTGTCAAGAATTTACAGGCTTCGGCTTCTTGGCTCTTTATTATACTGTTTGGCCTCACTGAGCCAAGTAAACAACTCCAGATGTGGAGGGTGGGTTATGTCATTGCTGTAGCACACACCCCTCACAACGATGAACATAATCGTCCTCCCTTAGCATAGGTCAAATGAATAGAGAACAATAACAAATTGCAGCAAAATTATTGACCAAAGCACTCAAAGTGGACTCAAATCCCAAAGTCTCTATACTTCTGGCATAGATGGAGAAGCTACCTCATGCTCTTGCGTTAACACTAAAATCTCGAAGTGAGAACCGTGGTTGAAAGTTGAGACACCTTAGATTTAACTTCCATCAACACTGCTTTCAGAAACAGGAATCTTCCAGGGCCAACATCTACTGCAGGTTTGACATGCAGGGGTCCCTTTTCGTGTAACTTTTTAAAGTGAGAGAGATTCCATGTTACTATGTCACTACTATGTTCTACAGTAACTAAAGTACATCATCATGACTTTTATGGTCTATTTTTATAGATCGAATAAAGTTTACTATGATGAACTAAAGTATCTTTCCTGGAAGTCACCACCAATGGGCACCACTCAGATAAAGGCTTAAACTTGCTAGCAGAAAATCCATTTCATGGGAGAACTTGCTTTCCCTGTCTCTGTCTCTGTTGCTGTCTCTTGGTGCTTATTTATATATTCTTCATTCAGCTGTGGTATTAATAGCTGGTTTCTATTTAGGATGCATTTGTGTAGTATCTCTCACCTGTCGACCTGCCAACATTGATGTTTGAGTGTTCCTCTTGGATTTATGCACAGTGTTGGGATTCTAAAACAAGAATCGATATATAGCCCACCCTATATAATCATGTTCCAGCTCAGCTATATACATGACTTTGTTGGGCTACCTTATGAAACATTCAACCTCCCCATTTGCCTGCGGCCATCTAGGTGTTATCTTGCCATTGGTGATGTTCAGAGACGAAAGGTAAGAACCAAACTCACTCCCTTGGAATGCTGGGCAATTGTTTCTGTGGATATCCTGCTGAAGGCCATGGTTTACAAAAAGGTGTTTTCCATTTAGGGTATTACTTTGGTGGCCAAAGTAGAGTGAACACGTTCACCCTCAGGGTACTTGCTGAAATCATCCACCTCTATAATAAGGTAGTGCCCATCTTGGACACTCGCTAAGAGAGCATTGGTTGGTTCATGACAGTGACACCGGGTGATCTATTAGTAATGTTGGACAAAGGTGGATTACTAAGGCCCATGGCCAGAATGGCCAGCCGGTCAAGCGAGCAATCCCCTGGGAGGCTCGAGCCCCAGGATGCCGGCCTTAACACTTGGAGCCCGGCTTGGCTTCCCGGAGTGGTGGTGCACGTTACGCAATCCCGGCAGCAACTTGAAAGAGTTGCCCTTGCTCCAGCACACATTAGCACGTCTGCACATGAGGGCTGGATTTATCATTTTTGCCAGGGCTGTTTGAAGTTCCCAGTCTGGCCCTGCTAAGTCCAGTTCTTGACATGGCAGACAACCAGCAACCATCTGTTGAAACACGCCATTCGATATCAGGGACACACACTTTTTGCCTGATTCACATTATAGTCTATACAGTTACTTGGTAATCAGCATGGGCTAGCCAGAGGACACATGTGATCAAGGAAGTAGGAACTATGATGATGCCACCTCATGTTTAGGGCGGTCATTAAGAAGTCCTCTTTGTCTTTCTTGTGTGGTGAGATACTCCGGGCCCGATTCACAGAACTAACTTAAGACAAAATCCTAAACTTACTACCATTTTGGTATTCACAGAAGGCACTTACTCATTTCGGTATTCACAGAAGTTAGGAGTCCTAACTTTAAGACTCCTAAATGCCTTCTGTGAATACCGAAAGTCTTAAAGTTAGGATTTTTCTCAGTTTAGGAGTAGTAAAGGTAGGACTCCTAAATGCCTTCTGTGAATACCAAAAGTCTTAAAGTTAGGATTTTTCTCAGTTTAGAAGTAGTAAAGTTAGGAATCCTAACTTTAGAACTCCTAAACTGAGAAAAATCCTAACTTTAAAACTTTTGGTATTCTCAGAAGGTATTTAGGAGTTCTAAAGTTAGGACTCCTAACTTCTGTGAATGCCGAAATGAGAAAGTGCCTTCTGTGAATATCAAAATGAGTAAGTGCCTTCTGTGAAAACCAAAATTGTAGTAAGTTTAGGATTTTGTCTTAAGTTAGTTCTGTGAATTGGGCCCTTCATGATTTTTCTGGTGCCGAGATGGTCTGTAGTGTGCTTTGGATATGCACAGGCATTTGTCAACAATGATAGTAGCCATCATGAGTTCTAGTGGAAGGGGACTTGGGCAAGAGTTGTTCACCACAATCCTTTATATACTTTAAATGTCATTAGCCTGTTCAGCTTTTATTGTCTGCACTTCATAGGTGATGTGAAAAGTAGTCTGTCGCTTTGTCAATCAGGTTTAATCATCACCTCAAATAAGTATTATGCCACGCAGACAATGCCTGCCCTTCCATAATGGGGAGTGTGACAGTAGCCTTAGAGTGTGCAACCACGAGCTGGTGCCAATTAAGAGGGAATGGCAAGAAAAACTGCCTTTTTGGTTCTCGTCTACTAGACAGCTTTTAGCTTTCTGGTTGCGAAAGACCTTTTGTTGGCTATACCATTTGCTGCTTTATTTTCACCCATAAAGGGAATTTGACCCCCTTGTTTTTTAAAGCGGTTATTTTTTTGTACCCATAGATGCTGACATGGACAGACCCAAGCTTTGAGATGGATTGTTTCGGTCTGACACATACCACCAGTAGGTGCACCATCACAGTGTTTGACTTACCTTACAGAAACCATTAGCATACATTAGGTTGTTGATTTCCTAAAAACTCTTTTTAGATTCTACCACTTATTGTCTTGATAAATCTTTAGGGGTTAAAACATGAACATTCTCGTCAGTGGACTGACATTCTTTGTAATGCCGAAATAATTTTATTCTAAATTTGAGTCATGGGGGAAAATTGTACCATTAACTAGTCCACGGGGTTGTTTCTTACTCAGGGGCGGTTCCTCCATGTGGATGTGGAACATCGCCCCACTGCTTTCTCGCAGTGGGAGAAGCAGAAACATAAAATGGTAATATAAATACCATTTTCGCAGTGGGAGAAGCAGAAACATAAAATGGTATTATAAATACCATTTTATGTTTCTGCTTCTCGCACTGCAAGAAAGTGGAAGGGTTTAAGTGGGGGTGGGCGATCCTGCTCTGACTGTTTGGTCGAGTCATGCACCCGCTCCCTTTTCTCAATGTAGGCTGCATGCAGCCTACATGGAGAAAATGGCCTCCCCATAGATGCCTGTGTGGCTGGCAAGCCAGCCAATGACAAAGCTGCCATTACCGCTTTGTGATTGGCTTAGGGGAGGGGAGGTAGGCTGCCTGTTTCCTGTGAGGAGCAGAGGCGACGCGGGACCTGACCGGACCAGCGAAGGCAAGTTAACTATTTTTTATATATTTAAAATTAAACCCACCCCCGTGTGACCCCCCCTCCCTGCAAGACCCCTACTTGTGAGTCATGCCGGCAGCGACTGTTGTTATTGCTTTGTATATAGCAACAGTGCACCTTTTTCTCACTTATATCACAACTCACTTTCACTGCGCCGTTTGTTGGAGCACCTAGAAGATAACTTGTTGTCCTGTTCTTCTATTCCAATGGACCATACAGTAAACACAACTGTATTCCTACAGTTCTTAGAATTCATAATTTGTCAAGCCATGGGAGTTTAGGCTTAAAACTTCCTGAGAGGGAACCATTGTTGTTTCATATTATAAATTGCCTGGGTTCCAAGGAATGGAGTACTGCTTAATATATTGATACCAATTGCTGCTGGGCTTCTCTGCTTTATAAAAAAAAAGTGTTTTTGCTCTGGTAAAATATTTTAATTTAATTTACCAATCCAAGTGGCATCCCCAATCTTGGATCTGTAAAGAAAAAAATGGTTCCCGTTTCAATTTGTTGCTGCGTCCTCCTCGCTTGAGTCTTCTCTTCAGGCATGCAGGCTCCAACACGGAACCCAGGAAACTGCAGTAACCAATCCTGGCGCTGCTCTCCTGCAGCATGAAAGAAGCACCAGGATTGGAGGAAGTGGCCTCATTCAGCGCTCCCGAGGATACTGGAACCTTATGCTGTCTCTAACCCAGCTGTCTCAGACAGCTGGGTTAGAGAGGTTTAAAATGCACGTCTGGCTGGCCATCGCACGACGACTGGCCAAAAAGACAGGCGCACTTTAAACTTAAAGTGCCCTGCCTATCACTGCTTTCTTCTACTGCCTTTTCCGGTCCAGGGAAGACCTGGATCGGCAGTTCGGGCTGGACTGTTCCCATAAGGAACAGGGTCAAGACTTATTTGCATATGACTGGGTCTGAACAGGGGTGGCGAAGTGAGCTAAAGAACGAGGATGTATTCAACCCAGATCTGTGACTGGGGGTGAGTGTCTTAAAAGTTTTAGCGCTCTGTCCATCATCTCATTGTGCTTGCACTGCCTGACTGGAAGCAGCAGAATTCAGAAAGCCCTGCCGCCCCTCTCCCCGCCCCTCCCACCCACCATCCTGATGCTTAGCTCGGGACGGGGTTTTGACAAATAAAATGGTAATAAATTAACTTTATTACCATTTTATTTTACCATCTCTGGGGGCAATTTTTTAGTGGAGCAATGCTCCTCCGCCTTAACGGAGGAGCCACCCCTGTATCATTGCCACAGCCAATCAGTTCCAAACATGAAACCTATTGGCTTTGTCAATTCTTGCTCCTCTTCTTAATGGATGGGAAAGGTGGTATTAGTAAAACGCTGCTTTGCTCCGTCCATCACCACCCCCTTTTGTACCGCTTTGTTCGCCATAAGCTGGCAGGGTATGCTCAGACGTGAGTCCCTTGCTCACTTTGCCACTGGATTCAAGCAAGCATGGCTGAAGACGGCTGAAATGCCAGAAACCGGTCCTAGGAAGCTTGTTTCCGGTGCAGGGAAGGCATGGCTTGGCAGTTCGGGCTGGACTGTTCCCATGAGGCACAGGGTCAGATTGATTTGCATATGGCCGTGTCTGAACTGGGGTGGCAGAGTGGGCTAAAGAACGGTGATGAATTAAACCCAGATCTGTTGGCTAGGTGTGAGTGTTTGATTGGTTCAGATGCCACGTCCATCACCACCCCCTTTTGTACCGCTTTGTTCGCAATAAGTTGGCAGGGTATGCTCAGACGTGAGTCCCTTGATCACTTTGCCATTGGATTCAAGCAAGCCTGGCTGAAGCGAGAAACCAGTCCTGGGAAGCTTGCTTCTGGTCCAGGGAAGACATGGCTTGGCAGTTCGAGCTGGACTGTTTCCATGAGCCACAGGGTCAGACTGATTTGCATAGGGCCATGTGTGTGAGGGTTTGATTCTACCCGTTTTGTATCTTGGTTTGTTATTTTCTGCACAGTTCTTCCCTGCTTTTATTCCCCTCGCCGCATTGCCGCACTTAAAAGGTTACACTCACCGCTGTTTAGCGGACCGGACCCTCGCGCCGAGTCATCGGTGGGCGCCATCTTGGGTAGGGACTAAGTTAGTTTAAACGAACTGCGCTCTAGCAGTCAGGTGGACTGGCTAGAGCCATATATCTACCAGTACCTATGGCGCGCAGCGTGTGCGCGCAGCGTGATCGCCGCAGCCACGCCGGAGTCACGCCAGAGTCCAGCCCGTCTGCGCCCGTCCGCGCTGAGGATGGGCTGGACGGCTGGACCTACAGGTCGGAAATAGTGGGGCACGGTGTACTGAAATATCCTTTACAGGATGTTTTACGCCTCCGACCTATTACTGCACCGTGCTTCCATAGAAGCACTCCTGATGACCTTTTCCGGCCCATGGGTTGTGGGTGCTTCCAGATAGGCCCGGAGGGCCGGAATTTTGCCCCCCCCGCCCCTCCTCGGGAGCTCCGCTCGCTAGTGGCACCTAGTGAACTGAGCGTAAACTGCCTGCTTCTTAATGCGCGCTCACTCATCAAAAACAATATTGTTTTTAAAGAGCTTGTTTTGGAGAAGAAGCCGACATGGGTTTTTATCACAGAAACGTGGGCTAGGGACTCATCGGGCCCAGACCTTATCGAAGCAGTCCCAGATGGGTATTGCTTGACTCGGCAAGACAGAATAGGCCGGGTCGGTGGTGGAGTAGCTATCCTGCATAGAGACAGGTTTCAATGTCATATTATGCCTCTATCTGACCCTAAGGATCCTATCCAGGTGATGTATTTTTCATTATATGACTCCTCTATCTCTCCATTTAACGGGATTCTGGTCTATCGCCCGCCCGGTCCAAGAGCAGATTTTAACCTACAACTGCTTCAGTTCCTGGAGCCTTATTTTGGCCGTGAGAATCTAACGATTCTGGGTGATTTTAATTTTCACTTAGAGTTGTTGGAGACTCATGACACCTCTGCGCTGCTGGATGTACTGACAGCATGTGGACTTACCCAACTGGTGAAAGGACCCACCCACCGAGCGGGGCATACGCCCGATGGGATCTTCTCTAACGATCAGAGACTGTCAGTTACGGATCCTTTCTTTCTCTCCTGGTCTGACCACCTGGCCGTTCCTTTCAACGTGGCCTTCCCTAGCCAGGAAATTCTTAGGAAAGTTCCGAGTACTTTTGAAGTACGTAGGAATCTTAAAAACATCGGGGAACATTCCTTTGACCCGTGGATTCCTAGTCTGTCTTCTATTCGGGAGATGGATCTTTCTTTGGCGGTGCCACATTATGACAAAATTCTTACAGAGGCCTTGGACGAACTGGCACCGGCTCGGTCCTGTTATTCAGCCAGGAAAAGACCCTCAGCCCCCTGGTTCTCTGAACAACTAAGACTCCTTAGACAGGAAGTAAGGAGGCAGGAGCGTCGATGGCATGCTAGTTGGGATCTAAAAGACAGGGAAGCTCATAAAACCCTGCTTAAAAGATATAAGGCGGAAGTTATTGGGACCAAACAAGACTACTTTACGGCCCTGACTTCTTCCCTTTCATCTCCCAAAGAGCTCTTCAGGATCATGGACTCTCTTACATCCCTTCAGGTCCCCGATCCTGTTATTTCTTCTCAGGAGCTCTGCAATGACATAGCTCTCTTCTTTCAGTCCAAAATATCGGACATCTATACTTCATTGGAGTCACAGAGGCTATCAACGGCTGAGCCACCGGTTACAGTGGTCTTGGATGTCTCCTCGGCTGAGCTTTCTTCGGCCGGCTGTCTGGAATCCTTTCCTCCGCTGTCTCTACAAGATCTTGAGACGCTGCTTGACAAAACGAAGTCAGGGTCTCCGCTGGATGCTTGCCCTCTTAAGATCCTGAAGCAGTGTAGAGGATCTCTCTTACCCCCTTTGCTTGACATCATGAATGGGGTAATGAGGGAGGGTGTCTTTCCACAGCAGTGGAAAAATGCGGTGGTAAAACCTCTGCTTAAGAAACCCTCCCTAGACCCAGGGGTATTAAAGAACCTCCGCCCCATCTCACTGCTCCTGGCCCCCGCGAAGATGCTCGAGGCCCATTTAAATGGGCATCTTGCTGTCTTCGTGGAGAATTCGGGCTGCCTGGATCCTTCCCAGCATGGTTTCAGGAGGGAACATAGCACCGAGTCTGCCCTCACCCTGGTGCTCGATTCCATCCGTAGGAGCGTGGATAGGGGTCGGACATCCCTCCTGATCCTTCTGGACCTCACGGCTGCCTTCGATACCCTGTCTCCCCATGTCCTAACATCTCGACTGGGTGAGATTGGGGTCCGGGGGGCAGCCCTGGGGTTGCTCTCCTCTTTTCTCGTTCACAGAGAGCAGAGGGTAATGCTGGGAAAATTTCTATCTCCATCCCTGTCTGTGCAATGTGGGGTCCCTCAGGGGTCGGCGCTTAGCCCCACCCTTTTTAACATCTATGTGACCCCCCTTGCCAGACTTATTAGATCTTTTGGAATGGAGGTAGTCTCCTACGCGGATGACACCCAGATCCTCGTGTCTTTCTCCCAGTCAACCGAGCTGACAGCCTCCAGTTTTAGATCTTGTATGGAGGCTGTCAGCCAGTGGATGATCTACAACTCACTGAAATTGAATGGGGAGAAGACCGAGGTGATGGTGTTCGGCGGAAAGGAAGACATTTGGTCTATGGAGTGGTGGCCTGACTCATTGGGTGCCTGCCCTAAACCTACCTCCTCGGCTAAAAATCTCGGGGTTATGATTGACCCCACCCTTGGTATGTGCCAACAGGTCAATAGGACGATATCTACCTGTTGGGGTATAATCTACATCCTAAGGAAAATTAGGAACTACCTTTCCTTGCAGGCAAGAAGGCAACTGGCTGTCGCCCATCTGGGTTCTCGCCTGGACTACTGCAATGCGCTGTATGCTGGGCTGAATAAGAGTCAGCTGCAGCGCTTGCAGGTAGTCCAGAATGCGGCAGCCAGATTTGTCCTTGATTTTCCTCGACGCTCTTCGGCCACGCTGGCCAGGAAGCAGCTTCACTGGCTTCCGATCAAGGAGCGGATAGTCTTTAAGTCCATGTGCGGGGGGAGGAGCCAAGATGGCGATCGGAACGGTCGCATAACCGCCTCGCTCCGTGATCTCTTCCTCCCCGCCACCTATCCTGTATTTCATCCTGTTCGGGGTGTTCCGAATTTGGTCACTGAGGAAGAGCCGTCACTTACCATCCTTTTCCGGGGCTCTGGCGTGCAGTGATTCCGGCGTTCTGCCCTGGTCATTTTGTTGGCCTTCCCGGCCCTGACGCCGGGGCCTCGAGTGCTGTGCCTGCCCGGAGATGATCGGAGTGCCGGCGGTCCGGAACCGGTGGAGAGACCCGATGGTGGGAGCCTGAGAGCCGCGGGCCGGGACCCCCGGGGCAGACCCGCCCCCGCTGGTGGGCCACCCCGCATGTCCATTCGCTTACCGGCCCGAAGAAGAGAAGCCGCGCTGTCCGGCACCCCTCAAGTGAGAAACCCACTCCTGTTGTTAGTCCCGCCCGGGATCCGGTGCTGGGCTCCCCCCGAGTGCTGTGGGGAGCACGCCCGTTCTTCTGGTGACTCTCCTTTCTCCGCCGAGCGCCATCCGCCGCGGTTTGGCGGTGAGCCCTGGGGCCGCCGGTGCTCCTGATGGACTTGGAAGAACCTGCGGCGATGGCGGAGGGTGCTGTACTTAAGATGGCGGATGGCCCCTCGGGGTGTCTTTCTCCTGGAGACAGGGAGGTTGCCGCATGTGCTTTCTCCGGCCCTCGTTTGGTTTGGGCGGCCCCTACTCGGAGTGCTATCTGGTTTGCCCTGTCTGCTCTGCGGATCGACCTGTCCTTGAAATGTCGAGCCTTGGAGTTGCGGATAGCTGCCATGGTGGCTCCGCCATTTTGTGACGCAGTGTCGTCTCCCCGAATTGTACTGCCTGAAACTTCGCCGGCGGCTGTGCTGGGATCTCCGGCTGGGTGCTCGATTCTATGGGATCTAGCGGACCCGGTGCCGATGCTGCAGTGCTTTCTACATCCTGTTTTCTTTGCTTCGTGCTGGACGGCCCAGATACTGTGCTTGACCACGTGGATCTTTGAGGAACTTTTGCATTCTGACTGTTGCCGAGTTCTCCTGGTTGCTTCCAGTTTGCCGGGACGTTGTTTTGCGGAGATCCCACCGGCTTTTCCTGACTGGTATGGACCCACTGTGTTCTGCTGTTTTTTGGCTGTGGCGGGGTTGGGAAGCTCGACTCTTCATAAAAGTGGACAGGGGTGATCGTGCCCGGATGCCTGTGGGACCCCTTTTTACATGGCATCTCCGGGCCTCGTTATTCTGGATGGTTCCTGTCTACATCCTGGTGTAGGCTTTTCTTGACTCTCCTTTTCGACCTCGATTAGTGCATTATTGTTGCGGGGGGGTAGTGTTTTATGTCTCGGTCGCTGGCTCCTCTCCTCTCTCTTTCTTCCTTTTCCTCTCCTTCCTTTTCTTATTCCCCTCTCTTTCTTCGTTATAATTCCCTTTCTCTTTTTCTATATTTCGGGTGACTCTGGGCGACAGGCACGCTGTTTAGTGGGGTAGACCGTAGCCATTACAGTGATGTAGGGTGGGGGGGGTGTTTGTTATTTTAGTTTGTTTTATTCTATGGTCCCTTTTTTGCCTTTTCCAGGGGGTGGGCTATGTCCCTTGGTGTTTACTCCTCTGTTTCGCTAGCGTCTGCACTTTCTCCTTTTTCGGGGCGGGTGGGCTGTACGTGTGGCGCCCACTTTATTTGTTTGCTGGTATTCTTCCTCTATTCTGTACCTGGTATGGGCGTGTGAGGTCTTTGGGCTTTGCCCTACTGTGGTCGTCTGCTTGCGTGGGGGGCTATTTCCCTCCCGCCCCCCCCCCTTCTTTTCTGTATATGTTGCATGACGCGCTGGTAGATATGGTTGCTGCCTCCTTTATATAATGTAAAATGAAACCTCTTTTATCCTGGCGCTGGCGATGTAACGACTTTATTTGCATCCATCCTGTATTCTCCCTATCGTATACATTGCTTTGTTATTTTGATTCTCCTGACTTTGCGGCCGGCCCCTGTGGTTGTAGGCCAGTGCTTGTACTTATACGTGTCTTTCAATAAAGGTTTTTAAAAAAAAAAAAAAAAAAAAAAGTCCATGTGCATGGTCTATAAGGCTCTGGCGAAAAGTAGCCCTACATTCATTGGATCCATCCTGTCTTACTACAACCCTGGCAGGAACCTCCGCTCCTCTAATCATCTTCTTCACCGCGTCCCACGCATTCGGAAAACCAGATGGGGCGGTAGGGCTTTTTCCCATTTGGCTCCTAAATAGTGGAATGATCTTCCATTAGAGCTAAGGTCCCTCCCCTCCCTTCAGACTTTCAGAGCTGCCCTTAAAACACGCCTCTTTGTACAAGCGTATGAGTAGACGTGCCCTGCATTTTGATCTTTTTGTTAGGCGCCTTGACACCTCCGGGTTTAGTTTGCGCGATACAAGATGCATAATAAATAAATAAATAAATAAATAAATAGATTGGTTCAGATGCTCCGTCCACCACCACCCCCTTTTGTACCGCTTGGAGGAGGAAGCAGTCTTGCACCAGTCATCATGACTGCTCAATTTGAGAGTCATTGATTATGTTCAGGACCATTGGAATTGTGTGATTCAGCGGATTTGCTGCAACCCATCATCTGCAGCGCAATTTATAGATTTTAACAAAATAATATCTTAAACAGATCAAAAGTGGTGACACATATAGCAGAGGAGCAGAGAGCCTAGTGCAATGGTTGACTGGTCACCATTTAATGTTTCTTACTGTATTTAGGTATTAAACTAACTCTAACGAGGTGAAATCTTTGCCAAGGCAGTATTAAAGTGAAAAAAATACAAAATAATGGAATAATCCTATTATAAAGTTTGCCACAGTATACTGCTTGCCCACAATTTAGTCAACCCTGCCACATAATGTGGTCCTCGCTGGTGGCATAATTTCAGTGCCACAGATGACCCTGCATTTTGCTATTGGGATTGGCGTGTTTCCATGCCTCGTTGTCTACCTTCTAAAGGAGAGGAGTCCAGGCCACTTGAGGTCTCTGACTGGAGAATAAATCGGTGGCCCTACTTGGATCAGGTTCTATTCCCTCTGGGGATTTCAAATATGTTTCTTGTTACAATTTACTTTTGGGAGAACAGACATTACATCTGCCATAATTCATACTACGGCGTCAGGAATGCAACTGTTCCTTTTCTTAATCTGACTAAGAAAATAAAACGCACCAGCTATATCCGTTTAACAATCATCGAAATGGCTCCCTAGTCCCTGGTCACTGATTGAGATTGCAAAATCCGCTTCAAATCGTAAGGCACTGAAGTAGGGATACCAGAGTAAAACAGCAGAGGGCAGTATTGCACCAAGATGCTGAAGCCTAAAACACGGGGCTCTGGACAGCATTTAAACTGCAAAAACAATAAAGAATCAATGCCGCTTGGCAGGCTAGAAATGTACTGGAAAGAGTTTTCTAGTTAAAGAAAAATAATTTTGTATATAATATATTTTTTTCTTAATTAGATGGGGGAGGCATGTAGCCTTACGGCTGGTGCGGTCGACCTCGAACATGGGGAACAGGGTTCGAGTCTCGGCAACTACATCATGTGATTCTTGGCAAATCACATATTCTCCCTGTGCCTAACAAAAATGAATGTGTCCTCATGTAAGGAAAATGGTGCTCATGTAAAGCGCTCTAATACCCGATGTCTCGGGTCAAGTTAGCAAAAACACTATAAAAAGAAAAGATGTTTAATAAATATAAACACAAACGCATGAATTGTAAAGAAACAATTGTGAATTATCTGCTGCTTTTCTTTCTGTTTTTCTTATGTTAGGCTCTAGCTGAGTCTGTCTTTGCCTCTCCCAATACATTTTGGTCTTCTCTCAATTGAGGTATTCAAGTCTAAATAAATAGATTTGGATCGATTCATTAATAGAGGGCTGTTAGACCTGGCACCATTGGCGTGGGTCTCCCTTCCATTTTTACTGTTGCCTCATGTATTTTTGCTGGTATTAGATGCTTTGGGCACTGTGCCACTGCTAGTCAGTGCCACAGTGCGAGTGCTCCCTATTGAAAATTGATGTATTGATTAGTGGTTCCATGTTTGCTATTTGGTTTACTTGTCAGACCCTAGTCTAGTGCACTGAGTGTGCCCAGGGCGTGTAAATCCAAATGCTGCTGGTGGGCCTGCAGCACTGGTTGTGCCACCCACAGAAGCAGCCTTGTAAAATGTGTCTAAGGTCTGCCATTGCAAAGCCTGCGTGCAGTCTGGTACTGTCATGCTGACTGGGCAAGTGCACCCACTTCCCAGTCCCTAAACCTTCCGTTTTCTTCATATCAGTCACCCCTATGGTAGGCCCACGGGGAAAGGGTGCATTGTAAGTATAAGGTAGGACACGCCCTGATGTGTGTGGCATTTCCTAATAGTGAGTTACAGCCATTTTCGTTTTTCACTATTGCCAGGCTACCTGTTCTCCATAGGCCAGAATGGTCTGTTAGAGTTATTACATTTTATAATCCTAACTGTCTCAGAGAACATGGTAGAAATTCGAGTTTAGTATCCCTGAACTCAGAATAATAAAATACATCTTTTAGTAAAGTTTATTTTAATATTCTGAGTTTGCAAATACCACTTTTAGAAGGTAGGTATTTGCTTGTCTAACCATTCAACCCTGCCTCTGCTAGGTTGTGTATTCCTATGTCTGGTTTTGTGAGTGACAGGGCTGGGGAATTCCAGGAGACAGGCTGAGTCACCCAGTGGTGAATAGAGAGATCTGCATCAAGATGGGAGGGAGGAGTTGCACCTGACCCTTGAATAGGGCTGTGCCTGCCTTCCACAATGCTGGCTCCACCCCCTGGGAAGCGGCTGATGTCTCTGCCCTGCACACTGAAAGAAGAGGAGTCCTGTAAACAAAGTGCTCCAGGACTGTACTTGCCTTCCACAATGCTGGCTCCACCTCCTGTGGGGCGTCTGATGTGCATGCCCTGCACTGTGAAAGGAAAGGAGAAGTCTGGTAAACAGAGTGCTTCAGAACTGGTTTGGACTGGGCAAACACCCCTCTCCCCTCAAAGAACAAAGGATTTTGGAGTATAATTATTGGGACCCTGATCCCATGAAATTAGATCACTTTGGATTACAAGAAGAAACCTTTACTGAGGAGAGGAACCTGAAGAAACTGAGGAGAGACTATTCCCAAGCTGAAGTGCTGCTTGGGGAATTGGCCTGCAGTGGTTGCCTTACTGCCAAAGGAAGGAGAAAGGAACTTTGTGTACTTTGCTTATAACTTGTGAATGATCTCCAAGGGCTTGGAAAAGAGCTTGCCTCCTGCTGAAGTCTCAGGAACAACAGACTTCACCCCCCCCCCACAGCTCCCCAGAGTTCTTTGGAAGTGCCTGCTGCTGTTTAGGGCCTTCTGAGGAACTGTGTGTCGCAAGGAGCTGGAAGCGTGACTCAACGAGAAGAAGCGTGTCACTGTCACTGTGCCTACCGTCACAACTCCGAAGGAGGGTGTCGCCGCTGGTATGTCGCACTGCACCGCATCGGAGAGAAGCGTGCCGCAACAAAGGGGAAGCGTGCGGGTTCTGTGGAGGGGTTTGACGTATACAGTAAGTGTGGCGCCTTAACTGGTAGCGGTGTGTGTTAGGTAAAAAACAACAATAATGAAGACCGTTCAACAAGGTCAGAGGAAACCCCGAAACCTCTGCAGAGTGTGGCCAGGGCCCACACAGTAATTATGTCAAGAATCCTGTGCACACGTTAAGCGAGGTGTCTACATGTATCATGCTTATTCAAAAGAACACAATAGGTAGTAAATGAAACAAAGTGGACATGATAGAAAGTCTTTTTGTTCTTCAAAGGATTGTATTTGACCTTCCTTTGTTGAAAGGTAACTTCAAAAGCAAATGACCTGCCGACACGTGTTTCGTTAAGCGGGCACGGTGCCCGTGACTCTTCAGGGCTGGGGGTAAGATGAAAGACATAGTACAGTATGGGAAAATATGTACATAGCGTATTGTCTGTGAAATGGTGCATAGCACAGAAAATCACCTTACGTGAGTGAAAACCCTTATGGATGTGAAAGCAAGAAAAAAATACATTTCACATGTTAGATAGTGACATCACATATGAGATAGGTAGAAACCAGGTGAGGAAATATAAAAATATGGTTCCGCGAATACTAAGAAGAAACACAAGACATCAAAAACAACCAATATCGATAATCTAGAAGAACAGAGTGGGTACTCTGGCTAGGAACCCAAAAAAGAGGATAACGTGACGCGTGAGGTGGTGACAATTGGACTGGTAGGTAACAGTATCAACAGTAAGAACTATATAGGTTTAGAAACAAGACAGTCATACAGTATGGAAAATAAGTCTCATCGGTTATGCCGGCAACTTAAATGAAAAAAGGATAAAATCAAAAGGACTTTCCATTCAAGAGAACAAGCAGATTGGCTCGTTAGACAGAGAAATTAAATCAACATTTAATTCATGGGTAAATGGTAAATACCCAGACGATGCACAAAAAGCAAAATATTACTACTTAGTGAAAGAACAGTGTTAAAAAGGTCCAGGGGCAGTCAGAGACGGATATTATCAGCTCATATAACCTACATGACATGCAGAAAGTATTAATATTTAAGATAATAGAACGAAAGGTTCACAATCAAGTCATGCTTAAGAAAGTCTAGATGCCTAAACGATAAATTACATGCATAGGTAATCAATGGTCTCGATAAAAAACAAAAGTTCAAAGGTGTCGTATAGACCAGTCTAAACCCAGAAATCTATGAGCAAAAAGCGATCACATGGTTTATGTAAAAAAGGTTTCAGAACTATTTGCGGCCACGAGGTGAGTAAAGAAAGAACGGTAAGGTTACCAAAGAAAGAGAAAAAAGGGGGTGGTGGGCGGGTGGGAGCATACTGGCGCAGCAGCAAAGTATAGGTGAAAGAAATACCTGTAAGCACAAATGTAGTAACGGTCCTGTACAAAGAAAAGGCAGGGGTGGCAGTAAGTAACAGGTGAAGGCAGGGAACCCACAAGAAAGTTAAGAAGTGTGGGCATGAAACGTTGACTCACCATAAAGCCGGTGATATTTCCAACCCGGCGTCAGGGGTCTGGGTTGAAATAATCAGCCATAGTGAGTTCCAGTGGACTCAGAGACGGGCGGGTACATCCGTCTCAAACAAGCTAATGCCTAGCAAAAATCAAGTCAAAACGAGGGCATGAGATTGCAGACTAGCCCTGCAAGAGAGTCAAACAGGGGGGCGAGGTCAAGTACTGTTATCTGGGGGGTACTCTTACCTGGGATATGGCACCGGAGAGACGGTTCCTGTCTTCCTAAGGGGCTGGCAACTGTGGGAGGTGTCGGTACTCGCTATTTATAAAGAAAAAGGGCGGGAGAACCTGGTGCCTAGTTAGAACGCTAGAGCGCTAAACCGTGCAGGAACAGGAAGTGAGTAACACCGCCGGTATCATTGACATAAAAAAGGGGCCTGAATGTAGATCGCTTGAGAATGGGCAACTAGTCCGCTAACCTGCCTGAGTGTGAATGGACTGGAGAGAAGAGTCCACGTATTGTGAAAGTCTTTCAGTGGGTCCCCCCCATACCAGACACAATGGGTCTGCCAGGTAGGAACTCTGCCTGCTTATGAATTTTAGGGAGAGTGTACAGCCATGGGAAGGTTGGTCTTGAGACCTTCATGTACAGAGCCTCATCATCGGCAATGATTCCTAGTCCGCGCCACGCCATCAAGTGTTTGTTGATAAGGATGGTGAGGGGGCTCATGGCCTCATATCCTTATCATTGTTTCAGACTCCTTGTCACAATATTGTATGAATTTTCTAAAACTTTGCGAACAATGTTTGATTCTGAACATGATGCCGATTCTATTTGCTGTTGTCATATGCTTCCTGGCATTTACCCTTTCTGTTGCGTCACGTACATTTTGTGTCAACTTTGTTTTTCTTTTTACACACACGTAACCTTGAGTTCCTATTGTTGAAATTTCGTTTTCCATAATGTTGCTCTCTGCTTGTAGCTTGACTTTGTACATGATTGACAGTAGTAATGAAGCATTACTAAGAATAGTCTGATGATTTGTACAGAAGGTTATGCCTATTAATATTTTTAGGTTTCGCTGGAGCACAGAGCTTTTAGCTCCGCCTCCAGAGAAATCTCTAGTCTTCAGTAAGGGACTCTTGGAATACGCCCTCTGTTCCATTGGCTAGCTCCATAAATGGAGGCTAGCCATTGGAACAGAGATCTGTCCGTCAGGGCCGGACCAGATTCGGGGGCGTTCCCGAGATTTTTTCCCTGGGCGTTCCCTCTGTGTAGTCATCGGGCGGTGTTTCGTTTTTTTTTTTGGGTGTTTGTGTCCGTCATTATGCCGACCACGGCCGCCGGAAGAAGTCCAGGTGAGTGCGTTCCTTTCCCGCCCCCCCTCCCGCTGTCCGTTCCTTTCCCGCCCCCCCCCTCCCCCCGCTGTCCATGCGCCGTTCCCCCCCCCCCTATCCATGCGCCGTCCCCCCCCTATCCATGCGCCGTTCCCGCCCGCCCCCCTCCCGCTGTCCGTACCCGCCCCCCCTCCCCGTGTGCCCGTAGGTGCTTGTTGTCAGAAGTGTCCGGGGCCTTCCACAATGGCGTGCAACGGCTTCTCTGACCTGAAGGCCGAGGTCACCTGCTGCATCTGCCTGGACTTCTTCCGGGACCCGGTGTCCGTGGACTGCGGGCACAACTTCTGCCGCTCCTGCTAGGAGGTCTGCGAGCAGGGCCCCGGCGGCTGCCTGCCCTGCCCCCGCTGCCGGCGGGCCTCCTACAAGAGGGACCTGCGGCCCAACTGGGAGCTGGGCAACATCGTGAAGATGGTGAAGCGGCGCTGCGTGTCCGAGGAGGTCCGCTGCGAGCAGCACGGGCAGCCGCTGCAGCTCTTCTGCGAGGAGGACCGGGCGCTGGTCTGCGCCGGGTGCCTGCGGTGCCGGGAGCACCGGTCCCACTGCGTGCGCCCTGTGTGCGAGGCGGCCAGGGTCTACAAGGTAACGAGGGTGGCAGTGTCATGCCAGGGGGGTCCAGTGCAGGCGCAAGAGGGCCGAGGCAGGCCGGGCTCCCCAGAGGAATGCCCTACCGCATTGTTTGTGTAGATTTATCTTGTAAAGAGGTCATGGGAATATGGAATGATCCGTGCATTTAAATAAACCACTGGCCTACGTGCCACAATGACGTGCATGATTGCTCTGCACTAGATGAGGAGTAAAACGTCTAAATATTCTTATTCCTGGTCGCAATCCGCACCGTGGAAGCTTGTTACAGATTAGAACCGCCGACCATCTAAAGAGGGAAAAATGTCCAAGCGTCTACCGGTAGCGCAAAACGAAAATAATCCCATTCTGATATGGCGGCGGCGTCTTCTAGGACATCCGGGTGCGGCCATCTTGGAACTGGACTAATGTTAATGCACACTCAAACACTGGAACTGGCAGAACAAGATTAAAATCGAGGTTAGCGGACATATTGGGTAGGAGTAATTTAATTTCCATCAAAACGAAAATTGTTTATTCTGTCTGCGGTGAAGCAAAGAACATGGCTAAAAGAGAGGAGCAGGTTCGCCATCTTGAAAGAGTTGAGGCATTACTAGTTAAATGGCTTTTATTTTATTATACGGCAATTGCGTTTAAGACTATCTATAAACACGTTTAACATGCATAAGGGTGTGCTAAAAAATTTAGGAACTACATGAAAAAAGAGAATGAACGTTCTAAGGCCAATATTTAAAATCTATTGTAAACTAAACTGTTGTAAAGTATCGTTCGTTTTTAGGAATATTCTATACACCATAACTTAGTGTTCCTGCTTTTCCACCATTGTTTATCTCATTATACCTTAAAATATTCGCATTTTTCATACCAAGATGGCCACCGGGTTAGCCAAACTGTACTCTAAAAGGGACCAGATTTTTGAAGACTGATCATACAGTTGCCTGACAGAGAGTAATCTTAGACAAGGTAACTCGAAGTTGCCTTTCACCTTCCCTTATGTTCCAGAATAAACAATGTATCGATGTAAATTGTGAACTGTGGTTATTGAGACTTTTTTCTTCGTGTCCTCCGTCACAGGCAACCTGTCTACTTGACCGCTCCAGACATGGCGGCCGCTGCGGTGTTGAGAAAGCTGAGTCGGACGCGGTGGAAGGCAGGGTTTTTTCAGGTGTCCCGCGCGGTCTCTCTCGGCTTAAGTCTGTTTCTGTCTTTTTTCCACTTTTGTAGGGAAGAAGCGAGAGTGTCTGTTCTTAGAATTGTGAGATGGCCTTAAAGGGTCATGTTATCATTTTCAATGTCACGGTCTGTTTCTTGGGAGATCGCAGGCAGGGCTGGATATGGAATTCAGCGACATGGTTCCAAACGATGGCTCAGACAGTTTTCTCAAGGCACCATAGCGCACCATAACATTATTTAAATACATTCTTTCGTTTAGTTTTGCGTGTTTGTCAACGAAAACATTATTATCGATCTACTTTGCTAAGAGACTGAGAAGCAATATGCAAGCTTGACAGTATTTGAAATATGGATGTGTGTTCTCGCTACCCCAGAGTACTTATTTGCTGCTGATAATTGTTAGTATTAAAAATATTGCACTGGTGTTGAGAAATGCTGGTGCTCTCCCTATCAAATGAAAGAAGCGCAAATACTCAGTACCTGCCTATTTAAAGCACTGTAATGCAGCGTAACTGGCACTTGTGCACAGGAGACACGGCGAGCTGAGTTGTTACAATTTTGCATCTATCAAAAAAGGGCCACTGTTCCTCAGGGAAGACAGAGGGAGTTGTTTTAGAGAGATAAGAGGGAAAGTCAAAGTGACTTTTACTTGGTGCCCTCACACATTCTGTGGGATGTCCTGCTTCATCATAAGGCTGTGCTCCTTGTAGGGCCGGTGCTGCAATGCCCTATGGGTCCCCCGAAGGGTCACTTTGGCAGAGATCTTTTTAATTTAACTCCTATAATGATGAGTACAAGGTAGTGCTCGTGAAGTGATAGGTGAGTTAAAAGTGGCTAGAGGGTATCTGTAATGAGCAGGTTTAATGAAAGAGATCCCTCTGCCACAGTTAAGAACAAGCATTTACAATGCAACGGTTTCGCCTTTGGAAAAGTTAGAGCTATTGGCAATGTAAAGGACAATGCCATTTATTTATCTGTTTTCAAAACCAACACATAAATACAAATTTTGTCATTTACAATGCCAATAGCTCACACTTTTCCAAAGGCGAAACCGTTGCATTGTAAATGCTTGTTTCTCATTACTTTCACTTATTCCATTTTTATTACCTTTTTTTCTCGTTTATACCTTTATAATGCTATCGGCACCCTGGATTACATTGCCATCCCCCGATATTAACTCTTCTCTACAGTCCATTCACACTCAGGCAGGTAAGCGGACTAGTTGCCCATTCTCAAGCGATCTACTTTCAGGCCCCTTTTTTATGTCAATGATACCGGCGGTGTTACTCACTTCCTGTTCATGCACGATTTAGCGGTCTAGCGTTCTAGCAAGGCACCAGGTTCTCCCGCCCTTTTTCTTTATAAATACAGAGTACCGGCACCTCCCACAGTTGCCAGCCCCTTAGGAAGACAGGACCCGTCTCTCCGCTGCCATATCCCAGGTAAGTGTCCCCCCAGATAACAGTACTTGACCTCGCCCCCCTGTTTGACTCTCTTGCAAGGCTAGTCTGCAATCTCATGCCCTTGTTTTGACTTTATTTTTGCTAGGCATTAGCTGGTTTGAGACGGATGTACCCGCCTGTCTCTGAGTCCACTGTGACTCACTATCGCTGATTATTTCAACCCAGACCCCAGACGCCGGATCGGAAATATCAGTGGCTTTACGGTGAGTCAACGTTTCATGCCCACACTTCCTAACTTTCTTGTGGGTTCCCTGCCTTCACCTGTTACTTACTGCCACGCTTGCCTTTTCTTTCTACAGGACCGTTACCCCATTTGTGCTTACAGATATTTCTTTCACCTATACTTTGCTGCTGTGCCAGTATGCTCCCACCCGCCCACCACCCCCTTTTTTCTCTTTCTATGGTAACCTTACCGTTCTTTCTTTACTCACCTCGTGGCCGCAAATAGTTCTAAAACCTTTTTTATTTAAACCATGTGATCGCTTTTTGCTCATAGATTTCTGGATTTAGACTGGTCTATACGACGCCTTTGCAACTTTTGTTTTTTATCGAGACCATTGATTACCTATGCATGTAATTTATCGTTTGGGTATCTAGAGTTTCTTAAGCCTGACTTGATTGTGAACCTTTCGTTCTATTATCTTAAACATTAACACTTTCTGCATGTCATGTAGGTTATATGAGTTGATAATATCTATCTGTGACTGCCCCTGGGCCGTTTTAACACTGTTCTTTCACTAAGTAGTAATGTTTTGCTTTTTGTGCATCGTACGGGTCTTTACCCTTTACCCATGAATGAAATGTTGATTTAATTTCTCTGTCTAAAGAGCCAATCTGCTTGCTCTCTTAAATGGAACATCCTTTTGATTTTTTCATTTTTTCATTTATGTTGCCGGCATAACCGAAGAGACTTATTTTCCATACTGTATGGCTGTCTTGTTTCTAAACCTATATAATTCTTACTGTTGATACTGTTACCTACCAGTCCAATTGTCACCACCTCATGCGTCACGTTATCCTCTTTTTTGGGTTCCTAGCCAGAGTACCCACTCTGTTCTTCTAGATTATCGATATTGGTTGTTTTTCATGTCTTGTGTTTCTTCTTAGTATTCGCGGAACCATATTTTTATATTTCCTCACCTGGTTTCTACCTATCTCATATGTGATGTCACTATCTAACATGTGAAATGTATTTTTTTCTTGCTTTCACATCCATAAGGGTTTTCACTCACGTAAGGTGATTTTCTGTGCTATGCACCATTTCACAGACAATACGCTATGTACATATTTTTCCATACTGTACTATGTCTTTCATCTCACCCCCAGCCCTGAAGAGTCACGGGCTCCGTGCCCGCTTGACGAAACATGTGTCGGCTGGTCATTTGCTTTTGAAGTTACCTTTCAACAAAGGAAGGTCAAATACAATCCTTTGAAGAACAAAAAGACTTTCTATCATGTCCACTTTGTTTCATTTACTACCTATTGTGTTCTTTTGAATAAGCATGATACATGTATACATCTCACTTAACGTGTGCACAGGATTCTTGTCAAAGAGGAAGCGTGTCGACGTCGCTGCTGCTGCCTTCGCAACTCCGAAGGAGGGTGTCGCAGCTGTAGTTGTCGCACTGCACTGCATCAGGAGAAGAATCTCGCAACGGGGTCGGAGCTGCTGCCATCGCATCTTTGATGTCGCCGCTGTAGTTGTCGCATCGAGCAGAAGCTTCACGCATCTTGGGAGAAGAGCGTTGCTGCTGGAGCTGTTGTCCTCGCATCGTAAGGGTGTCGCCGCTGCAGTCCATGCATCGAACCGAGAACTTCTCGCATCCCCGAGAAGCGTCCCGCATCTGGAAGATCTTCACATCTTTATTTCTTTGTATCTGAATTTTGCCGCATTTCCCATCGCTGCGACATTGCTTGTCGTGGAAGCGCAACGCAACTTAAGGTACATTGATGCAGAGTGTCGCATCTAAGAACTGAACTGAACTAAACTAAAAATAAACCATCATAGAGTAATCATAGTGTGTATTTTTGTCGTTTATGGTCTTGTGGTAACTCTATATAAAGTCTACTTATTTTTTATATAAAACCTGTGTGGTGTTCATTTGTAGCATTGTCACTGGGTTACTGTATGTGGTCACAACTGCTTAACTTACAGCGCCTCTGAAATAAAGCCCTTCTGCTCGTGCCAAGCTACCAAGGGGGTGAGCAGTGGTTATTTTAGGAGTGTAATCCCCTTATCCTGACCAGAGGAGAGCGTCCCTATTTGTCACAGGTATCTTACCTGTGCCAACTAGAGACCCCCAAATCTAACAAGGGCCACTTGAATTATGTGGCTGGGGAGGACCAAATTGTGAGGTATGGTTGACTAAATTACGTGGCAGGACAATCTAAATTATGTATGCACCATATTGCGGCACTATTTGTGACAGTATTACTTCACTATGTTGTCAGTTTTAAATAGATTAACAGTGTCTGGGCAAATGTTTCACCTCATTTGTATGAGTTTAACAAACAAATGCAACAGTAAGCAACAGGGCACCAACAAAGCTTTGCAAAGGGCCTTCCACTGCCCGGCAACGCGTGTTGGCGAGTTTTTAGTAATTTGTGATCCACTTAAACTAGAATCAAATGTTGTCTTGTTAAAATCTACATATTATGCAACAGATGATGGATTGTGTGGAAAAGGCCAAGTTCGCAAATGCTGAACACTCCACAGCCACAACATCACATAATTCCACTGGCCCTGACTAATACCAACAAAGTGGTATATTTTAAGACATGCGTAAGTTAATTAATGTGCAAACATTATGACTCTTTGCTTAGTCATCTTCAGCTAATTATGTCTCGTAAGTATTACATAAGTACGGATCGGGAAAAGCTACTTATCTGTTCAGAAATCTAATCACTGGTACAGATGCTTGCTACAATTCAGAACTGTCAACCACCTTGTGTTTGGAAGAGTGCTAAAACCGGCTCTGTCCAGCCATGTAACTGTATGAAACAAGTGCAACTGCTCCTATTCTCACACTCATCCTACCATTTTTGGAGCATGTGTCTAAACCCCATCACCTTACCTAACAGCTACATACAGACCAATATGTAACACAAATCCTTACATCCAGGCACACCTTAAAGGCAACAGGAGGCAATGTATTAGAGTGCTTTGTGGCCTTGACAGGAGTATGAAGCACTATACGAAATATACAATACAATATGTGTTGCATATTGTATTGTATTGTATTGGCACTTGTACAGCAATTTCCATACGCCGTGTGATGTCTAAAGCATTTTCTTGATTGCTGAGTCGGATGTGTCTCTATATGTATACTATTATAGAGTGCTTCGTAGGCATGACATGAAAGCGGACCAATTTTTTACCAGATTCCTGCAACATAACCCATACAAATCATCGCGCAGTTTAAAGATACCATTACCTCTCCTAACTTAAATGGCTTTGAGGGATGAAGGAACCATGACACTATTTGGGGCTTTAAAAAGAACACGTCTGATAATAATCTGCTTTAATCCTTATGAGAAGTGACTCCTCCAATTGTTGAGTTGGGAGAGGACAGCGGAAGTCTCCAACCATTCATCCACTACTCATGGGGTAGGCATCTTATATCGAAATGGCTGCGGGTGGTTTCGCAACAGTTCTCAAATAATCGCGGTAAATGGGATATTGCCACACGGGAGGGTAGGTCTGAGGCACTTCTGAAAAGGGTCAACTTTTGCATGTCAAAGTGGAGGCTGCACTGTGAATTTTCCAATTCACTGAGCAGCATTCATTTTAGCTGAGTTGGATAACACCTAGGTATTTGTGGGGTATTTGAATATTATGATGTTCTCACACGATCTATATCAGCCGATAGATTTTGGCGAGGGCAAGCCAAAGAAATAAAAGCCACATTCCACTCTTGCAATTTAGAACCCAATGTGATCTGAGAAGCATGTGGCCAAAGAATTATGCCCAGGAACCATGGTTAATTTTTTCGCACCACAATCTCAAACGTTATCACAGATTGACTTTTATTGAACTCTAGAACAATAGTGGGTTCTTCTTGAATACGTGATATGGCCCTGAGATTCCTATTTAATCATTTTATGATTACTCTAAAAAGTAGGATATAGACTGTGCAAATAAGATAAGAAATGTATGATGGAATCGCAACCATCATCTCCTGCAAGATCCACAATTTAGGGAAAAGCTTTCTCTGAAGATCACTCGCTGCTTTTTTCCGGCAATCAGAGGTCCACAGACGTGCACAATATGGGATACCTTTAAGGCACACATTTGTGTAGGAATATTAAAATACGGGTTCAGAATGGCTGCAACAGTGAAGTCAATCAGACGTAAAGCAGTCTATGCAATTGCTATCCTGGAGAGACAACATTTCAATGCAGGATCCATTGAAGGTAGAACACAGTTCTTTAGGGAAATCTACATATCTGATGGTGCTTATAGTTATGGCCTACAGCAGTGGTTCCCAAACTTTAGACTTCTGAGGAGCCCCAATTAATTATTACTGCAACCCAGGGACCCCCGCTGAATCATTATTAGAATCCGGGGGCCCTCCCACCATGAGTCATTACTGGAAGCTATGGAACCCCCTAAGCATTATCTAGGATTTGACCAACAAAAAAATACCCAAAAAAATACAGAAAAAAGCATGGATGCCAGCTCCAAAGAGGCTCTAGTATAGGCATTTGTTGATTTCGACTCCACATTTTGTAAATCAGATACCTGCATCCAACAACCTGATGGACTCATTTAGAGTTAAAAATATCTAAAAATCCTCAAATTTCTAAAAAAAAACTCGAAATATGTTCAGAATTCAGAGGTTGAATTGTCACAATACTATCTTTATGATGGAGGAAATTCATGCAGTGAATTTCTACACTGTATTTCGAGTTTCCTCAAGAAATTGGAGAATATCCAGTTCCCGCAAAACTCTAAAGGAGGCTCTGAAGATGATGTTTTCATGAACATCCTAGTTTGATCCAGGGGCGTAAACACAGGCCCCCGCAGCCCCTGAAGTGCGGGGGTCCCCCAAGCTCCAGGGGGCCCCCTCACCGCCCAGTGAAAAATGCCAATTGACATCAGAACACAACTCCTGCAACACTCTGCCCGGGAAACAGGACACTTTTACAAGCAACCATTTGTGGTTTTTTTAATGTAAAATGCTTCACAAAATGTCGTACTTCCTCTTGTCTCTCGTATGCATAACCCAGACTTTTGACATTAGTGTCACCCAAATGTCAGCGTTTTTAATAGGGCACTCAGCCTCAGCCATAACTACAGACCTGGCAATATGATATTACTTGTGACGGCCTCACGTTACGTGCCGTCACGTGACTCTCTATTATCCAACAGGAAGAGTCACTAGTAGAAAGGCGGCAATTAAACGTGGGCAGTAATGTTTCTTGGGTGCCCTGCTTCCAGCTTTTGTGCCGCAGTAGTTTGCTGCCCCATCATCATGCGGGACCCCAGGCAGAAGAGCAGTCAGCAGAAGAGGTCGGACAGTCATCTGTGCAGAGGGAAGATCTCTAGAAATCTGAGTGCCTCCAAAATGCCACTCTTGTCCCATCCGCAACTCAGGTCTGACAATTCATGTTGCTTTCTGACATTATGATGTCGATTTACAACAGTAATAATAATTTAATTTTAGCAGGCAGCCTGAGCTTGCAAGTAAAGTAGCACTGTGCGTTGGTGCCGCGGCAGATTTCGCTCAGAGCCGAGCTAACTGACATTAACCTCATCACTGAGGCGCGAATTCCGCCGCAGTGCTGAACATTCCGATCATGGGTGTGGTCATGACGGCTCCCGGCCGTCATCAGCACACGCCCACCGTGACTCATGACGGCCGGGAGCCGTCAAATGCATGGAAGAGGTTAAGATCAACTGTGACCTCGCAGGACCCTGTCATGGGGCTCTGTAGTTCGTTTCCTTTGCATATTGTGGTCCATAGCTTTGTGCTCCGTATTCTCAGTCATCTGCCAGCATATCTTGCATGTTTAAATTACTCTGTGTAATATATTCCACTTATTAATGGACCAAGATGGCGAGCTGGGGAGTAGCATAGCAGAAACATGACAGGTGGTTGACATTGAGCTATTCTGGACCATGAGCCAATAAAAGGGCATGATTACCAGGTGGCTCGTATCACATGAGAACATGTACTGTAATCATGCCTTTCAATACATGTATTTATTTGTTTACGTTTGTACTAAATTATACAGCTAGTTGATTAAATCAATCAATCAAGAATCTTTATTTCGGCCAAAACGGCCATAAAAACACAAGTAAAAAATACAGTACAAACCATTAGATAAAAGGAGACGATCATTACAATGTGAAAAACAGCCGGGTATTCTAATTAAAACAGCATTACAGTACATACAGCGCTCCACTGTCCGCACAGACTTCCTTAATGGGTCAGAGAGCACGTCTAAAATTGTGTAATTTGCTAAAAGTGCATGTGCATTACATAGGGGACGCGGGGCCTAACGTTGACAATGAGTCAGATTCAATAAAGTGCATGTGCAATATGTAAACAGCCAAAGGTTATTAAAATGCTCCAGTATCCTAAAAAAGGAAAAAAAAACATTCATAATACACAATTCACATATCCCCTCTTGTGTTCCTAAGGCGCATCGCTACTCTTAGAAAGTTTACAGTACAGTGTAATGTTAACATATCTGCAGAAAGTTTCAGGTACAGTAGTGCCACCTTGGCCTGTCTAAAACCAGCCTTTTTTACAACTCTTTTTAAAAAATGTTTCCTTGGGAGCATGTAATACGGGCATAACAGCACGAAATGAAGGGTATCCTATGGAGATCGAAAATCGCAGCCGAAGGGACCCTTCTGCTCCACCGTTTTAGTAAAACCTGCAGGCACCGCTAGGCTGTGATGTATGGAGTTCAACCTGAAGCGTGTCATAAGGAACCTATCCTGGGTTGAATCATTTGTTATGTCTTATTTGTATTTCTTGAGTTTGTATTGAGCTCATGCGACCAATGTAAGCTAAAAAGCACCATTTTGATGGTGAGGACTGTAAAAGCAAGTTGAAAATGTATTCCCAAACATGTTGCCGAGCAACCATTACATGGCGTTTTGTTACAAATACACAGGTTTGCCTGATGGCGCTGCATGTGGTACTTTAAATCTCTTGAATAACATTTAGACCAAAAGTACATCTGGCCTTGGCAATTTGCTCCCTGACAAACAAGAGTTCAAGGAGATGCAGTCTTTGTCCATGGCAATTATTCCAGCTGGGCAAAAGGACCAGGTATGGGATGGAGGGAGGAAGAGAAAGAGAGAGAGGGGGGGAGGGTAGAGAGAGTTTATACTATAAATCTGAGGCTAGCGACATAAGGGCTGATCTGTAGATTTACAGGATGTCTGTCAACGCACCAGGTCAATGGAGGACATTGCCTGCTTCACCCCATTGCAGAGTAACACCAGTCATATTTAGATATCAGTGCCTGATGCGCATCGCCAGCTGTGGCAGTTGCGTTCTAAGGACAGCAGAATTCTGAAGGCATCATATTTAATTTGGGCCATCTGAAATAAAAAATACTCCCAAAGAGGGAATGAGTTTGGGAAAAGCAAAGAAAGCACTGACCCTGGAGCACAATCCGTTTCTTTGCTTGGTGGACGTGGGCAATGAAAATCAGTGTTGGTGGCTAGGCCCTAAGCAGTGCCGGGCTGCTGCTGACGGGCCACCAGGTCACTGATTTCTGACAGGAGAGCCAGGTGAAGTTCCATCTGCAGTGCTTCTCACTACTAAAAGGGAAGGGCTAATAGCGAGTGTGGTGGGGACCCCAGCCAATGTATTTCGGCCTTGCACTATGCTAAACTCTGAATCACCCCTTGTGCCCAGCCAAGAGACAATGTCTTCAGCTCAACATTTGGAGTGATAGCCAAGCATTGGAGGTCCCAGAGGACAGGTCTGGAAAGGTGAAAGCGGTGGTTTAGGTAAGGAGAGGGGTTGGCCTAACGGCTAGGGCGGTCGACCTCGAACCTGGTTAACTGGGTTCCAGTCTCAGCAATGACGCTGAACATCGTGTGATTCTGGGCAAATCACTTAATCTCCCCGTGCCTAAGAAAAATGAACGTGGCCTCATGTAATGCAACTGGTGCTATGTAAAGCGCTCTAATACACGATTCGGGTCAAGTTCGCGCTATATAAAACTCTGTAAAATAAAAAATAAATAAAAATATACATTAATCCCCTGGGGGGGGGGGGCACCTTCCCTGCTGCCAGCTGCTGTTTTTACAGCATGCAGCGCTCACTTCTCTTACTACTTCGGGGACAGCGAAAGGCCTATCTCCTTATATGCTTGTTACAGTCCAGCAATTAAAAACGTGGGAGTTCAATGTTCACAGCGCATCAAGTTTAGAAGCTCTGTAGGTTTTAGGCCTCGCTCCATAACCTCGGGCTCGGGGATGTTTCATTTCAATCCAACAATGCAGACGAGGAGTTTAGAAGAGAACAGGGGCCTGAAAGAACTATGGCTACAAAGTACTGGTGAAGAAACATTACAAATAAAAATACCATGAAAAATGCTGACGTTTTTATTGTGGGAATTGCAGCTAATGTGATGTAAATAGCAATGCACTTAAAAACTGGATCGATTAACACTGAGATACTAACAAATGCAATGCATTTTTGTGTATTATAGAAATTACTAAATTTACTCAATGCCTTTAACTTCAAATACAGAAAGGCATTTCATTTTCACTTAAGTGCTATGGAAAGACCAAAAGTCCTCCCAGTGTAGGTTAGATTAATTGTCTTAAATAAAATTAAGATCTTTTTGAGTCAAAGGTTAGTGGTTAAGGCAGTGGTGTCTTTTTGTTTATTTGTTCCTTTGCAGTTTGTTGCTGGGGTGCATGAACCAACCAACGTACTAGCCCACCACAGATTTTAGTGAGCAATACCATCACTGCTGCACAAGTAGACTAAAGGAGTGAGAAAGAAAAGATGTAGGAGGAATCAAGGGAGAGGGGAGAGGACAGAACTAGGTAAGAAAGCATGACAGAAAGACAGTGAGGATGGAGGAGTGAGAGAGAGAAAGTGTGCAACAAAAGTAAGAAGTGAAAGTAAGAAGATGAACCAATAAAAAGAGGAAATTGAGTGGAAGAGAGCCATATAGAAGAAACAGGAAAGTGGATGAAGGGGAGACAGATGAACAGAGAATACAGGGGAGAGAATAAAAGTTAAGGAGAAAAAGCGGGCAGAGAGAACAGTGTGAGAGAGGAGAAGAATGGACGGAAGCGCAAAGAAGGAGCATGAAGAGAAAAGAAAGGAAGAGGAGGAAAAGCAAACAGTGAGAGAAGTTTGAGAAAGGAAGAGTGGATGAAAGAGCAAGGGAAGAGAGTGCAAGTGAGAGAATGGGATGAGGGAAATTGGACAGAAAGAGTGGGGTGAACTAGACCAGCTTCAGTGCATCCAGCTGGTTCAGGTTAGCAAGTGTGCTGATCTCTCAAGGTGGCATTTATTTCCATTATCGGAAGTTGCACTCTGTAAAGCACTGCTCCTTTACCCTGTTACCTAAGTTTGAACCATCACCTTGCAATGCTAGGACAGAACTGATGGGCATATTAGCACATATTTAGTGATTGCGCTGGCCTGTAATAGAAAAGCACTGTTTTTCTCTTGTCTGCTGCACATTGCACCCCTCTCGTTTTGTCACCATACTGCATAAATTATGTGAACATTTTCAAAGGGCAGGGGACACAAACTCAAGTGGCCTCTAAACAACACCTTTCTGTTTTTGCTTCAGATCAAACTCTTTTAAAAATTCAGGCTTATCTTATTGAAATAGGGATTTAAGATATTCCCCTTAAATGAGCAAATGAAAGATGTTGATCTCTGTTATGGGCGTTTCTAGACCATTACATTGAACAAAAAAAGAGTAATTTCTGTAATCTATCTCAATGCGGGTGAGATAATGCATTTGTTCTTGCAATGAAGTCTCGCTCATAGTGTGACTTAAGGCATTGGAATGTCACTCATGAGGACACTGAACACATTTAAATGTCGCTTATAAGGCAGCAGAAAACTTGGCAGCTGTGGCTGAGGCCTCTACTTTGCAGCAATTGCACTGTCTTCAGTCTGCACAAAATTGTGTTCAGCGTCATAAGTAAAGTTAGTACAACAGAGATTTCGTCATTGCAGTGAGTCGCTGTCTGCAGTACGATTAGGTGCTTTGCTAGCCTTTTTAAGATCTTAGAGTTTCTTGTTGCTCAAATGGGTGTAGTTTCTGTTATTTAAACGTTTTCCTCGTCTTCATTCCTTGATTTTGCTCACGAGAAAGTGTCACTCATATTCGCTGAATGTCACTCATAATTACACTGGAATTATGAAAATGTCACACATAAGCAGTCTGAAACCTTGGCAGCTATGGTTGTGGTGCATGTGACGTAACCCGGCGTCTGCACAGGTGTCATTCAAAGTTCTGGTTGGTCAGTCTTGCCTCTTTTTTTTGCACACGTTGCACTGTAACTAAATGAAAATTAATCCACCATGTCGATTTGCAGATGGAAAGAAAAGTGTGGTATTATGGGTTGTGGATAAAAGATACATATCCATGGGTTGCTTTCAGTGTAAGTTAGCTGAGCCATCCTTTTCTAATGAGCTGGGGGAGGGGAAGGCTAGAAAACATAATGAAAACTGAAGATAATATGGACACTTATAGCTGACGGCCCTCTATGTAACATATGTATTTTTGTGGGTCTAGTTTACATGATTTAGATTGCTAAATATTTACTTGCTGGCAGATGCATCAAAGTTATGTTTTGCGAGTCCTTAATAGTGAATTTTAAGGAATCGCTAATAAAGACTCGCAAAACGGGATGCATGTAGGAATCGCAATGTTATTAGCGATTCCTAAAGATTCCTTATTTGCGATTCAGTAATAGCTAATCGCTAATAAGGAATGGCTTTCCCATTCATTCCTATGGCCCATAGGAATGAATGGGAAAGCCATTCCTTATTAGCGATTACCTATTACCGAATCGCTAATGTTCCGCTATTTCAAGGGTGCCAGGGTGTCCAAAGGACACCCTGTTGCACCCCTGAAATGGACCTTTACACAAATGTTATACACACACATGCCCTAAGGGCATGTGTGTGCACAACATGTAACTTTGAAAAATGCACAAAAGTGCATTTTTCAAAGTTTTAGCAAATTACCACGAAGTTCAACTTCATGGTAATTTGCTCCCCCTATTAGCGAATTCGCTATTTTTTGGGGTTTCATGCATTGCATTTAAGGAATCTCATTTTGGGATTCCTTAAATGCAAGAGCAATTTAAGGAATCGCTATTTAGAGATTCCTTAAATTGCGATTTCTGCATTTGGGATGATGCATCCCAAATGCAAAAATACCGGGAGCAAACGGCAGATTCTGATAATCTGGCCATTTGCTCCCGGTTTTTCTTTGATGCATCTGCCTGTAGATGTCTTACTCGGTTTTCATCCATCCAAATGTAGTCTTAAATGACGGTGCTACAAAAATACAGACACACACATTCCACAATATGCATATTAATGAGGCTTCAACACAATTAATCATTCTCAGGACATATGTAATGATTTGACAATATTTTTAAGGATAAAATCCTAAAAATGTTGTCCAGTTTTGATTCGACTGCAACGGTTTGTGGAGGCTCAGGGGGTCAGGTTATTTCCTATAAGCCTAGATTATATTTGTCGGAATATCCTCCTATAACTACAGACACAGCGAGATCCCCAATGAATACTGTTAAATCAGGCTCACCTTCCGACCCTTGCTCCTCTGGGGGTATATTCACTAGCCCCTATTACCACCACAACGTCACTTTCAGTGACGTTATGGTGGTGATAGGGGCCTCGCCTTATTCACAAGGCAGAGTTAAGCCACTTAACATGGCTTAAAGGTGCCTTGTGAATAAGGCCCCCTTTCAATCTGTGTTTAGCGTGAAAGGGGCGTGCAGTGGGTGTTGTGGTGGGCGTTCCACCGCAACAACTATTGATTTTGACGCAGCCGCCTATTCACAAGGGCAGCGTAAATAGGAGGTAGCGCCAAAATTAAGATCAGGAAAACCCTGGTCGCACTTCTCTGCTGAACTCCAGAGGTTGCAGCAGCCCCTCACTGAGCTCGCACAGACTGTAGACAGGCCCATTGTCATTCTGACTGAGGCTGATTATCCCCTTTTGAATGACAATGCACCGTCTACCTTTAGCATATCTTGTGAGTGAGTGCCTTGTAGCCAGTAGATCGTAGTTGGTGATTACAGAGGAGCTTTCCTCAAACAGAGTACTGTGGGGAACTTGCGGCCCAGTGTAATTTGCCAATGTTGCTCACTGAGAGTGGAGGGACAGGAACAGTGACGGGGCAAGAGCTGTGACGGGGCAGAAGAGGTGACGGGGCAGGACTTGAGAGGTGACAGGGCCAGGCGCGTAACCCTGTCCCCCGCGGTGCGGGGTCCACCGAGCTGCAGGGGACCCCCTCAGCACAGGACTCAGGCCTGAGACCTTCGGATTAAATCCAGAGCAGGGACCCCTCCATGTACCTTGCAGGGGGGCCCCCTCAACTGTCGTTACGCCACTAGCTTGATCACACCTTAACAGTGAAGAGCAGGAAACTTCATAAAAGTGATCGAAAGGGAAAGCATCTGACACCGACAGTATTCCGACTCTGTTTCTAAGGCTTCTTATGTGCAATTGGCATCTTCTTGCTTAGTCTTTTCAACTGGCCTAACGGCTAAGGCCATTAGATCAATGGGGTTCACCCACAAAATCAGAGGACCTGGGTATGAATAGTATAATAAGGAGGGTGGTCCTTGACTATGAATTGGTACTAAACTTATATAGTTGTCATTTGTTTCTCAATGGTGCGATTAGATCTGCATATGTTGATTAAAGCAACATGGGGGAGATATATTCAAGAGCTATTGGTTGTATGCACATTGACTGCAAGCATAAAAAATAAAAAGTACCCAAGATATAGCAAAATCAATTTGTGAACAGAAACATTGATTATAACCATACTCTGATTTCTCGTTATATCAAAATTCACGTATTTATTTACAATACCATAAAACAGTTTTAAACGGCGCAAAGGACTATCAGGGTATAGTCCGTGAAAAGGGGAAAGGGGTGCTCTTAGTGGTGTAGAGAGGAAAGGGGAAAAGAGAGCAAGTATAATATACAATTGTACTATTTACAAAAACCAAAGCGGGACAGCTTCCACTATCATAACAGCCTGTCCACAACAATTGAAAAGGGGAGGGAACTTAAACTAGACAGGGTACAGGCATTCAAAATGATAAGCGTCGACGTTTCGACCCTAGTGCTCCTGGGGTGTTTGGGACCTCAGCTGCGGGTCTTCTTCAGGACAAGGTGATGGGATAGGGGCGAAAGGGAGGGGGAAGACTTGGCCGTATTCCAAAGGGTGATCTGAATTGAACACCAATAATACTGCTCAGGTTGGACCTCCGTCCAAGCTTGTAGGGAGTTGGTCACCTATTGGATAGAAAAAGGATACTGGGTCAGAGCCCATCTCCCAAGGGCGACTGATTCCAGATATCCAGTCCATTCATATTTGTCACCTAGTATCTTGTTGGTGGTCCAATTAGTACAACTTAACATTCACTCAGGTTGATCTTTCATGTTGGGCCACTAAAAAGTAGCTAGTAGGAAAGTCCTACCGGTGCCCCCTCTGGCCTACCGGTAGTGGTAGCACTCAAGGGTGCCAACGTTGCCTCGGTTGGATGATTCAAGGTTTCACTTCAATTTTAAATTTCGAGTCCCCGATTGACCTTCCGAAGACTTTAGGCAGTAACTACGTGCCGTGGAACGACCTTCGCCGGTATCTTTTTAGTGGCCCAACATGAAAGATCAACCTGAGTGAATGTTAAGTTGTACTAATTGGACCACCAACAAGATACTAGGTGACAAATATGAATGGACTGGATATCTGGAATCAGTCACCCTTGGGAGATGGGCTCTGACCCAGTATCCTTTTTCTATCCAATAGGTGACCAACTCCTTACAAGCTTGGACGGAGGTCCAACCTGAGCAGTATTATTGGTGTTCAATTCAGATCACCCTTTGGAATACGGCCAAGTCTTCCCCCTCCCTTTCGCCCCTATCCCATCACCTTGTCCTGAAGAAGACCCGCAGCTGAGGTCCCAAACACCCCAGGAGCACTAGGGTCGAAACGTCGACGCTTATCATTTTGAATGCCTGTACCCTGTCTAGTTTAAGTTCCCTCCCCTATTCAATTGTTGTGGACAGGCTGTTATGATAGCGGAAGCTGTCCCGCTTTGGTTTTTGTAAATAGTACAATTGTATATTATACTTGCTCTCTTTTCCCCTTTCCTCTCTACACCACTAAGAGCACCCCTTTCCCCTTTTCACGGACTATACCCTGATAGTCCTTTGCGCCCTTTAAAACTGTTTTATGGTATTGTAAATAAATACGTGAATTTTGATATAACGAGAAATCAGAGTGTGGTTATAATCAATGTTTCTGTTCACAAATTGATTTTGCTATATCTTGGGTACTTTTTATTTTTTATGCTTGCAGTCAATGTGCACACAACCAATAGCTCTTGAATATATCTCCCCAATGTTGCTTTAATCAACATATGCAGATCTAATCGCACCATTGAGAAACAAATGACAACTATATAAGTTTAGTACCAATTCATAGTCAAGGACCACCCTTCTTATTATACTAACGGCTAAGGCGCTCGACCTCGGACCTGGGGATCTGGGTTCGAGTCTCGGTAACGACGCCAAAACCTCCTGTGATTCTGGGCAAATCACTTAATCTCCCCGTGCCTAAAAATGAAAGTGTGTCCTCATGTAAAAAAAAAAAAAACGTAATTTGTGCTATGTAAAGCGCTCTGATACCTGATTAGGTTCGGGTCTAGTTTGCGCTATATAAAACTCTACAAAAAAAAAAAAAAACTGTATGTTGATACTATTACTTTCTTAACCATGTTTCGACAATATACATGTTGACTGTTAAAGAGAATATTTAGGTTTCAAACTAATTCTATTTTCTTCTTTTATTCAGCCGAATTTATTACTTTTCCGTGATAGACATTTTGCATTTACTGTATTGATTGTTGCACTTCACCACACCTTATGTGCTACTTATGCCATCATAAATGTCAATACTTATGCACATTGTAAATTGACGATATTTGTAATGCATATCCTTGTCACTCCTCTGACATACCCATCCTCATACTGCATGCTGCTGAAAATAACATATGCTATTCCTGACCAATTTGTTGGAACGCAGTTTACCAATCTCAAAATGATGGAAGTCTCGGTGAGCTTTAGCATGATTCTAATTTGGAATCTATAAATCACCACAGATGGCAGCAGTGAGGGTTAACTTGGTCAGAAACTTTGCTACCATGGGAATGTAGTGCTTAGTTTTTTGGATATATTTAAACCCAGAAATAGTCAACAAATGGTCTACTGTACAAAACATTTTAGCAGTCACAAACCCTGTGATTTGCGAACTTTGGGCCTCGTTATGATTGCAGTTGGACAAGCGTCTGACTGCCATCGTTTCGGGCTCAAGGTCTTCCGACAAGGAGTTGGCAGTCCCGACAGCCCAATTAGGATGGGACCGCCGTGCAGGTGGTCGTAAACATCCCTTTTTTCACTACAATAATGGAAAAAGAGATGTTTTTTCAACATCCATGCACTTTGTGCCAGGCACCCTGTAGTGCCTGGCTACCATGGGAATGTAGTGCTTAGTTTTGTGGATATATTTAATCCCAGAAATAGTCAACAAATGGTCTCCTGTACAAAACATTTTAGCAGTCACAAACCCTGTGATTTGCTAATTTTGGGCCTCATTATGATTGCAGTTGGACAAGCGTCTGACTGTCATCGTTTCGGGCTCAAGGTCATCCGACAAGGAGTTGGTGGTCCCGACAGCCCAATTACGATGGGACCGCCATGCAGGTGGTGGTAAACATCCATTTTCCACAACGATAATGGAAAAAGAGATGTTTTTTAAACAACCATACACCGTGTACCAGGCACCCTGTGCATGGATGTTTGGGGGGCACCACATGTGCCCACCAGGCCACATCGCAGACGTCTACAGGGGACAGGGGCCCTACTAGGGACCCTCAAAGTCCATTTCCGTCAGCTTTTGCATGGCAGTGTGACCGACATAAAAAGGCTGTCGAAAGGGACATTGTAATCCCCAAACAGGTGTCTGCGCTGGCACTGACCCCCATTGTAGGGATTATGATCGACTGAAGTCCTGACAGGCTCTTTGAGCCTGTCAGAGGCGTCGGTCTGTCCCTTTGAAAACTGTAGTGAAAATTGCCCCTGATATTATCTCATCAGCCCCACCTCTGCACTCAGCCCTAGGCCCTTTCTATAAAGCTTTGGTGGGGGGCCTGACTTCAAAAGATTTTGATTAGGCGGGGCTCAGAGCAAATATGTTTGAAGACCTCTGGTGTACACCAATCTTATAAGCTGAGGCATTAGCACAATTGTTAATGTTATTAACATGCCCCAGATGTTATGCTGATGCAAGCATTACACCAGAGTTGAGCACCATTGTGTCAACAATGTATAAAGAATTTTCACCATTATGCTAAGAGATGGTGCCATCAAGCCATGGGTATCAACAGCATGTCAAGAATTACAGCATAAGACATAACCAGCATTGTGGTCAAGGTGGGCACAGGCATGCCATAGATTCCCACATTCTGCCAAGTTAAAATGCAGCGTGCATAGTATGCTCAAATTTCAATCGAACGTCTAATAAGGCAATAAGTTATGCATAAAGAGCTGAATGTATCAACACAGTGCCATGGGCACAGTGTGTTGTATTTCTATCTAGGACCCTAATTCAATATTCCTAATTTATGCCCTTGTATGGCTATAATAAATAATATCCTTATAAAGGCATAAGAATCATATCCATATTTAGTCATTGCCCATGCAGTCCAAATTAAGCAAGGCTACTTCCCCAGACTCCTAGAAAGTACAACGCATTCTTTAAACAAAGCAAACCTCCAGCAACCTGGGAAATCCCCATGCTTCTGTTTTGATTTGTCCTAGAACTCCTGTGAGCACTGAAAGAACGGCCAGTTCTTAGTGACATCTTTATTGACGTCTTATGTCCAACCTTACATCAAACCTGGCACCTTTCAGGTATAAATATACCAACGTTGCCTTAAGCAAACACACGGTGGTTTGGAGCAGAGCGGCTATCTACTTGCCCGAGAGCCCAGCTGATGCGAGAGCCCACGGACGCCGCCCCTCCCCTTTGACGCACTGAGAGAGACGCTGTCTTTTTCTCCAGCCGAGAAAATCCAGCTCCGGTGTTTTCAGCCACCCTTGCGGGTTGCTGGGATATCGAGTCCTGAGAGAGAGAGACCAGACCTCCTGCTTTCTATTACCCAGGTACGGAGCTGACTAAACCCTTAAAGAGAATTCTTGAATTCAGATTCTTGGCAAAACCAACTTAACTTAAACTGCTACTTATTTACTCCTTCCCACGTATTAGTCTTAGGTCAGGTACACCGGGGTAGGCGTATTTAGAAGCACCAGTTGAGTACGTTAGTAAATGTATTTATGTATGTATATATTTTATCTATTTTAAAGTATCATATGGCTAAGAAACCATTTCAATGCTTTTACAGTATTATTTTATAATACTCCTTTTACTGTACGCACTTTACTTTACTATAAGTATTGCAATTGTGGCAATTCATTTCTCTTGCATGAGAAAGAAGACTGCTCAATAAATAACACCTTTTATTGAAAACGCCCGTCTCTCTATTTCTCTGCACTCTGGTGAAACTAAGTACGCACGATTGACTGAGTGAAATAATTGTCTATTGTTTTCACATGACTCTAGAGATACACTCTTATTCTGAGGGAGCAAAGTTGTCATGTTTATGGTTGTCAGAAGCTAATCCCTTCTTGTCTATCCAGGGAAGTTAAAACTCATCCTTGTTTATTCGAGAAAGTTTCTAGTGACCTCTGAGCTAGCTGGCAAAACTAATTAAGTCTAATATAGTCAGTAGAGACCTAGTCGACCTCAGTCCTACGTCTACACTGCTGTTTATATTATTCCAATGCGCAGAGCCTATTGGGAATATAGGAACTACACTACAAGTGATGGAAGTACTCTCACAACAATCCAGGCCTTCATAATCAGTCTGTATAATCACATTGCCAAACAGTGTACAAATGCTTTGCAATTGTTACTGTGGTTATCAAAAAATCAGGACCTATATTATTGCACTTACTCTTTGGAGAATCACACTGAAATGTTGCTCAAAGTATTTTGGGATGTGCTTATATTATGAAATTTCTCCTGGTTAAACATGTATTTGTTCCAGTAATAATAACATTATTCTATTTTTTGCAGCCTGTATTGGATGACTATAAGACGCAGGACTGCTGATTGTTGGAGTATTAATCCAGTACCAAACATGATCAGAATCCGGGAGCGATTTCTCTCACTGCCTCGATGAGTGGCACACGTTATTAGGGAACTAATATGCTTTCTGTGGCCAAAAGTGAGATACCTTTCATGCTTTCGCATCTGATGGCTTTGATGGAGTCGCTGGGTTGTAGTTTTCACATCTGGAGAGGCATTGTAAGTCTCAAGTTGTGGTCTTCTCCCTGTTACAATTGATAAACAGTGATACTGCTGCAGCTTATATCTGTTGGAAGATAGAACGGAGTTTTTCAAATATCATATAGAAGGGTATTAATTTGTGCAGACATATGTTATGTTATGTTACAACATTTTATATAGCGCACAGCTGCCGCAGCAAAGGGGCGTCCCAGAGCTTTAAGATTTCCCATGAAGCAATAGTCACCAGTCTTATTTATTGGGCTCAGCTATTTACTTACTTTGTCATCATATTGATGGGGTTAGAGTTCCAATGAACCTAGGTCACCTGCTTGCTAGGGTTAGGGTTCCCATTGGGCACAGATCCCCTGATAATTGAGGTTATGGCTCTCATTGGACCCAGGACTCCCAATTACCAGGGTTGGTAGTCTGGCTACTAGGGCTTTCCTGCCTACTTAAACAGAACATTTTCGGAGTCCATCCTAGGCGTCCTGGTAAAGGGCGATAGGTTAAAGGTGCTGCCTGTTAGGGTCTGGAAAGGCATAAGGCCAGGAACTGTGCCTCTCTAATATCAGATTACCCGGTAAACCATCTATTAACTATAATCAATTCATATATGCCCACCTTGGCTGTGTATAGCTGTTCCTGAACACAGCTTAAATCTTTCTACAGGGGCTCAGTCACATCATTTACAACTTGGGTGGGGACATCTACCTCTTAGAATGCCATCCGGATAAAACTAGCCTCACTCCACATATAGAAACAGTTACCCCTTAGCATAATTCTCAACCCCCTAGAAGGTTAATAAGCCACCTTTGATTTGGTCGATAGCCACAAATAGGGTAGGAATAATTGCTCCTGGGTGAGCATTATAGCCAAACTAGTAGTTAGAGTTTCTTTTCTAATCTAATACCGGTGACTGATTACAGCTTAAAGAACACTTGGGAACTCATTTACATTTTGGCCGAGGGCAGCACCACAAGGCTTCTTGCTGCACTGCCTTGCGTCAAAAGAAAAGGGCAGGAATGTGCCCTATCTATGAGATGCAGTGTATTCCTGTCCTCTTTCACTGCACTGGCACACAAATGGCTGCCTTGCGCCAACGTAGGCACCCTTGTGGGGGTGTCCGAGTTGTAATAATAATTGTTTTAGTGCAGGAAAAGATATCTTCCTGCACAAAAACAATCAATGGAGATGTTTTCCTCTTTCTATGTGTGCTGCAGAATGCAAACCATATAGAAAGTAAAAACACGAGAAGAAAGAAAGTTATTTTTTCTCGTTGCGCCACCCGTGGGGAGGCACACAGTTTTGATCCATTCCCAGATTTATGCTATATTGTAAATCTGGTAATCGATCCAAATTCATTGGCGTAGCATGGTAACACCCACTGAAATGCCCATGGCACGCCTCCCTGACACAATGTGAGGCAATGCATCGACTTGCGTTGCCTTACACCATATCTAGAGGGCCATGAAAAGCCATGCATGGTGGCTTTCTGTTGCCTCGTAGATATGGGTCTGCACTCTGCACCACTAGAGCGTAAAAAAAAAGTGATGCTCCGGCATAGCAAGGTGCTTGGAGTCTGTCCTGGTACTGCCATGTGATCTCCATTAACCAAATGGACATCGGGGTCAGTCCAAAGTTCAGAGTACCACGTATTCTACATGGAGCTAACAGATATGAAGACATCAGCTTTAAACGAGGCATGTTTCTGTGCATGTCATGTGCTGTACATTATTATTATCTAATTTTACATTTGTTACCTAGTATATATTATATCAATATTATGTATTATTATAATATAAAAAAAACTAAGTGAAAATGAAACTAATATATGCTTCGAGTAATTATTTTTTTACAAAACAAAGTAATATATATTTATTTAAAGTAATACCTGAATATAAAAATAAGTATTAACATATGCATAAAGAAAAAATAAGGTAAAAAATAAAAACACAATAAATATCCATACTTACCATAAAATGTGTTGTAATACCTTGCGCAACGTATGCAATAGAATAATGGGGTCAGAGCAGGCAATATAATAGGGAAATGGTGTAGTGTGTGCTAACTGGACATACTAAAGTGGGCATTAGTATGGCCAGATCATGAGACGCTGACATCCACCCCCTACTGGTGGATGAAGAATAGAAGGCATGGTGTTGCTCCCCAAGTGTTGCATGTGAAAAATAAGTTTACAGGCATCAGATACAGAGATCAAGGTTGTTTCATGTGTTATGTTTAATACACAGAGGTTATGGTGTAATATTGGTCAAATCAAGATAGGAGAGAGACAAGGTGACAAGATACACAGGGGAGAAATAGGGAGAGGGGAGAGAGTAGAAACAGAGGGCAGGCGAAAGTAGGGAATGGTGTGGCACCTGACAGTACCACGGGAGTCTTTAGAAATATCAACACCATGCATCATTTGTAGGGGGTGATGGTCAACCCCTAGAGTTAGTGAAATAGCCGACGTGGTCTATGACTTTTTTCATGTTTCTTTTTATCTAGATGCTGTGGAGAAGTGTGGTGCAGCGGCCAGGGCAGCTGACTTCGGAGTACAGGGTTCACGGTTCGATCCCCGGCTCCAGGCGCAGCTTAGCTCAGCACCATGTGACTCTGGGCAATATCTCACTTAATTTCCACAACGGCCCCCAGCGCCTTGAGAACCCGTAAGGATGAGTAGTTCGCGCTTTACAAATACGTATTTATTCTTGACTTTTTCCACAGTGTGCTCCGAGCAGCACTCACCATATCAGTGCGATAAAACCACATTGGTAACTTATCAGCAGCACAGAAATCAGCAATACTTGGTTGAATAGTTAATTCCTGGTTCGATTCACTTGGTAATTAAACAGCCAAAAGCGTCAGGGGAAACAAGACATGTTGATGGCGGTTCTGCAAATATAATCATTCCAATGGGCCCAGTGACCCATTTACAGGTTCAGCAGAATTAGTAGGTCAGACTCTTCTAAAGAGTGAAGATTTCAAAATGTAAAGAATTCACTAAGGTTTCTAGGAGTACTCCTGCAATCTTGTGACAGTCTCAGGTTTCCACAAGCACGCCTAGAAAATATTTATGAATTTCCACTTGTGGCCATGCTATTGGCTTACCACATGTTTAATTGTATGAAGAGTACAATTGCACATGCAAAGTGACTTTGCATCTGTGCAATTGCTCCATCCATATCCCACAGGGAGAAACTTTTTCCCTGTGGAAAAATCCTCTTCAAAATCCTCCAACAATGTTCCAAACTCATCCCCACACCGGAAAGGGATTTATGTCCATTCATTCACTCCTGAGCTTTTATTGAGCGCTTTGCTACGCAAAAAGGGCTTCCCAGCGCTAACAGGTCATGTATGATAGTTGGCTGTTTAGCCAAATGAATGGGTTTTAAGTTGTTTTCTAAAATGTAAATGATTGTCCTTTTGTCCTAAGGCTGATCATTAGGGAGTTCCAGAGTTTAGACAAATGAGCGACCACCGCCTCTGGCTCTCTTGAATCTGGGGATGGCAAGGAGAGATACATTGTCTAACTTCAATTTTCTATTCAGACTGTAGGGATTAATGAGGTGACAAAGGATATGCGGACCAACCTTATGTTTTGCATGATGTGTGTAGTAACTGACTCCAGGCTGTTTGTAGTGTTTCAAGAGTATTTATTGTTGAGGCTACAATTCCAGTAGTTCAGCCCTACCAGGAGCAGCCAGCAAGCTGCTCAGCCCTTCTCCAACTGTGGTTTCCAGACACTAACATTCTATATTACATCATTCTTACAGAGTTCCACTGGTGGAGCGATAGATGACATAAACTACAATATAGCTAGGATACAACAATGTGCAATGCAGAGTGCTTTAAATTGTTTTCTTTTACTTATTGGCAGCCAGTGAAGTGTAGTGTGAGCTGGGTGAGCTGACTGAGTTTTGGGTATGCCCAGTAGCATTCTGGCTGCAGCATTCTGGATGACTTGCTATTTCTTGTTGACAGATAGTGGGTGGTCTAAAAAAGGTAACTGCCACAGCCTAGGCGAGATAGAATAAGACCTCGGACCACTGCTCTGCGTGCTTCCATCAGGAGCCATATAAGGGTCTTCCTAAGAGCTCTGAGGAGGTCTAAACACGTTGTGCAACTTTATTTGCCTGGGAGGTCATGGTAAGCTGTTTTGTCCAGCTTGACACCTATACTTTTCACTTCTAGTTTGGGAAGTGGGTGATTGCCATGTGGTGGTGGGCAATAAAGTTGATCCCACAGTGACATATTGTTTCTAGTTAACCATAACCTCCATTTTGTCCAGCTAGTGACCTGCTCTTGACAGAGGTTACTTTTTCCAGACATGGGGCCAATATTGGGTGACAAAGAGACAATAATCATGGGTCCACATAGGACACCATGGTAAAAGCATGGGAAAGCAATGATGTCAGATAAAGGGCGGACTTCCAGATTAAAGAGCGTAGGGCTCAAAGAAGAGCACTGCGGCACTCCACATTTTAGCTGTTGATTTAGAGAGAGAAAGAGCCTTTCGCTAACCTGAAATGTCCCACTGTTAAGGAAAGATGACAGCCATTTCAAAGTGCTACCTGCAATGCCTACTTCTTCCAGTCTACACAGTAAGATGGAGTGGGAGACTGTGTCAAATGTTGCACTTAAATCAAGAAGAATAAGCGCAGCTGATCCACCCTTATCCCGTTCCTTTGTGAGGTCCTCTGATGCTAAGAGGAGCACTGTTTCTGTACTGAAACCAAATCGAAAACTAGTTTGCTTCGGGTTCAGTATAATATTGGATTCCAGAAATTCTGAGAGGTGCATTTGTGAAAAGTACATTTTGATCCATTTCCATGGTGGGAATGAATCAGAGACAACTTAGTGGAAATCTGCAAGCTTTCATGTTTGTGGGTATTACCAAACCTTCTTGGGAATTCCCAACCTAAGAGCCCCTTGTACTCGTGCAAAGTATAACAACATTGTGTGGTAATACTACTCAAAGGTAATTTGATTTATAAGGGCAAACTCATCTTTTGTGAATTGCTTGCACTTGTATATCAAAGTATTTACTGTGAACTGGTTTATATAGAGAGAGTTTCTAAAATAGCAAGGATGGGAAACATATTCAGTGATTAGGTCATAGGTATTGAAGTTGTATTTGGGGTCTGATCAGGTTAGAATGTATATTGAATTGTAGATTATCGCTTGTAGAGTGCTAATTGTCACCTCACCTAGGTTTCCTGAAGGGAGAGGATTGCCGGGAGTGGTCAGGGTAATAGAGAAACGTAAGCTCTAAGAGACCATTTTTTAGTGCTTTACAGAAAAGCACTATTAATCATTATCCTTAGAGATAGTGGAAGATAGTGTCAGGCTTTGGTGGCGAGAAAGAAAATGAAGGCTCTACCAACTTATATGTGAAACGACCATCGGGGTGAATGAGCTAGAACTCAACAAGTAAAGTGGGTAGTGACTTTGAAAGCTGGAACCAGGCCAACCAGAAACATCTGTGGAGTCTGGGCAAAACCTAGTTGCAAAAAACCTGGCCTGGCTTCCCAGCCTGACAATTGTGACCCATGGCAATTACTTTCCTTCAGCTGTGTCTCCTTTTCTCTGATTTTCCACATTTGAGAGTAACGTGAAATATTTCAGTTCAGGATACACTCTAAACAAAAACCTCTCTTTTATATGGTGTAATAGGCCTTAATGTTGCTCCATCAATAACAATAGTAGGTAGAAGACAACTAACTAGCCTCTTTGGTCATTAATAAAGTCATTGTCAGGGCAGAAAGGAGAAAGATGGAGCTATACATCCAGTAACTGAATTTGCACAGAGCGTAATCAGGAAACCTGATGTCTAGGTTTGTTTTTTGTACAGTTAATAAAAACTGACAATTTTAAAACGTACAAATATTAAAAGTCAGTAACTTTTTTAAAACAAAAAGTAGCTGTGGCTCGAGTATTTAAGATTGTAAAAGTCTCAGCTTGGGTTACATAAGAACCAGTGGGGTTTACGTGGCCTTGATGCTTCCAAATTTCAAGAACGAAGGTAGCCAGGGGTGTTTACTTTGTTATTGTTTGGCTAATGCTTTGAGTAAACCCTCTGGATTTTTCATTTAGTCTTGTGGCCACTATGTCGAAATATTTTGTTGTTCTGCAATTTAGCTGAGTTTCTTCGGGATTAAAACAAAGCATCACGGCCTGCCTGCAACTCGTTATGCCCTTCTGGTTCCATAGAGCCCGAAGCAGAGAGCGCCTTATGTCCCGGAGATTTGTGCAGATGCAGATAATGTGTATAAGGTCCTCTTTCCCAGAAAGACAGAGGTGGCATTGATTTGCAGGGTTTTCCCTTGTCCATGGTGCCAGGTGCGGAGCTATAGGAATTTTGCCCAGGCGCATGTTAAGGAACTTGTTTTTTGTCTTCTGTGTTAGGTACTCTTGTGGTTTTAGAGCGCTGTAACCTTTCAACACGACCCATCCGTGCGCTCTCTTGGCTAGGGTAGCTTTATCCTCAATTGATGAGACAATCTTGGTGACTTTCGACACCACTTTTTTGAAGGTGCCAGGGTCAGTTGCCGACTCCCATAGGTCTGCTAGTCCTAGGATCTTCAGTGATTCCATTAAATAGGTCCTTGCAGGTGAGTTATCTCTGATGGTCCGTTCAGTCCAGAGGTGGTCAGATTCAGATTAGCTTTATTTGATTTTAGTTTAAAAAACCATAAAAGCAACAACAATACATAAATAAATATCTCAACATTTCGTTACGAAGTTAATATCAACTATTAAAACAGGATTAAATCAGTGTGACGAGTCAGCTAATCAATGTTCATGCATATTCAAGGCTAATTAGAGGCTAGAGGGTTAATGGCACAGGGTACACAAAATCCCCTTCTCCAGGAATTATAGTTCATTGTCGTTGGTCTTGGTAATGGAAGCTCGGATAGAAATCAAACAAGTCCCGAATGCAAATGGGGCCATCTCCTTCTTTTGGCTTGCAAAATCGTAGGTAGGGGACAGTGTTCCTATTCTTAAATTTGATTAACACCAAGTCCCCCGAGATGTCTTTGGGTAACGTACCTAGCCACCCCACCCTCCTGACGCTCAGGATTCCACCATCTAGGTCAGGTGGCAAGGGTCTGTTGTGCTTTAGCCAGAAATGACCTTATTTAGCAGGTCCTGGTGTGTTTCGAATTTGCCCTGGCTAAGTGCAGGGACCCCAGAGAGGACAGTCACGTATGGGGCGGCTTCGGGAGGTAAATTGATGCGATGCCTTCTATCTAAAGTGGTCCTGGCCGGTGCAGAATTTAATGTCAGTTTAGGGCCAGTTGGGATAGGTGTAGTAAGAGGCAGTTCTAGAGTTTGGACGTTCCTACATACAGTGGACTTAGACTTTTCGTGGTTGATGGGAGGATTGGGGCAAATAGGTATAACTGATTTGTTGATTGGTAGAGGGTTCCTTTTAAGTGTTTTTTCAATACTGGTCAGCCTGTCCCCTAGATCGTTAATTTTTGTAACCAGGGGTGATATGGCTGATATTAACAATTGCTCAAACTGAGCCAGTAAGGACAATTGGAGGGGCGATAAAGGATCATCTGTTCTATACACAGCCTTATCCACCATTGATGTGATTGGGTTAGAGGGGGCCGATGTAGAGCTGGTGCACGATTTTTGAACGTTAGATTGGTTCTCATTGTCTTTTTCCTTATCGTGCTTCCTTTTACAATTTGGACCCGGGGGCAGTATATTGACTTGAGATTGGTCTTTATTAAAAGGTAAAGGTACATCCCGTGGAGTGCCGTTTAAATAGTCAGCGTCTCTACCCATAATAGGGGGGGTTGATACGACCGGGACATACTTGGAGCCACACAGGGCATTCAGCTCCTCCCAGATGGACATGGTTAAAAGAAATTAAGACTCCAAAAGTCCAAAAGCGACAATAGGCAGTACAGTGCAAGACAGATAAGAAATTAAAACATCTCTATACCTCCTCCTTGGAAAGAATCAAGTGGGGTGACCCGTCCCATCCTCCTCTGGCCTCTGAGGGCCGTAGAGGGCCCGCCCTTTGCCCGGGCTTAGCCCGGCGGTCCCGCGCGCGTCCCGCGGGGACAGGAGGTGTTTCGCTGTTTGTAGGCGCCTCCTGGCGCTGGCAGTGACATCCCAGGTGCGCCTCTGCCACCGGGGCACCTGGGGATTGTGATCTGGGTCTGGGTTCTGCTTGCCGTTTCCCTCACGGCGCTCGGTGGTGTTGGACTCTGTCGGTCCCCCTCCCGTGCTGTGCTGGCCGAAAATAGCCCCCAAGGAGCTGTCGGTGCTCCGCTGTTTGTAGGCGCCTCCTGGCGCTGGCAGTGACGTCCCAGGTGCGCCTCTGCCACCGGGGCACCTGGGGATTGTGGTCTGAGTCTGGGTTCTGCTTGCCGTTTCCCTCACGGCGCTCGGTGGTGTTGGACTCTGCCGGTCCCCCTCCCGTGCTGTGCTGGCCAAAAATAGCCCCCAAGGAGCTGTCGGTGCTCCGCTGTTTGTAGGCGCCTCCTGGCGCTGGCAGTGACGTCCCAGGTGCGCCTCTGCTACCGGGGCACCTGGGGATTGTGGTCTGGGTCTGGGTTCTGCTTGCCGTTTCCCTCACGGCGCTCGGTGGTGTTGGACTCTGCCGGTCCCCCTCCCGTGCTGTGCTGGCCGAAAATAGCCACTTTTTTGAAGGTGCCAGTGTCAGTTGCCGACTCCCATAGGTCTGCTAGTCCTAGGATCTTCAGTGATTCCATTAAATAGGTCCTTGCAGGTGAGTTATCTCTGATGGTCAGTTCAGTCCAGAGGTGGTCGTTTAGGGATCCGTGGTCGGCATCTCTGATTTTCCGCCAGCTTTTTATATATGCGCCTCTTCTCTCCACCGCTTGTTTCTGCAGGCCGAATTCGAGGCGGATTTGTGCGGGTGATGAGTTGGTGGGGAGATGAAATATTGCCCTGTATGCTCGGCTGATGGTTTTGTCTAGTGTTATTGAGTCTTTGCCTCGCATGGACTCGCTGCCGTAGGTGAGCATGGGCTGTAAGCGAGCTCTTAGTACCTGTAGGAGAGTGCCCAGTGACCGGTCGGGGAGTGCTTTCTGCAAAGGCTTTATCGATAGGTGGAATGTCGTGCCCTTTCGACGTATGGCCTCTAGTTGATGTTTGAAGGAGCCGTTGCCATCTATTATTACGCCTAGATATTTGTAAGAGGCTACCTGGTCTAGCCTCTGCCCGTCCAGGAACCATGCAGGTTTCCGTTTTTTATGGTAGTTCGTTGTCATAACTTTTGTTTTATTTAAGTTAATTGTTAATGAATTAGTTTTTGAAAATGCATTGGTTTTGTCAAGAAGGTGTTGGAGACCGACGGGGGACCGGCTGATAAGGACTAGGTCGTCTGCATAGAGGAGGTTTGAGAGCGTGATGTTGCCTAGTCTTGGAGCATGAGATTTTACTGTTTCCAGTTCGCCAGGGAGGTCTGCAAGAAAGAGATTGAACAACATGGGGGCTAGGACGCAGCCCTGTTTCAGACCCTTACTGGTCTTGAATTGTCTCGAGAGGTGCGTGCCAGGTCCTAGTTTAATCCTGACCCAAGTGTCGGAGTGTAGCATTATCAGCTGCTGTAAGAGTGGGCCTGGGATTCCCCATCTGTCCAGCTTCCGCCAGAGTTTGTGTCGAACTACATGGTCGAACGCAGCGCTGTAGTCAATGAAGCACATAAAGAGGGAACTATTGGAAGCTTTTGCTGCGTCGGACAAAAGGGTTAGCGCCATGATATTTGTCGAGGTGCCCTGGCCGCTGCGGAATCCAGTTTGGGTTGCTGGGATGATGTTATTTGCTGTTGCCCAAGATGTTAATTCCTCCAAAATGAGGCCCGCGTAATATTTTGCCTCTGTATCAATTAAAAATGTATGATGGGGGGCTGCACTCAAAGTATCCTAGCTTTATCTAAGTTAAACCAATATGTGTGCTGTGTGTGGATTAGTGCCTGCACACTTTGAATATGAACTGAATATGGCCTGGTGCCGAAAGGCCACCAGGACTCCAAACACGCACAACAGAATTCAGAAATATTCCTTTAGTCAAGCTGTCAAGTACTTTATCTGGTCTGATTCATCACAAATTCATATTGTTTCAATCATCATATGTTTTTGTACAATAAATCACAAACAATCTCATAAGTGCATATATACATAAGAACAACAGTATTAAATCAATAAATCATAAGATGTATTCAAAACATTGCAATAACACCCAATGCATTTCGGGGCACTACCCCTTCGTCAGGGGTCTAATTATTGTCGTTTTGCATGTTGCCACTATTGTATATAGTGTGCAATATCTTCTCTCTGCAAAGTTCTGAAACTGTCAAGAAAGCGTCCAATCTGTGGGATGTATGTGGATTTAAAGCCCCAGTAAGTCGCTGTTTTGACAAAGTTGCCTGCGGGATAGAGAATGCGACCGTTCCCGCTTTGCTTCAAAAGTAAACACGTCCGTTCGGCTGCTAAACCAAGTGTTCATCAAGATGGGCTCGCGTCTCAGTGATTTGGATCAATTAAGGCTATAAGACGGTAGCTACTTGGGTCATTCCTGGCGCCCTTTTTGTAGATCGGGCTTATTATCGAGCCACTCCAGGATGTTGGTGTTTTTGCTGTTTCCCTTATTGCGTGGAATACTGGTGTCAGGATGTTGCTCCAGAAGGCAGGGTCTTGCTTGTATAGTATCGGCGGGATCCCGTTGGGACCGGGGGCCCCCTCAAGTTTGCCCTTTAAGATTAGTTTTCTTAACCTGTCTGGTGTATCCAGGAATGAATTTTCTTCTCCAAATACGGGTGGGTCGAATGTTGGTAATAGACCTTTAGCCTCAATTGAGTTTTGGTCCTGTGTTAGTTTCCACCTGCGGGCTTGGTTCTCTTTGGGGTTGAGTGTGCCGAAATTGTCAGAGCTCTGGCGCGCTCCGTCTGACCTGTCTCCCCCTGTTGACTCGACCGTTGCTGGGTCGGCTATGTTGAAGTGAGCTGATAAATAGGTAGCCCAGTCGGATTCGGATATGTTGGAGTTGATGCCTTTGTGACCTGACTGTTGGAGGCTGTGAATGATCTTCCAAAAGCCGGAGCTGTTCTTCTGTTTGGAGTTATGAAGAATTTTTATCCAAAGATCCTCGTTCAGTTGCCTTTTCCTTTCCCAGGTCTTCTTTTTTAGCAGTGCTTTTAACGTGCAGAGTTTCTTTTGGGTGTCCTCGTTTTTAGGGTATTTTCGGAGTTGTTTGCGAGTCTTTTTTATTTCTCGCTTTATATTTTTTGTCTCTGCAGTTGTTATTTTGCCATGTGTAAACCTGGTGGTGATGTTGCCTTTATGAATGTTTATCCTTGTAGCGTGTTTGGCTCCTAGTTCCGTTACAAAGTCTACCCAGGCGTCAAGTGAGTTGTTGTTTGAACTGGATGTCTGGTGTATGATTATTTTTGTGCTGGTTGATAGTTTCTCAGGCTCGGTGGGCTTGCATCTTATTCTTCTGTAGTTGGTAGTGTGTTCTGTAGCGATGTATCTTCTTTCAACTGCTTCGTTCACGCAGGTCAGTCCAAGATTGGCTTCTAGCGGCAAATGGTCGCTTTGGGCACTTTCTCCTATCTTGAACGAGCTTATTTTCTCATACAGTGGAAGTGACACAAGCATGAAGTCAAGGTGTGAAGAAGTGCTTGATGAGAAATGTGTTGGTGCTGGGGGGATGTCCTCTATGAGTCGTCCGTTGAGCACTCTTAGGTTTAGTTGCTCAAGTTCTTTTACTAACAGGGTTGAGGTTTTGGTGTGTTTGTTTCGGGAGCGGATGGATTGGCTTGGGATTTTCCAGATGGTGTCCATTTCCTTTGTCATTTCGTCCGTAGTTTTATCTCCAAAGAGGTTAAGGTTGAAGTCTCCTGCCACAAGTATGTTCTCCATGTCCCCGTCGACCATAAGCCTTGTCAATTCTTTGACAAGTTCCCTTGACCCAGATTTCTTGTGCTTCGGATGTATGTATGTGTTTATAACATGTAGCTGTTGAATGACCTGGTTGTTTTTAACTGTAAATGACATAGACTGTATTTCGTTTGGTGGGGTAATGTTTACTCTTTTTACTTCCGTTGTGCCAATAGTTGATATTGAGGTAAGTATTGCCAGACCGCCTGAGCTTCGGCCATATTGAGAGCCTCTGGTTGCCAGATGAGTCAAAGTTGTGTAGCCTTGTAAGGGAATATCATTTGGTTCCCAAGTTTCCTGGAGGAGAATCAGGTCAAAACGTTTTAAGTAATTTAATGTTTCTGGGTCCTCCAGTTTGTCTGAAAGGCCGTTGATATTCCAGTTGCATATTCTAATTTTAGTGAGGGGGGCCGCAGAGTCGTAAATTAAGACTGGCGCTTTTTGTCAGTTGGTATCACCTCCAGGTATGGTGCGTGTTATTGTTAAACTGCGTGATGGTAGTTGCTGAGAGATGGTGTTATGAGACAACGGTGAATATTTTTCCAACCCTGGGGAGTAGCTAAGTGCTCCTTTCAGTATTGATTTAGCCAGTTGGGGGCGTTGTTGTTTCCTTTCTTCAAGGAGCAGAGTAGGATAAGCTGGCCTTTTTCCTACTTCGAGCATGAATCCCCACTGTGAGAATCTAAGAGATTCATTCATGATTAGGTTTGCTACCTCCCTTGTTGACCATATGGTCTTTGTTGTTTCGTTTCCTTGTGGGTGGGGGGCTGGTTGGAATTCAAGAGTTAGCAGATCAAAAGTTTTTATGTTTTTTAAGTTGTCTATTGAATTGATTAACTTTAAAATGTTTCCCCTGTTTAAAGTGTCCACTCTTCCTCTGGATATAAATTCGGGAATGAATAAGATTGTATCCGAGTCCTTTTCCCCAGGGGGCGGTGTTTGCTGGTGCGTTTGTTGCTCGGTATGGGTGTACCCGTGTGGCTGGTGGGTATACGAAGTTGTTGTTCCACAATTGGAAATCACCCCCTCCGATTTCTCCTTCATCTGGTTGCTTTCTATGTTGACGACGCTTGTTGATCGGCAATTCTTTGTTGTTTCACTAATAGTGGTCTCAGTTTTGTCGCAGGTGCATTTTTTTTGGGAGATTTTTTGATGTGACTTCTATTCGGATTGGTTTGGGCTCCTCTCGGGCCTGCTTACTGGTTTCCAGAATTGGTTGCGTTGTTGCTGCTTGGCAGACCCGTTGCCCTTTTTGTTCCAGTTCTAATGGGTTTCTGGTTGCTGGATTGTATGTTTGACCGGCGGGATTCTGCTCTAAGTGGAGGCTAAGGGCCTCTTTTGAGAGTGTGAGGGATCCTGTTCCTGCTACTGTTAGCGTCTTTGTTTGCAATGGATTTGTAGGTGATGGTGTAAGATTTGTGGGTTCCCTTTGGTGCTTATGGTCGCCTGGCAACTCCTTATCCCTCGATGTGATAAGATGGTTATTCTCTTCTCTGCTGTCTGCTTCTGCTGTTTTCTTATTCCGGCCCTTTCTTTTTTGCTTTCGTTGGGCCTGGGCATTGGATGGGCTCTCCAGTGGCTCGATTAGTCCTCTTGTGAGGATGTTCTGAGGAGATTCTTCAGGTAGGTTTATGGTGGTTGGAGGCTGGCACCACTGCGGGATTGTTTTTGTGGGTCTTTCCTGTTTCCTGATGCCCTTATGTTGGGAGGGGTATTGGACCTAGCCTCTGTTAATGGAAGTTTTATTGTAGTTGATTCTGTGTCAGTCTTATCGAGCCTGTCGTTTGTTGGGGGAGGCTTTTGTGATGTTTGTTTTTATGTCCTCCAAGAGGTTGCCCAACATTGTAGGTAGAGATGATAGTTTGTCGATGATTGGCGAGCAGATGCAGTTAGTTCTTTCAATTTGGATTATTTTTGCTGACTCTTGTCCTCTTTTTATGAGGCCGTTAAGGTCTGCAAGTTTTCTATCAATCCCCATTGTGGCCTCTGCTAGCCTTTGTAGGACTGTCAGTTGTAGATCAAGCTTATCTGATTGATACTGGAGTGCCGTTGATGATAGCTGTATTGTATTAAGTAGGGTTACCCAAAAGGAGTTAACGGGGTCTCTGGTCCCCTCTGTGGGCAAGTGGGAGCTTTCTTCGCTATTGCTGTTGGTATGTTCCGTAAAGTTATATGCTGCCACTAGTTCGCTCCATTCTTGGGATACCAGGAAGGTCATGTCCCTGTCTGGGGAACTTTGGTCCCCTCTTACAGTGATTGGTGAGGAATTTGCAGGGTCAGGTTTTGATCTCAGTGTGTCAGGAGCCTCAGTATGTCCTTGTGTTTTTTGTTCTAAGTTTGAATGGGTGTTGGTTGCTTGAAAGGATACTATTTTTTGATTTGTTGTTGCTTCTACCACCGCCTGCTGAGTGTGTAAGGAGGTTTTGGTTGGCGATAGATGGCAATGTTTTTTGATGCTGTGGAGCCCCAGGGACCCTTCCATCTCTTGGGCGTGTTTTGTTGGTGTGTCCTCCTTTGGTGAAGGACTTGTTTGGTTTATTTCCTCGGTGCGTCCCTCGATGCTTCCCTCGATGGGTCCCTCTGTTAAGGGGGCTTGGCTGATGGCACCTTCTGGTGGCGTTTTCCTTCTGGTTTCTTTTGCCCAGTGGTCCCCTGCGCCTGCTTCGCCTCCGGCGTCGTCTGTTCTCTCCCCTGGTGTCGGTGCCTTGTGTATTTCTGCTGCTATATAGCTTTTGGTTTGGGGCAAAGCATTGTTTGTTCTTGCAGGTTGTAGTGGAGATTGGAGGCCTGTGATGGAGTCATTTGAGGAGTAGATGGCATTTTCTGGGTTTTTTAAAAAGGTAAATTTTGTGTAAATTTTCGGCTGGAAGCTGTGTTTTATTTCCGTTTGCTGTCCCGCTAAATTAATTAGTTGGTGGGTATTTTTCCTTTTGCTACTTCTGGGTTGTTCTGGAAGTAGGGTTGGGCTGTGATTGATGTCTTTATCGGGTGGCTGACCGTCGGTTGTGTTGATATTGATTTCGTTGGGGCTACTTTCCGGCAAGGTGGTGTTTCTGAGCTCGTGGTTGTGTTATTTCTTTTTCGTTTAGCTGGTTGCTTTGTTGGAAGTCTTCTTTCTCTTCCTGACCTCATGGTGGTCCACTGAATCCCTTTCAAGGGCTCTTGATGCCTCTCAATGCCTCCGTGCCTCCGTGTCTATGTCTCTCACCGTGACAGTGCTGCTCACTGCTGTGGACCGCTGTTTAGGTGCTCATTTGCGCTGTGGTGGTTTGCTGCGGCTCGAGTTCTCCCTGCTTGCCGCTCCGCAACTGCTCACGGTAGCCCGCTCGCGGGCAGTGACTCGCGTGCTGCAAGCGGGCTGCGAGCAGTAGGCTGTAGACTTTCTCACTCTTTCTCACTCTCCTACAGCCGCCGCACTGCTGCGTTTACTCAGCTTCGGGGGGAGGGGGGCTACTACCGGGAGCCTGCCGCCGGGAGCCTCAGCCTCCTACCTGCCGTCACCTCGCTCCACACTTCTCTCGCTGGCTGATGGATATCGGTGCCGGCAGCGAACAATTATTTCTTCAATGGTTCTTCAATGGTTCGCCCGCCAGCCGTCAAGCACCAGTAGGGATCGGTTAATTAATTATTATTTAACTCAAGCAATGTGGGGTGAGTGTGGGTAAAAGTATAGATGAAAGTTGTCTCTGTACTCACGCTCACCTCCGTCAATCATCGTCAAGGTCAGACCCGAGCTCTGTGCCCGCCGAGCCAAGCCAAGACCGCCAAGATGCTCTCTCATCCACCCGCATTCACTCGCGGGCGGGGGAATTGTATCCCGTGTACCGGGACCGGGAGGGGCTGGCTGGAGGAAAGACAGAGCGTCCTGATGCGCTGGTGCAGTGCTCCATAGCCCTGCGGTTGTCCCGCTGTTGTCCGTGATGTCCCTTTGCCGGAAAACAGGGTGGTCGGCAATCGGGGTAATCGGCGGCCGCTTAGGGCTTGGAGGCTTAGAGGACCTCAGCGCTCGGACCTCGGTACAGCCTGATGGCGGCGGCGGCGGCGGCCTGCGTCCTGCTCGTCCTGCTCGACCTGCTCGTTGCTGCTTCGACTGCTTCGCTCTCCACTAGCTCTCTGCTGCTCTCTGCTGGCTGCTGTCAATAATTGTGTCACGACTTTACCAAATGGTGTGTTCCTAGGCAATTAAGTGCCTCCTTTTCCATGATCATGACATTTGAGAGCATGTGTAATAATTCAGGTCATCCCTGTGCACTGTGTAAACATTTCTCTTACATATGATTTAATCGATCATAATGTTGCTCCATTTATAACTGTGAGCTTATATAAAATAGACACAAGACAAGACTTGCCTCCTTAACCAGGAATAAAATCGCAGAAGGAGGGTGGTTCAGCTTCAATTCTTCTAAAAAAAAGTCAGCTCAATGCAGTGGATGTGATCTAATGTGTTAAAGTGAGGCAATCCAAAATCCAGAATTTTAAAGAATACCCTTATTAATTAAAAATAATTGTACCACAGTCTCAATGGCTTCAGATCAGGGGTTCCAGGCTGAGCTAAGAGCAGTATCTTTTGCCAACTCAGCCCTGTGACTTTGCTCTTGCAGACAGGAATCCTATCACAGGATGGAACAGAGATGGGGCTGGTGTGAAGAATTCACTGCAATCACTATCACTGCCCTATTGGCGCTGGTAGTGAGGCTGGAGGATAAACAGGTTTGGGGGTGTGGCGCACGGGCGCAAGGCCTATACAAGTCACACCCAGTCAGCTGTCAGCGCGGGCTTGTCTGACTCTCACAGCATGAGTGTGGCATGTTTAATAGCGCAGGCTAGGGTTACATTGACCCGCATGGTGAAGCATGCTTCGCCTACAACTTGCTTCCTGATCAAAGCCTTGCCGTTTGATTGGTCCTCTTAAAGGGGCAGGGCCTGTGGAACTGTGCCCCACCACACCCCCTCCAGTATTGGCTAAAACCAAAGCAAAAGGCTTGATAGGGAATAGGTTCTTGTACTGGGAGACAGTGAGGGGACTTGAGATTCTTCCCTTTATTCTCTTTTCCGTGAGGAAAACGGTGGTAGGAGCTTTAGTGCTATCTAGAATAGACTACTGCAATGCCCTCTATCTTGGCGCCGGGGCACGGCAGCTCACCAAACTCCAATCATTGTAAATGCAGTAACCTGAGTACTGCTCAGGTTACCTAAACACCACCCAACCTCAGCCAGTATAAAGCAACTCCACTGGCTTCCAGTGAGGCGGCGGGTGAAGTTTAAAGCCCTATGCCTAGTTCATAAAGCCCTCTATGGAGGTGGCGCAATGTACCTACAATCTCTATTCCCTCGGTATGTCCCATCGCGTTGTCTAAGATCTACTGACACCGGACTGGTACAGCTTCAGAGAATAAAAAGATTAAGATGGGGAGGAAAACTTTTTCAATCCAAACAACCAGGTTATGGAATTCAAATCCCCCCCCTCCCCGTCCAACTTCGACTTCAGTCCTGCCATACGCTTTTTAGGAAGAATATTAAAACCTGGCTCTTTATGCAACTCTAATTCTCTCTGCTGTTACGCCTTTCACACACCCCCAGCACCAAGACACCTCAGCATTAGTGCGCTCTATAGATATTTCAGTCAGTCAGAGATGTCCTAAGGCAAGGCATCAGCATGAGAGACCCAGGACCAGACAGGTTCTAGATTTTGAATGGACTGCATGGGTTGTTACAAATATTTGAGCATGCCTTCATAGACTGCACTGCAATAGTTCAGCCTCGAAAGTAAAAGCACCTAAGTGATTATTTTTCAACAGGAAAAGAGAGCAGACATAGAATATTCCTCAGGAGGAAGTTAGTTTGGAAATTGTTGGTACAGAAAATTAAGGATTGCCAAAGACAATATACGAATTGCGAGTTTGGGAAACTAGAAGCAGTAATGTGCTCATACAGATTGACCTTCTGAAAATCAGACTATAAAGGAGAGGATCTTATAAAGAAAATTATTTTTGCTTTATTGGTGTTTAACATAAGATGTGAAAGAGAGTGTTGCAAAGGCCTTCTTTTATGAAACTAGTAGTTTTGTGTGATACAGCATCCACACTGGGGACTGATTTGACTTCCCTTGACTGGCATTATTTACCTACAGAAATGGTTGGGGGTCCTGTTGAACACTTGAGTCTTATTATATACAGGGAGTTAGGTCCTGGGACGTACGGACAGCTGGACCATATGTCAATTTTTGAAAGAAATGTAGTGCTGCTCATACATATGGTTTATAACGTCTCCTTATTTGGAGTAACAAATCACCTTTTACTTGAAGATTTGTCTGGTATTATTTATTTATACCTTGTGAATCATTTTTTAGTTAGAGAATTAGTTTATACGAAAAGACAAACCATGTACAAACAATTATTCAAACAATAAATATACAAAATTACAACACTACTACATAAAACACAAATCTAAACATTTCATATGTACATTTGCACAATATCCACATTTTTAAATGTCATATGTACATTACCAAAGTATCCAAATTTTTGATACAATTCCAATCAAGGAATAAAGAAGAAAATTAAGAAAAAATCAGGTGGAGAAGAGATGAATCAATAACATGCACAATATTAATCAGAATGAATAGACTCAATCAGTGTTTCAGTCATTCAACAGTGCTTGTCTCCATTTGGCCGACGCGTTTCGAACTCATTATATTAATTAGCGTGTTCTCATCAGGGCTGTATGATTTTTCCTGTATGGTTTTGTGCAAAAAATGAAAAGGAAATATACATCAGTTCCTCTTATATAGTGAATAGCCTCAGTGAATTGCTCAAGTATGTGCATTAATTGCAAGGGATTACCTTACAAGAGTTGTCGCAGTTTATTGGGGTTCAGTTGTCGGGATTCAATTGTTTTATGAAGTCCCTGCAGTGGTTTCTAAAAGAGGGGACACTTAATCAGAGCATTATTCCAAAAGAGAGTAGGTTTTTGATGCCAAAAACATGTGCACTCATATCTAAAATTTTGTCGCATGTGTTACCTTAATCGGCTTGCGATAGGCATCCAAAGTAATTTCTAGGAGGTCTTGTTAGGTACCCGCCGGTACCAATTGCGAGCCTGAGGGAATGAATGAAGTGGAATGTGAACACTTGAGTCTTGGCATTGGGAGAACTGAATCATGATTGACTTTGTCCGAGGGTTAACCTCCTCTGAGGATGTTACCCCTGGTCTTAGCCATCTACTCAAGCTAGCAGTGCTAAAAGGTTTTCAGATAATCATCCTTTAGCACTGTCGGCTCCTAATTATCTGTGTCTCCTACATGGTTGTTAGCAGGTATTCATGTTTACTAGTTGTGAATATAGGATTTGTTTACTTTCACCCACAAGTAGACTGCATTTCAGCAAAGAGCTTAACTCTTCAATTAACCTGGCAGGTGGGAGCTCAGTTTTGGATATGATGAACAGTCAACATCCTAGATGTGTTAGGCCATGTACTTACATCATCTTTAGAGTCATGTTGGTCAAGTGGTTTGTTACAGCTTGTTACAGGACACAAAGGACTTAGGGCATTTGCCAGGAGGTTACTTGCCAGGGTTTGTATCTTGTCTATCCCATACCGCCTCTGTCATAATGTGCTTTAACTGCACTGTTAATAATGCCTTCTTCATCCAAACTCACAGTCCATATTTCCAACTATCTCCCATGTTCTTTTGTTTTGGTGTTTCTTTTTCACTCCCCTCACCATCCAGTTTCCAACCTCTTATTTCCGTTGGAGTTAGCTTGCAATTATTTTCTCCTTTTCGGTGTTTTGAGTGTTGTTAAATTAAAGTGTAGGCCATTAAGCCACACACAGTTCATTATTGACATAAACTAGCATGTGGTGATCACTGTTAGAAATGGGGTCTCTATTTGGTAGTAGTTTGTATCCTGTCCATGGAGGGCCCCTACTCCAGTTAGGGTAAGTACGTTACACACCTAAGATAAACCCTGCTCACCCCCTTGGTAGCTTGGCACAAAGCAGTCAGGCTCACCCCAGAGGCAATGTGTAAAGTATCTGTACACACACACGCACACAGTAGCACAGTGAAAACACTACAAAAGGACTACAAACCAGTTTAGAAAAACAGCAAATATTTATCTGATTAAAACAATACCTAAACAAAATAAATCCAACATACACAAGTCAAGTTATGAATTTTTAAAGATTAAATAAAGTTGTAATTCTTAAAAATCAGTGGATGCGCTTCATTAGGACAAAGTACCTTAGATGCGTCAAAAATCAAAGACGATGCAAAGCTTTTTGTATCACCATAACTCACCTCCAAGGGCCAAGGAACTGGATTTGGCACCTCTTCGGCTACTAGGACTCACAGCAGCAGAGTCCAAATGAATGCAGGTGATGTCATTGATGGCCACGAGACTTCTTAAAATGACACAAGCTCATATGAAGCCCTTGGTGCTCCTTGGAAGCAGGATGTAGAAAGCAAAGTCCAGTCCTTTCACTCACAGGACAGAAGCAGCAAGCAGCTATCCAACACAGCAAAGCAAATAGCAAAGTAGCAATCTCTCTTGACAGCAATCCTGCACTTCTTCCTGGCACAATGCCCTCAAACCAGAAGTGTTGTATATGATGGTTTTACAGACCCAGTACTGATACCCATGTAAGCCTTTGAAGCAGGAAAACGTTAAAAGAACGTCTTTGTAGAGCACAAGACCCTGCCTTTCCCTGCCCTGGCTCCAGACACACTACAGGGGGGTGGAGAATTCTTTGTGTGAGGATAGGCACAGCCCTATTCAGGTGCCAGGGTCAACTCCTCCCACCACTCTTGCTCAGGAAGGCCCATCAGCCTAGTGATGAGGCATCAGGATATGCAGGGCAAACCTCAGCTCCCATTGTGTGACTGCCTAGAGTGAATGCACAAACAGCCCAACTGTTATTCTGACCCAGACGTGTATTCAGAGGCAGGAAGAGGCACAGAATGGTTTAAGTAACAAAAAAGCCAACTTTCTAAAAGTTGAATTTTCAGACCTGCAACTTAGAAACCACCATCACTAAAAGATGTGTTTTTAAATTGTAAGTTCAGAGACACTGAACTCCACTTTTCTATCAGGTCCCAATTGGCATATACACTTGTAAGACGTTAGAAGGCAGCCTCAATGCTAACCTATGTGAGAGATAGGCCTTGTTGTAGTGAAAACGAAATTAGAAGTATTTCACTACAAGCACATATAAAACACAACCGTACATGTCCTTTCTTTTAAATACACTGTGCCCTGCCCATGGGGCTACCTTTAGGCCTACCTTAGGGGTGCCTTACATGTTATAAAAGGAAAGGTTTGGGCCTGGTAAGTGGGTGCACCTGCCAGATCGAAATGGAAGTTTAAAACTGCACACACAGACACTGCAGTGACAGGCGTGGGACATGTTTACAGGGCTACTCATGTGGGTTGCACAATCAGTGCTGCAGGGCCACTAGTAGCATTTGATTTGCAGGCCCTGGGCACATGTAGTGCACTTTACTAGGGACTTATTAGTAAATCAAATATGCCAATCATGGGGAAACCAAACATACCATGTTTTAGAGGATAGAGTATATGCACTTTAGCACTAGCATCGGTGAGGTGACTAGAGTCCTAAAACCAACAAAAAGAAGGTTAGAAAAATACAGGAGGAAGTCAAAATGTGTGAGGAAAACGCTGCAAAAAGGGCCAGGTCCAACAATCACCCTATTAAACAACCATGAAATACATGAATAATCAAAGAACACAATGTATATAAATGAAAAATGATGGGGCCTTTTCCCAAACTGCATTTTGTAGTATGTAAAGTAGTACTACAGTAATACTACTTACCACAAAATACCATTTACAAACCAACAAGTGGAATGCTCCACCCCTCTAATCTTTTCTATGGGGAGATCCCCGCATGCGTAAAATCATTTGTAATTTTACTACTTAGTAGTAAAATTGGTAAGGGCCATGGGAGTAGTGAGATCATTGTGACTATCTACTACAGTGCATTATCTCCTGTAATGCTAGGCCCTCTCTGTGAATCAATTCCCAGTCCTTCTAATGTTCTTCCAGCTCTCTCCGCCATTTCATTTCTTTTGGTTCACTTGATTACAATTGCTAGTTGTCTCCTTCTATCGCTGACATGTCACGATTTTTGTACTGTACCGATTATTGTATATAGCTCTAGCCTTTGTCCTATTGTATTCAATTTCTTTACGCCGATTTTGGTACTGTACTGATCACTGTATATAACTTTGGCCTTGTCCTTAATGTAATCAATTCCCTTACCCCATCCATTTATTTTGCTTATGCCTAACCTGTATGTAACGTGTTTATCCCTGTAAAGCGCTCTGATACCCTAACGGGTCATTTTCGCGCTATGCAAAACCTCAAATAAATAGATACTATATGGTGAGAGATGAGAGAGGGCAAAATAAGGGTCATGGGAGGGACATGCTAATGAAATCATGCACACACAAAAGAGTAAAGAACCCTTGCTATTCACAAATGGCATCTCTAACTTCCTATCTACCCCATGCTTACTGTAACTTAAAAGACCACCACAAACAGTCCTAAATGTACTCCAGCCCAGCCTAGGAGTAAGTCTAGAACCACACATGGCCAACTGCAGGTACTGCAACAAACTCCCGTTTAGAATAATGGAGGCAGGAACCTAAAATAACAGCACTTCGGAAATAATGTAAAATGATTACATTATTTTACCTTTTAAAATACAAATATTCATATTTTTGTTTGTGGTGTTAAAACATAATTATGTTTATTAAATACTTAAATGTTAGTGAGGGTGGAATTGTCTAATTTTGTTTTAAAATAATATTGATAAATGACATTAGTATATTATCAACATGATTCATTAATATTTCTGATGAGTTATGGTGCTTTAACATTTAATTGTATTAGTTCTAAGTTAATAACAATTATTTTAATGTCAGTTACGTTTTGTACAGTTTTTTTTAAATAGTTAATAAAGTTTAATGTTTTTCTATATACTTTACGTTCAGATAGGTTGTGGAGATCTCAGCCTAACTGTGAAAAGTTATTAACAATAACTTTACTCATGTAAATGCAATCTAATCTGCTTAGATGCTTCGACCCCCTGGTTTCAGGTGCTGGAGACCTGTTACTCTAAACTTTGGTGTACATTTATACTTGGAAATGGTGAACAGCAAAAATGTGTAGCCTTACACCTAGATGCAAGAGTAAATGTACAGATGAGTAAATGTACACGTGTACCTTTAACTTTGTGAGAAGGAATTCTCAATTGAGGTGAGAGAGGCCTGGGGCAGGTAGGTAGTGGAAATGATTCATTGAGGTGCAGTTTCTAACTATTATGAGGGTGGGCTACATTTCAAAGAGCCAGCAATGTATAAGTAGGCAAGCTACTAAGCTAGTGTCAAGTAAATACAGTTCTAAATAGATGTATTTTTAAAATAAATCAGAAAAACACGAGGAGAAACATACATGAAAAAATGCTAAGGAAACATAAACCTTAGGTGAATCATTGAGCCAACAGCTAATGCTGGCTCTGTTTATCTTTTTACTTTCTGAAAGCAACCTTTTCTTCACTCTCCACCTTTCAAAGCACAGTATTTTAACTGTCTCCTTTTTGGTTGTGTTTTGTTAGGTGGCAAGGCCAGTGGCTGCTAAATGTATTCCTGCTTCTATAACCTCCTTCAGAAATGTCCCAGTGACCTTTTCCGCTAGTTAAATATTTACAATATGTAGAACATATATTCATGTGCATGTGGAGAGGATAACAAGCTGTGTAAGCATTTTTTAAATTATTTTGCCAAGCAGCATATGTTTTTGATCATGACATCATGTGGAGAATATCTGTCTCTCAAGTTTTCTAAATATAGCTTGGCAGAACTTTATGTATCTGTTCAACAGTTTTGAAAAATCCCCATTCATGTTTCAGTGTGTTAGAATTCAGCTACAACATTTTGCAGAAGGGTACATAGTCATGCGTTGCTGCCTGCCAAGCCAGTATAGAGGTTTACACCTCCGCTGACCCAGCAGTCAGATGCTGTGCAATTTGCATTTGCACAGACCAAGCACTTAGTTATGATAGCACAGCACATTCTCTATCTGGCCCCCCGGGTGTGAGGTTGTATGAAGCCTATCAATCAGTGACGGCTCCTCCGCTAAGGCGGTGAAGCATTGGCCCACTGAGTGTTAAAGGAAAAATAAAATGATAATAACGCAACGTAAATAAAGTTACATTATTGTTGTTTTATTTTTCCGTATGGAGCCCGAGCCAGGTTAGGGCAGGATGAGGCTGGGCTGTGTCACAGGGAGATTAATGCCCCGGTTACTTACCGGTAATCTTCATTACTCCGAGTCCATGTCTTCCTCGCCACAGTAATCACATATGAGCCTCCGGCTCCACACAGAACTCCAAGTAAAAAATAAAAGAGCAGCGCTCTAGTCTCCCCTCCCTCCTCCAATATGGCCCCAGAGGCTTCATCCAATCCTATAAAAGGATACATATCAACCAGCTCGACCTGAAAAACCAAGCCGCAGACATGAAGCCACCACCAGGGCCGGGAGGGAAGGGAAACTATACTGTGGCGAGGAAGACATGGACTCGGAGTAATGAAGATTACCGGTAAGTAACCGGGGCATTACCTCCTCGTCCTGTCTTCCTCGCCACAGTAATCACATATGAGCCGATACCAAAGCAATCAGCTTCATGTAAGGAAAACAGACCACACCAACAGTGCAGCGAAAACATATTGTAATATACAGAGTCACAACAACCCAAAAAAAAGGACAACCTCTCAAGGTACCCCAGCAGACAAAACAGAAGAGGCAAACGAAACAGAACCCCCACCCCCAAGTTGGAGGCGGTAATGGGACATGAAGGTATGCGGAGAAGACCACGTAGCAGCCCTGCAAACATCCTCCATAGACACCCCTGTGAAAGAAGCCCAGGATACAGCAACAGATCTGGTGGAACGACCCTGAACAGGAAGAGTCGGAACCACAGAGACCGAAGCATATGCCAATAGAACGGCCTCCTTAATCCACCGACTGAACGTGGACAGGGAGGGTATCAGACCCCTGACGCGACAAATCGAAATTGACAAACAAGTCGTCAACCGTACAAAAGGAAGACGTGCGAGACAAAAAAATCAGCAAGGCACGACGAACATCCAAGAGGTGCAAAAGGGACTCCTCAGCCGAGGAAGGATCAGGACAAAGAACCGGAAGAACCACCTCAGCAGACCGGAGGAAAAAAAAAGAATCCACCTCAGGAACAAAGGCAGGATGAGGGCGTAAGACCACACGGGCCGCCAAAACCAACAAAAATGGGGCAGAGCGAAGGAAAGCACCCAACTCACCCATACGTCTGGCAGAGGCAATCGCCACAAGAAACACCACCTTGAGAGTCAAAAACTACAAGTCCACAGACTCTAAAGGTACGAAAGGAACCAACCACAAGGAATGCAAAACCAAAGGAAGGTCCCAAGGAGGAGGACACATGAGAGGACGGGGGCTCTGGAAAGAAAGAGACTTAAAAAGTCGAGCAACCAACGGAGAAATGGAAACCAAAGGCAGGACATGAAATGCCCGAATGGTGGCCCAATGAGCCAGAAGGGTCGAATTTGCCAATCCCAACACAAACCCATCGCACAGAAAGGCCAGAATGCGGGCCGGATCCAAAGAACCCAGTGACAGCCCACGACCAACACACCAAGAAGCAAAACGATCCCAATGCTTGGCATAAGATTTAAGCGCAGAAGGCCTCCATGACTGCAGAATGACCCCAGCCACAGCCACCGAACAACCCACACGCATCAGAGACTCCCTCACAAGAGCCAGGCCCGCAGACCCAGGGAACGGAACACAGGCAGAGGAAGAAGAGGACCCAACAGAGGATACGGCACGAACGGCAAGGCCCACCCCGGAGACACAGCCAAGTCCACCAGAAGGGGAAACCAAGGGCGACGCTTCCAACAAGGAGCAACCAGAAGCACCAATGACCCCTCCCGCTTGATCTTATGTAACACAGCAGGAAGCAGGGGAACAGGGGGAAACGCATACAGCAGACCCTTCGGCCAAAGGAACGAAAGAGCGTCCACCCTCCAGGCATCCCGGCAAGGCAAAATAGTGCAAAAACAACGGAACTGGGCATTGTCCGGGGAGGCAAACAGGTCCACAATCGGACAGCCAAACAGCATGCGCAACCTCCTGAACATCCACCACGTGAGAGACAAGGACCCCATGGAAGGAAAACACCCGGCCCAGACAATCCGCCACAGTGTACTCCGCACCAGGCAGGAAGATGACAGACAGGGACTCCAGATGCACCGCCGCCCAAGAACCAAGCCGACAGGCCAGGCAACCGAGGGAGCGAACCCTGCACCCTCCTTGATGGTTCACATAAGACATCACAACCAGATAGTCCGTCCGGACCTGCACGTGGTGACCCTGAACAAGATCCGAGAAGTCCAACAGACCCAGAAGGACGGCCTTCAGTTCCTAGTAGTTGGAGGAACAAGACAACACCGACTGAGGCCAAATCCCTAGAGTCGTCGAAGCCCCCAGAGTAGCACCCCACCCCAGCAGGCTGGCAACGGCAGTGACCACGCGGGTGGGAACAATCAGAAAGGGGCGGCCCTTGGACAGAAGACCCACGTCCAACCACCAACTCAGGACCACCCGAACCTCCTCCGACATAGGATCCAGAACACCCATATCGAGGGAACAGGGGACCCAAAGCGACAAAATGTGGGACACCACCGGGTACATATGGAGGCGAGCCCACGGCACCGTCAACAACGAAGCCGACAGCAGACCCTGAACCCGTAACCACAGGCTCACAGGATGAGAAAAACCCCACCAACAGGGAACGAACAGCAGACATCAGGGACAGAACACGGGGAGGGGGCAGGAACACCATCCCCAACTGAGTCTTGAACAGAGCCCCAATGAAAACAATGTTTGTGCAGGAACCAGGGAGGACTTCGGCACATTCACGAGGAACCCATGATGCGCCAGGACATGGCACACCTTCTGGACATGCAACTCCGCCGTAGGAAGAGAAGAAGCAGAAATAAAAATGTCGTCCAGATAAGGAAACACAATAACGCCCCCCTCCCGCAAATGTCCAATAAGAGGAGCCAGAATCTCAGTAAAGATCCGGGGAGCAGAGCAGAGCTCAAGGGGCAGTACCTGGAAAAGGAAAATGACGACCCAGCACGCAAAACAGGAGAAACTCCGAGAGGCTGGATGAACAGGGATATGCAGATAAGCATCTCACAAGTCGATCGAAGCAAGGAAGATGCCCTGAGACATCAGAGAAAGAACAACCGAAGAGAAACCAATTCGAACTTCATGTGAGGGATGCAATCATACAACCACCTAAGGTCCAACACCAGCCGAAGAACCCCAGTGCGCTCGGACATCAGGAACAGGATGGAATACACACCCAACCCCAATCGATCGCGGGGAACAGGAATCACCGCCCTTTTGACCACCAGGGAATCGATGCCGTCCCAAAAGCGCCAATCTCCGTACAGGGTCTCTGGGACAAGGCGGGGCCCTGAAACAGTCAGGGGGAGTCTGGGAAAAACCAAGACGAACACCCTCCGAAACCACTCGAAGAACCCGCATGACCGACACAGTCTCGCGTCAATAGTCAATGAATCAAGGGAGACGACCCCCAACCGGGCCGACACCAAGAGCGAGCCCTACATGATTAGGAAGTGGGAGCGGAGGAGGCAGAAGCACCAGAGAACCGGGACTCGCCAAAGGAAGGAGTACCCCGGCCACGCCCCCTCCCATGAAAGGGCCGACCAACCAAGAATGACCAAAAGCATTCAGGGAACCAAAGGCATGGAAGCGATCAGTACGCCCAGGAGCAAGGATCATACGGTCCTCCGCAGTCAACTCCACCATGACATCCAAAGGAGGATCAAACAACTAAACACCCGAAAAAAAGGATCATCATCCGGAGAATATACAGCGCAGCACCATCTATCCAGGAGCGAAGAACAAAGGAAAACATCAGAAAGCAGGCGCACCCGCAGCTCCAACATCGCCAGAGTAGAAGAATAACTACCCATGGTGAATAGGCAACACCCCTGACAGAAAAACAATGCAGCTGCAAAAGTGCGCTTCACCGCACCAACCATTACTCACAGCAAAATCCCGCAGTGGGTATCGTGTACACAAAAACGTGAAAAAGAACCCCTGACCACATACTACCATACATGTATCCATATCAAAACAGAAGAATGTATAGGCAAAGAATCAGTCTCAGGGCGCTGATACCGCGAAAACAGATCTTCCACTAGATCCACCAAAGATGCAGGAAACACCAAGTTCACACGAATGTAACCCAGCACCACCATCAGGCATCACCCAGCACAAAGCGACCTCGGACATCAACGCCCACAACAGCGACAGAATCAGCAGCAGTAGCGCCATCCACCTTCGCCTCATCACCAGGAGGAACAGGCACCTGACCCTGCAATGCCGTAGCCATAGCAGAAGTAATCAAAGCTGCAACAATTCAAAAGAATGAATTGCCACCTCTGACCCAGAAGTCCCTTGCAAGGACCCAGGAGCAGGAAAGTCTAGAGAACCACGCCCCATCATATTCACACACGAGTGGACGAGTGGAGTCAACACAAGCATTGAACAGGACAACATGCCTGGCCGAAAAATGCCCCGAGGTTGCTAGGCAACCACATAAATCAACCCACGCATGACTACAATAACATAAATGCATTGAAGAAGAGCCGCGCGCATGCGCAAAAAGACAGCCATATACCACCTTGCATGGTCGGAGAAATCCGAAAGCTGATCGCTGCTAAAGAATATGCCCAGAACAGTAGCAAAAACGATTCAAAAGGGGGTGGTGATGGACAGAGTATCTGAATTAAGCAGAACACTCCTACCCAGTCAAAAGATCAGGTCTTGATCCATCACCGTTTTTTAGCTCACTGCACCATCCCAGTTCAGAACCTGGCTACATGCAAATTAGTCTGACCCTGGCCCAGTGCATCATGGGAACAGGGCAGACCAAACTACCAAGCCAATTCTTTACTGGAAAGGAAACAAGCTTCCGGGGACCGGTTTCTGGCATTACAGCCGTCTTCGGCCCGGCTTGCTTGAATCCTGATGGTGCAGTGAGCAAGGGACTCACATCTGAGCATACCCTTCCAGACTTGTGGTGGCCAAAACGATTCAAAAGGGGGTGGTGATGGACAGAGTATCTGAATTAAGCAGAACACTCCTACCCAGTCAAAAGATCAGGGCTTGATCCATCACCGTTTTTTAGCTCACTGCACCATCCCAGTTCAGAACCTGGCTACATGCAAATTAGTCTGACCCTGGCCCAGTGCATCATGGGAACAGGGCAGACCAAACTAACAAGCCAATTCTTTACTGGAAAGGAAACAAGCTTCCGGGGACCGGTTTCTGGCATTACAGCCGTCTTCGGCCCGGCTTGCTTGAATCCTGATGGTGCAGTGAGCAAGGGACTCACATCTGAGCATACCCTTCCACACTTGTGGTGGCCAAAACGATTCAAAAGGGGGTGGTGATGGACAGAGTATCTGAATTAAGCAGAACACTCCTACCCAGTCAAAAGATCGGGGCTTGATCCATCACCGTCTTTTAGCTCACTGCACCATCCCAGTTCAGAACCTGGCTACATGCAAATTAGTCTGACCCTGGCCCAGTGCATCATGGGAACAGGGCAGACCAAACTACCAAGCCAATTCTTTACTGGAAAGGAAACAAGCTTCCGGGGACCGGTTTCTGGCATTACAGCTGTCTTCGGCCCGGCTTGCTTGAATCCTGATGGTGCAGTGAGCAAGGGACTCACATCTGAGCATACCCTTCCACACTTGTGGTGGCCAAAACGATTCAAAAGGGGGTGGTGATGGACAGAGTATCTGAATTAAGCAGAACACTCCTACCCAGTCAAAAGATCAGGGCTTGATCCATCACCGTTTTTTAGCTCACTGCACCATCCCAGTTCAGAACCTGGCTACATGCAAATTAGTCTGACCCTGGCCCAGTGCATCATGGGAACAGGGCAGACCAAACTACCAAGCCAATTCTTTACTGGAAAGGAAACAAGCTTCCGGGGACCGGTTTCTGGCATTACAGCCGTCTTCGGCCCGGCTTGCTTGAATCCTGATGGTGCAGTGAGCAAGGGACTCACATCTGAGCATACCCTTCCACACTTGTGGTGGCCAAAACGATTCAAAAGGGGGTGGTGATGGACAGAGTATCTGAATTAAGCAGAACACTCCTACCCAGTCAAAAGATCAGGGCTTGATCCATCACCGTTTTTTAGCTCACTGCACCATCCCAGTTCAGAACCTGGCTACATGCAAATTAGTCTGACCCTGGCCCAGTGCATCATGGGAACAGGGCAGACCAAACTACCAAGCCAATTCTTTACTGGAAAGGAAACAAGCTTCCGGGGACCGGTTTCTGGCATTACAGCCGTCTTCGGCCCGGCTTGCTTGAATCCTGATGGTGCAGTGAGCAAGGGACTCACATCTGAGCATACCCTTCCACACTTGTGGTGGCCAAAACGATTCAAAAGGGGGTGGTGATGGACAGAGTATCTGAATTAAGCAGAACACTCCTACCCAGTCAAAAGATCAGGGCTTGATCCATCACCGTTTTTTAGCTCACTGCACCATCCCAGTTCAGAACCTGGCTACATGCAAATTAGTCTGACCCTGGCCCAGTGCATCATGGGAACAGGGCAGACCAAACTACCAAGCCAATTCTTTACTGGAAAGGAAACAAGCTTCCGGGGACCGGTTTCTGGCATTACAGCCGTCTTCGGCCCGGCTTGCTTGAATCCTGATGGTGCAGTGAGCAAGGGACTCACATCTGAGCATACCCTTCCACACTTGTGGTGGCCAAAACGATTCAAAAGGGGGTGGTGATGGACAGAGTATCTGAATTAAGCAGAACACTCCTACCCAGTCAAAAGATCAGGGCTTGATCCATCACCGTTTTTTAGCTCACTGCACCATCCCAGTTCAGAACCTGGCTACATGCAAATTAGTCTGACCCTGGCCCAGTGCATCATGGGAACAGGGCAGACCAAACTACCAAGCCAATTCTTTACTGGAAAGGAAACAAGCTTCCGGGGACCGGTTTCTGGCATTACAGCCGTCTTCGGCCCGGCTTGCTTGAATCCTGATGGTGCAGTGAGCAAGGGACTCACATCTGAGCATACCCTTCCAGACTTGTGGTGGCCAAAACGATTCAAAAGGGGGTGGTGATGGACAGAGTATCTGAATTAAGCAGAACACTCCTACCCAGTCAAAAGATCAGGGCTTGATCCATCACCGTTTTTTAGCTCACTGCACCATCCCAGTTCAGAACCTGGCTACATGCAAATTAGTCTGACCCTGGCCCAGTGCATCATGGGAACAGGGCAGACCAAACTAACAAGCCAATTCTTTACTGGAAAGGAAACAAGCTTCCGGGGACCGGTTTCTGGCATTACAGCCGTCTTCGGCCCGGCTTGCTTGAATCCTGATGGTGCAGTGAGCAAGGGACTCACATCTGAGCATACCCTTCCACACTTGTGGTGGCCAAAACGATTCAAAAGGGGGTGGTGATGGACAGAGTATCTGAATTAAGCAGAACACTCCTACCCAGTCAAAAGATCAGGGCTTGATCCATCACCGTTTTTTAGCTCACTGCACCATCCCAGTTCAGAACCTGGCTACATGCAAATTAGTCTGACCCTGGCCCAGTGCATCATGGGAACAGGGCAGACCAAACTACCAAGCCAATTCTTTACTGGAAAGGAAACAAGCTTCCGGGGACCGGTTTCTGGCATTACAGCCGTCTTCGGCCCGGCTTGCTTGAATCCTGATGGTGCAGTGAGCAAGGGACTCACATCTGAGCATACCCTTCCACACTTGTGGTGGCCAAAACGATTCAAAAGGGGGTGGTGATGGACAGAGTATCTGAATTAAGCAGAACACTCCTACCCAGTCAAAAGATCAGGGCTTGATCCATCACCGTTTTTTAGCTCACTGCACCATCCCAGTTCAGAACCTGGCTACATGCAAATTAGTCTGACCCTGGCCCAGTGCATCATGGGAACAGGGCAGACCAAACTACCAAGCCAATTCTTTACTGGAAAGGAAACAAGCTTCCGGGGACCGGTTTCTGGCATTACAGCCGTCTTCGGCCCGGCTTGCTTGAATCCTGATGGTGCAGTGAGCAAGGGACTCACATCTGAGCATACCCTTCCACACTTGTGGTGGCCAAAACGATTCAAAAGGGGGTGGTGATGGACAGAGTATCTGAATTAAGCAGAACACTCCTACCCAGTCAAAAGATCAGGGCTTGATCCATCACCGTTTTTTAGCTCACTGCACCATCCCAGTTCAGAACCTGGCTACATGCAAATTAGTCTGACCCTGGCCCAGTGCATCATGGGAACAGGGCAGACCAAACTACCAAGCCAATTCTTTACTGGAAAGGAAACAAGCTTCCGGGGACCGGTTTCTGGCATTACAGCCGTCTTCGGCCCGGCTTGCTTGAATCCTGATGGTGCAGTGAGCAAGGGACTCACATCTGAGCATACCCTTCCACACTTGGGGTGGCCAAAACGATTCAAAAGGGGGTGGTGATGGACAGAGTATCTGAATTAAGCAGAACACTCCTACCCAGTCAAAAGATCAGGGCTTGATCCATCACCGTTTTTTAGCTCACTGCACCATCCCAGTTCAGAACCTGGCTACATGCAAATTAGTCTGACCCTGGCCCAGTGCATCATGGGAACAGGGCAGACCAAACTACCAAGCCAATTCTTTACTGGAAAGGAAACAAGCTTCCGGGGACCGGTTTCTGGCATTACAGCCGTCTTCGGCCCGGCTTGCTTGAATCCTGATGGTGCAGTGAGCAAGGGACTCACATCTGAGCATACCCTTCCACACTTGTGGTGGCCAAAACGATTCAAAAGGGGGTGGTGATGGACAGAGTATCTGAATTAAGCAGAACACTCCTACCCAGTCAAAAGATCAGGGCTTGATCCATCACCGTTTTTTAGCTCACTGCACCATCCCAGTTCAGAACCTGGCTACATGCAAATTAGTCTGACCCTGGCCCAGTGCATCATGGGAACAGGGCAGACCAAACTACCAAGCCAATTCTTTACTGGAAAGGAAACAAGCTTCCGGGGACCGGTTTCTGGCATTACAGCCGTCTTCGGCCCGGCTTGCTTGAATCCTGATGGTGCAGTGAGCAAGGGACTCACATCTGAGCATACCCTTCCACACTTGGGGTGGCCAAAACGATTCAAAAGGGGGTGGTGATGGACAGAGTATCTGAATTAAGCAGAACACTCCTACCCAGTCAAAAGATCAGGGCTTGATCCATCACCGTTTTTTAGCTCACTGCACCATCCCAGTTCAGAACCTGGCTACATGCAAATTAGTCTGACCCTGGCCCAGTGCATCATGGGAACAGGGCAGACCAACCTACCAAGCCAATTCTTTACTGGAAAGGAAACAAGCTTCCGGGGACCGGTTTCTGGCATTACAGCCGTCTTCGGCCCGGCTTGCTTGAATCCTGATGGTGCAGTGAGCAAGGGACTCACATCTGAGCATACCCTTCCACACTTGTGGTGGCCAAAACGATTCAAAAGGGGGTGGTGATGGACAGAGTATCTGAATTAAGCAGAACACTCCTACCCAGTCAAAAGATCAGGGCTTGATCCATCACCGTTTTTTAGCTCACTGCACCATCCCAGTTCAGAACCTGGCTACATGCAAATTAGTCTGACCCTGGCCCAGTGCATCATGGGAACAGGGCAGACCAAACTAACAAGCCAATTCTTTACTGGAAAGGAAACAAGCTTCCGGGGACCGGTTTCTGGCATTACAGCCGTCTTCGGCCCGGCTTGCTTGAATCCTGATGGTGCAGTGAGCAAGGGACTCACATCTGAGCATACCCTTCCACACTTGTGGTGGCCAAAACGATTCAAAAGGGGGTGGTGATGGACAGAGTATCTGAATTAAGCAGAACACTCCTACCCAGTCAAAAGATCAGGGCTTGATCCATCACCGTTTTTTAGCTCACTGCACCATCCCAGTTCAGAACCTGGCTACATGCAAATTAGTCTGACCCTGGCCGAGTGCATCATGGGAACAGAGCAGACCAAACTACCAAGCCAATTCTTTACTGGAAAGGAAACAAGCTTCCGGGGACCGGTTTCTGGCATTACAGCCGTCTTCGGCCCGGCTTGCTTGAATCCTGATGGTGCAGTGAGCAAGGGATTCACATCTGAGCATACCCTTCCACACTTGTGGTGGCCAAAACGATTCAAAAGGGGGTGGTGATGGACAGAGTATCTGAATTAAGCAGAACACTCCTACCCAGTCAAAAGATCAGGGCTTGATCCATCACCGTTTTTTAGCTCACTGCACCATCCCAGTTCAGAACCTGGCTACATGCAAATTAGTCTGACCCTGGCCCAGTGCATCATGGGAACAGGGCAGACCAAACTACCAAGCCAATTCTTTACTGGAAAGGAAACAAGCTTCCGGGGACCGGTTTCTGGCATTACAGCCGTCTTCGGCCCGGCTTGCTTGAATCCTGATGGTTCAGTGAGCAAGGGACTCACATCTGAGCATACCCTTCCACACTTGTGGTGGCCAAAACGATTCAAAAGGGGGTGGTGATGGACAGAGTATCTGAATTAAGCAGAACACTCCTACCCAGTCAAAAGATCAGGGCTTGATCCATCACCGTTTTTTAGCTCACTGCACCATCCCAGTTCAGAACCTGGCTACATGCAAATTAGTCTGACCCTGGCCCAGTGCATCATGGGAACAGGGCAGACCAAACTAACAAGCCAATTCTTTACTGGAAAGGAAACAAGCTTCCGGGGACCGGTTTCTGGCATTACAGCCGTCTTCGGCCCGGCTTGCTTGAATCCTGATGGTGCAGTGAGCAAGGGACTCACATCTGAGCATACCCTTCCACACTTGTGGTGGCCAAAACGATTCAAAAGGGGGTGGTGATGGACAGAGTATCTGAATTAAGCAGAACACTCCTACCCAGTCAAAAGATCAGGGCTTGATCCATCACCGTTTTTTAGCTCACTGCACCATCCCAGTTCAGAACCTGGCTACATGCAAATTAGTCTGACCCTGGCCGAGTGCATCATGGGAACAGGGCAGACCAAACTACCAAGCCAATTCTTTACTGGAAAGGAAACAAGCTTCCGGGGACCGGTTTCTGGCATTACAGCCATCTTCGGCCCGGCTTGCTTGAATCCTGATGGTGCAGTGAGCAAGGGACTCACATCTGAGCATACCCTTCCACACTTGTGGTGGCCAAAACGATTCAAAAGGGGGTGGTGATGGACAGAGTATCTGAATTAAGCAGAACACTCCTACCCAGTCAAAAGATCAGGGCTTGATCCATCACCGTTTTTTAGCTCACTGCACCATCCCAGTTCAGAACCTGGCTACATGCAAATTAGTCTGACCCTGGCCCAGTGCATCATGGGAACAGGGCAGACCAAACTACCAAGCCAATTCTTTACTGGAAAGGAAACAAGCTTCCGGGGACCGGTTTCTGGCATTACAGCCATCTTCGGCCCGGCTTGCTTGAATCCTGATGGTGCAGTGAGCAAGGGACTCACATCTGAGCATACCCTTCCACACTTGTGGTGGCCAAAACGATTCAAAAGGGGGTGGTGATGGACAGAGTATCTGAATTAAGCAGAACACTCCTACCCAGTCAAAAGATCAGGGCTTGATCCATCACAGTTTTTTAGCTCACTGCACCATCCCAGTTCAGAACCTGGCTACATGCAAATTAGTCTGACCCTGGCCCAGTGCATCATGGGAACAGGGCAGACCAAACTAACAAGCCAATTCTTTACTGGAAAGGAAACAAGCTTCCGGGGACCGGTTTCTGGCATTACAGCCGTCTTCGGCCCGGCTTGCTTGAATCCTGATGGTGCAGTGAGCAAGGGACTCACATCTGAGCATACCCTTCCACACTTGTGGTGGCCAAAACGATTCAAAAGGGGGTGGTGATGGACAGAGTATCTGAATTAAGCAGAACACTCCTACCCAGTCAAAAGATCAGGGCTTGATCCATCACCGTTTTTTAGCTCACTGCACCATCCCAGTTCAGAACCTGGCTACATGCAAATTAGTCTGACCCTGGCCCAGTGCATCATGGGAACAGGGCAGACCAAACTAACAAGCCAATTCTTTACTGGAAAGGAAACAAGCTTCCGGGGACCGGTTTCTGGCATTACAGCCGTCTTCGGCCCGGCTTGCTTGAATCCTGATGGTGCAGTGAGCAAGGGACTCACATCTGAGCATACCCTTCCACACTTGTGGTGGCCAAAACGATTCAAAAGGGGGTGGTGATGGACAGAGTATCTGAATTAAGCAGAACACTCCTACCCAGTCAAAAGATCAGGGCTTGATCCATCACCGTTTTTTAGCTCACTGCACCATCCCAGTTCAGAACCTGGCTACATGCAAATTAGTCTGACCCTGGCCGAGTGCTTTATGGGAACAGGGCAGACCAAACTACCAAGCCAATTCTTTACTGGAAAGGAAACAAGCTTCCGGGGACCGGTTTCTGGCATTACAGCCGTCTTCGGCCCGGCTTGCTTGAATCCTGATGGTTCAGTGAGCAAGGGACTCACATCTGAGCATACCCTTCCACACTTGTGGTGGCCAAAACGATTCAAAAGGGGGTGGTGATGGACAGAGTATCTGAATTAAGCAGAACACTCCTACCCAGTCAAAAGATCAGGGCTTGATCCATCACAGTTTTTTAGCTCACTGCACCATCCCAGTTCAGAACCTGGCTACATGCAAATTAGTCTGACCCTGGCCCAGTGCATCATGGGAACAGGGCAGACCAAACTACCAAGCCAATTCTTTACTGGAAAGGAAACAAGCTTCCGGGGACCGGTTTCTGGCATTACAGCCATCTTCGGCCCGGCTTGCTTGAATCCTGATGGTGCAGTGAGCAAGGGACTCACATCTGAGCATACCCTTCCACACTTGTGGTGGCCAAAACGATTCAAAAGGGGGTGGTGATGGACAGAGTATCTGAATTAAGCAGAACACTCCTACCCAGTCAAAAGATCAGGGCTTGATCCATCACCGTTTTTTAGCTCACTGCACCATCCCAGTTCAGAACCTGGCTACATGCAAATTAGTCTGACCCTGGCCCAGTGCATCATGGGAACAGGGCAGACCAAACTATCAAGCCAATTCTTTACTGGAAAGGAAACAAGCTTCCGGGGACCGGTTTCTGGCATTACAGCCGTCTTCGGCCCGGCTTGCTTGAATCCTGATGGTGCAGTGAGCAAGGGACTCACATCTGAGCATACCCTTCCACACTTGTGGTGGCCAAAACGATTCAAAAGGGGGTGGTGATGGACAGAGTATCTGAATTAAGCAGAACACTCCTACCCAGTCAAAAGATCAGGGCTTGATCCATCACCGTTTTTTAGCTCACTGCACCATCCCAGTTCAGAACCTGGCTACATGCAAATTAGTCTGACCCTGGCCCAGTGCATCATGGGAACAGGGCAGACCAAACTACCAAGCCAATTCTTTACTGGAAAGGAAACAAGCTTCCGGGGACCGGTTTCTGGCATTACAGCCGTCTTCGGCCCGGCTTGCTTGAATCCTGATGGTGCAGTGAGCAAGGGACTCACATCTGAGCATACCCTTCCACACTTGTGGTGGCCAAAACGATTCAAAAGGGGGTGGTGATGGACAGAGTATCTGAATTAAGCAGAACACTCCTACCCAGTCAAAAGATCAGGGCTTGATCCATCACGTTTTTTAGCTCACTGCACCATCCCAGTTCAGAACCTGGCTACATGCAAATTAGTCTGACCCTGGCCCAGTGCATCATGGGAACAGGGCAGACCAAACAGAACAGTAGCAGGCAAGGAATGCGGCCGGGAGCCTCTGGCCCCCACAACAAGCGCACCCGGCCCCGGCAGCAGGGAGGGAATGCGACCGGGAGCCTCCGGCCCCCACAGCAAGCACACCCGGCCTCGGCAGCAGGGAGGGAAATGCGACCGGGAGCCTCCGGCCCCCACAGCAAGCGCACCCGGCCTCGGCAGCAGGTAGGGAAATGCGACCGGGAGCCTCCGGCCCCCAGAGCAAAGGCACCCGACCGCGCAACTCCCGCTCAGCAGGACGCGCGGTCGGAAACAAACAAATAAAAACAGCTTCCAGGAACCCATGCGTCTCGCAAAACAAGCCGAAAGAACAAGCCCAGAAGTCCGCTAAAGCAGGACGAGAGGCAAGAATGGCAAAAGAAGGGGGCAAGAAAAATTAAAATTACGAGACAAATGAAAAACACAATCCACAAAGTGCATAGAAAAACAACACTAGCACAACACTACTACCCCCAAACTCAATACCAAAAGGGCAGAAGGGGACAGCTCAAGCAGAATCCCAGCCCCACTCACCTGACCAACAGGTAACACAGCACTCGGAGAAGTGCAGAAAAAAAGAACAGGTCGAGCTGGTTGATATGTATCCTTTTATAGGATTGGATGAAGCCTCTGGGGCCATATTGGAGGAGGGAGGGGAGACTAGAGCGCTGCTCTTTTATTTTTTACTTGGAGTTCTATGTGGAGCCGGAGGCTCATATGTGATTACTGTGGCAAGGAAGACAGGACGAGGAGGTAATGTGCACTTAAGTGCATATGATGGTTTGGCCGGCCATCTTGTGCTAGCCAAAACGTCATGCACACGTAGCATGTTCTCCACCCAGCTGTATTTGCACAACCAAGTGGAGAACATGAATGGGCTCCCACTCCCTGTCTGAGCACCGAACAAGGCCGCTTAGACCAATCACGATGCTGATCTCATGCTGATGACAGCAGCATCGTGATTGGCTAGGGGAGGCTGTGAGCCTCTTTGCTTCTGTGCTGCCAGGAAGAGAAGAGGATGGAGGAGAGGCGACGGCCCTTCAGGTAAGTCAACTATTATTTTTTGTATTTTTTTTAAATTGAGTCCCTTCTCTCCCCGCCCTACCACTACTTTTCAAAGAAGCCTACAGTGCTATCAATCAACCCGGAAGACTCATTGTTGGAGAGCTTCTTTTGGTTATTTTGTTGGTATTTAGTTGTGTGTTGTATGTAGAGAATTTTTTAAGTGTTAACTTTTGCAACAGTTTACTTGAGAGGACTCCGAAGAAAACTGCTCAATGGAATTTGAAAGCTTATGTACTGGAGGGTCATAATAAAGCTCCTCACTTTCCACAAAACAATGGTATTTTTTTTTTAAACTGAAGAAATGTAAACCTGCCTTAGTCTGCCCAGATCTAAAAAGAAGCTTTCTGCCTTATGCGCAATGAAACCTTTTTTCTATTCTATTCTATTATGTAGCTGTAGTTGTTCATGAAAAAGCTATTTTCAACACTAACCCTATGTTATGGGCAAAAATGGCTCCATTAGTCCTGTCAAGAATTCACACAAGGATTCCTGACAAAGATAAATAATTTGACTATATTAACAGATTTCTATGCCATGAGTGAAGAGAAATGTGCAGTAGTAAACCCCATGAAAAAGATGGGAGCGGGTGGATCAAGCGTGGTTTGTTTTGATAGTGTGTGACAGCCCACAAACCTGTGAGTTTGGTGGCAACTCCTAGCCAACCCGTTCCCTCCCTAATAATAGTTGTATTTTTACTACACCAAAGGGTTGGAGTAATTCTCCTTCCCGGCTGGGGAGAGGAACCGATCACCTCCAAACTTGGAGGAGTTTTAGGGGAAGTGAGTTTCACACCCAGAAAAAACGTTTTTCACGTGGAGTAAAAAGAAAAAAAGTGCAAATGCACATTTGGCTACATTTTGAGTATGGGAATGTATGTCATATACAATTCTGCGTTGCGGAAAAGGGAACGAGGGGAACATTTCACATGATGTTCCCAGCAGTGGCATAGCGTGGGCGGGGCCCCGGGCGCAAAATTCTTAGAGGCGCACAAGAGCATTCTTAGGGGTGCACATTTTAAAAGAAAAGTGGAAGGATACTTGCCTTGCCCTGGGCGCTGGCAACCCACGCTATGCCGCTGGTTCCTAGTGGTGCACTTGGAAAACTGTTCCTGGCGCAGTTTTCCAGCCATACTCCCGGGAATGTTTGTGAATTCCAAAAAGTAGTAAATCTGCCCACTTTTGTTGGAATAATACAATTTTGTTTGTAAATCAGGCCTATTAGTCTTCTATTTGGTGGGGAATAAATGCCTATGTTGTGAAGCATTGCACTCATCAGTGATCGTGTGTCTCAGGTAGAAAACAAGAAAATAAGGAAAACCTTCATGCTTTGCCTAATGTACCAAATTATAAATGAGTGAAAATGTTCTACTATTGGCTTATCAAGAAAGGCAGGCGGCTATGGCCACATAAATACAGACATAGGTATTGACCTAAGAATACAAATGGACCATAAATCAAGATAAAGTGGTGCCAGGACAGATGCCCTGAATTCAGCCTATGCAAACAGGGGCTTATGCGCTTCTCAGAGTGAAAGCAGCAAATCTGTGATGTCAGGCCTTTCTGGAGAGCTGTCGGGACGTGTTAGGCCTGGGGTTGCTGATAAGGGTAGTCTTTCCGTTAATAACACTCGACTGACGCTGATGACGCGAGTGCAATTACTGCATTCTTAACAGCCGGTAAAAATGTGTCTTCCAGAAAGACATACTTTGAGCCAATGGATGGTTGGGAAGCAGAACCGAAATCAGACACAAATGACATGTTGATAAAACAACAAAAGTAATAGAGACGGACTGGGAACCAAAACCAGCCATGGCAAAAAATTTCAAACCAGTATGGCTCCTTTCGTCTCCTTGCACAATCTCTCTCTTTGCTTCCATCCTCTCTCTTTCTTTCTCTCTGCTCTCTCTTTTCCCTCTTCGGTTGCTTTCTCTCTACCTTCCCCCTCTCTCATGAAACCTCCCAAGCCTGCTACACAGCAGCAGCTACTACCTGTTAGCAGCAGTGGGGCGGGTGGGGGGGGGGGGGAGGAAATTGGTTAAAATAAAGCCACTTACCTCCTGACCAGCCAGCTGGCCGGCCGCTGTCTCTCCTAAGTCCTCTTCCTGGCTTCTTGGGGGAGACAGGAAGCACCAGGGCTCCCAGGCTCCCTGCAGCGTTGTGATTGGTCTGAGCGCCGTGTGGGCTGGAGGGGTGGGCATGTTCTCCACGCAGGCTGCAATTCAGCCTGCATGGAGAACACAGTATGTGTGCATGACTGTTTTTGAGCACTTATGCTCACATAGGCAGTGCAAACTGAGGTACTGGGTTTTTAAGAACCGGCACAGAACCGGTAACCCAGCGGTGTCAGGGAATCAACACCCAGAGACCTCGGGTTCTTCCTGAGTCAGACCTACAGAAACTCAGAGTCTTCTAGGTGAAGTCAAAGATTAGTTTATTGGCTGCAACCAAGGTAACAGGTGTCCTAGAAGTACAATACGGGTATGTTCTCAGGAGACTGCACACTTTCACGAAGTCAGGCTTCTCTCTTTACACATGATATTCGGCCTTGGGCAAACATTCTTCGAATTCGTGGTATGTCATTTATAGTTACTGGTTACAAAAGAAAAGCAGAGTCATGATGACATGTACATATTTCACGTCGTGCTACCCATAACAAATCATCCGGCAAGGCCCAACATTTCATCAGATATCGCTGGACCCCCAATAAAAACGGTCACCTCCCCATCATAAAGCAAGTGAAGAAAAGGAGTGGAGAAAAGATGTGAGCGAGATATGGCAGGTGTGCGCGCTGAAATGGTTTTATGGCTGGTTGAGCCTAGATGCTATCTTGCTCGGCCACTGGGAGGGAACTGACCTAACGAGTTCGGCCTGGGGCAATGGTTCTAACTTGTACTGAGGTCAGGGAGAAGTCGATTAAGGAGTATGTGTCCTTGTGGAATCAAATTCAACTGGATTAAGGCCTATGTAAAGGGCAACATATAAATGGGAGTGGGGTTCAGAATGTAAATGACGATTTCGAGGTGAAATCGTCACTCGAATACGCCGAAAATACATGTACATGATGTACTCGTCATTCTCGGTCTTTTGATACCAAATTCGTCCTATTTCGACGAAGTTTTTATTCTCGAGTCCAGTACTATTATATGAATCCAGATTTTCAGAACCACAAACCCTCCTTTTGCCCTTACATAGGCAATTAATCTATCCTCATGTTAGTCTGAGTCCAGATCTATATTCCTAAAGTCATTGAGATGTTGCTGTAACATCATTCTAGTACTGAGTTCATCTCTTGACACAGGCTTCCTCACACATGATGTAGCACAGAGGCCACATATTGCAGGAGCACACTGTATGCATAGACAGAACAGGAAAAGAATGGCTAAGACCATCCCAATGACCATCAGAATTTTCCATCCCCAGGCAGATATCAGTTCCCAGAACCATCCCATTAATGACCAATCTCCTTTATCCACATAAATAGATTCGGAAATCTTATGCAGTTTGGAGATGGCCCTGTACACTGTTGGAGCATTATCTGGGATGAAAATGCAACAACTAGACTGGATCAATTTGCATACTCCACCTCGGTCCGCAAGTATTACATCCAAAGCGACCCGGTTCTGAAGGGTCATAAGTCGATCCGACTGGAGCTCAGCAGTCAGGTTACTAGGGGCACCAGCAGTTTCAGTCACGGTGGATTCAACTACCCTTGTCAATTGCCTTATGTTCCTGCTGTTAGCCATGGCTCCCCAGAACGGCAGAAAACCCATTGCAAAGTCACCAAATTCTTGACCTGCAGTGTCTTCTTTACTCAAAACACCTCTAACTACCCTTGTCCGATGGTAATCCGCCGCTGCTGTGTAGGTGGGAGGTAACAGGAATGAAACAAAACATGAGCCCGAGAAGTCAGGGGGCAACCATGTATAGGCTCTATCATGGCAGATGAAATAAGTACCCTTAGCGGCTAAAAACGCAGGGGAAGTCTGAGATCCAAAAACATACGTTTCTGTACAGACACTCTTCCCTAGCTGAGCTCTGGGATTCTTGCCAATACCTTGCAGACACAGGTGACCTTGATGAGGTACGATCCAGATAGGGGACGATCTTTTGGCCTGCTGTTTCTCACTTAATGTAGTGCCATATCCGGTCACGTTCCAACCTACATATGCAAGTATCTCATCATCCGGGGTATCTTCGTAAGAGGTTACTTCCTTGATCATGTCAACTATACCTTTGACTAGGGCGCTAGTCTTGAGGTTGTCTTTTACAGAACGTAGGGGTTGGATTTCTCGTGCATATATGAACATTGTCCTATATGCCCAGACTGAACCATTGTGACTAAATGGCAGGACCAAATAGGGGATACCTTTATCCGTGGTGTGGGGCATGAGACCACACACCCAACAGTTAGTTGTGTTCATTACAAGTTGGTGTTGGTGTAATAACTGAACGAAGGAGCTATTAATGAACTCTAATCTCCTATTTGATTCGTGGTCAGGCAGAGGGTGGAAAGAATGAGAGGAAACAGTAGGAGGAGGTATGGGTGATGTAGTGGGCGCAAATGTCACATGAAAAGAGAATAAAACATAGCTTATCAAAAAAGACCATTACGCTGGATAGCATAAAAATACACACTATTATAAAACTTTTCTTCGTCATCGTGTTAAAAAGTCTCTGCTTAAAGTTCATTTGTTTGGCAGGCCTCTCCACATCAGGAAACTCCATTCTCTCTAAGGTGCTGCCCGCGGTGGTAGGTTGCCTCTGCTAAAGGATGCTTCCGTCAGTCTAGGGCAACTCCCTTGGACCAACCAGAACTACCGACCTAACGTCGTCAGCTGCACCCAAAAGTCTTTAATCAACCGCGACCCTAGCAGCGGAACCCGGATGGCGGTTCGAAAAACAAAAATAAGCAAGTTACCTAGATGGGAGATCTGCACTTTAAAAAATAGGATTTGGGGAAAAGACACAATTTATTAGTCCATAGGGTTTTCTCTCGGATCACAAAAAGGAATCACTTTTAATTAGTCTGTTTTTCTTGGTCGTAAATTGTAGCGTCTCTTCCCGGGTACTGTCTGGTCCAGAAATAGTAGTTCAGGTTCCACAGGGTTCAATTGTTCTGGTGGTGGCACAGTTTCTCGAAAAATGTTCTCGCTTTCACAGTCAGGGTTAGTTTCTTTTACACGTTCATCAGTTGTGCGCTCTGAGTCAGTGCCTCCTTTCTGGACCCATTGGTCATGTGGCAGAGGGAAGGGTATCTTCTTACAATGGATCCCGTGGACCCAATTGGCCTTCCCCTCCACCCTAACAGCCGACCTTGTAGACAGGAGGACGAGGTGAGGCCCGGTCCATCTGGGCTGGTCGTTTCTTGTTCTTTGAAAGTTGCGGACGAGGACCCATGAACCGGGGTCAATGGAGTGACCCGGAGTCTCAGAGACCGGAGGCAAGGTGTTGTGGACCTGTTGATATAAAACACGCAATTTAGCCGTCAATTCATACAAGTAATCAAGCAAAATAGGGTGTTGCAGCTCGCTGAATTTCGTGGGCCTAGGCACTCCCCATATGTTGGCTGGCCGACCAAAGACTATTTCATAAGGGCTGAGTTTCACTCGCGAATGCACAGTCATTCTGGTGGATAGGAGTGCTAAGGGTAGAGCGTCAGGCCATTTAAGACCTGTGCTCGCTTGGATTTTGGCCAATTTAAGTTTAAGCGTGCCATTGTAACATTCCACTAATCCAGCTGATTGGGGGTGATTTGCAGCGTGGAACTTCTGCCTAATGCCTAGCCCTTCACACACTCTTTTCATCACACGACCCACAAATTCACTTCCGTTGTCAGACCAGACCATTCTAGGCATTCCAAACCTGGGGAAGAACTCTTTCACAAGGGCTTTTGCTGTGGACAAGGCAGTATTGTCTTTTAGGGGATAGGCTTCTACCCATCTTGAGAAGGCACAAACAACCACGAGCACGTATTTTAAGTTGTTGCACCTCTCCATGTGTATGAAATCTAGCTGCAAAACCTCGAACGGATACGTAGGAGGTGCAAAATGGCCAGCTGGAGTTGGGGTTCCCCTACCAGGATTGTGCTTCAGACATACCATGCAATTCTTGACAACATTCTCTGCACACTTGGGAATCCCCGAATTCTTCCACACTGGGGCCAACAACTCGCAAATCCCTTTCACGCTGATATGGGCCATTCCATGAGCCATTGTAACCACTGCAAGCACATATGCATCGGGTAACAACCATCTCTGATGCTCTGTCAATTCAATCCAACAACCATTTGCATCCATTCTTCCTGTACTCTCTCTCCACGTGCTCAACTCTTTCTCCGTGGCCTCAGCTTGGATGGACTTCACGCTCTCTATCGTGTCCTCACATATTCCAACATCACCAGTCCATCTTTCTGGGCTCGCAACATACATTCGGCTCATCACATTCTTTGCAGTTTCCTTAGCGGTTTCATCAGCAAATGCATTTCCACGACCAACATCATCAGTCACTTTCTTGTGAGCACTACATTTCATAATCGCCATTTGCAGGGGCAAGGTCAGTGATTCAAGAAGCTCATTCACCAACTGACCATGCTGAATCTTAGCTCCCTGCGAAGTCAGGAACCCACGTTCTCTCCACAATCGTCCAAAACTGTGAGCCACTCCAAATGCATACTGGCTGTCGGTATAGACAGTCACTTTCATTCCTTTAGACAACACACATGCTCTCGTAAGTGCTACGAGTTCTGCGGCTTGAGCTGAACCATGTGGTATTCGCGCAGTTTCAACGACTGTGTGCAAAGTTGTGACAGCATATGCTGTAGTCACGTTCCCATTTGGGAGCTTAAAGCATGAACCATCTACCCACAATGTACCATCACATTCAGCAAGAGGAGTGTCGAACAAATCAACTCTCCCTTTCGTCTCTTCCTCTGTTCTAAGAAAACAATCGTGCTGTTCTGAAGCATCTGATTCTTCTGCAATTGGTAACAATGTGGCTAGGTTCAAGGTACTACACCTTTTTATGTGCACATGGCTCGCTAGTAGCGTCAATTCGAAACCGGACAGTCGAGCACTAGTTAAGTGCTGTGTCTTGGTCCTATTTAACAATGTGTCTACTGCATGCGGGACCATCACGATTAGTGTATTATTCATTACTAGACCAGCAGACTGTCGAATGGAAACAGCTGCTGCTGCTGTGGCCCTTAAACAACTTGGCAATGCTCGTGCTACCGGATCCAAAGTTGACGAAAAATAGGCGCATGGCCGCTGTCTATCTCCGAATAACTGAGTCAGCACAGACAATGCACAGCCTTCCTTCTCGTGGACATACAATGTGAAAGGCTTACTGTAGTTGGGGGTACCTAACACAGGAGCCGAACATAATGCTGTGCGTAATTCGAGAAAACTTTTCTGACAATCTTCAGACCAAGGAATGGGATTGGGTGTATTTTTACACGTTAATGCCACCAAGGGTTTGGCCAATAACGAAAAATTTGGAATCCACTGTCTACAGTACGATGTAATGCCCAAGAAAGCACGTACTTCTCTCTGTGTTCTTGGCACACTCAATTTTGCTATTGCCTGAATTCTTTCTGGGGTCAGTTTCCTTCCCTCCTTCGATAAGAGGTGACCTAAGTAGGTCACTTCTTGTCGGCAATATTGGAGCTTGGAAAGTGACACCTTGTGATGCAGATCACACAGATGACGCAATAATGTCAATGTGGCCTTTCTAAAATGTTCTCAGTGTCTGCAGCAACGAGCAAATCGTCCACATACTGTACAAGAGTAGCACCTTTTGGTAAAACAATCGTGTCAAGTTGTGTTTTCAGAGCTTGACTGTATATTGAGGGGCTTTCACAGTAGCCTTGAGGAGCGCGTTTAAAGCGGAAGCTTCGACCTCCTAAACTAAAGGAAAAAATATCCCTGCTCTCCTCAGCAATTGGGACGCTGAAGAAAGCATTCTTTAGGTCAATCACTGAAAACCATGAAGCAGAAGGTGGAATCATAGTTAATAATGTGGTAATGTCGGGGACAACTGGGAATTGTGGCACAACTATCTTATTTACTTCTCTAAGATCAATCACGAATCTATACACAGGTGGCTGAGAAGGGTCAGTTCGTTTTAAAACAGGCAGAACAGGACTATTGCAAACATTGCCTCGTGTTTCTTCAATCACATCCTTTTCAATCAACTCGTAAACAATCGCTAGCAAAGCTTTTTCACCCTTATTAGATATTCTGTATTGGGGAATTCGTGGCATTTTGACATTCGACTTCAATGTTACAACATATGGTGGAATTTCTAAAAGACCTACATCATTAGGACCAGTAGCCCAAAGAATATCTGGGAGAAGTGCCAATTCTGCTGGAAGTGCATCTCTCGACAAATACATGGGAGAAACCACTTTCTTACCTAAAGTAAGTTGTACACCTGAAGGAGAACAATACAAAGTCGCATACAATCTCTTTAACAAATCCAATCCTAGCAGATTCTCACCACAACCTGTCGTCAGAATAAGGGGTGCTTCGAATTCACACGGACCAACAGAAAGAGATAAAGGGTCAGAAATCGGATTTCTAACTGGGGCGCCAGAAAAACCTACAGAAACGTTCATTTCGCCAGACAAAGGTGCGCCAGGGAGTTTGGAGTGCATAATAGAACTCTTTGTAGCACCAGTATCCAACAGAAAAGGTTCTGACACACCTGATGTTATCACCTCAACGTAAGGTCCCCTCTGATCTACTGGAACTGAAACAACTCCCTCTCTTTGTCTATGGCTGTCCTAGCAATCATTATTCTCCCACTGCTCATTTTCTGTGTAATACTCATCAACATAGTATTGAGCGGTCCTGTCAGATACGTTATTCTGCTGATCAAACCTGTTCATAGAGTTTTGTGGTGGAAGGGGGCGCGCGTCCTGAGGGGCGTTTCCACGTCCTCTACCTCTAGGTGCTTGCTGACTGCCACGACCTCTAACGCCAGGAACTCCATTCGTACGTTGTGGCAGGGCAGGACAGTTATACTTGTAATGACCCTCCTGTTTGCAATATAAACACTGGTTAGGACCTACACAGGGTTGAGTGTAATCAAATCTTTGCAAGTTTCTCTGATACTGTTGAGGCTGCTGAAAAGTATTTTGGTAGTGATTCTGACCATTATTATTTTGATTACCACCACCACGTGGCGGATAGGCTTGCTGTAGCAAAACCTTCGTTTTGAGTTCTCTAGTTTTCTTTTCAACTTTATCTTTCTCATCTTTGTCTCTATTCTCGTAGTATTGTGCAGTAGCTAATATCTGCGCTGAAGATGAGACTGCCCAAGAACTTTCTGAATCTTTTAATTTCCTACACAATTCTGGAAGCAGATTGTGCACGAATTTATCGACAAACAATCTCTGACCACCTTCCGTGGTCATATCTTGACCGCTATGGTCAATGAATGTTTCTTCAAATCTGGTGAAGAAATCTGAAACAGTTTCTTCTTTCTTTTGCTTGCATGCAGACAACTTATCCCAATTTACGCGTATTGCAGGCATTATCGTCTTCATGTAATCTACTATTCTACCAGGGAGTTCTGCTATCAGAGGCTCAGGCTTGGCACCACCAACTTGTCGGGCATCTGCAGCAGTAATATTAGCCCACGTGTCACCTAATTCCTGGTCATGATCTACATGACGAATTTTACCCCATAAAGGCTGTGGAACAACATTCCCAAATAACATGTCGATATCGGCTAAATTCATTATACATGACCCAGCAGTTTGTGACAATTCTTTATAGTACCCTGCAGGATTTTTACGCGGATCTGGTAATGTTTGTTTGAGTGCTAAAACTTCAGCTCGCTTCCATGGGACATGTACCCATACACGCTGAAAGTGTGGCAGGACAGGTGGGACAGCAGTCGCGTCACCCTCTCTCCACTGTGGAGGAACTTCTCTCATAGGGTATTGTCGTGCCTTTTTCCTACTGGATGCATTAGATTCAGATGGTGACCCAGAACTGTTTCCCTTACTCCGATATGATAATAGCATTTCAACTGCCTTTTCCACATCTGGACCTACAATCATACCCTCTCCAAACTTAAATCGTACACTACACATTTCTTGTGGGATGCATTCTTGATCATTGTCTTCCAAATCCTCGCCAAGAAAGACACACATCTGTTCGAATACATATCTCTGTGTCGCTGCCTCCCATTGATGGAAGACTTCCATGACAGACTGTACATCATATTTTGCAGTGTCCATGACCCATTTCCGAGCTAAACTATTCAGGGAATCTCTCTCTTGATAATCAGGCAGTTGACTTCGCAACTGTCTTCTTCCTATGTTAGGGGTCGTAGCAGGCGACCCGAAAAGAGGTAAAAGAAGATTAGTAACAGTGCTGGCCATTTTCTGCCGAACGGAAGGTGAAACTGAAGGACAAACAGATGGAAAAACGGGGTGATATAAGGCGGGGGTAGAGATGGCAGAAGAGGTATCAGGGAAAATAGATGTGGTACTAGGCAGAATCGTAGAGGGAGCATTAGGAGATGTAAAAAGTACAGTAGGCAAAATCGTAGAAAACACAGGTGAAACAGAAGTGGTCGGTGGGCTGGAGGAGGCTGCACCGAAGAAGTAGGAGCCAGCTGAAGAACAGCTGGTGGGTGCTGTGGAAGAGCAGGAGGCGCAGCTTGTGCAACTAAAGGTTGCGGGGGTGCTGTGGCATTCTGCGCATAGGGGGGTGGTGAAGTTAATAATTGCGACATTAATGGGTCTTTTTCACGCTCTTTTGCTGCCTCTTGCTGAAGAGACGGCAAAACTGGATAACACTTATCTATTGCCATTTTACGTTGCCTGTGCAACTGCTCATTTATCTGCTCCTCCTCATTATCTTTAAACTGCACGGCAGCTTGCATTACCGAAAGTCCCCCTTCTCTCTTATTTTTCTTAGCTAATTTAATTTCTTTTTGTTTGGCTTCTTTACGCCATAAGCGAAAAGAGTCAAACATCGCCGGCCGGGCTTTCTTTTTAAAGAGTTTAACTTCAAGATTTCAGAATCAAAGCTACCATATTGGGGCATTTTAAAACACCATCTTTCCTAGTGTATTTAATCCATACTTCGTTGTAAACGATGGGGCCTACCCCATGTTTAACATAGAGCTCGTAAGTCGGAGTTCCAACTGGAGGAACCGGACATGAGTCCTCCAATCGGGAGTCCCTATTATTACTACCAAGACAAAATAAATTCCCAAGTCTAAGACTAGGCATCCTCGCTCTCTAGTCTAGTTCCAAAACTTCAAAGGATTATCGATTACGATATTTCTCGTGAATACACGAGTCCTTCGGTTATGGTGCTTGCAAGTACCAATACAAAACCTTTTGTATCCCAAAGATACCACAAAGTAAGTCCAACTAAGGACTGGGAGACGCTCCACTTATACTTAACTGAAAATATCGATGGCGTCACCAGAAGACTCATCTCAGTGTTTCGCTCTACCGAAAACTTCAAGGGTCCAACATCAGGGCGATAGCCAGGGCAGCAGTCCTTGTAGCCGTCGGGAAGCGGGGAACCTCGCAGCAAAGACCTTCGGACCACGTCGACATGCAGGGGTCGATGAGGTGGTGGGCCCTCCTCCAGAATTTTCACACGAAGCTCCTCACGATCTTCAGGCTGACTGGTACCACTGGAATCGCCCCAAACGCTGGGCGCCAACTGAGGTACTGGGTTTTTAAGAACCGGCACAGAACCGGTAACCCAGCGGTGTCAGGGAATCAACACCCAGAGACCTCGGGTTCTTCCTGAGTCAGACCTACAGAAACTCAGAGTCTTCTAGGTGAAGTCAAAGATTAGTTTATTGGCTGCAACCAAGGTAACAGGTGTCCTAGAAGTACAATACGGGTATGTTCTCAGGAGACTGCACACTTTCACGAAGTCAGGCTTCTCTCTTTATACATGATATTCGGCCTTGGGCAAACATTCTTCGAATTCGTGGTATGTCATTTATAGTTACTGGTTACAAAAGAAAAGCAGAGTCATGATGACATGTACATATTTCACGTCGTGCTGCCCATAACAAATCATCCGGCAAGGCCCAACATTTCATCAGATATCGCTGGACCCCCAATAAAAACGGTCACCTCCCCATCATAAAGCAAGTGAAGAAAAGGAGTGGAGAAAAGATGTGAGCGAGATATGGCAGGTGTGCGCGCTGAAATGGTTTTATGGCTGGTTGAGCCTAGATGCTATCTTGCTCGGCCACTGGGAGGGAACTGACCTAACGAGTTCGGCCTGGGGCAATGGTTCTAACTTGTACTGTGGTCAGGGAGAAGTCGATTAAGGAGTATGTGTCCTTGTGGAATCAAATTCAACTGTATTAAGGCCTATGTAAAGGGCAACATATAAATGGGAGTGGGGTTCAGAATGTAAATGACGATTTCGAGGTGAAATCGTCACTCGAATACGCCGAAAATACATGTACATGATGTACTCGTCATTCTCGGTCTTTTGATACCAAATTCGTCCTATTTCGACGAAGTTTTTATTCTCGAGTCCAGTACTATTATATGAATCCAGATTTTCAAAACCACTCCTCCCACTGCTTTGAGAGAGGCCCGCCCCACAAAGAGGCCACGACAGGGAAAACTAAAATGATAATAACCTTGGTTATTATCATTTTTGTTTTTCCTTTTTTTACACTGCAAAAAGCAGCGGGAAGATTCTCCTCCGCCTTAGTGGAGGAGCCGCCACTACTGCTGCAATTCAACTCTGGGAGTTGGGGATAGTGACAGTGGCACCAGGAGCAGCCCTGGGTGTTCAAAACCAGCTTCCAAGGCGCCCACCCACTGGGAAATGTCCGATGGAATAAAAGGCCTGTCACAGGAATATATGGTGCATCAAATGCGAGTCTATACAGGTGCAGAGGCATTACTTAACTTGTACCTTGGTGGCAGGTTTTGTGCACCAGCACTCATTATTGGGGACTTCCAGGGGCGGCTCCTTCGCTAAGGTGAAGAAGTGTCACCCCACTAAGCACACAAAATAAAGAAAATGATGATAATGCAATGTGAAACATGGTATATTATTATCAACTTCTTCTTGGAACTAGCCAGGTTGGGTCGGGACTGGGCTTGCCTGGGAAAGGGAGAAGGAGTGGTTCCAGCTGCACATAAGTGTGCATGAGTGTTTGGCCGGCCATCTTTGGCTGGCCAAAACCTCCTGCGCACTTTGCATGTTCTCCACCTGCACTTATAGCCTGGGTGGAGAACATGCCCAGCCTCCCAGTCTCCGTCTGAGTGCCGAACCACGGTGCTCAGACCAATCACAACGCTGCCTTATCAGCGCTGTGTTTGGTAAGAGGATTCTGGGTGGCTGGGTGCTTCCTGTTCCGCCATCGGAGGAGGAGAGGAGGCGGCTGGCGATCAGCGATGATCTGGTAAGTTTTTCTTTCTAAAATCCCAGCCACCGTTCCCATCCAGCCGCCACTGGAGACTGCTAGAGAGAAAGATAGAAATAAGGAAGAAAGGAAAGATTGTCTCACAAAGAGAGAGAAACCTTCAAGAGTGAGATAAAAACACAGGATTTGTAGGGTGATGGAAAAGAAGAGCATCAAGATTAGGCAGCATTGGTAAACGACAACCCCAGTATTTGGCTGTACTGGCAGTAGGCTCTCTGCATATATTTTTACAATTTAAGAAAATGCAGGTATAGTCAAGGATGAAAAGTGGCATGGCACAATCATGCACATTTATATCACTTCAGATGTACTCAGTGTTGGACTGGGACAGAAAATAGGCCGGGGCACCAAACTAAAAATGGCCTCCATTAGTGACTTAGAATGATATCTGAATAAGTGGCCCATGTTTGCAAATTGAGGCAGTTTTGAACTTCTAAAGACACTTTTTAAGTGTTTTGCAAGGTAGGTCAGAGTACATGGAATGGAGCTTTGTGCAGGCAATGTTTGTTAATATCAGAGAAATAACAGTAAAAACAGGCCAAGCAGACCATAAAATAGGCCCACATATAGCTAAAAAAAATGGCCCACACACTGACCTGTCAGACCAGCCTGCCAGACACTGCCTGATTGTCCAACCCTGGATGTGCTCTCACTCTCTTTCACACACTGCTGCAGGTAGAAAATTCATAGGGAGAACTGAGGCAGAACCGAGGCAAGGGTCTAGCTTGGCCCTAGGAGCCGAAACATTTGCAGGGCCATCAAAAGATCAATTCTTTCTGCTCAACATATTTTCACTAGCTTGTTCTGCAAAGCTTCTTAAAACTGCATGCACTGTGTATGTGGAAATATTGCATGTCTTACTTTATTCATGCTCATGCTGCATTACAGCAGCTTTCCTTCATTATCCAGGAAGTCAGTTGCTTTTTTTTTCTTTTACTTAGCTGCATAATAGAGGAGGAGAGAGGGCCCTGCTCTGGCTTGTCTATGGCTCTTCCTTCAGATGGGCCCCAGAGCCAAACTAGAGCCACATAAGTAGCCCATCTTAGGCTCAGGTCTGCCTTGACTCACCCATCTTCTACAGACAGGATATTAGATATTATAGCTCACATGGCATGCCTTTACAGTTCTGGTATTAGCACAAACTCGTCATTACAGCGCGTTTCTTTTGCTCGCAAGTCATTAAAACGACTTGCCTTAGGGGGGCTGGACTTTGGAATAGTACCATTTACAATTCCAACTCAAGTGTGCGCAACAGTAGGCAAAGCGTTGGCCTTAAAATCCAACACCACTCCACCAATGCACCCCCTAAAGCAAGTCGATGTAACGCCTTGCGTGCTAATGCGTGGTAATGACACGCTTGTTCAATTGCCAGCATTGTAAAGGCACAGCGCAGTGGCGGCTGGTCCATAGGGGCAACGGGGCAGCGCCCTACAAAAGAAACGGCTCACTGCAGTTTGGGCAACAGGAATGTAAGCAGACGAATTTGTCTGTTTACATTTCCGACCGGCCTGTGAGTCACGGGTGAAATTGCGCATGTGTCAAGGCACAGCACACGCAGGCGAGGAGTCCAGAAGATGGTCCGTCTGCGCATGTGAGTGAGGAGCGTCGCCCCTCACTCACATTCACAAAGCATTAGGCATGCTGCGCATGCCTAATGTGGTGCAAGCGTCTGGAGATAGGATCCTGCTCGGGCGGTGACGCGTTTTTTGCAAAGTCGCCCGTGCCCTATCAAGTGGCAGGATATAGAGTAAGTAAACAAGGGTTAGCCGACACCCTGCGCATCCAGTCTCCTGATTTGGCAGTTAGCATTGCAAAAGAAAAGAGCGGGCAGAAGTTAGTGCGACGCGGGACTGGAGGAGAATGGAGATGCCTGGTAAGTTTATTTTTTTGTTGTATTCATTAAATTAATCCCCACACCGCCTCCCCCCCCCCCGCGAACCCAGTATCCACGAGTCATGCAGGCCGCGAGGAGAGGCATCTGTCACCAGACGATTCCACACTGAACGAGATCGTACATCTGAGTGAGGGGTAAGCAGGTGGGGCGACAAAGCAAGCTCGAGGCCAAGGTGGTTGAATTGGCTAATGCTGCACCACGCAGAGCAGAGGTGCAGGTGCATACTAAAAGTCGTAAACAAGATCTTGCAGATTTTAGAGCGCTTTCAATTCAATCAAGATGGGTATACAAACTAATTTTTAAAAAACACGGATCAACAATTATATTTTGTGTCTGGTTCACTATCATTAGCTCTGGCTCAGCACGCAGAAAAATCTACACGGTATGAGTGTTCCAATGATGGATGCAGGATGGATGGGTGGATGCATGAATGAATGATGGATGCAGGATGGATGGATGGATGAATGGATGAATGGATGCAGGATGGATGGTGGATGGGTGGATGAATGAATGATGGATGCAGGATGGATGGGTGGATGAATGAATGATGGATGCAGGATGGATGGGTGGATGGATGGGTGGATGCATGAATGAATGATGTATGGATGCAGGATGGGTGGGTGGGTGGATAGATGGGTGGATGCATGAATGATGTATGGATGGATGCAAGGTGGTTCGGGCTCGCTCGCTGCGCTCGCTCGCTGCGGTGCAATATGCAAATTAGTTTACGCCTCACCACTTTCAAATGTCACCAGCCGCCCCTGGCACAGCGTGATTCAGCTCCGTAATAAAGATTGTTTCCCAGCTCAAATATGAGTTAACGCATATCCATATTTCTCCCCACATAACTTTTGGCAAGTCAAAAATGGCAAATTTCACTGATGGGCAAAACAACAGACATGCAGATTTTCATGCAGTAAGCACCAATATTCATGGAGTTTTTTTGCAGGCGTTGACTTGCAATAGGCTATAGTTATTGCAGTTGTTAAATTTCAATTAAACCATGATTTCCCCCTATTCACAATAAGAGATATAGCTGACTGGGCGAATTTGTGATTTAAAAAAAAAACGTATGATGCCATACTTTACTCAAAGATGAGCCATCATGCTCCAAATCATGTTTTAATAATCTATCATCTGATCTTGGCCCCAAATGCAAAAATGGATGGCCATTAAACACCAATTATTCAAGATGCAATTCATGAAAAACAGTTGAATAGTTCATGATCCGAGCCTGGCCCCAATTGTATAAGTGTATGGGTATTGATACCAATTTTCAAAATATAGCTAATATCCACCAAAACACAGATGATACTGAGTAGGGTGGTTTATTTTCAATGTAACCACCTCTGGGTGGCAGAAAGCATTCTAGGCCCTAGAGAATTATTGGCTTGACAGGGGAGCGGCAATGGGAGCGGCGATGGTGGCATGGGTAAGTGCTCCTCGTCATATAAGCCCCACACAATCTGTCTGCCCCCCTCGGAGAAGTCTGCTTCAGTGGGGTGGAAACTACCTCTAGAATCCAGGGAAACTTAGTTTGTTTGAAATGGGTGGTGGGGATGGACCAACATGCATCACGCTAACTCCCCACTCCTAGAGCAGACCCATTCTTTTGGGGATGAGCTTATCCCAAAATCTGCTCTTCCTTAGTGGGTAGAAGGCCCACTAGACACGAGGAAATGATTGGTTTGACCGGAGAGCGATCCCCAGCATGATCAATTGCACCCCATCACACAGGCCACAGTCTTTCTACCTATCAGGGGCCAGATTGGGCTTTTATCCCCAATTTCTCCTGTTCCCCCTAAAAAAGACAGAAATCTCACAAGACCCCAGAAAGACATGATTTCCGTGAATGGAATAGAGGGCTTGCGCGTCCTGGCATCAGGCTGAGCCGGAAAGCATCCTTAACAACGCATGCAGTACTCCGCATGCCTTTACCATGTATTTTTTACACCGCACAAACTTTTAAAATGCAGGGCTTTACACCCCAAACTGTTACAACGCATTCCCCAAAGTAACACCTCCTGGAGTTAGAATAGTAATTGCGTTGTAATGGGGAATGCGTTGTAACAAACTGTGTGGTAAAGCCCTGCGTTGTAAAAGGTTTTGCGGTGTAAAAATGCGGGGTAATGGCATGGGGAGTAAAAGCATGCAGGGTAAAGTGTCCTATTCGGCTGCACCTCCAAACTCATGGGGCATATACAATTCTTATTGCCCCTCCCTTCAAACACCAAACCTATGTCTAAAAAACGTTCATCTCACTTTCCATAGAGAAGGATCTGATTGGGTGAACTGCCCTCCAATCATTAACATTATCTCTACAAAATACAAATTTCCTCTCACAAACCATTGAGAATGACTGCAGTATTTGGCTCTGGGCCGTCCAACCCAGAGACTACCCACACCACAACCCTGGCAAGATCTGAAAACCAGAGAGCAGTGGAAAACCAGGGTGCTGCCGTTTACATGGATCCCTGCATGTGTTCTACCCAGAATGCTTTGCAAATGTTAAAGCGATATCTAACAAACTAATTCCATCTCACTTTTCATGTGGGATGGCTGCAGTATTGAGGCAGAGGCCAGTTCACAACCAGGAAAGCCTACCATACCCAGACATTTCTGAACACTAAAGACCCTGTGCAATCCAGAGTGGTGTGCTTATGTGACTTATAGTTCTATCACCATGTGACCCTCAAGCACATTCCCTACATTCAGTGGTCGATTGTTCATGCATACTTTAGGAAACTGAAGGAAAATATATCATTTATAGAAGAGAATTACCGCAGATTAAAGAAGCCTTAATTTATTGGTGTCATTATCTGAAAGGAGCACACCATAACATTTACAGTCTGGACTGATCATAAGAACTTGTTGAGTATTCTCTGTAAAGTGTGCCAATGCCAGAGACGTCCAATTGAACCTATCCTTTTCACAATGTACCTATCTAGTAACATTAAGACATGGCATGACGGTTCCCAACTTACGAGACACTCAAGAAACCAAAGTCCCATCCACACCAACATACCCTTTATCAGAGGCAATAAGAAAAACAGTTTTTTGGAATACTTGACAAAAAACTCAGCAAAATATTGATAATTACCGGAGGACACAGAAGGAGCCAGCCAAGAGGTCCTTGTGGAATCAATTGTTGTATTTGGTAGGAAATGTATATCTACTTTGTCATTTTATTCAAAAAGTAGTGATGAAATGGTTTCATGATACTATTGCAGAAGGGCATCTGGGACAAAGAAAGGTGCAAGATATTATATCCCAGCACTGCTGATGGCCTCACCTAAAACAATCCATGCAAGCATGGCGTGGTTCATGCAAAAGTCTGCCACAGCCTACAGCTGGATCAGCTGGATTATTATACTATTACCAACCTTTACACAACCCTGGAATGTGATATCAACAGACTTTGTCATTAGAGTTACCAGCCTCTAATGCGGAAGCAACTTTGTTAGTGCTAACAGATTATTTCACCATGATGGGACATTTCATTTCTCTCGTGAGATTATCCACCGAAGTAGAGTTAGCAGGAATTTCTCACTTACATGGTCTCCACAGTTTTCAAAAAGAAACAATTTATGAAAAGAGGGAGTACCAAACACTATAAATCCAGTCCATTGGGAAATGTTTTTTTTTAATTAACTATCAGAATATTTGTCGCCCAATGGTACTTCCAGGGTATGCATACACTAATCCCTTGCACTCCACATTGGATACACCTTACTCCTATTGCACCTAAGAGTTTCACACCCCAGATGTGGCCTCACTGGACCACGCTTTCTGCATCACCATCTGCTTTGAATCACCTGAAATGGACTAAAACCATCCAAATACTTCTCATCACCACTTCTTACAGCTAAAGCGCATTATGCGCGCTTTGCAGATTGCCTTAGGAGCAAAGCACCATCATATCAGAAAGAAGACAGGGTTTTATATCTACCAGTTTTCTAGCTTTACCTGGTTCCTTTGCCTCGATTTTGTGGGTTCCTGTTTTGTAACAGGGAAGGTGAGAACACACCAGCATTTCATCATGTACTTCTTTCTTCTCTTGACTTTCCTTGAGTTTCAGTTGCCTCAGACAGAATGGGTACTTCAAGTTTGAATAGATGCCTAGAGTGATTATTAAGTTGAGGCCTCTTTTAACTCCAGGGAGCATAGAGATCAGTTGCAATATTGGGTTGCCTGGAAGGGTTACAATATTTCAGAAAGGTCTTGTGGAACCTGCTGGATTTGACCATGCCCCTCATTTGGTTCAGAACTTCCTTAGATGCTTCCCTTTGAAGCCGAGTCTAGCCACTTGTTCCTTTGAGATGTTCTTTTTGGGGGTACAGTCAGGATTTTCACACAGCATAAACTCTGGATTGAGCATAGTGCTGAAAGTAATTAGAAACATTTGAGAATGAGGCAATGGAGACTGAAGGAACATAAATTCTAGTCTATATAACAAACTAGTTGCTCGCTTGCATGTGGGTTACAGGGAACCAACCTTTACAACGCAACTCTTACAACGCACTACCATTACAACTAACCTTTTACAACGCAACATCCATTAAAACGCATGCCATTACAACGCAACCATTACAACGCATGACACTACAACGCACACCACTACAACGCATGTCTTTACAACGCAGTCATTACAACGGATACCATTGCAACGCATAACATTACCATCCAACACTTACCCTACTGTTGCACCCCCTGGAGTTAGAATAGTAATTTTTACCCCTACACTATCCAACACCTACCCTACTGTTGCACCCCCTGGAGTTAGAATAGTAAATGTTACCCCTACACTATCCAATACTTACCTAAACATGCAATGTAATGTTATGCATTGTAATGGTATGCGTTGTAAAGGTATTATGCGTTGTAATGGAATGCGTTGTAAATGTAGTTTTTTAATTGTCGTTTTAATGGTATGCGTTGTAATGGAATGCGTTGCAATGGCTGTTGCGTTGAAACAAATGCGTTGTAAAGGTATGCGTTGTAAAAGTGTGCGTTGTAGTGACATACATCCAGGTTACAGGGTATGGTGGGTTGAGTTAGTATGCAAGGTCAATACAAGATGGAAACAGCATCTGCCAATTTGTTTATAGTTGCCTCGTATTGATTTGCACACACTGGCTTTCTTCCTTTTTTTCTTCCCTCACAAATAGGTTATCCTTGTTTTCTTCCTTTTTTATTACCATCACAAATAGGTCATCCTCATTTACCCTCCATTGTTGTTATTGTTGTTTATGCATGATACATTTAACTATTCTGGCTACTGCTTCTCAGCTCTGACCCTGTAGATTTTGGTAATTTCCTGGGGTTCTCATTTGGTATCCTATTCTGCCAGGAGTCCATCACGTCAACTCTCACTACTAAACCTGCTAATCCTGATTCCACCAAAGTATTCTTACTCTAGGTAGTACTTTGTGTCACATGTGTTTTCACATGTATCTATATCTGGTCTGGTGACCTGTCAGTTGCCCTCAAATGAGACAAAACCAGTACTGCCTCAAGTTTGAAAGCAATCCATCCTAAAGGCAAAATCCAGTCCAGAGTTTCATTCTCACCCCCTTAACTCAAGCTTTCCCTTAGTTAGCCCCTACTTTAGGTGTGCTGTTACCTTTATACATCACTGCAGGGGCTCAGGGATGGAATCAGCTTTTGACAAGTCTGCTCTGGAAGAGACTGACGATTGGCAGTAGCACAGTCCATAGAATGGTTCATGGGTAGTGCAGCATGCATACTATTATAAATCTCCTTTCCCCATCACTTGTGCTGCCTGTCTGTCTGTTACATACACATCAACAGTAGTGTTGTAAAGTTTTTGAAGTGGCAGGAGACAGTTAAGCATGAGTAGGCACCTCATGTTGACAGTAATGGGTGAAGATGTTCCAAGTGCAGATGTAGAGAGCTGGGCAGCATGCACAATATTAGCCTTGAAAAGATTTAAGATGGACTAGCTTTCAATTTTGTCGAACTTCAAATTCCAGAGAAATGATTATTCATACCTATGATTGGGACCAATGACCATAGAAACATGTCCATTGACTGTCACGGTCGTCTGAAGGGCTTGCATCCACAGCGACCCATAATCCTCTCGTCCGGTCTTCAGTTAGAGGTAAAACATGAATCCACGCTTCCAATGGACTTGCAGGTAGAAGGTGGAAAGACATGAGACACAGGAAGCAGTCATGATCATGATTTGTTCAGTCACACGGGTCTTTGAAATCTGGGGTACCACGATGAGAGGTCACGGGATCTTCGGACACAGGGACTTCGAGCCTGAGGTGGCACAGTGAGAGACTACGAACAGAAACTGGTGTGGGAGATCTAAAATGTAGGACAGATTGGTTGGATATACCATTGATGAGCCCTTACACCCGCTGAGAACTGAGGGAGAATCCCAGGGTCCGAAGGAGCCAGTTGCAACAGAGCGAATCACAGACAAACATATATAGAGATAGTGAGAGAGAGACAGATTCGCTAACTCATGAAACCAAGGGAACCAAAAGCAAGCAGAACAATAAAGCGAGGGGTGCAGAAGGTACAGTGACAAAATATGCAGCAGGTGTAGAAGCCATACACCCAACCAAATTGTTACTGGGCACCTGTCAACAGGGCTGTGGGGTTTAAGTATTCATGCAGCCTCAGTCAACCCAAAAGCGCAAGCCCAACCGTGCAAGTGAGTTTCTCTAACATAGTTAGCAGTCTAACTTATCTTCTTTAGCGTCCACTGCCTGGTTTTGCAACGTCCTCAACTCCTTCCTCTGTGCTTGTGTGTGAATCGATAAAGGAAGAGGGACCCAGACTGCTTTCTCCCTTGTACTGCATTTTTCCTACCCGGAGTCCTGACATAGACACAAAACACTGGTATTGTTTTGATTGAGAATTGTTGGAGGCTGCTAAGTGTACATTTTTGGGGCTTAGTTTTTTTTTTTGATGCACTGGGTTGGATTACAAAACATTTTTCAATGGGACTTTTACATGTCTTTGACTGTATGTAAAGGAGTATTTGGTGTAAACATCTTTTGCCTAGGGGTGGGCGATAAATTCAGCTCCGCCGGTGGAGTTTGCGTCCTTTTGGCTTCTCAGCGTTACGTGGAGTTCCAGCCAAACTTCTCCAACTGCTGCGTGGTGGAGTTTTTTTCCCACTCGCGGCTTACCAACGGTAAGTTGGCTGAAGGCGAGTGAGAATTGGCATCCCCTAGTGCCATTTTCGCATGCTAGGAGGGCGTCTGGCAAGATTTTCTCAATGTGGGTGGGCACGACCATTTGCGGTGAGTAAGCTGCCACTTGAGAAGAAAATCTACTCAAAGCGGCAGTGAATAAATAACGGTCACTGTTGCGCAGCGCGAGACGCGAGATGTCCTGATTTCCACACATTTGCGGAACTGTGTGGAGTTTTCATATAACTCAGCAGAATTCCGCGAAGTAAAACTCCACGAGTTCCACCCACCTCTACTTTTACCACTGTTTCATGAAAGCAGATCTGTGAAGCTGGTAATATATGACAAGAGTAATTGTGCATATTTGTTTTGTTGCATGTTGTGGCGGTATTGGTTTTTGTGCTGTATCATTGCATTATGTCGTTGTGGCATATAGTGGCTGTTTTTTTGTGTTCTGTTTTAATCGTTTTGCTGTGCTTACCCTGTTATGTTTTTGTCGGGTTGTTCTTTTGGTTTGGGTTATGTTATTGTATTTTGTGCGTCCCTGTGTTCTGGAATTACTTAGGAGATGCCAACAAAAACAACTACAATTCCAACCTAAAGCAGCACTTTCATTTACAATTTCAGTGACAACCATTTGGCATTGTCCAAGGTGGAAAAACACCACTACTCCACCTCTTCAACCAGTCAAAACACCTGTGAGGCCAAAACTGTGGAATAGACCATGGCATAAAATAGCACAAGGGGTGCTCATCGTATGTCTTTTTGAAGCACTATACTAAGCTTATCACAGGCCTATTACATTGTTATATGACTAATGGAAACGATTCTGGGAACAGGCTTTGATAATGTGGAAGTTAATTTTGAATTGTAAGTGTTTCAATTTTAGTAATAGTTTCTCGGCTCTGATACCCTAAGTCATCTTTTAGTTTTAAAAAAATGTTTTAATGTGTTAGCCTGAACTGAACGATGGGCATTTATAAGTCTCTTCTTTTTTCAAATTAAGTTTTGTAAACTATTTAAAAAAGACAATAAGTTACACTTGGCGTGAGTTGCCTTATACAGTATGTTGGTGGTTATTGATGGATTTGTGTATATGTATGCCCAAAATGATACGGTACGGTTTTAATCACCACGTCATGTACATGGTGAGATCATGTGATTGTGGGTCATGTAGAATGTAGGTGCTCTTTTTTTTTTGCATTTTTGTATAGCACAAGCATGGGCGTAAAATCCGCTCCGATCGCGGATTTTTCGGATTTTCGGCAAATTCGCAATCCGCGAACTCTCGCGAATTTGTCGAAAATCCGTGAATCCGCTCGCGGCGGATTTTTTGCTTGGTTGCGGCGCGCGGCGTGGTGCACGGCGTTCACTTTCCGTCATTTAGCGTTTGCCGAGTTGTTTTTCTTTGCGAGTGCCGCTCAATTTTGGATCTTGCTGCGTGATCCCGCGGGAGTTTGGCGCCCGCGAATACGTAATCGCGGCTTGCCACCTTGCACAGCACACCTCGCGAGAGTTCGCAATTGCGAACACGTAGTTGCGGCGGAAAGGAACATTCTCGCACTCGCGAAATAGAGATTTTGCAATTTTGCACAAGAAAATCACCAGCAAACAGGATAAACCTTCAGAAAATTATGATTTTTATCAGAATCACTGCTCAGGTTGACATTTGCATGGCCTTTTTTTTTGCAAGGAGTCCATTTTTGGGGGGGGGGGGAGGAAGTGCCCCACAGTCTCCAACTTCCTGTTCCTGTCCAGCAGGCTCCTCCCAGTGCTTTGTCCATCTCCTGGTCACTTTCATTTGGATCTGGAGCTGGAAGGATTACTTTTTGTGGGTGCTGCTGGATATTTGGATTTGAGGCCTTTTTGACTGTCTTTGGATCACTTTTGGATTAGAAATCAACTTTCACAAGTAAGTTTGTTTGGGGCATTACAGTTGCTGCAAGTACAATTTTGGAACTTTTTCAGAACATTAAATAAATTATATTGTGGGTAGCCACAGTATCCAGTAGGACCAGGGTTGGTTAGGGGTGCATGATACAACTGTTTTGTTGAATTTAAACACCATTGAGGCCATGGATGGGCTGGGATTGTGCTGATTTTATTGTTTTTTGTCGTTTTTTGGGGGCTGCTAGTGTGGCCTTTTGCCCAGGGGTGGTGGTGCATGGACTGAGTGTGCCTGTGGTGTGGTCTCACTCTCTTTAATGTAAACATCATGGATGGCATTGGATTGTGGTGATTTCTGGCTGTTTTTCTGTTTTTTGGGGGTGTACTGTTGATGTGGACTGGCCATGTGGGTGGTGGTGGTGGCCATCTTGAGTGCTGCTGGCTGGTACAGGCAACATGTGCTTGGGGTGTAAGGGGCCATTTTGAGGAGAGGCAGTGTCTGAGGCCTGCACTTATTTTGCCTACTTTTCATCCATTATGCCCAGGGGTAGTGAGTGTTGCATGGGCCTAGTGTTTCTGAGGGGTGTCTTCTTGAATTTAAACACCATTGAGGCCATGGATGGGCTGGGATTGTGCTCATTTTATTGTTTTTTGTCGTTTTTTTGGGGCTGCTGGTGGGGCCCTTTGCCCAGGGGTAGTGGTGCATGGACTGAGTGTGCCTGTAGTGTGATCTCACTCTCTTTAATGTAAACATCCTGGATGGCATTGGATTGTGGTGATTTTTGGCTGTTTTTCTGTGTTTTTTTGGGTGTACTGTTGATGTGGACTGGCCATGTGGGTGGTGGTGGTGGCCATCTTGAGTGCTGGCTGGTACAGGCAACATGTGCTTGGGGTGTAAGGGGCCATTTTGAGGAGAGGCAGTGTCTGAGGCCTGCACTTATTTTGCCTACTTTTCATCCATTATGCCCAGGGGTAGTGAGTGTTGCATGGGCCTAGTGTTTCTGAGGGGTGTCTTCTTGAATTTAAACACCATTGAGGCCATGGATGGGCTGGGATTGTGCTGATTTTATTGTTTTTTTGTCGTTTTTTTGGGGCTGCTGGTGGGGCCTTTTGCCAAGGGGTAGTAGTGGTGCATGGACTGAGTGTGCCTGTAGTGTGGTCTCACTCTCTTTAATGTAAACATCATGGATGGCATTGGATTGTGGTGATTTCTGGCTGTTTTTCTGTGTTTTTTGGGGTGTACTGTTGATGTGGACTGGCCATGTGGGTGGTGGTGGGTGGCCATCTTGAGTGCTGCTGGCTGGTACAGGCAACATGTGCTTGGGGTGTAAGGGGCCATTTTGAGGAGAGGCAGTGTCTGAGGCCTGCACTTATTTTGCCTACTTTTCATCCATTATGCCCAGGGGTAGTGAGTGTTGCATGGGCCTAGTGTTTCTGAGGGTGTCTTCTTGAATTTAAACACCATTGAGGCCATGGATGGGCTGGGATTGTGCTGATTTTATTGTTTTTTGTCGTTTTTTTGGGGCTGCTGGTGGGGCCCTTTGCCCAGGGGTAGTGGTGCATGGACTGAGTGTGCCTGTAGTGTGGTCTCACTCTCTTTAATGTAAACATCCTGGATGGCATTGGATTGTGGTGATTTTTGGCTGTTTTTCTGTGTTTTTTGGGGTGTACTGTTGATGTGGACTGGCCATGTGGGTGGTGGTGGTGGCCATCTTGAGTGCTGGCTGGTACAGGCAACATGTGCTTGGGGTGTAAGGGGCCATTTTGAGGAGAGGCAGTGTCTGAGGCCTGCACTTATTTTGCCTACTTTTCATCCATTATGCCCAGGGGTAGTGAGTGTTGCATGGGCCTAGTGTTTCTGAGGGGTGTCTTCTTGAATTTAAACACCATTGAGGCCATGGATGGGCTGGGATTGTGCTGATTTTATTGTTTTTTTGTCGTTTTTTTGGGGCTGCTGGTGGGGCCTTTTGCCAAGGGGTAGTAGTGGTGCATGGACTGAGTGTGCCTGTAGTGTGGTCTCACTCTCTTTAATGTAAACATCATGGATGGCATTGGATTGTGGTGTTTTCTGGCTGTTTTTCTGTGTTTTTTGGGGTGTACTGTTGATGTGGACTGGCCATGTGGGTGGTGGTGGTGGCCATCTTGAGTGCTGCTGGCTGGTACAGGCAACATGTGCTTGGGGTGTAAGGGGCCATTTTGAGGAGAGGCAGTGTCTGAGGCCTGCACTTATTTTGCCTACTTTTCATCCATTATGCCCAGGGGTAGTGAGTGTTTCATGGGCCTAGTGTTTCTGAGGGGTGTCTTCTTGAATTTAAACACCATTGAGGCCATGGATGGGCTGGGATTGTGCTGATTTTATTGTTTTTTGTCGTTTTTTTGGGGCTGCTGGTGGGGCCCTTTGCCCAGGGGTAGTGGTGCATGGACTGAGTGTGCCTGTAGTGTGGTCTCACTCTCTTTAATGTAAACATCATGGATGGCATTGGATTGTGGTGATTTCTGGCTGTTTTTCTGTGTTTTTTGGGGTGTACTGTTGATGTGGACTGGCCATGTGGGTGGTGGTTGTGGTGGCCATCTTGAGTGCTGCTGGCTGGTACAGGCAACATGTGCTTGGGGTGTAAGGGGCCATTTTGAGGAGAGGCAGTGTCTGAGGCCTGCACTTATTTTGCCTACTTTTCATCCATTATGCCCAGGGGTAGTGAGTGTTGCATACTTGCATGTCCCTAGTCTTTCTGTGGGGTGTCTTCAATGTAAACATCATGGATGGCATGGGATTGTGCTCATTTTTCTGTGTTTTGTCGATTTTTTGGGGTGTATAACTGAACTGATGTTCCTCTGTCTTCCATTGCTTTTAGGTGCACAAGACTCAAGAGAACCACCAGTGCCAGGAAGAAGTCCTGCAGCGGTGTGTGTGTGCAGCATAACGTCACGCGACGTCACGTCTGGACACAGACAACTCTGCAACTCGTGCAACTGCTGCCTGCTGTTCTGACCTGCTCTGAAGAAGATGGCCCCAAAAAAAGTAACCCGTAGCTCCTCTAGCAAGAAAGGTGCCAGTAAGGAGCAGAAGAAGCAAGTTACCAAGGAGACTGGTGTGCCGCCCGCCCCTTTTTTTGGTGGTAAAAAAAAAAGTATGCCTGCAGCAGCAGCGGGATCTGCTGGGGACCAAGCTGGCAGCAGCACCCCCGCTCCATTGGGCTCAGTGCCACCACCACCACCACGCCAACTTAAGTCCAAGCCCTTGAGTGCTGCAGAGGCAGCCAGTATAGTTGTTCAATCACCATCGACCAGTGATGTTGGCTCATCGCAAGAAAGCAGCAGCAATGTCCCTCAATCAACACAGGTTGTTGTAGCTCATCTGACGAGTGTTGAACAACCACAGCCGCAACAACAATCACATGTGCAAGTACAAGCCCAAGTACATGTGGAAGGAGAGGCAGCGCAATGAGATGCGCAAGCAGAGGTGCATGGAGGGTCACAAGTGCCCACAATAGTTGTCCCTCCCGAAGTAGGGGCACATCAGGAAATCGACAATCAAGGCGAGGTATCATTTGAGGAAGCCACTCCTCCTGATGATCCTTCATTGTCTTCCACACCCCTAGCAAGGAAGAGATCAAGGGTGGTGTCTACATCTTCTTCAAGCACACCTCCTTCTGATGATACGGATCAAACTTGGGAACCAGCACCACTGCCGTCTGAGAGTGAGGCACACCATGATCCGACAAAGGTAGTTAAGCGTAAAAGGAAGCTCGTCCAAAGTCTCAGAGTTATGGAGTGTGATGAGGCTCAACAAGAAGTGGCGGATACTGCTGCTGATGAAGACTCTGCCAACGACAACCCAGTCATCATAAAGGTCACTGCAGCCCCAGCGGGCATGCAGCAAACAGACATTTTGACCCTAGCCCGAAGAGCTGCTGAGCGTGATGATGATGATGTTGTCGATGAGGAGGCAGTGGAAACACCACAATCATTGGAGTTAAGTAGTACACTAACTCGTCCCGCTTCCATATTTCTTTCTGGCAAGAAGAGACCTCCATCCACCTCGACCTTAATTAGTGGCGGTGAAAGTGCACAACGTACAAAAGTTGGGCAATCCAGATCCTCCACTTCATCTGGCATTAGCTTCATGACCACCACCACCAGTATCGCCGCCTCCTCCAGGTCCCACAGACACTTCAAGTCCCCAGTTTGGGACTTCTTTACTGTTTGTCAAAAAAATCCAAAGTTTGCCATTTGTACCCTTTGTAAGCTTGCAGTTAGTTGTGGTAAGCCAGGTACCAACTATGGTACCGGAGGCCAGAGAGGTCATCTTAGGAGACAGCACACTGTCCAATGGTTTGCGCACCTAGATGCGATCAAGAAAGGCCGAATTCAAGGAAACGTTGATGTTGCATCTGATGATGACGAGGAGGAAGAAGACGTGTCAAACACTTCCCTTACACCCAGTACCCCTGTCAGCAGCACACCCAATGTGAGGCACACTAAGAGTGTTGGAGCGAGTGAGACACCAACGCACAAAAGTTCACCAGCGAGCAAAATTGGGTCAACGAAGTCATTATCAGCCCGTAAATGCTTGGTCCAGGGCAACATTAGAACAATGCTTACTTCAGACGTGCCATATGAACGCAACCACCCACTGATGCGTCTGTATAACACTAAGCTGGCTAAAATGCTAGCTGTGGACCTTCTCCCTTTTTCTTTTGTAGAAGCGGTAGGTTTTCTAGAATTAGTGGCAACGCTCTGCCCTAAATGGAAGGTTCCTAGCCGGTTCTATTTTGCCAGAGTTGCGGTCCCAGCACTACATGAAGATGTGCTGGAGGCGATTGGGGCAGCTTTGCAGAAGAGTGCTGTTCACACAATACATCTGACAACAGACATGTGGACCAGTGGCGCAGGCGCTGATTACATGTGCATCACTGCACACTGGGTCTCTTTTTCAGGTGTTAAAGCAAAGCTAAACGCAGGTGTTGACCCGGACAAAGTTTTCAAAGCTGCTCGGAAACATGCAACACTAGCCATGTTTGGCTTGGAGAAAAGTCACACATCCCAAAACATTTTGGACGAGTTTGACAAAAAGGTCTTGAAAATGCTATCTCCAATAAATTGCAAGATTGGTTATGTTTCCACGGATAATGGCGCCAATATAGTTAAGGCCATGTCGCTGGGTGACTATGTTAGAGTGCCGTGTTTGGCGCACTGTATCAACCTGGTAGTTCAAAAATTCTTGAGTGATAGAGACAGTGCAGCGTTCGCGGTAATGGCCACCTGCCGCAAAATGTGCAACCATTTCAGCCATTCTTTTAAGGCCCGGAAGCATCTGAGGAGGCTGCTACTTCAAAGTCGAATACCAGTGAAAGCACTCATCCAGGAGGTGGCAACACGCTGGAACTCAACCTTCTACATGCTTGAGCGTCTGTATGAGCAGTATACGGTACTCGATCACTATTTCTTAACAGAGGGTACAACTCAGAAGGAGGACCTGCGGATGGCTGCGGCGCAATGGGACATAGTTAAAAGCCTGACAGACATGCTTTGTCCTTTTGAGTTCTTCACGCGTGCAGTCAGCCAGGAGGACTGTAATTTGGGAAAAGCTATCCCATTGTTGTGCATGCTGGAGCACCAACTGATGGCGGTGTCTTCTGAGTTTCAAAAAGATGTACAAAAAAAGACCATTTTATTTTGTCTGAGAAATTATTAGAGCGCCTACGTGGTGATGAACGTCTTCAAAAGATCAAGTCAGATCAGCATTACATTTGTGCTACTATTCTGGATCCACGCTACAAAAAGGCGCTGGCAGGCGAAGCATTCTTTCCTTTTGCTGATGCAGATGTTCAAAAGTACAAACATTGGTTAGCCTGGTCAGCCAAGAGGTTTGAAAAAGAACGGCAGGTTATTGAAGGAGAAGACAGTACATCAGCATCAGCAGGCCATCCCCAGTCACAAGAATCCACTTCTGCACCTGTGGCTGGGGCACAAGTGACCTCTCAGCCGTTAAAGACACCGGCAACTGGATCATCTGCACCACACACAACACTAACAGTGGCTGCTGAGGAGGATTGGCTAAGTTTGCTTGGGTATGGTTCTCGAAAAAATGTCAAAGGCACAGCAAAAAGTAAGCAAAGTGGAGGAACCGTTGATGACCTTGAGTCGATGGTGCAGGACTATATGAATGACTCAACAGAGGTCTTTCTTAATGATGAGCCATTGCAGTATTGGCATGGCAAAAAACAATTGTGGCCACAGCTCTCCAACCTGGCTATAAACTATTTGTCTTGCCCACTCGCAAGTGTGTCTTCTGAACGTGTTTTCAGTGCTGCTGGTGGCATTGTAACTCCCAAACGGAGCCGCCTCTCGCCCAAAAATGTGGAGCGGCTGACAATGATCAAGATGAATCAGCACCTCATACCACCAGATTACAAAGTGCGAGAAAGCACGCCGCATGAAGACGAGGAGGACGGCAACGTAGATGAGGGGATTTGTTCTCTGTTCGGTGGCACTGACCTCATCCTGCCTGAATTCGCAGAGTATGATGACGAAATCTTCTTCTTATTCCCTGACACCGAGCCCTGAAAATGAGACAATGAATAAAGAACTTTCTTTTTCGTCCTTATTCACTTTTATTCCTGTGTGTCTCTCTTTCTTTGTTTTGCACAGTTAATTTAATTCAAACTTTAATCACCTAATCCCAAAAACAAGACCATCAGCAGAACTGTCTTCACTTGTTTGCTTATTGATTTGAAGGTGCCGCAGTCTACATTCCTCAGGTTCACAAGTTCTGAAGAACATGCTCCTCTATCCTCCTCCTCCAGACTGCGATTTCCCTCAAAGCAGAGTGCTGGATTACGCCCAATGAAGAAAGACTCAGCACTTGTGGGGGTGTTGTACTTCTTTGCGGGTGAGTTGACGGATTTGGGCCCATTGCTGTGAAGCTCTAATAATGGACAAAAGTGTTTTGGACCAAATATGAGGTGGAAATTTCTTGCAGTTTTTGCTGACTTGCTTGCCTTTGAGGTGCTCTTTGGCGGGGTTCCGGGTGTTTGTGGGTGATTTTTGGTGTCTGGGAGCACTGCTGCGACAGTCTAATCTTGATTGCATTTTCTTTTCAGGAAATCCGTGGTGGAAAACAGGAGTTATGATGATTGATGATGATGACCTAGCTGCACAGCGCCGCGTTTGGACCGAAGGCCGAGAGATATTGTAAGTATGAGATTTAGCATTTTCGCTGTTTGGGGGTGTTGTCGGGTGGTTTTTTGCAGGTGGGTTGGCGGGTCTTGCCTGGGGCATTCCTGGGAAGGTCTAATACCGGATAGAAGTGTTTTGGACAAAATCCTTAAGGAACAGCCTTTTTTTGCTATTTCTTCTGACATCTTGCTCAATGTAGCGTTTTGGGGGGCTTCCTGCTGTTCGTGGGTGGGTTGCGGCCGGGGTCTCTGTCGAAGCACTGCTGCGACAGTCTAATCTTGATTGCATTTGCTTTTCAGGAAATCCGTGGTGGAAAACAGGAGTTATGATGATTGATGATGACCTAGCTGCACAGCGCCGCGTTTGGACCGAAGGCCGAGAGATATTGTAAGTATGAGATTTAGCTTTTTCGCTGTTTGGGGGTGTTGTCGGGTGGTTTTTTGCAGGTGGGTTGGCGGGTCTTGCCTGGGGCATTCCTGGGAAGGCCTAATACCGGATAGAAGTGTTTTGGACAAAATCCATAAGGAAACACCAGTTTTGGCACTTTTTGTAAGTTAGGGTTCGTTAGGGTTCGCCCTAGCAGCAGGATTGCATGTGTTTCGGGGGGTTCTATTGCAACGCAGTTCTGGGGTTTTAGAGCACTGTTGGAGCGATGCTGGCTATAGATACTTTTGCTTGCTTGCAAGTGGTTTGAATACAATCCACGGTCTGTATTTGGGCCTACTGTTACTTTCAAAGTACGTTTTGTCACCATTTTTCTGCTAGGTATCGTTTTTGGAGATCTGATTGGGGGTCTTCTACATTTTTGCGACTGGCTTTAGTAAGGGTCTTGGTGGGAGCATTGCTGGGAAGGTCAAATTTTGTTCTAAAACACAGTTTACAGTACACCTACCTTGAGGGGAAAGATCCGCTATAATATTTTGGCCATACTTATTTATCCTTAAAAAGGTGACTCAGACAGAGCACGCAATTTCAAAAATATTGTACTGTCTATTAGGGAAATCAAAGTGTCACTTTTTGCACCACACAGCGTACATACCTTTCATTTATTTATCAGTGGTATTGTAATAGCACTTCCTGTTTTCCGTTCAATAATTACAGGCCGGGTTTCAGTCAACATCCGCCAGGCAGGCAGTGGACAGGGTGTCTTCTGTCAGTGGTCACCAACATTGATGGACGAAGCGTCAGCTGGAATGGAGGAGTGCCGCCAATAAGAGGAATTGTTTGCTGCATGCAACTTACTTACCAAATTCAACAGGACAACTCCAACAACATACGCAATACAGATACAGTATCCATTGTTTTATTCTATGAGTGTGACTAAATGTGCTTAGCTTTAGTTTGTACCCAAAGATTCTCTTTATCTTCAATTATTGTTTGTCCATGCTGTGCTTTTTTTTTCTTCTCTCAACAAAACCTACCCAAAAAGAAACCCCCATTCCCATCCATTTTCCAAACCCTAACCCTCTTCCCCCGGGCTGTGTTGTTTTGCTTGATGTCTGACTAAAATGACATCAATAATTCCACACGCTCGGGAGGATAAGGTCATAGCAACAGGCTGGTGAAGGAATACGAGGATATCTTCTAGACTTACTCAGCTTCAGTACTATATCTTCTAGTAGTAGGAGCCAATGTCAAATAAATTCAACGCAAGTACTAGTTATACTTGCAAGCAAATACTTTACCATTTGTTAGGCTACATTATGGCACTGTTCTAGTGTACTGTCACCTGCTATATTCTCGATGGTACCGTAACCGTTGTAATGCTACAGTAAGGACAAACCAGGTTTCGTTTTCTTTTTTTCCATAGGCATGCAACTGCCACTGTGTCACACCACTAGTACCACCGCAATGAGGAAATTTCACCCGCCCAGGATTGCCAACGTTAATCCCCATTTCACGTGGAGCCAGCCCTGGGCCTAGCCCTAATTTCTAACACAAATTACAGGTAAGATAAGCGTTTGGTGGGAGGTAGTATAATGGAGTATTATTTAGGACTAGACGAGAGATTGACGGTAGTACTACTAAAGTCCTACGACTGTTCAGGAAAACAAACTTACTGTTACACCCCCGTCCCCCACCCACCAGACTGAAAAGCAGTAAAAAACAGGTATGGTCAGATAAAGTTTAAAAATGTATATTTATGTAGCCCTAACAAAATAATCTCCCTCAAGACCCACCCTAACCCCAACGATTGTCTTTGAAAAGTCCCAAAACGATCCCAACTCCCAAATCCCACCCCCCAAAAGTCTATAAAAAAAGGGCAAGGGACACTCCACTACTGGAGGGTGCTGGACCTGGTGCATTTTGCGGCATGGGCATCATACTCCTTGCGGAGGGTGGCAAGCTCGAAGCGGAGGCCCTCTACCAAGTTCTTATAGTTCTGGACCTCCTGCTCCAGGTAGGACATTCGGACTCCTAGGCGGCGTTGGCGTGCCTTGCAGCTCCTGTGGGGGGCAGCTGGTCTTTCTGTTGCTTGGCGGTGGCGGTTGTCTTTGTTAGCCCGGCTCGGTCCCGCTGGAGCACTGCGCATGCTGGCGTCCCGTGGGGTCACGGAGGAGGATGCAGCGGTCCCAGTCGAGGATGTTGTTGTTGCACCGGTCGACTGCGTGTCCTCCTCCTCCTCCAGGGCCACCAGCCGCCGATATTCGGCGACAGTGGCATCCAGCCTCCGTTGCCGGGCCATTCGCGCCTGCTCACTCCGTGATGTTGATTTGGAAGGAGCAACTATATGAAGAAAGAAAGACATAGTCTGTAACCAATGCTCCTTAGCATTAATAACACAAAGTGATAGAGCCGAAAGTTGGGTCACAGTACAAGTAGCAAATTGAAAGCACAGTACATAACTATTGAGGACAGTATCTATGTAACCTCCCACTTCTGCATCCTTGCTCTAACATTAGTGGTAGTTTAATGAACAAATTCTACGACCACTATGGACTTCCATTACAGTCGACTATGACAGTACACCAGTCTTATTCTTCTTCTTCTCTCTTGTTTAGGAAAATTGGTACGTTATCTTATGCAAGCCGGCAGAATGGCACACAGTGAACTTGCACCCGAGAAAAACAGTTGCACACCATGATGAGTGAGACAGACTTGCGTTACTGTACCCGTCCAGTACATGCGGGTGGTGAAGCTATTACTTTTCTATTACGGGTGGCACTGAGAATACTCTGTTACAAGGGCTACTGCTTAATTAATTTACCTTTCACCCTACAGTGCAAATGAGTACTAGAAAAGGAAAATGAAGAAGCTAAATAATTTGATTATCTATCACTTCACATGGGACGTATTTGATGACATATGGGATGACTTTAGGTGCTTTGCTTAATATTGAGTGAACAGTGATACACCCACACATGAATGACGCACTACAACTAAACTAAAGTTATTAAGAGAGGTACGGAGTGTCCACCGTAATAACCAGATATATGCTGTGCTTGCAGTTGCAATACAAAGTACTGCTACTATTCATGGTAGTATTGGACACATTTACAATTTCTTTTCCTTGCCTTCCCTACACTGGAACGGACGTGCGGGTGCGGTGGTACATGCTCTTCAAGGTAACACTTAGTTCATCCAGCGACCATCTACTCTCTATAGATACACATGTGCTATCTAAGAGTCAGAGAATACCATGCTCCAGGCATCCATTCATTCAAAGTATACGCACACATACAGTTTCTGTTTCACCCACCCAGGCTGATGTCCTTCCACCCATCCTTGCTTCATCATTGACCCAGCCATGCACCATACCATATTCTTTCCTTCCCAGCCACCTCGGGGGCCAAGCAAACACATATCGTTCTTCTTTGCCAGCCATCATACAATTTCGCGTCCCACTTACTTACACCCTTCTTTCGCTTTTCGTTCATCCCATCCATCACGTTCGTCTAAGAACTTATTGGGATTCTTCTCACCAAAAACTTCACAGCTAAGTCGAAGTACATTTCGAGGAGGCTACTACCTGGTTGATTTGTAATACACCCGTGCAGAAAGCACACTATGCAGTCTTCAATCTCAATAAGTAAGGAATATATAGCTTACCTGTTCCCGCCACCACCGTGCGAACCCCCACAGGACCGTCCGCCGGCTCTTGCACCGCCTCCTCCCCAGAGTCCTCCGAGTCCTCGCCCAACACCGCCACCTCCGCGCTGGCCCCGTCACCAGATGTTACACCTACAAAGTACATTTAAGAATGTTAGAATACACCACTCACTACTATATAATATTTGGTCTAGGAGAAATGTTAAAAAAACAGAATACAATGTAATAATTTGTGACTGTCTACTCTAAAGTAAACATGTCCCTTTTTCCAGGGAAGGCTGTTGTCTTGCTGCACTTTTATGCACAACTGATGAATGCTTGCTTTTTATATTTAACACGCACCACTTTTTCTCCTAACAGACAGAAGCTTGACTCCTAAGAACACGACCAGGATCAAGTTCAAACCAGGTGAGAGCTCGGCTCGACCACAAGAAATGTGTCCAATTAATCGTCAGCACTAAGCACTTTTCCGTTTTCAGTTAAATAGTTTTATGACAAAGTAGATTTTAATAAATGTGTTTACTTTTAATAAAGCTTTTAAACTTAAATAGACTCTGTGGTTTTTGGTCCTCCAGACTAGAGTGGATGAGCTAAAGGTTTTGGAATTTTTGCAAGCATGAGTGCCTCTGACACTTCTTGACTGTGCTGTGACTCCGTACTCTCTTGTCCTGCGTACGATAATCTAGAGATCATTGGGGATCAATCATCGGTGACTTCGGGAGCTGAATGACTCTGCCACACTATCTAGTCAGTAAGGAGACAGTGCATAGAGCTATTGCTGAATAGAATGGGAGTCCAATGGAATTGCCAAATGTCCAATCTTAGTTAGCTACACAGACACACTAATAAGAATAATCTAGTAATACCACAGGGAGTCATATTCGAGCCAGGATAAGAATTTATATCCAGTCTACAAGAAGATCAAAGACGATTTAGAAAAAATCGAATGAGGAACGCTAGGAAAAAATAGGTACTCTTTATTACAATTAAAACTTACTGGGGCCAGCAAAGGAGCCCTCGCCTGCCCGATCCTGGCCTGCATCCTGAACAGCACCCTCCTCCTCCTGTGTCCTCTTGCCCTTGGGGGGAGCTGATGTACAACATGAAAGAAAGAAAGACCAGAAAACATGGATGAGATTTGTCAACCAAATCAACCATTTCAAAAGAACAATAACAACATTTTTTGGAGAAATAGCAAATAGATAGACAACTATTCCACGGGATCTATCTCATGTGGTATACTACGTTATTCGTATTGCCTGATTTGCGGACCGTTGACTTAGAAAGTTCCTATGTAACTCAATAAACAGACTACTAAAGAGGTTTGCCTAGGCCTGGCACTGCAGGCAGCAGTCCGCAGCACGCGAAGTGACAGACAAAGTCCATCCTGCTTGCAGATCAGTGAATACTCAAACTATCAATCCACCCACCACCACCACTATTTCTTCTTATAGCCATGTGTCTAAAGGAAGGACTGGACTTCAGTCTGTTGGGGCTGATTTAGAAGTCCCTTGCGGCTCATTTTCCTCCATTGTTGCGTGACTTTTGTGACGCAGCGGCAGAACAAAAGACTCGCCATGGTGTTGGTGCGGCGTATATATTAAAAAAAAAAATTATGGGCGATGCATCACGTTGTAAAGCCCTGCGCCATCAGGGGGCATTCCGGCGCAAGGGAGGGCGTACCTGCGCAGGGAGGAATCCTAAAAGTGGCTGAGGGAAATCTACAAGATGTCAATCAGTCACTTTTAAGACAATGATGCATGAGTCAAACCCTGCGCGCTTGAAGCCGACGTACGGCTTGATGCAGCATTGGGGAGATAGGGTACCCCAGAGCATTGCTGGAGCTGCGCCATCGTTGGCACGCAACTCCAGCAATGCGCCGCCTTTACGGCACAGATGCGTAAGGCTTCTGTGACGTTTTGGGCCAATGGGTGGTGGTGGCATGGCACACAATTACTGCCGCATCCCTGCTACTTTGCAGGGATGCGCCGGTAATTGAAAATATGACCCTTAGTGTCTAGCATTACGCAGTTCTTATCTTTACACTACACTCATACATAATTTCTCAGGCCAATGAAATGAACACAATTTACAAAACAAATAAGCATAGTAGCAAGCAAGGCTACTGAGAAGGAGAGCAGTGCACCTGAAATGCATAGAAGATTTTGAAATATAATTTACCTACAATGTAATCGGCAGCATTATTGCTCTTGGTAAAGAACAAAGATTTGCAAATAACAGAGCCGGATAAAACAGAGTAGTGATGAATAGCTACTACTACTCACCAAGCCCGGGGACCTCTACGCCGAGCGCGTCCAGCAAGTCCCGTTCCCGGTCCATGACATCGGTCCAGCGGTGGGTGGCCTGGTTATATGTGCGCCGGACCCCAGAGAGCTTATACATGGCCCGGCACACCTTCTCCCACCGCTTCCGGCGCTCCCGGATGCCATAGCCAGTTGCGATCTTGCCGCCTCCCAGGATCGTCTTGGGGAGGCGGCGCTGGACGTGGAAGATGAGCGCGGCCACCTCCTCCGCGCTGAAGATCTCCCGTGGCACCACTTGCTCCCCCCTCAAACGCCCGCACGGGAGCCGGGCACGGGGTGCGGGACCCTTCCCCTTCTCAGGGTGCTTCCCGGCTCCCTTTACCATGGTCTGGGCAGAAATAAACTTAAATGATAAAGAAGAAATAGAATAGTGAAGAAGAAAAGAAAATAGTTTAAAAAAGTAGTTTAAAAGTAACTAAAAGTAGCAGAAAACACAAAAATATACAGCTAGAAAAATAGAGGGATAGATAATAAGTAAAATAGATTAAATAAACTTCAAACAAGCAAAGGATGGCAGAGATTCAGAGAGGATACAGAAAGCATGCCCAGAACCATAGCAATGAATGAGAAACAAGATGGCCGCGCCCGTTCACGACCGCGTGGGTAAGTTCACGCGAGATTTTCCTCGCGAGCACGCGCGAAATTGTACTAGCGAGCAGCACAGTTTGCGAGATTACACATAGCGGCCGGAAACGGAATTACGTCACGCAAACAAGATGGCCGCGCCCGTGTACGACCGCTAGGGTAACTTGGCAAACGTATAGCTACAAGCGCCTCGCGAACACGCACAAAAGCACGCGAACATACACGTCGCAAAAAAAAATTAGTGTATTCGCAAGCATTCGCGGCTTCCAAAATCGATCTCGCACGGATTCGCGCCCCAAAAAACGTGCGAAATTGCAGAAAAAACGATTTTTGCTAAACTGAAAGCAATGAGCAGGTGCAAAAGTTCAAACTTAACATTTGTAACATTCACTGTAGTGCTTCCTGAGGGGCCCCTCCAGAGTTTGCAACTATTCTATGACCCTGCTATGACCCAAACAGCAGGCTCATAGAATAGCTACAAGTAGACCATAAAGGTCCTGTGAAAAAAAATTTCACTGCAACAGAAAGCAATTTACAGATAAGGAAGGAAGCAGGTGCCAGCCAGACTGGAACTTTCTAAATAACTGACACATTAATCAACCCCAAATTAATTCATGGCAGTTGAAGTAGGGGAGGTGTGCTTGCTTTTTTCACCCCCCATAAACTACAGTGATAAACAAACCTAATGGGTGGCAGTGAGGATGTACCAGAGGGTGGCATGGGTGTCCCAGAGGGTGGCAGTGGTGAAACAGAGGGTGCTGTGAACCTGTGAGATAAACCAGACGTAGAAACAACATAGTCGCGGCCGTTGCGTGCCGAAAAGTAAGTTCGCAATTGCGAAATTGTCCCAAAATCGGCGCGAACGCTCGCCAACACAAAAAACGGGAAAATCCGCAAATCCGCAAGAGTTCGCGTATCTTAGCGGATTGCGAATCCGTAAATCCGCAATTTCGCGTACGCGAGATCCGCTAGATCCGCCCATGCTTAAGCACAACCTTGGCCCGAAGGTATTGAACGCTCTACATGAGCACCAGTTACATTATAAAAGGACACATTCATTTTTGGTAGGCACGGGGAGATTAGGTGATTTGCCCTTGAATGGGGCATTCGCGTTGGAATGATTAAAGGGACATAAGTTTGGAAAACAACTCAGTGGTGACTGGCATGTATGGAGGATGGTGTGGCAGGTGGGAGAAAAATAAAAGTAAATACAATAAGTAAAAAAATAACCACACTTAGCTTCCTGGCGCGATGTCCTCTTCGCTCCCGTATTCTCCAGGCAGGACCCATGAAACTGCACTAACCAATCCTGGTGCAGCTCTCATGCAGCATGAAAGCAGCGCCAGGATTGGAGGGAGAGACCTCTTTGGCGCTCCCGAGGACAATGGAGCCCTATGCTTTCTCTAACTCAGCTGTCTTAGACAGTGGACTTTGAGAGGTTTCAAATGGGCTTGTCTGGCTGCCATCGCAAGACAGCTTGCCAAAGAGACATGCACACTTTAAACTTAAAGTGCCCTGCCCATCACTGCTCTCTGCTGCTGCCTGATTGGCAGCAGCAGAACCCGAAAAGTACTGCCCCTGCCCCCTCCCCCACCGTCCTCACACTCTGCTCGGGACAGGTTTTGGAAAATAAAATGATAATAAATACATTTTATTTTTCATCTCTGGGGACAATTTGATTAGCGGGGCGATGCTCCTCTGCCCTAACGGAGGGGTCGCCCTGGTCACCTGCATTTGACACCTACATAACGACTGGATGAGCTGCCTTTTCCCTGACCCCATCAGTGTCGCAAAGTAACATGTGGGTGGCCTCCAGGAACATCTAGAATAAACCTTGTGCTATCTCTTGACCTGAACAAGTCTCAGAAGTAACTTGTCAAGCTTTCTCTGAGAACATAACAGCAAACCATATCTAATTCGTTTGCATTAATGCAGAGAGTTGAACGCTCTTCAGTCCTGCAAAGAGCAGCTGTGGTGTCCTTCTTCCTTGACGCCATGTCTGTGGGCACACTCAATGTCGCAATCATCACCTGTGTTTTCAAGATGGCACTGCAAAGTACATTCAGTGCATTGCATGGATACTGGTATACAATCACCAGTATCAGATCCCTAAATTAAGACATCTCAGTCTTGTGCTCTCCTCCAGACTGTGTCCCTGACCTAGGGCACTGTAGATTGCCCTCCTTGATTCTTCCTTTTGCAGTTTATTTTTTTTAACATAGCACAAACTCGACCCGAAGGTATTGGAGTGCTTTACATGAGCACCAGTTACATTACACAAGGAAATTAAAATTTTTGGTAGGCACAGGAAGATCTAGGGCCTGATTATGGGTTCGACAGAACCCTTGGTGGAGGTGCGGTGGCAGTCAGGGACCGCCGCACCAGTAGTCTTACTGCCGTATTCCAACTACGGCAGTTGGACCTCCACAGCATCACCGCAACCTGGATCCCTGACAGTGGTGCAGCAGTGTGAGGCTGCAATATGCTTGACAGGGGCGCTGCGGCCCCACCAAGCATGTTACAAGTTTTCCTCACAGCCAATATTTCATGGTGGTGTTTACGCCGTAAATTCTGGTGGTGAGGTAACACAGAGGGCCCTAAGGGCCCCCTGCTGCCTCTGGGCCCTTGAGTGCATGCAGGGGGCACATGGT